>NC_066579.1:243517967-244246868 GCF_024323335.1 Lathyrus oleraceus | reverse complement strand
TATATATATATATATATATATATATAATTCTAAAATACAATTATTGATACCATAATATGTTGTTTTAAAAAAATGACCATGAAAAACGAAAGAAAGAATATGACATTTTATAGACAAAGATGGGTTAAAGTTATGAAAAGAAAAATCGATTGTAAAAATAATGTAGAGTTACTTTTATTAGAAACATGAAACCTATTAGATGGATACTAGGCAAAAGAACTGAGTTTGCTTTGAACATGATATAGGAGGGGGTGAAACACTCCAAATGCATGTCTTTTGAAATAAAATGACATATACATATACATATTACTTAGCTACTTAATGTATTTGTTTAACATAGTAGCCTTCTCAAGGTGACTATGTTTAGTATGCCAAATCAACATTGGTAGAATGACTTACTTATTTTATACCCTTTTTTTCGAAACTAAATATATGTTTTAAACATTAAGACAAGAGAATATGCTGACGAGACAACTACAGAACAAACAAGAGATGATTGAAATTTCATTATTTGTCTTCTATCTCCTCACCCCAAAAGATAAAATATGTCTCATAAGATAATAATGAATAACAATAAATTTTATGAACATATAGTAATGAAGGTGATAATTATCATATTGATTATGAATTTTTAATAGTTTTGAAACTAGATTGTGAAAGTGTTTTTCCTTTTGTTCATATTTTTTTAATGTTCATCTTTGAAGGATCATATTAAAAATATTTTAAATTATTTCTATTATATGTGTGATCATGTTAAAATATGAACTCTATACTAACCAATACAAAAAAGATTTTTAATATGTCTTATGACACTCGTTATAATAACAAAGAAATTGCAATAGCAAATTTATCTTAAAATAATTACAAAAAAAATATATGGTTGACAAATATTTAAAAACTAAACAAAATAATGAAAATGTAATATAGATACTTTAAATTTTTATGCAAGTAATTCCGCCTGAATATTCTAATATTTCAAAAAGTTTACCAAAAATAATCATGCATAAAAGTATTACGTAATCACCTAAATTCTCATGAAATATAAAATTGAGAAAAATAATAGAAAAAGAGCATCGTAAATAAATGATGGATCATATTGATATGACTTAACAACTTATATATATAAAAGAAAACGTGATTCAAGAACTTAAAATGAAAATAACTTAACCACAAATAACAGGTTGAAATTTATATTTCATGAAAAACTTTTTTTTTTTTCAGTTTTAAAGTTCAGTATTATAGGCTAAGCTCACAACCCTTCCAACACCCTAAAGACTCACAAAATACAAGTAGGAAACCACCATCATGCAATTACCATAGTGCATTGATAAATGCATCCGCTAACTAACTTGCTATTAAGTGTTACATGACATGTACTCATAAAATATGCATTACATGACTATCCCAACTAATTTCATCTAATGTAATGAAATCTCAACTAATTATACTTTATTGAATGTTTTTTTATCATTCATAAAATATCTTTTAGTTTATATATGTTATTTTATGACAACCCTTTTATTTTTAAAGGACACGTTTTCACTACTAAATAAATTTGAAAGGTACTATTACTTTTTTTACACTAGTACTATTAATTTTTGTTACATTAAGAAAGTTACATTCAATTATACCAGAGATAACGAGCCCGGTTATTCGGAACGTATTTTTAAAACCCTTTATTTTGAAAGATTTGAGTGTATTTAGTTAAGCTCATAGGAACAAACAAAACAAGAATAAAATAAAATATATTATACATCTTGTCAGTTTATATAAATACACCTTTTGAATAATTTTATCATTGGAAAAACACAGTCTCTGAATATTTATATAGTGTTACACTCTCTTCTCTAAATTAATTTTATAGATACGAATTAAGGTAAATTTTCGTTTTATTATGATATTTATATATGATATCAAGAAGTTAGTATCATAAACCATATTTCATGCCAAATTCTAATTCTATTACTTAAGTACATATAGACATCACTTGAAATTATTAGAATAAGATTCTAAATAATAACACTAACATTATTGATTTGTTAATGTTATTATTTTGAATAAGATTCTAAGTTTTAACATTAACATATTGATTTGATAGTTTTTTTATGATAATTTTATTCACTAAACTATAATGTATTTTAACTTTTTATATATATAGTATATATATATATATATATAATATATATATATATATATATATATATATATATATATATATATATATATATATATATATATATATATATATATATATATATATATATATATATATATATATATAATATATATATATATATATATAATCTAATTCAAAAATCAATGTATTGATACCATAATATGTTGTTTTAAAAAAATGACCATGAAAAAACGAAAGAAAGAATATGACATTTTATATAGACAAAGATGGGTTAAAGTTATGAAAAGAAAAATCGATTGTAAAATAATGTAGAGTTACTTTTATTAGAAACATGAAACCTATTAGATGGATACTAGGCAAAAGAACTGAGTTTGCTTTGAACATGATAGGAAGGGGTTGAAACACACTCCAAATGCATGTCTTTTGAAATAAAATGACATATACATATACATATTACTTAGCTACTTAATGTATTTGTTTAACATAGTAGCCTTCTCAAGGTGACTATGTTTAGTATGCCAAATCAACATTGGTAGAATGACTTACTTATTTTATACCCTTTTTTCGAAACTAAATATATGTTTTAAACATTAAGACAAGAGAATGCTGACGAGACAACTACAGAACAAACAAGAGATGATTGAAATTTCATCGAAATATTTGTCTTCTATCTCACCCCAAAAGATAAAATATTGTCTCATAAAGATAATAATGAATAACAATAAATTTATGAACATATAGTAATGAAGGTGATAATTATCATATTGATTATGAATTTTTAATAGTTTTGAAACTAGATTGTGAAAGTGTTTTTCCTTTTGTTCATATTTTTTTAATGTTCATCTTTGAAGGATCATATTAAAAATATTTAAATTATTTCTATTATATTGTGATCATGTTAAAATATCTCTATTACTAACCAATACATAAAAAAGATTTTAATATGTCTTATGACACTCGTTATAATACAAAGAAATTGCAATAGCAAATTTATCTTAAAATAATTACAAAAAAAATATATGGTTGACAAATATTAAAAACTAAACAAAATAATGAAAATGTAATATAGATACTTTAAATTTTTATGCAAGTAATTCCGCCTGAATATTCTAAATATTTCAAATTTACCAAAATAATCATGCATAAAGTATTACGTAATCACCTAAATTCTCATGAAATTATAAAATAGTGAGAAAATAATAGAAAAAGAGCATCGTAAATAAAATGATGGATACATATTGATATGACTTAAACAACTTATTATATATAAAAGAAAACGTGATTCAAGAACTTAAAAATGAAAATAACTTAACCACAAATAACAGGTTGAAATTTTATTTCATGAAAAACTTATTTTTTTTTCAGTTTTAAAGTTCAGTATTATAGGCTAAGCTCACAACCCTTCCAACACCCTAAAGACTCACAAAATACAAGTAGGAAACCACCATCATGCAATTACCATAGTGCATTGATAAATGCATCCGCTAACTAACTTGCTATTAAGTGTTACATGACATGTACTCATAAAATATTGCATTACATGACTGTCCCAACTAATTTCATCTAATGTAATGAAATCTCAACTAATTATACTTTATTGAATGTTTTTTTATCATTCATAAAATATCTTTTAGTTTATATATGTTATTTTATGACAACCCTTTTATTTTTAAAGGACACGTTTTCACTACTAAATAAAATTTGAAAGGTACTATTACTTTTTTTACACTAGTACTATTAATTTTTGTTACATTAAGAAAGTTACATTCAATTATACCAGAGATAACGAGCCCGGTTATTCGGAACGTATTTTTTTAAAACCCTTTATTTTGAAAGATTTGAGTGTATTTAGTTAAGCTCATAGGAACAAACAAAACAAGAATAAAATATAAAATATATTATACATCTTGTCAGTTTATATAAATACACCTTTTGAATATAATTTATCATTGGAAAAACACAGTCTCTGAATAGTTTATATAGTGTTACACTCTTTCTCTTAAATATTAATTTTATAGATACGAATTAAGGTAAATTTTCGTTTTATTATGATATTTATATATGATATCAAGAAGTTAGTATCATAAACCATATTTCATGCCAAATTCTAATTCTATTACTTAAGTACATATAGACATCACTTGAAATTATTAGAATAAGATTCTAAATAATAACACTAACATTATTGATTTGTTAATGTTATTATTTTGAATAAGATTCTAAGTTTTAACATTAACAATATTGATTTGATAGTTTTTTTATGATAAATTTTATTCACTTAAACTATAATGTATTGATATTTATAGTTTTTATATATATATATATATATATATATATATATATATATATATATATATATATATATATATATATATATATATATATATATATATATATTATATATATATATATCTATATATATATATATATATCTATATATATATATATATATATATATATATATATATATATATATATATATATCATATATATAATAATTTCAAATACAATGTATTGATACCATAATATGTTGTTTTTAAAAAATGACCATGAAAAAACGAAAGAAAGAATATGACATTTTATATAGACAAAGATGGGTTAAAGTTATGAAAAGAAAAATCGATTGTAAAAATAATGTAGAGTTACTTTTATTAGAAACATGAAACCTATTAGATGGATACTAGGCAAAAGAACTGAGTTTGCTTTGAACATGATAGGAAGGGGTTGAAACACTCCAAATGCATGTCTTTTGAAATAAAATGACATATACATATACATATTACTTAGCTACTTAATGTATTTGTTTAACATAGTAGCCTTCTCAAGGTAACTATGTTTAGTATGCCAAATCAACATTGGTAGAATGACTTACTTATTTTATACCCTTTTTTCGAAACTAAATTTATGTTTTAAACATTAAGACAAGAGAATATGCTGACGAGACAACTACAGAACAAACAAGAGATGATTGAAATTTCATCGAAATATTTGTCTTCTATCTCACCCCAAAAGATAAAATATTGTCTCATAAAGATAATAATGAGTAACAATAAATTTTATGAACATATAGTAATGAAGGTGATAATTATCATATTGATTATGAATTTTTAATAGTTTTGAAACTAGATTGTGAAAGTGTTTTTCCTTTTGTTCATATTTTTTTAATGTTCATCTTTGAAGGATCATATTAAAAATATTTTAAATTATTTCTATTATATTGTGATCATGTTAAAATATGAACTCTATTACTAACCAATACATAAAAAAGATTTTTAATATGTCTTATGACACTCGTTATAATAACAAAGAAATTGCAATAGCAAATTTATCTTAAAATAATTACAAAAAAAATATATGGTTGACAAATATTTAAAAACTAAACAAAATAATGAAAATGTAATATAGATACTTTAAATTTTTATGCAAGTAATTTCCGCCTGAATATTCTAAATATTTCAAAGTTTACCAAAAATAATCATGCATAAAAGTATTACGTAATCACCTAAATTCTCATGAAATTATAAAATAGTGAGAAAAATAATAGAAAAAGAGCATCGTAAATAAAATGATGGATACATATTGATATGACTTAAACAACTTATTATATATAAAAGAAAACGTGATTCAAGAACTTAAAAATGAAAATAACTTAACCACAAATAACAGGTTGAAATTTATATTTCAAAAAAAAACTTATTTTTTTTTTCAGTTTTAAAGTTCAGTATTATAGGCTAAGCTCACAACCCTTCCAACACCCTAAAGACTCACAAAATACAAGTAGGAAACCACCATCATGCAATTACCATAGTGCATTGATAAATGCATCCGCTAACTAACTTGCTATTAAGTGTTACATGACATGTACTCATAAAATATATGCATTACATGACTATCCCAACTAATTTCATCTAATGTAATGAAATCTCAACTAATTATACTTTATTGAATGTTTTTTTTATCATTCATAAAATATCTTTTAGTTTATATATGTTTTTTATGACAACCCTTTTATTTTTAAAGGACACGTTTTCACTACTAAATAAAATTTGAAAGGTACTATTACTTTTTTTACACTAGTACTATTAATTTTTGTTACATTAAGAAAGTTACATTCAATTATACCAGAGATAACGAGCCCGGTTATTCGGAACGTATTTTTAAAACCCTTTATTTTGAAAGATTTGAGTGTATTTAGTTAAGCTCATAGGAACAAACAAAACAAGAATAAAATATAAAATATATTATACATCTTGTCAGTTTATATAAATACACCTTTTGAATATATTTATCATTGGAAAAACACAGTCTCTGAATAGTTTATATAGTGTTACACTCTTTCTCTTAAATATTAATTTTATAGATACGAATTAAGGTAAATTTTCGTTTTATTATGATATTTATATATGATATCAAGAAGTTAGTATCATAAACCATATTTCATGCCAAATTCTAATTCTATTACTTAAGTACATATAGACATCACTTGAAATTATTAGAATAAGATTCTAAATAATAACACTAACATTATTGATTTGTTAATGTTATTATTTTGAATAAGATTCTAAGTTTTAACATTAACAATATTGATTTGATAGTTTTTTTAGATAAATTTTATTCACTAAACTATAATGTATTGATATTATTATTAGATATATATTATATATATATAATCTATATATCTAGCTATATCCTCTATAATATCTATAGATCTCTATCTATATCTATATTATATATCTATCTCTCGCTATCTCTAGAATATATCGATCTATCTATATAAAATATCATTCTAAATACAATGTATTGATACCATAATATGTTGTTTTAAAAAAATGACCATGAAAAAACGAAAGAAAGAATATGACATTTTATATAGACAAAGATGGGTTAAAGTTATGAAAAGAAAAATCGATTGTAAAAATAATGTAGAGTTACTTTTATTAGAAACATGAAACCTATTAGATGGATACTAGGCAAAAGAACTGAGTTTGCTTTGAACATGATAGGAAGGGGTTGAAACACTCCAAATGCATGTCTTTTGAAATAAAATGACATATACATATACATATTACTTAGCTACTTAATGTATTTGTTTAACATAGTAGCCTTCTCAAGGTGACTATGTTTAGTATGCCAAATCAACATTGGTAGAATGACTTACTTATTTTATACCCTTTTTTCGAAACTAAATATATGTTTTAAACATTAAGACAAGAGAATATGCTGACGAGACAACTACAGAACAAACAAGAGATGATTGAAATTTCATCGAAATATTTGTCTTCTATCTCACCCCAAAAGATAAAATATTGTCTCATAAAGATAATAATGAATAACAATAAATTTTATGAACATATAGTAATGAAGGTGATAATTATCATATTGATTATGAATTTTTAATAGTTTTGAAACTAGATTGTGAAAGTGTTTTTCCTTTTGTTCATATTTTTTTAATGTTCATCTTTGAAGGATCATATTAAAAATATTTTAAATTATTTCTATTATATTGTGATCATGTTAAAATATGAACTCTATTACTAACCAATACATAAAAAAGATTTTTAATATGTCTTATGACACTCGTTATAATAACAAAGAAATTGCAAAAGCAATTTATCTTAAAATAATTACAAAAAAAATATATGGTTGACAAATATTTAAAAACTAAACAAAATAATGAAAATGTAATATAGATACTTTAAATTTTTATGCAAGTAATTTCCGCCTGAATATTCTAAATATTTCAAAGTTTACCAAAAATAATCATGCATAAAAGTATTACGTAATCACCTAAATTCTCATGAAATTATACAATAGTGAGAAAAATAATAGAAAAAGAGCATCGTAAATAAAATGATGGATACATATTGATATGACTTAAACAACTTATTATATATAAAAGAAAACGTGATTCAAGAACTTAAAAATGAAAATAACTTAACCACAAATAACAGGTTGAAATTTATATTTCATGAAAAACTTATTTTTTTTTTTCAGTTTTAAAGTTCAGTATTATAGGCTAAGCTCACAACCCTTCCAACACCCTAAAGACTCACAAAATACAAGTAGGAAACCACCATCATGCAATTACCATAGTGCATTGATAAATGCATCCGCTAACTAACTTGCTATTAAGTGTTACATGACATGTACTCATAAAATATGTGCATTACATGTGTATCCAACTAATTTATCTAATGTAATGAAATCTCAAAAAACTATACTTTATTGAATGTTTTTTTATCATTCATAAAATATCTTTTAGTTTATATATGTTATTTTATGACAACCCTTTTATTTTTAAAGGACACGTTTTCACTACTAAATAAAATTTGAAAGGTACTATTACTTTTTTTACACTAGTACTATTAATTTTTGTTACATTAAGAAAGTTACATTCAATTATACCAGAGATAACGAGCCCGGTTATTCGGAACGATTTTTAAAACCCTTTATTTTGAAAGATTTGAGTGTATTTAGTTAAGCTCATAGGAACAAACAAAACAAGAATAAAATATAAAATATATTATACATCTTGTCAGTTTATATAAATACCCTTTTGAATATAATTTATCATTGGAAAAACACAGTCTCTGAATAGTTTATATAGTGTTACACTCTTTCTCTTAATATTAATTTTATAGATACGAATTAAGGTAAATTTTCGTTTTATTATGATAATTTATATGATATCAAGAAGTTAGTATCATAAACCATATTTCATGCCAAATTCTAATTCTATTACTTAAGTACATATAGACATCACTTGAAATTATTAGAATAAGATTCTAAATAATAACACTAACATTATTGATTTGTTAATGTTATTATTTTGAATAAGATCTAAGTTTTAACATTAACAATATTGATTTGATAGTTTTTTTATGATAAATTTTATTCACTTAAACTATAATGTATGATTTTAATTTTATATATATATATATATATATATATCATATATATATATATATATATATATATATATATTATATATATATCTATATATAATATATATATATATATATATAATTCTAAAATACAATTATGATACCATAATATGTGTTTAAAAAAATGACCATGAAAAACGAAAGAAAGAATATGACATTTTATATAGACAAAGATGGGTTAAAGTTATGAAAAGAAAAATCGATTGTAAAAATAATGTAGAGTTACTTTTATTAGAAACATGAAACCTATTAGATGGATACTAGGCAAAAGAA
Organism: Lathyrus oleraceus; assembly: GCF_024323335.1. Classification (NCBI taxonomy): domain Eukaryota; kingdom Viridiplantae; phylum Streptophyta; class Magnoliopsida; order Fabales; family Fabaceae; genus Lathyrus; species Lathyrus oleraceus. Next base: position 244,237,514 of record NC_066579.1, on the reverse strand, counting down.
CTGAGTTTGCTTTGAACATGATAGGAAGGGGTTGAAACACTCCAAATGCATGTCTTTTGAATAAAATGACATATACATATACATATTACTTAGCTACTTAATGTATTTGTTTAACATAGTAGCCTTCTCAAGGTGACTATGTTTAGTATGCCAAATCAACATTGGTAGAATGACTTACTTATTTTATACCTTTTTTTCGAAACTAAATATATGTTTTAAACATTAAGACAAGAGAATATGCTGACGAGACAACTACAGAACAAACAAGAGATGATTGAAATTTCATCGAAATATTTGTCTTCTATCTCACCCCAAAAGATAAAATATTGTCTCATAAAGATAATAATGAATAACAATAAATTTTATGAACATATAGTAATGAAGGTGATAATTATCATATTGATTATGAATTTTTAATAGTTTTGAAACTAGATTGTGAAAGTGTTTTTCCTTTTGTTCATATTTTTTTAATGTTCATCTTTGAAGGATCATATTAAAAATATTTTAAATTATTTCTATTATATTGTGATCATGTTAAAATATGAACTCTATTACTAACCAATACATAAAAAGATTTTTAATATGTCTTATGACACTCGTTATAATAACAAAGAAATTGCAATAGCAAATTTATCTTAAAATAATTACAAAAAAATATATGGTTGACAAATATTTAAAAACTAAAAAAAATAATGAAAATGTAATATAGATACTTTAAATTTTTATGCAAGTAATTCCGCCTGAATATTCTAAATATTTCAAAGTTTACCAAAAATAATCATGCATAAAAGTATTACGTAATCACCTAAATTCTCATGAAATTATAAAATAGTGAGAAAATAATAGAAAAAGAGCATCGTAAATAAAATGATGGATACATATTGATATGACTTAAACAACTTATATATAAAAGAAAACGTGATTCAAGAACTTAAAAATGAAAATAACTTAACCACAAATAACAGGTTGAAATTTATATTTCATGAAAAACTTATTTTTTTTTTCAGTTTTAAAGTTCAGTATTATAGGCTAAGCTCACAACCCTTCCAACACCCTAAAGACTCAAAAATACAAGTAGGAAACCACCATCATGCAATTACCATAGTGCATTGATAAATGCATCCGCTAACTAACTTGCTATTAAGTGTTACATGACATGTACTCATAAAATATGTGCATTACATGACTATCCCAACTAATTTAATCTAATGTAATGAAATCTCAACTAACTATACTTTATTGAATGTTTTTTTATCATTCATAAAATATCTTTTAGTTTATATATGTTATTTTATGACAACCCTTTTATTTTTAAAGGACACGTTTTCACTACTAAATAAAATTTGAAAGGTACTATTACTTTTTACACTAGTACTATTAATTTTGTTTACATTAAGAAAGTTACATTCAATTATACCAGAGATAACGAGCCGGTTATTCGGAACGTATTTTAAAACCCTTTATTTTGAAAGATTTGAGTGTATTTAGTTAAGCTCATAGGAACAAACAAAACAAGAATAAAATATAAAATATATATACATCTTGTCAGTTTATATAAATACACCTTTTGAATATAATTTATCATTGGAAAAACACAGTCTCTGAATAGTTATATAGTGTTACACTCTTTCTCTTAAATATTAATTTATAGATACGAATTAAGGTAAATTTTCGTTTTATTATGATATTTATATATGATATCAAGAAGTTAGTATCATAAACCATATTTCATGCCAAATTCTAATTCTATTACTTAAGTACATATAGACATCACTTGAAATTATTAGAATAAGATTCTAAATAATAACACTAACATTATGATTTGTTAATGTTATTATTTTGAATAAGATCCTAAGTTTTAACATTAACAATATTGATTTGATAGTTTTTTTAGGATAAATTTATTCACTTAAACTATAATGTATTGATTTTTAATTTATATATATACTATATATAATATATTAATAGATATATATATAATATATATATATATATATATATATATATATATATATATATATATATATATATATATATATATATATATATATATATTAATCTAAAATACAATGTATTGATACCATAATATGTTGTTTTAAAAAAATGACCATGAAAAACGAAAGAAAGAATATGACATTTTATATAGACAAAGATGGGTTAAAGTTATGAAAAGAAAAATCGATTGTAAAAATAATGTAGAGTTACTTTTATTAGAAACATGAAACCTATTAGATGGATACTAGGCAAAAGAACTGAGTTTGCTTTGAACATGATAGGAAGGGGTTGAAACACTCCAAATGCATGTCTTTTGAAATAAAATGACATATACATATACATATTACTTAGCTACTTAATGTATTTGTTTAACATAGTAGCCTTCTCAAGGTGACTATGTTTAGTATGCCAAATCAACATTGGTAGAATGACTTACTTATTTTATACCCTTTTTTCGAAACTAAATATATGTTTTAAACATTAAGACAAGAGAATATGCTGACGAGACAACTACAGAACAAACAAGAGATGATTGAAATTTCATCGAAATTTTTGTCTTCTATCTCACCCCAAAAGATAAAATATTGTCTCATAAAGATAATAATGAATAACAATAAATTTTATGAACATATAGTAATGAAGGTGATAATTATCATATTGATTATGAATTTTTAATAGTTTTGAAACTAGATTGTGAAAGTGTTTTTCCTTTTGTTCATATTTTTTTAATGTTCATCTTTGAAGGATCATATTAAAAATATTTTAAATTATTTCTATTATATTCTGATCATGTTAAAATATGAACTCTATTACTAACCAATACATAAAAAAGATTTTTAATATGTCTTATGACACTCGTTATAATAACAAAGAAATTGCAATAGCAAATTTATCTTAAAATAATTACAAAAAAAATATATGGTTGACAAATATTTAAAAACTAAACAAAATAATGAAAATGTAATATAGATACTTTAAATTTTTATGCAAGTAATTTCCGCCTGAATATTCTAAATATTTCAAAGTTTACCAAAAATAATCATGCATAAAAGTATTACGTAATCACCTAAATTCTCATGAAATTATAAAATAGTGAGAAAAATAATAGAAAAAGAGCATCGTAAATAAAATGATGGATACATATTGATATGACTTAAACAACTTATTATATATAAAAGAAAACGTGATTCAAGAACTTAAAAATGAAAATAACTTAACCACAATAACAGGTTGAAATTTATATTTCATGAAAAACTTATTTTTTTTTTTCAGTTTTAAAGTTCAGTATTATAGGCTAAGCTCACAACCCTTCCAACACCCTAAAGACTCACAAAATACAAGTAGGAAACCACCATCATGCAATTACCATAGTGCATTGATAAATGCATCCGCTAACTAACTTGCTATTAAGTGTTACATGACATGTACTCATAAAATATATGCATTACATGACTATCCCAACTAATTTCATCTAATGTAATGAAATCTCAACTAATATACTTTATTGAATGTTTTTTTATCATTCATAAAATATCTTTTAGTTTATATATGTTATTTTATGACAACCCTTTTATTTTTAAAGGACACGTTTTCACTACTAAATAAAATTTGAAAGGTACTATTACTTTTTTTACACTAGTACTATTAATTTTTGTTACATTAAGAAAGTTACATTCAATTATACCAGAGATAACGAGCCCGGTTATTCGGAACGTATTTTAAAACCCTTTATTTTGAAAGATTTGAGTGTATTTAGTTAAGCTCATAGGAACAAACAAAACAAGAATAAAATATAAATATATTATACATCTTGTCAGTTTATATAAATACACCTTTTGAATATAATTTATCATTGGAAAAACACAGTCTCTGAATAGTTTATATAGTGTTACACTCTTTCTCTTAAATATTAATTTTATAGATACGAATTAAGGTAAATTTTCGTTTTATTATGATATTTATATATGATATCAAGAAGTTAGTATCATAAACCATATTTCATGCCAAATTCTAATTCTATTACTTAAGTACATATAGACATCACTTGAAATTATTAGAATAAGATTCTAAATAATAACACTAACATTATTGATTTGTTAATGTTATTATTTTGAATAAGATCCTAAGTTTTAACATTAACAATATTGATTTGATAGTTTTTTTATGATAAATTTTATTCACTTAAACTATAATGTATTGATTTTTAATTTTATACATATACATACATACATATATATGTATATAATTCTAAAATACAATGTATTGATACCATAATATGTTGTTTTAAAAAAATGACCATGAAAAAACGAAAGAAAGAATATGACATTTTATATAGACAAAGATGGGTTAAAGTTATGAAAAGAAAAATCGATTGTAAAAATAATGTAGAGTTACTTTTATTAGAAACATGAAACCTATTAGATGGATACTAGGCAAAAGAACTGAGTTTGCTTTGAACATGATAGGAAGGGGTTGAAACACTCCAAATGCATGTCTTTTGAAATAAAATGACATATACATATACATATTACTTAGCTACTTAATGTATTTGTTTAACATAGTAGCCTTCTCAAGGTGACTATGTTTAGTATGCCAAATCAACATTGGTAGAATGACTTACTTATTTTATACCCTTTTTTCGAAACTAAATATATGTTTTAAACATTAAGACAAGAGAATATGCTGACGAGACAACTACAGAACAAACAAGAGATGATTGAAATTTCATCGAAATATTTGTCTTCTATCTCACCCAAAAGATAAAATATTGTCTCATAAAGATAATAATGAATAACAATAAATTTTATGAACATATAGTAATGAAGGTGATAATTATCATATTGATTATGAATTTTTAATAGTTTTGAAACTAGATTGTGAAAGTGTTTTTCCTTTTGTTCATATTTTTTTAATGTTCATCTTTGAAGGATCATATTAAAAATATTTTAAATTATTTCTATTATATTGTGATCATGTTAAAATATGAACTCTATTACTAACCAATACATAAAAAAGATTTTTAATATGTCTTATGACACTCGTTATAATAACAAAGAAATTGCAATAGCAAATTTATCTTAAAATAATTACAAAAAAAATATATGGTTGACAAATATTTAAAAACTAAACAAAATAATGAAAATGTAATATAGATACTTTAAATTTTTATGCAAGTAATTTCCGCCTGAATATTCTAAATATTTCAAAGTTTACCAAAAATAATCATGCATAAAAGTATTACGTAATCACCTAAATTCTCATGAAATTATAAAATAGTGAGAAAAATAATAGAAAAAGAGCATCGTAAATAAAATGATGGATACATATTGATATGACTTAAACAACTTATTATATATAAAAGAAAACGTGATTCAAGAACTTAAAAATGAAAATAACTTAACCACAAATAACAGGTTGAAATTTATATTTCATGAAAAACTTATTTTTTTTTTTCAGTTTTAAAGTTCAGTATTATAGGCTAAGCTCACAACCCTTCCAACACCCTAAAGACTCACAAAATACAAGTAGGAAACCACCATCATGCAATTACCATAGTGCATTGATAAATGCATCCGCTAACTAACTTGCTATTAAGTGTTACATGACATGTACTCATAAAATATGTGCATTACATGACTATCCCAACTAATTTAATCTAATGTAATGAAATCTCAACTAACTATACTTTATTGAATGTTTTTTTATCATTCATAAAATATCTTTTAGTTTATATATGTTATTTTATGACAACCCTTTTATTTTTAAAGGACACGTTTTCACTACTAAATAAAATTTGAAAGGTACTATTACTTTTTTTACACTAGTACTATTAATTTTTGTTACATTAAGAAAGTTACATTCAATTATACCAGAGATAACGAGCCCGGTTATTCGGAACGTATTTTTAAAACCCTTTATTTTGAAAGATTTGAGTGTATTTAGTTAAGCTCATAGGAACAAACAAAACAAGAATAAAATATAAAATATATTATACATCTTGTCAGTTTATATAAATACACCTTTTGAATATAATTTATCATTGGAAAAACACAGTCTCTGAATAGTTTATATAGTGTTACACTCTTTCTCTTAAATATTAATTTTATAGATACGAATTAAGGTAAATTTTCGTTTTATTATGATATTTATATATGATATCAAGAAGTTAGTATCATAAACCATATTTCATGCCAAATTCTAATTCTATTACTTAAGTACATATAGACATCACTTGAAATTATTAGAATAAGATTCTAAATAATAACACTAACATTATTGATTTGTTAATGTTATTATTTTGAATAAGATCCTAAGTTTTAACATTAACAATATTGATTTGATAGTTTTTTTTGATAAATTTTATTCACTTAAACTATAATGTATTGATTTTTAATTATATATATATATATATATAGATAATATATATATATATATCTATATATATATATATATATATATATATATATATATCTATATATATATATATATATATATATATATATATATATATATATATATATATCTAAAATCAATGTATTGATACATAATATGTTGTTTTAAAAAAATGACCATGAAAAAACGAAAGAAAGAATATGACATTTTATATAGACAAAGATGGGTTAAAGTTATGAAAAGAAAAATCGATTGTAAAAATAATGTAGAGTTACTTTTATTAGAAACATGAAACCTATTAGATGGATACTAGGCAAAAGAACTGAGTTTGCTTTGAACATGATAGGAAGGGGTTGAAACACTCCAAATGCATGTCTTTTGAAATAAAATGACATATACATATACATATTACTTAGCTACTTAATGTATTTGTTTAACATAGTAGCCTTCTCAAGGTGACTATGTTTAGTATGCCAAATCAACATTGGTAGAATGACTTACTTATTTTATACCCTTTTTTCGAAACTAAATATATGTTTTAAACATTAAGACAAGAGAATATGCTGACGAGACAACTACAGAACAAACAAGAGATGATTGAAATTTCATCGAAATATTTGTCTTCTATCTCACCCCAAAAGATAAAATATTGTCTCATAAAGATAATAATGAATAACAATAAATTTTATGAACATATAGTAATGAAGGTGATAATTATCATATTGATTATGAATTTTTAATAGTTTTGAAACTAGATTGTGAAAGTGTTTTTCCTTTTGTTCATATTTTTTTAATGTTCATCTTTGAAGGATCATATTAAAAATATTTTAAATTATTTCTATTATATTGTGATCATGTTAAAATATGAACTCTATTACTAACCAATACATAAAAAAGATTTTTAATATGTCTTATGACACTCGTTATAATAACAAAGAAATTGCAATAGCAAATTTATCTTAAAATAATTACAAAAAAAATATATGGTTGACAAATATTTAAAAACTAAACAAAATAATGAAAATGTAATATAGATACTTTAAATTTTTATGCAAGTAATTCCGCCTGAATATTCTAAATATTTCAAAGTTTACCAAAAATAATCATGCATAAAAGTATTACGTAATCACCTAAATTCTCATGAAATTATAAAATAGTGAGAAAAATAATAGAAAAAGAGCATCGTAAATAAAATGATGGATACATATTGATATGACTTAAACAACTTATTATATATAAAAGAAAACGTGATTCAAGAACTTAAAAATGAAAATAACTTAACCACAAATAACAGGTTGAAATTTATATTTCATGAAAAACTTATTTTTTTTTTCAGTTTTAAAGTTCAGTATTATAGGCTAAGCTCACAACCCTTCCAACACCCTAAAGACTCACAAAATACAAGTAGGAAACCACCATCATGCAATTACCATAGTGCATTGATAAATGCATCCGCTAACTAACTTGCTATTAAGTGTTACATGACATGTACTCATAAAATATATGCATTACATGACTATCCCAACTAATTTATCTAATGTAATGAAATCTCAACTAATATACTTTATTGAATGTTTTTTTATCATTCATAAAATATCTTTTAGTTTATATATGTTATTTTATGACAACCCTTTTATTTTTAAAGGACACGTTTTCACTACTAAATAAAATTTGAAAGGTACTATTACTTTTTTTACACTAGTACTATTAATTTTTGTTACATTAAGAAAGTTACATTCAATTATACCAGAGATAACGAGCCCGGTTATTCGGAACGTATTTTTAAAACCCTTTATTTTGAAAGATTTGAGTGTATTTAGTTAAGCTCATAGGAACAAACAAAACAAGAATAAAATATAAAATATATTATACATCTTGTCAGTTTATATAAATACACCTTTTGAATATAATTTATCATTGGAAAAACACAGTCTCTGAATAGTTTATATAGTGTTACACTCTTTCTCTTAAATATTAATTTTATAGATACGAATTAAGGTAAATTTTCGTTTTATTATGATATTTATATATGATATCAAGAAGTTAGTATCATAAACCATATTTCATGCCAAATTCTAATTCTATTACTTAAGTACATATAGACATCACTTGAAATTATTAGAATAAGATTCTAAATAATAACACTAACATTATTGATTTGTTAATGTTATTATTTTGAATAAGATCCTAAGTTTTAACATTAACAATATTGATTTGATAGTTTTTTTAGGATAAATTTTATTCACTTAAACTATAATGTATTGATTTTTAATTTTATATATATATATATATATATATATATATATATATATATATATATATATATATATATATATATATATATATATATATATATATATATATATATATATATATATATATATATATATATATATATATATATATATATATATATATATATATATATATATATATATATATATATATATATATATATTATATAATTCAAAATACAATGTATTGATACCATAATATGTTGTTTTAAAAAAATGACCATGAAAAACGAAAGAAAGAATATGACATTTTATATAGACAAAGATGGGTTAAAGTTATGAAAAGAAAAATCGATTGTAAAAATAATGTAGAGTTACTTTTATTAGAAACATGAAACCTATTAGATGGATACTAGGCAAAAGAACTGAGTTTGCTTTGAACATGATAGGAAGGGGTTGAAACACTCCAAATGCATGTCTTTTGAAATAAAATGACATATACATATACATATTACTTAGCTACTTAATGTATTTGTTTAACATAGTAGCCTTCTCAAGGTGACTATGTTTAGTATGCCAAATCAACATTGGTAGAATGACTTACTTATTTATACCCTTTTTTCGAAACTAAATATATGTTTTAAACATTAAGACAAGAGAATATGCTGACGAGACAACTACAGAACAAACAAGAGATGATTGAAATTTCATCGAAATATTTGTCTTCTATCTCACCCCAAAAGATAAAATATTGTCTCATAAAGATAATAATGAATAACAATAAATTTTATGAACATATAGTAATGAAGGTGATAATTATCATATTGATTATGAATTTTTAATAGTTTTGAAACTAGATTGTGAAAGTGTTTTTCCTTTTGTTCATATTTTTTTAATGTTCATCTTTGAAGGATCATATTAAAAATATTTTAAATTATTTCTATTATATTGTGATCATGTTAAAATATGAACTCTATTACTAACCAATACATAAAAAAGATTTTTAATATGTCTTATGACACTCGTTATAATAACAAAGAAATTGCAATAGCAAATTTATCTTAAAATAATTACAAAAAAATATATGGTTGACAAATATTTAAAAACTAAACAAAATAATGAAAATGTAATATAGATACTTTAAATTTTTATGCAAGTAATTTCCGCCTGAATATTCTAAATATTTCAAAGTTTACCAAAAATAATCATGCATAAAAGTATTACGTAATCACCTAAATTCTCATGAAATTATAAAATAGTGAGAAAAATAATAGAAAAAGAGCATCGTAAATAAAATGATGGATACATATTGATATGACTTAAACAACTTATTATATATAAAAGAAAACGTGATTCAAGAACTTAAAAATGAAAATAACTTAACCACAAATAACAGGTTGAAATTTATATTTCATGAAAAACTTTTTTTTTTTTCAGTTTTAAAGTTCAGTATTATAGGCTAAGCTCACAACCCTTCCAACACCCTAAAGACTCACAAAATACAAGTAGGAAACCACCATCATGCAATTACCATAGTGCATTGATAAATGCATCCGCTAACTAACTTGCTATTAAGTGTTACATGACATGTACTCATAAAATATATGCATTACATGACTATCCCAACTAATTTAATCTAATGTAATGAAATCTCAACTAATTATACTTTATTGAATGTTTTTTTATCATTCATAAAATATCTTTTAGTTTATATATGTTATTTTATGACAACCCTTTTATTTTTAAAGGACACGTTTTCACTACTAAATAAAATTTGAAAGGTACTATTACTTTTTTTACACTAGTACTATTAATTTTTGTTACATTAAGAAAGTTACATTCAATTATACCAGAGATAACGAGCCCGGTTATTCGGAACGTATTTTAAAACCCTTTATTTTGAAAGATTTGAGTGTATTTAGTTAAGCTCATAGGAACAAACAAAACAAGAATAAAATATAAAATATATTATACATCTTGTCAGTTTATATAAATACACCTTTTGAATATAATTTATCATTGGAAAAACACAGTCTCTGAATAGTTTATATAGTGTTACACTCTTTCTCTTAAATATTAATTTTATAGATACGAATTAAGGTAAATTTTCGTTTTATTATGATATTTATATATGATATCAAGAAGTTAGTATCATAAACCATATTTCATGCCAAATTCTAATTCTATTACTTAAGTACATATAGACATCACTTGAAATTATTAGAATAAGATTCTAAATAATAACACTAACATTATTGATTTGTTAATGTTATTATTTTGAATAAGATCCTAAGTTTTAACATTAACAATATTGATTTGATAGTTTTTTTATGATAAATTTTATTCACTTAAACTATATGTATTGATTGTAATTATAGATATATATTTATATAATATATAGATATATATATAATATATATATATATATATATATATATATATATATATATATATATATATATATATATATATATATATATATATATATATATATATATATATGTATATAATTCTAAAATACAATGTATTGATACCATAATATGTTGTTTTAAAAAAATGACCATGAAAAAACGAAAGAAAGAATATGACATTTTATATAGACAAAGATGGGTTAAAGTTATGAAAAGAAAAATCGATTGTAAAAATAATGTAGAGTTACTTTTATTAGAAACATGAAACCTATTAGATGGATACTAGGCAAAAGAACTGAGTTTGCTTTGAACATGATAGGAAGGGGTTGAAACACTCCAAATGCATGTCTTTTGAAATAAAATGACATATACATATACATATTACTTAGCTACTTAATGTATTTGTTTAACATAGTAGCCTTCTCAAGGTGACTATGTTTAGTATGCCAAATCAACATTGGTAGAATGACTTACTTATTTTATACCTTTTTTCGAAACTAAATATATGTTTTAAACATTAAGACAAGAGAATATGCTGACGAGACAACTACAGAACAAACAAGAGATGATTGAAATTTCATCGAAATATTTGTCTTCTATCTCACCCCAAAAGATAAAATATTGTCTCATAAAGATAATAATGAATAACAATAAATTTTATGAACATATAGTAATGAAGGTGATAATTATCATATTGATTATGAATTTTTAATAGTTTTGAAACTAGATTGTGAAAGTGTTTTTCCTTTTGTTCATATTTTTTTAATGTTCATCTTTGAAGGATCATATTAAAAATATTTAAATTATTTCTATTATATTGTGATCATGTTAAAATATGAACTCTATTACTAACCAATACATAAAAAAGATTTTTAATATGTCTTATGACACTCGTTATAATAACAAAGAAATTGCAATAGCAAATTTATCTTAAAATAATTACAAAAAAAATATATGGTTGACAAATATTTAAAAACTAAACAAAATAATGAAAATGTAATATAGATACTTTAAATTTTTATGCAAGTAATTCCGCCTGAATATTCTAAATATTTCAAAGTTTACCAAAAATAATCATGCATAAAAGTATTACGTAATCACCTAAATTCTCATGAAATTATAAAATAGTGAGAAAAATAATAGAAAAAGAGCATCGTAAATAAAATGATGGATACATATTGATATGACTTAAACAACTTATTATATATAAAAGAAAACGTGATTCAAGAACTTAAAAATGAAAATAACTTAACCACAAATAACAGGTTGAAATTTATATTTCATGAAAAACTTATTTTTTTTTCAGTTTTAAAGTTCAGTATTATAGGCTAAGCTCACAACCCTTCCAACACCCTAAAGACTCACAAAATACAAGTAGGAAACCACCATCATGCAATTACCATAGTGCATTGATAAATGCATCCGCTAACTAACTTGCTATTAAGTGTTACATGACATGTACTCATAAAATATATGCATTACATGACTATCCCAACTAATTTCATCTAATGTAATGAAATCTCAACTAATTATACTTTATTGAATGTTTTTTTATCATTCATAAAATATCTTTTAGTTTATATATGTTATTTTATGACAACCCTTTTATTTTTAAAGGACACGTTTTCACTACTAAATAAAATTTGAAAGGTACTATTACTTTTTTTACACTAGTACTATTAATTTTTGTTACATTAAGAAAGTTACATTCAATTATACCAGAGATAACGAGCCCGGTTATTCGGAACGTATTTTTAAAACCCTTTATTTTGAAAGATTTGAGTGTATTTAGTTAAGCTCATAGGAACAAACAAAACAAGAATAAAATATAAAATATATTACATCTTGTCAGTTTATATAAATACACCTTTTGAATATAATTTATCATTGGAAAAACACAGTCTCTGAATAGTTTATATAGTGTTACACTCTTTCTCTTAAATATTAATTTTATAGATACGAATTAAGGTAAATTTTCGTTTTATTATGATATTTATATATGATATCAAGAAGTTAGTATCATAAACCATATTTCATGCCAAATTCTAATTCTATTACTTAAGTACATATAGACATCACTTGAAATTATTAGAATAAGATTCTAAATAATAACACTAACATTATTGATTTGTTAATGTTATTATTTTGAATAAGATCCTAAGTTTTAACATTAACAATATTGATTTGATAGTTTTTTTATGATAAATTTTATTCACTTAAACTATAATGTATTGATTTTTAATTTTATACATATATATATATATATAATATATATATATATAGATATATATATATATATATATATATATATATATATATATATAGATATATATATATATATATATATATATATATATATAGATATATATATATATATATATATATATATATATATATATATATATATATATATATATATATATATATATATATATATATATATATATATAGATATATATATATATATATAAAATTCTAAAATACAATGTATTGATACCATAATATGTTGTTTTAAAAAATGACCATGAAAAAACGAAAGAAAGAATATGACATTTTATATAGACAAAGATGGGTTAAAGTTATGAAAAGAAAAATCGATTGTAAAAATAATGTACAGTTACTTTTATTAGAAACATGAAACCTATTAGATGGATACTAGGCAAAAGAACTGAGTTTGCTTTGAACATGATAGGAAGGGGTTGAAACATTCCAAATGCATGTCTTTTGAAATAAAATGACATATACATATACATATTACTTAGCTACTTAATGTATTTGTTTAACATAGTTGCCTTCTCAAGGTGACTATGTTTAGTATGCCAAATCAACATTGGTAGAATGACTTACTTATTTTATACCCTTTTTTCGAAACTAAATATATGTTTTAAACATTAAGACAAGAGAATATGCTGACGAGACAACTACAGAACAAACAAGAGATGTTTGAAATTTCATCTAAATATTTGTCTTCTATCTCACCCCAAAAGATAAAATATTGTCTCATAAAGATAATAATGAATAACAATAAATTTTATGAACATATAGTAATGAAGGTGATAATTATCATATTGATTATGAATTTTTAATAGTTTTGAAACTAGATTGTGAAAGTGTTTTTCCTTTTGTTCATATTTTTTTAATGTTCATCTTTGAAGGATCATATTAAAAATATTTTAAATTATTTCTATTATATTGTGATCATGTTAAAATATGAACTCTATTACTAACCAATACATAAAAAAGATTTTTAATATGTCTTATGACACTCGTTATAATAACAAAGAAATTGCAATAGCAAATTTATCTTAAATAATTACAAAAAATATATATGGTTGACAAATATTTAAAAACTAAACAAAATAATGAAAATGTAATATAGATACTTTAAATTTTTATGCAAGTAATTTCCGCCTGAATATTTTCTAAATATTTCAAAGTTTACCAAAAATAATCATGCATAAAAGTATTACGTAATCACCTAAATTCTCATGAAATTATAAAATAGTGAGAAAAATAATAGAATAAGAGCATCGTAAATAAAATGATGGATACATATTGATATGACTTAAACAACTTATTATATATAAAAGAAAACGTGATTCAAGAACTTAAAAATGAAAATAACTTAACCACAAATAACAGGTTGAAATTTATATTTCATGAAAAACTTTTTTTTTTTTCAGTTTTAAAGTTCAGTATTATAGGCTAAGCTCACAACCCTTCTAACACCCTAAAGACTCACAAAATACAAGTAGGAAACCACCATCATGCAATTACCATAGTGCATTGATAAATGCATCCGCTAACTAACTTGCTATTAAGTGTTACATGACATGTACTCATAAAATATATGCATTACATGACTATCCCAACTAATTTCATCTAATGTAATAAAATCTCAACTAATTATACTTTATTGAATGTTTTTTTATCATTCATAAAATATCTTTTTAGTTTATATATGTTATTTTATGACAACCCTTTTATTTTTAAAGGACACGTTTTCACTACTAAATAAAATTTGAAAGGTACTATTACTTTTTTTACACTAGTACTATTAATTTTTGTTACATTAAGAAAGTTACATTCAATTATACCAGAGATAAGGAGCCCGGTTATTCGGAACGTATTTTTAAAACCCTTTATTTTGAAAGATTTGAGTGTATTTAGTTAAGCTCATAGGAACAAACAAAACAGGAATAAAATATAAAATATATTATACATCTTGTCAGTTTATATAAATACACCTTTTGAATATAATTTATCATTGGAAAAACACAGTCTCTGAATAGTTTATATAGTGTTACACTCTTTCTCTTAAATATTAATTTTATAGATACGAATTAAGGTAAATTTTCGTTTTATTATGATATTTATATATGATATCAAGAAGTTAGTATCATAAACCATATTTCATGCCAAATTCTAATTCTATTACTTAAGTACATATAGACATTACTTGAAATTATTAGAATAAGATTCTAAATAATAACACTAACATTATTGATTTGTTAATGTTATTATTTTGAATAAGATCCTAAGTTTTAACATTAACAATATTGATTTGATAGTTTTTTTATGATAAATTTTATTCACTTAAACTATAATGTATTGATTTTAATTTTATACATATATATTTATATTTATATATATATATATATATATATATATATATATATATATATATATATATATATATATTATATATATATTATATATATATATAATATATATATATATATATATATATATATATATATATATATATATATATATATATATATATATATATATATATATATAATATATATATATATATATATATATATAATTCTAAAATACAATGTATTGATACCATAATATGTTGTTTTAAAAAAATGACCATGAAAAAACGAAAGAAAGAATATGACATTTTATATAGACAAAGATGGGTTAAAGTTATGAAAAGAAAAACCGATTGTAAAAATAACGTAGAGTTACTTTTATTAGAGACATGAAACCTATTAGATGGATACTAGGCAAAAGAACTGAGTTTGCTTTGAACATGATAGGAAGGGGTTGAAACATTCTAAATGCATGTCTTTTGAAATAAAATGACATACATATACATATTACTTAGCTACTTAATGTATTTGTTTAACATAGTAGCCTTCTCAAGGTGACTATGTTTAGTATGCCAAATAACATTGGTAGAATGACTTACTTATTTTATACCCTTTTTTCGAATCTAAATATATGTTTTAAACATTAAGACAAGAGAATATGCTAACGAGACAACTACAGAACAAACAAGAGATGATTGAAATTTCATCGAAATTTTTGTCTTCTATCTCACCCCAAAAGATAAAATATTGTCTCATAAAGATAATAATGAATAACAATAAATTTTATGAACATATAGTAATGAAGGTGATAATTATCATATTGATTATGAATTTTTAATAGTTTTGAAACTAGATTGTGAAAGTGTTTTTCCTTTTGTTCATATTTTTTTAATGTTCATCTTTGAAGGATCATATTAAAAATATTTTAAATTATTTCTATTATATTGTGATCATGTTAAAATATGAACTCTATTACTAACCAATACATAAAAAAGATTTTTAATATGTCTTATGACACTCGTTATAATAACAAAGAAATTGCAATAGCAAATTTATCTTAAAATAATTACAAAAAATATATATGGTTGACAAATATTTAAAAACTAAACAAAATAATGAAAATGTAATATAGATACTTTAAATTTTTATGCAAGTAATTTCCGCCTGAATATTCTAAATATTTCAAAGTTTACCAAAAATAATCATGCATAAAAGTATTACGTAATCACCTAAATTCTCATGAAATTATAAAATAGTGAGAAAAATAATAGAAAAAGAGCATCGTAAATAAAATGATGGATACATATTGATATGACTTAAACAACTTATTATATATAAAAGAAAACGTGATTCAAGAACTTAAAAATGAAAATAATTTAACCACAAATAACAGGTTGAAATTTATTTTTCATGAAAAACTTAATTTTTTTTTTCAATTTTAAAGTTCAGTATTATAGGCTAAGCTCACAACCCTTCCAACACCCTAAAGACTCACAAAATACAAGTAGGAAACCACCATCATGCAATTACCATAGTGCATTGATAAATGCATCCGCTAACTAACTTGCTATTAAGTGTTACATGACATGTACTCATAAAATATATGCATTACATGACTATCCTAACTAATTTCATTTAATGTAATGAAATCTCAACTAATTATACTTTATTGAATGTTTTTTTATCATTCATAAAATATCAAATGGATTGAATTCTAATCCTAAGGGGAGCATACAAATTTCAACACAAGATACCAAAATGATGCCCATAAGGGCAAAATGGTCATTACCAAAATATGCCAAATTATAACCATGGTTTAAAATTGAGAAACTAGCCTAATGTTGAAAAAATGAGGGAATCCTAAATTTAATCAACCCTAAATGTCTGTAATTAAAATCTCATTCTAAGTCCTAATTCTAATAAAATGTCATAACTAAATTCTAACGATTCTAAAAATATGAATTAAATCTAATTGTTCTAAAAGGGGATTAATTTCTAATTATTCTAATAGGAGTTAACCCTAATTATTATGTTAAGAAATTAATTCTAATTATTCTAACAATTAATTTCCTAATTATCCTAATTTTCTAAGTATTCTACAAATTAACCTAATTGATCAAACAGAAAAGGGAAACAGTGTTGCAAACAACATTTCCTAATGGGTTGCAATCTGAGCCCAGAATAATTTTTGTAAAAACCAAATTCCAGAAAGAGGTAAATGGGCAAAGACACATGGGCCACGTCTGGGCCCAATGGTTCCTTTAATCACATCTAGGGGGTGCAGGCAACAAGCATATGGTACAGCTAAGCAAAATGCATTATTGGCCCCAGAGAAACCCAATCTCAAACTCTCACAACCACGAGGGGTGCATTCAGTATCTCTCCAGGTGTGGATAGCACATACTCATGGGCCTTGTTAATTTGGGTCCAATACAATTCTCACTAAACCTAGGGGGGTACATTCAACAGACTAAGGTGCGAATAGCTAAACACCATAAGCCATGTCATCAAGCTCAAACTCACTCAAATGAAATGCGCGAATTCCTTGTTCTCTCTTCTGTTCAACAAACCGGCGGCCTTCGCTGGCGCCGGTACCAGCTCCACCTTCACTAACACCATTACATCAAAACCTAACGAGTTGTAATTACACTCATGGCAATGGAATCACCCTATAGGCGAAGAAATCAGTGGAATCGCTCTCAATCACAAAGAACCCTAACCTATTCAACAATCAATTACCCACTCCTCTTTGGAAATTAACACCTAATGCAATATGGTTTTTGATCCACCACCTAAATGCTAGGCAACGGTGTGCTTAGAACAAGAAATCGAAAATAAACGGTAAACGACATACCGGAGAAGATGATCGGAGAATTTTGCCGGTGAGTTTCCTGCTTTCAATTCTTCTTCTTCTTCCTTTCTTGATCTCCTTCTTCTTCTAAAGCTCGAAAACAAGAGTGCAGTGGTTTAGCTCTAGTGAATTGAAGCTTCAATGTGAAGCTTCAATGGCCTTTTTTAAGAGAGAGAATGAGAGCTTTGGTGAGGGTGAGAGAGTTTGCAGAGAAATGGCTCTGAATTCACAGGGTTCAAAAACTGTCCAAAAATGAGAATGATGAAGTGTTTATATAGGATTTAGGCTTGGGATTATTTCTGGATTGGGATTAGGATAGGAGTTAGTTAATTAGGTGTGGAGTTAGTTGATTTGGACTCACTGAGTTAACAGATAACTCAGTTGGTTATTGGATCAAAACTCAGTCAGTTGTCTCAATTAAATTGGTTAGTGAACTGTTAATGATTTAAATTTTGTTTACTGGTTATCACAGGTTGGTTTAAGTGGAATTGTTCTTAAAGTGAGGGATGACCTGCTGAGCAGGTTTTGATGATTAGTGCAATAGGACCAAATCAAGCTGTTTTAGTGAAATGGTGGAGCAAAGTGTTAATGGCTGTAGCAGGTGATTCAAATTGGTTATGTTAATTCCACTTCTTGTACATTCTTTCCTTTGAACATGACTCTATCAATCACCCATGCCTTTTCACTGCAGGTTTTGAATCCATTGGATCCAATGGCTTGTGATAGGTAACTCCATGGCTATCCCTTGTGTTCATGCCCTGTTATGCTGCTTTTGTTCATGTCATGTTAATGCAACTTTTGGCTAATCCTTTTTGCAGAGTGAGTCAAGGCTTTCAAAGGCAACTTCTCCTTGCCCTCACCTGTTTTCCTCCTGTTCTAACTCAAGGTTTGGCCATGGTAAAGTGTGGTGGAACCTTGGACATCACTTGGCTCCAAAGGGCCCTTTTATGGCTCTCCTCAATGCAACATGAGAGTGTGGAATGCTGGCTGCAGGATTTGCTCTCAATGCCAAACAACCCTACTGTGCTCATAACTCAAGGAAATGGTACAACAGTTAGCACCTCATCCCATTATCTCATTGCACAAATGGTTCCCTACAGGTATGGTTGACATACCCTAAGTCCTCACTTTACTGTTGCACTTCTGTGTTTTCTATTGACTTGCTCCAGCTGACAGGAAATCTACCATGACTACCAACTTGGCTTGGTGATAAGCAACAACACTGCAGGAAGGATGTTTACAAAACCCAACTGATTTTTTTGATGAATGTGGTCAAATGTATGTGGATTTTGGGTGACTGTTTGTTGACTTGGCCTGGCTGCAACAAGTCTGCATTTGGGCTTTTGTTAGCAGGACTTGTATTTATCTTTTTGTTCATGTTTCAAGGACTTTTTTACATGGTTGTGCAGGTGGTGACTTGGATAATGGTGCAGTATAATTAGGGTTTGTTCTGGTTGGTTGCAAGTGCACTGCAACAGGTTTGTCTTTGGCATTTGTTCATGTACAAATATTGCCTTGGTGTGACATGATTAACATGGCATGGTGGCTTGCCTTGACTTGTTGTGACTGTTGCAGGGTGTGTGAAGGTCTTGATTATGGACACACTCACTTGCTGCAGGATTTTGGATGCACATCTGCTGGTGTAAACTTCATACTGCAAGATCACTTGATGTCACTGTATCCATGTTGATTCAGTTTGACATCTGGTTTGAATTATGTTTCATAGGTTATGGTGTATTGTGTCATTGCAGGTTTGTTCTGGCTTACTGAAGCTCCTTTGTAGGATTATGCAAGTCTGTTGCTTGCTATGCCTAATGTTGTGATGTTGGTTTTGGTTTGCCATATTTGGGACGATTTTATGGATGCACAGGGATGGGTTTTGCTGAAAGCTGTAGGTTTTGGTCTTGGTGCAGGATTGGTTGTTTGCTGAAACTGCAGGTACCAATGGTGACCAACCCAATTGCAAACACACTTGACCACTATCTTCTCACAACAGGTTTTATAACTTAACCTTATTGCAGTTAGTTTCCTAACTGCAGGGTGCAAGACCATGTCATGTTGGTTGGTTCCCTCACTAGTAGGACTGGCTGCAGACACCAAGTGATGGTCATGCTGCAATGGCTGATGCACAACCATGTTCACTTGTAACTTGACATACTCCATGTGCTGTAGGTGATGTCCAGGTTAGGATGGAATTTCCAAGGGCCTGAATGGTATTATTCTGGCAGATGGATGTTCCAATACACACCCTGATGTTGTTTGCAGGTTCACCAACCTTAGGTTTGGTGTCATGATCATGCCCACAGTTGGCTTCAAGTAAACCTTGGCCCAGGTAAAGCAACTAGGTTTGTCAACACAAAATCACATGCCTGATCACTCTGGTTTAACATGGTGACAATTAGTTTTGTAAGTTATCTTTCTTGGTTATGTAGCATAGATACAGTTTGCTCCATGAGGTATCATGATGTAGTCTTGTTTGGCACAATGAACAGCCTATGACAAACCTTGCCAACTGTAGGTATCAGCCTTATTTGTTACATGTTATATGGTGTTGGATTATGCTCACACTGATTTTGCTGCAGGAAAACCTAATGATCATGGTTTGACTTCAACCTTCACATGCAAGCTGACTGGTTTTTTTCTTTGTTGGGTTATTTGTAGGTTGATGGTGTATTGATTCGATGTCATTCCATGTTGAGTTTGTGGCAGCATCAGTGTGGTAACAGTGCATGTAGCATCCATTGCAATGGATATGGGTGACCATTGTTGTTGTGCTTTGTAGCAGGTCATGAGGGGTTGTAAGGTTACAGTCAAGTCCACAAGCCCGATGCTTAAAGCTGAGGCCAGATCTCATGACAGGTGGTGTGAAGGAAAATCTCATGTTTCTTAATCAATATATCATGGTTCATAAGGAGCATGGATAATTTGTGGTAAGGCTTTCTTCAATGAGCTTTAGTTCACATAGCATCACATGGCCCATTTCCTTTGTTGGGATCATGACTTTGGTTGATTATGGCCTGCTGCTTAGGTGTGCATTGGCTGCCCTTGTAGGCATGGCAAAAACATGGTGATGGAGGATAGCTTGCAAATGAAGCATTCATGATGGAAGTAAACATGAGTAATGGAGTGATGGATCAAGGTTTAGGATGGAAGATTTTAGGACTTTAGGATGTAAAGAGGTTGAGTTGACTTTGGTCAAAGTTGACCAAAAAGTCAACTGTTGACCAAAGTCAACAAATGGTCAAAAATGGCATTTTCTTTGTATTTTCTTTATGACTCCTTTGTAAATGGATATTCGATGGACAATTATGGATAGAATTAGGGTTTAATGGATTATGGTTGACTTTGGTCAAAGTTGACAAAAAAGTCAACGTTTGACCAAAGTCAACAGTTGGTCAAAAATGTCCAATCTTTGTGTTTTCTTGTATAGACTCAAATGTAATGGTTTAAAGTGGATGGAATGGATTAGAATGGTTTTGAAGACTAACTGACATTGGTTTCACAACTGGCTTGAATGTTGACTTTTGCAAAGGCAATAACTTAACTGATAGTGTAGATGGATAAAACTAAGGAATGGGACCACAAGACTAGGGTTATCCATAAAACAATGGTATGACCAACAAATGGCTTAAAACAAAGATGTTTCCACCACCAAATAAATGGCACCATAGACTTTGGATTAAGACCAAGACTTCCATCTAGGTCAAGCAGCTTGACAATGCACATAATCAAACCACCAAATCCCCTTGACTGTCATCACTTGATTAGGACTTTTAGAGGCCAAAATGAGGCCCGGGGAAACTCGCAATCCTACCTTGAGAAATTAGGGTTTTGGATCTCCCTGTTGCCTAGTCACCACTCTGTTGAGGTCAAGCAATTACCAGCACCATTAGGGTTTCACATCCCCCATGTTATTGATATGGTTGACCATTCCTTTGGATCTTGATACCTGTGTGACCCATGGCTTGTTGACCCCAAGCTTCTTTTAAATTCATGAGGAATGATGCATGTGGATGAATTATGGATGTATGCAAGTCATATCTTGACCAACTGATTGGATACATAGGTGGAAAAGAGGGAAGGAAAATTTAGGGGTACAACAGCTGCCCCTATTTAATCTTCTTGTACCTGAATACAAGAATTGCAAGAGCTTTTCGAGTATTCAAGGTAAAAGAGGATTAAATACCTATGTGCCCGAAATTTGCCAGACCAAATGATTGGCTTTATTACCAGTGTGGAGAAGATGTTTTATGCCGTGCATGATGTATGTTTATTTTTTATGATGCATGCTTTTGTAGGGGTGAGTCTTTATTATGGTCGGGATTTCGACTCATCATCAAGAATTAGAACATGATAGCCAAGAAGTTCGATTGGTGCCAACGCTGCCATCATGGAACCCCCTGTTTGTTAAGGAACACTGACAGGCTGGAGTCCCCAGGGTGCCCCAGTCAAATGGATGCAACAGGCATCCAAGCAACACTATTGTTAAGTCACCCATTACTTATCAGGTTTATCGGATTTTCACGGTAATGCAAATTATTTCTCTTTAATGTAGCCTTTTATTATTCCCCAAAATTTTAAAGCATTATGTGATTTAGGACAAGTCAGTTATTTGTATACAAAACATGGAACAAAATATTGGATAGAATCAACCAGATTTCTTATTGATATGGAATTTGTACATATGTTGAGTACAAGGATGCAAACGCCCTTAATGAGGACGTTGCAAAAATTAAAAAATAATTGAAATGGCAATGGGAAATATTTTTGTATGATTTTCTCCATTGATTACAACATTGGCCTTAATCTACCATGTAATCTGCACCCCAAGGCCTTGCTTCGGCTGACGGTGACTGGATCGGTCTTTGACCCTCTGATGTCTAGCTTGTATCGTGTAGACTCAAGAATCATAGTCAATGCCTTTATCCCTAACTTTTGCCTGGATCTTTCAATTTTTCTTTATCCACCGGGATGCTCTTTTTTGCCTAAGTCGCCCTTTCGGGTTTTCGACCTAGCGAGCTTCGAATATATTCCCTAACTTTTGCATGGGCAAATCTTTTTTCGGTCCATCGGGATAGCTATTTTTGCCTAGATTCACCTTGTGGAGATTAATCTAGCGAGCTTTTTCATCATTTCTTTTTAGGCATAATATTTTTTGACTATGTCTGCATTCACCGGCAAAGGCAAATCTTCCCCATCCATTATTGTGAGGATTAGAGACCCACCTGAGAAGGCCTTTTTGACTACGAAAGGTCCCTCATAGTTGGGAGTCCATTTGCCTCGCGGGTCCGAGTGAATGGCAGAATATCTTTTGAGCACGAGGTCTCCAGCGTGGTACGACCGAGGAAGAACCTTCTTATCAAAAGCTTGTTTGAGACGTATCTGGTACAACTGACCATGACAGACGACAGTCAAACGTTTCTCTTCGATTAGATTCAGTTGGTCGTATCAAGATTGAACCCATTCAACTTCATCAAGATCTGCTTCCATGATGACCCTGAGTGAAGGAATCTCAACCTCAATTGGCAGTACAACCTCCATCCCATAAACCAAAGAGTACGGAGTTGCCCCAGTGGATGTGCAGACTGAAGTTCTGTAACCATGCAAGGCGAAAGGTAACATCTCATGCCATTCCTTATATGTCCTGACCATCTTCTAGATGATTCTATTGATATTCTTGTTAGCTACTTCTACGACGACATTCATCTTGGGCCGATATGGTGAAGAGTTATGGTGCTCGATCTTAAATTCTTCACACAACTCCCTCATCATAGTATTGTTCAGATTACTAGCGTTATCAGTGATGATCTTGCTAGGTATCCCAAAGCGGCAGATTATCTCTTTCTTGATAAATCGGGTAACCACTTGTCGAGTGACATTGGCATATGAAGCATCCTCGACCCACTTCGTGAAGTAATCAATAGCGACTAGGATGAATCAATGTCCATTGGAAGCTTTGGGTTCGATCATCCCAATCATATCGATGCCCCACATAGAGAAGGGCCATGGAGAAGTTAGGACATTCAACGGAGTTGGTGGTACAAAGATCTTATCACCATATATCTGGCACTTATGGCCTCTTTTCACAAAGTTGTAGCAATCAACCTCCATCATTGTCCAATAATAACTAGCTTAGAGAATCTTCTTAGCCATAGCAGGACCTTTCACATGTGCACCCTCGCAGCCTTCGTGTATGGACCTTATGATTGTACTAACTTCGTGTCTATCCATGCATCTGAGCAGTACAGAATCATAGTTCCTCTTATACAACACATCACCGTTTAAGAAGAACTTAGAAGAGAGTCTTCTTAGAGCCTTCTTATTGGTAATGGATATACCCTCAGGATACTATCGTTTCTCCAGAAATGTCTTTATGTTATAGAACCAAGGCTTATCGTCAGGATCGGCCTCAATTGCTAGACAATGTGCTGGTTCATCTAAGTGGTCAATCTGGATGGATGGTGCCTCATTCTTCCATTTGACTTTAAACATAGATGCCAGCGTAGCTAGAGTGTCTGCTAACTGATTTTCTTCCTTAGAAATATGATGAAAGGAGATCTCATCAAAGTAAGGGACCAGTTTTCTGATATGCTCTTTGTAGGGTATCAACTTGCTATCTCGAGTCTCCCAATCGCCTTTCACTTGACTGATTACCAGAGTTGAATCACCGAATAGCTCAAGGATTTTAATTCTCAAGTCGATTGCCGCCTCTAAACCGTAGATACATGCTTCATACTCTGCCATATTGTTGGTGCAGTCAAAACATAACCTAGCGGTGAAGGGGATGTGGAAACAAGTTGGAGAAGTGATAACAACACCTATACCATGACCTCGGGCATTGGAAGCACCGTCGAACACGAGCGTCCATCGCGATCCTGGTTCGGGGCCTTCCTCAGGGCTTACCTCGAAGCCTGGCATAGTAAAATCTCTGATAAACATGATGTCCTCATCTAGGAAGTCAAACTTTAATGATTGGTAGCCTTCAACAGGAAGGTGAGCTAGATAGTTAGACAGAATACTCCCTTTTATTGCTTTCTGGGTCACATACTGTATATCATACTCAGTGAGCAGCATTTGCCACCAGGAAATTCTACCAGTAACAGCAGGCTTTTCAAATATATACTTTATCGGATCCATCTTGGATATCAACAAAGTAGTATGGCAAATCATATATTGTCTCAGGCGTCGAGCAACCCAAGTCAAGGCACAACAAGTCTTCAGTAAAAGTGAGTATCGAGTCTCACATTCGGTGAATTTATTGCTGAGATAGTAGATAGCATGTTCTTTCTTGCATGTGTCGTCATGTTGACCCAAAACGCAACCCATAGATTCATCCAACACTGTCAGATACATAATGAGCGGTCTACCAGGAACCGGTGGTACCAGGATTGGTGGTTCTTGCAAGTACTTTTTTATTTTATCAAACGCCCCTTGGAAATCGTCATTCCACACAATTGATTGATTCTTTCTCAACAACTTGAAAATCGGTTCGCAGGTAGCTGTCAGGTGAGATATGAATCTGGAGATGTAAGTAAGTCGCCCAAGGAAACCTCAGACTTCCTTTTCTGTTCGGGGAGCTGGCATATCTTGGATGGCTCGAACTTTGTCGGGATCAACCTCAATACCCTTCTGATTGACTATGAAACCCAAAAGTTTACCTGATCGGACTCCAAAAGTACATTTGGTTGGATTCAGACGCAGTTTAAACTTTCGGAGTCTGACAGATAACTTTCTCAGATTAACCAAGTGATCTTCCTCAGTTCTGAATTTGGCAATCATTTCGTCCACATAGACCTCAATCTCTTCATGAATCATGTCGTGAAAGAGTGTTACCATGGCGCGTTGATATGTTGCCCCTGCATTCTTCAAGCCGAATGGCATGACTTTGTAGTAGTAAGTTCCCCAAGGTATGATAAAGGTTGTCTTCTCCATATCATCTGGTGACATCTTTATCTGATTGTACCCAGAGAACCCATCCATGAAAGAAAAGATGGAGAAATGAGTTGTGTTATCGACCAAAACATCAATATGAGGCAAAGGGAAGTCATCCTTTGGACTGGCTCTATTGAGGTCTCGATAGTCTACACACATTCTGACTTTACCATCTTTCTTAGGAACTGGAACAATATTAGCAACCCACTGCGGATACTCAGGAATGGCTAAGAAGTCAGCATCTAGCTATTTTTTAACCTCTTCCTTGATCTTGAGTGCCATATCGGGTCTGGTCCTTCTGAGCTTCTATTTAACTGGAGGACATTCAGGCTTGAGCGATAGATGATGTTCAACAATGTTGGTGTCTAACCCTGGCATATCCTGATACGACCAGGCGAAGACATCCACATATTCACGTAACAGATCTACCAATCGGAGTGCACATGCTTAGCGATAGATGCCCCTACTTTCACCTCTTTTCTGTCAGTTTCAGAACCCAAATTAATGACATCCACTGGTTCTTTGTATGGCTGAATCTCTTTCTCCTCGTGCTCAAGGAGTCGTGCTAGTTCAACTGGTAATTCGCAATCTTCCTCACTATCATCTTCAGCTCGGTTGATTGGAAGTCTAGATTCATAGTTGATTTTAGCCATGTTGTAATCAGTGATTTTATTTGCTCTGCATATGATGAGCTTATTTTAGTACTTTTATTTATTCACATAATACTTTTAAACATGGGGACCTTACAAGCTATCCTCTCGTCTCGGGCAGGGACGAGGGACGGAGAAAACAAAATGAATTACGTTTTTTCCGAGTACACCATAGGTATCACGGTGGTCGTCCAATTGGGAAGCTTGAATCCTGGAGGACACCTGCGGACAAGGCCGGGTGCCCCTGGCTTGCTACCACTGGACTCTCCGATGACTGCTACGGTATGCTCATTTTGATATCCGACACTGTTGAACTTGACCGGGTTGAATTGCTTTTTCTTTGGACTCACCTTGCGCGTTGCTGGGTGATAACCGATACCAAACCTGTCGCGTTTTTCTGCCATATTGACGACCTTACCCCAACCGAGAAGCAGGCCCTTTTCCATTGTCTGCTTGACACTCTTCGCTGAGGATAGGATCATAGCGAATGATTGATTGTTGGCGGATGCAGAACTGACATCTTCAAACTCTAGGCAGTGGAGCGGAACCTCGACGATCCCCTTATCTGTTTCAACATATCTGAAAGACGAAAGTTTACTGACTAGCAAATCCTCTTCACCACACACAATTACCAGCTTGTCATCTATCAAGTACTTCAGCTTCTGATGCAAAGTAGAAGTGACTGCCCCAACGGCATGAATCCATGGCCGACCCAACAAACAACTGTAGGCTGGATTGATGTCCATGACTTGAAAAGTAATATCAAACTGGTGTGGTCCAACATAGATCGGCAGACCGACCTCCCCAATTACCTGCCTTCGGGAACCATCGAAAGCTCTAACGATCAGTATGCTGGTTCTCATCTCGGGCCCCTTAAACTGTAACTGACTTAATGTAGATTTTGGCAATACATTAAGCGAGGATCCAATATCAACAAGGACTCAGGATAAGAGAGAGTCAATACATATGACCGAAATATGTAGTTCTTTGTTGTGGGCCTTTCCTTCAAGAGGTAACTCTGCTTCATTAAATCCCAGATACCTACTGGCGATGATGTTGGCAACCACGTCGTCAAATTGATCGACCGTGATATCTTGCATCACATGAGCGGTATTTAGAACTTTCAGCAATGCTTTGCGATGAGCCTCAGAACTCAATAGCAAAGACAAAATGGATATTTTGGAAGGAGTCTGATTCAACTGTTCAACAATCTTGAAGTCACTCTTTCTGATCAGTTTGAGGAATTCCTGACTTTCCTCAAAGGTGATACTCTTCTTGTGATCATCAGACTGTTCTTTTTCAACCATCGGCCTTTTACCTTTGGAGACTTCGGCCTCTGCAGTTTTGTCATTGTTAATAACTCTCGTCACTACCGGAGCAGTCGTCACGGTCGGAGTGGCGGGTACAGTTGTCTTTACCTGCGGAGTCGGCGTAGGAGTTGCCTTCTCTTTAGGTGAGACAATTGTGGGTGCTGGAGGCACCCTCGGCCACTTCGAGTCATGCCTCCCGATCCAGCGATATTGACGATCTCTGTATCAGGAATGCGGATTTCTTCCCCTCCCATATACGCTGTAGTCTCATAATTCCAAGGCATTGCCTTGGTGTTCTGATACGGAAACGGAGTTGGGACGTGAAAATGGATCGGCTGAATCCTCTTGGGAGGAGCTTCAACCTTTTTCTTCCTGTATACAATTGTTATCGGTTCAATTACTGCTACCTCTTCTGCTGCTTGAGCTTTAGAGAACTGTATTAAACCTTGATCCATTAGTGCCTGCACGCACCCTTTCAACTGCTCGCAACTATTGGGATCAAACTCACATATTGTACAATCTTCATGCACCTCTTCTAAAAACCCAAATTGTTCAAGTTTTTGTAATACAACAGACTTCGGAGTCTTCACCTCTTCAACTTTCAGTACGACCTCAACATTTACCTCCTCAATCACGGCGTTGACTGACGCGTCGCTATGATTCGGCAAAGGATTAGTCTTTACATTCGGTTTCTCTTCAGAGAAGGTCAGGATGTTCTGGTTGATCAAATCTTGAATTTTGCACTTGAGTGCCCAACAATTTCCGGTGGAGTGTCCTATGAATCCAGCATGATACGCGCACGAAGCATTAGGATTCTGGTTGTTGCGGAATGGAGGAGCGGCCACGGGCAATTCCTTTGGTATGATTGCCCCCACATGAACCAGATAGGGGACTAATTCGGAGTACGGCACCGGGATTTTGTCAAACTGGGGGCGGTTCCCAAAATTGTTCCCTCGGTTCTGTGCTCGATATTGTTGGTTTGGATTTCTCTGATTAGATGTTGATGGTCGATTGTCTCTCTGCGGTTGATATTGGAAAGGCGGTTGTTGGTATTGAGTTGCGGCAATGTACTGGTATGGATAATACGGCATAGGGGCTATCGGAACTCGATGTCGGGGGCGAGCCTTCGCCATCACACCGTTTGCTTCCCCCTCCTTCTTCTTCGCGAAGCCCCCATGC
Source organism: Lathyrus oleraceus (assembly GCF_024323335.1). Taxonomy (NCBI): domain Eukaryota; kingdom Viridiplantae; phylum Streptophyta; class Magnoliopsida; order Fabales; family Fabaceae; genus Lathyrus; species Lathyrus oleraceus. The sequence goes on along the minus strand of NC_066579.1, from coordinate 244,207,956 downwards.
GGTCTTTTGTTAACTGACTGCGACGCAGTCGTGTCCGTTATTTTCCCTGATTTCAACCCACTTTCAACACGTTCTCCAATTGTGACCATATCGGTGAAGTTGATGAACTGCCAATCATTTTCTCAAAGTACAACCCATGCAACGTGCCCATAAAGATGTCAACCAACTCATTGTCAGATAATGATGGTCGAACCCTAGACGCCATTTCGCGCCACCGTTGAGCATACTCTTTGAAGGTTTCATTAGACCTTTGTGACTGGTTCTGTAGTTGAAGCCTTGTAGGAGTCATGTCAAGGTTGTATTTGTATTATTTCAAGAATGCCTCGGAGAGGTCTCTCCATGATTGGATCTTCGAGCGCTCCAGACTCATATACCAATCCAAGGAAGCCCCAGTCAGGCTGTCTTGGAAGCAATGAATCAGGAGGTTGTCGTTATCAATATGCGAAGCCATCTTCCTGCAGTACATGGTGAGGTGACTGCGAGGACAGCTAAGACCTTTGTATTTGGGGAGATCAGGCACTTTGAACTTCTGGGGTAACACCACGTTCGGGACCAAGCAAAGGTCTCGAGCGTCTATCCCAAAAGAAGAGAAGCCCTCAATGGCCCTTATTCTGTCGTCCAGGCGTTGGTAATCCGATGGTCTGGCCGAATCAACAACGGGAGGAGCAACCTGACTAGCCGATCGAGAGGCTTCAGGAGCAATTGGCGCTGGCATGCTCGGGTTGAACCACATTGGCGGGTAAGAAAAGCCTGGTGGCACGGTCTGAGCAGTAGTAGAGGGTTAAAAGTATTGCATCTCAGGTTGAGCATTGGGAGCCTGAGGTGCCCCTGCTTGCATATACTGGGATGCAGGATTCATCAATATAAGCACAGATCTTGCCCCTGGGTAGCCAAATGGGACGGGGATCTGGTCGGCGCTCGCAGCTTGAGCAGGCTGGCTGGGCAGTTGGAAGTGGAGGCGCGGGCCTCAGTAGTCTTCATCATCGTCGGGGAGGTCATCAGGAACCTGGCCCTGGTTGTCCTCCGGGTCAGCAACAATGACCGGAGTATTGTGGAGAGCAGGGAGAACCCACGGGAAACTAGAGTTTCCAGCCACGGTGGCGAGAGCCGAGTGAGGGAAGAAAGCTCCCCCGCTGGTGAGGCTGACAGCAAGGTGAGGAGGCATTCCCCACGGGTAGGCAACAACAAGCCTAGTAGGATCCGCGAGGACCACCTGGCGATTCCCACAGTTGGGCACCACAGTTTTTGCCGGAGGATCGATGGTAGTGCCAGCAGCAGCGTTAGAAATGGTCACCCCAGCAGCACGGGTGACGTTGGCAGCAGCAAAGGCAGGGTTCCTCTAAGATTGGAGGAGCTCCAGGATGGTCTCCATGTTGCCCCTAACGACATTCATCTCTCCTTGCACCTGGGCAAGGCATTCACGGACAACAGCGTTGTCGGTTTCGTATTCGGCCATGTTCTTAGCTTTGCTTGAATGTGTGTAGTACGAGTGACGAGTCGTCGTTGTTGCTGCAGCAAAGCGGTGGGTGTAAGCATTTTGTTTTCTGACAGCTTGGCAAGTATGTGCAATGATGCATGTATGCATGCAAAAAGATTTGATGTGTGCATTTAATATTATAATTATTTAAAAATTCCAAGGAATTCGCGAGTCTATTTAACACAAGCAATTATGAAGCGAATAAAGAGAGACAGTTTATGAAGCCAATAATCGAGAAACTCTTTTTATTCCACATCAGTAAACAGAATACAAATACATCAAGAAAATGCCCATCGGCTACAAGGAGATCACATCAGTCCAATCAGACCTCAATCTACTGAAATACAAACGACTAGAAACAATTAGACAACAACTCCTCATAGTAGGCTTGTGATTTGGGAGATAGGCAGGCACTCCATTTTCCCAACATCGCACTTTCTTCGGATGAGGGGTTGTTCACAACTATCTTCCCTCGGTCAGAGGGGTCTTCAGGACGCTCATTCAACTGCATGTTGCTGTCGTTTGGATTCCCATGTGATTGCTCCTTCAGCTTTTGGATTTCTTCCATCTTCTTATTCTGGCGAAGGGTGACTTCTAGTTGTTTGTTGCGGCTTCTTTCATCCTTCAATTCCTTCTTACAAGCTTCTAACAGGCCTTGAAGTTTCTTCATTTGCTCCATATATTCTAGTTCTGCTTTACCGGCTCGGTACTGGGCTTCGGCTAACTGCCTTTTCTTGGTCGTCAGAATGGAATAAGTCCCTTTGAGGGTGTCACTCACCTTAAGTCTTTTGAAAACCTCGGTTTGTACCTCGTCATCATCTTGGAGAACTCAGTCCCTCTTCTGATTCAGATTGAATTTCAAGGTCTCTTTCTCCAATGAAATCTTAGCAAGCTTAGATTTGAGATCAGCATTCTCCTTCTCTAGAGTCTTGATAACCTTCTTTAATCCATCCATCTCAGAATTAGGCTGGTTCTCTAGCTCAGAAGATCGGGGGTTCATGGATGGTTCGGGCAGGAACGACAATAAGACCTCACTGACTCTGCTCTTGACCCAACTGGTGTAGGCTTCCTTGGCGATACAATTCTTCTTGCCCATCTCTACTCTTCCTTGAGGACAAATCGACCCCTAAGCCTTGACAATCTTCTTAAGCAACTCTAGTTCTTCGACTCCTTCGTATAAAACAAAACCTTTTACACTTTCGAGATCAGGTTTGTCCACCATAGTATATCCAAGTTGTCGCAATGCTAACCTCGGGTTGTAGTTGATCCCTCCTTTTGTGCCAAGAAGAGGCACATTAGGAAAATCCCCAAAATTAAGAATAAGCTTAACACCATCGTACACTCGAGAATACCACGGAATGTCTTCGGCTTCTAAGGACATGATCCTCTGGGACCACTTTAGATTATCTTTGTTCTCAATGAAGGGCCCTTCACTAGGTATATGCAAAATAAACCATCTATACAGTAAAGGGGTACAACAGACGATAGTCCCTTTCTTCTTCTGAGTCCTTACGTGAATGGAATAATAAGTATCAGCAAGAAGAGTGGGAATCGGGTTCCGAGTCAAGAAGATGTGAATAGCAGCCAAGTCCATGAACTCTTCCATATTTGGAAAAAGCACAATCCCATAGATGAGTAAAGCTAGATGGGCGTTAAAGTCCGTCCAGCTTCCAGCTTCAGCGAAAGTGATAGCCTTGTCTACGAGAAACTTAGAGGTGAAGCCATGGATTCCACCCTTCGGTTTCAGGTTCGATTCTATCTCCTTCTTTCCCATATGCAGAGCTTCAGAAAGTTCTCGATACTCAGGAAGTTCCTTAGTGCGGATGTAGGGCACCTGGTTCTTTATCCTGATACCCAAGATATGAGAATACTCTTCCAGTGTCGGTGCTAGCTGATATTCTTGGAAGGTAAAGCACCTTAGTGGTGGATCATAGAACTGCACCAAGGTATGCATAGCGGTGACGTTGACCTCGGTGTTCAGAACGCCCAGCAGGTTACCATACGTTTCCTTAAAGGCGTCTTTGTGAGTCAGATCTAATCATGCCCCAAGTCCTCTCAACACAGCCAATGGAGGTTCCACAAACTTGTAATTATGGATGCTCTTCCTTTCGGGATTCATGCTTCACTTTAATTTCTTGGTGGATAGACTGGACTCTTGGATTCCTGGAAAATATGCATATGCAAAAATTTGGTCATGATGAATGATAATGCAATGATGACATGATAATAAGTCACATGGGGTCGGAACCCAGGCAAGTTCTGGACAATTTGTAAGTGCCACATGTTGCAAGTTTAAAAGTTCGACGTACATGAGTATCAAGGTAGGTAGAGTCTATGGTTTCCTGCAATGAAAACCCATATCCCCCTCACAGGTGTGTACTATGCTCCAAGGTGGTCCCTAGAAGGTCTCCCAGAGTCATCGACTCGAAATGAAAATACCCTGCCGTAGTGAATACTCACAGGACAAAAGTACCTCCAAGTGAATCTAGTCTGGGTGTGGTTCTCGTGACCCCCAACGCGCGAAACGCAGGAGTACACGACTATCCACGATTCTAACCTATGTGTATACTAAGCTCGGTTATAGAGCTTTCCTCTCATGTAATCTAACACATCCCAACAACAGTGTAACAGATATATTCATAATATAAATCGAATGCGATAAATAAAAGTGAGTAAATCTATAAGGTAAACACCTAAACTAGCGAGGGAACATCCTAAACTAGGCTCGACTCCTTTTAGTGACATAGGAAATACTCCCAGTAACGAAGTATTCCCCAGCAGAGTCGCCAGCTGAAGCTAGCGGAAATATACTCGAACGTATCGCACGCTCGAACATACAACAAAGTCGCCATCTAACTTTATTTATCCCCAAAGGGAAGGGAAAACATCGATAAAACCCGGGGGAAAAGAGATATGTTGGGTAAGGAAGTCAGTTATGCAAGGGGAAGGTATTAGCACCCCAAACATCCATGGTACTCCATGGGAACCATTTTGATTTTTCTCGCTCGAATAGGTGTGATCTAAAGATTACTCGCAAAAGAATGAAGGGAAAGGAAAGGAAATAGATAAAGTGCTCGGTGAGGATTGGGGCCCTCATGCCTACGTATCCTCATAGTGCAATAAGGAATTCAGAGCTCCGTAGTTCAGAGAACTAATGGTGTGAGGTGGAAAGAAGTGTGATAGAAGGTATGGTTTGAACCAAAGGATAATATGATTTGAACTCCAAATGAAGGTGAAAATGTGAACCCAAGAGTGAACAGGTTGTTTGAACCGACATGTGAGGGTGTATAGCACTTATAGCACTGTCTGGAACAACCGAAAAGAGAGGAATTAGGTTTTTGGGATAAGCTCCAAACAACTCTTGGTTCACAAGGAGGTATAAGATGGAGCACAAAGGTATAATGTATTTGGCTCAAAGAATAGGTATATCACATGGAATGAAAGAAAGTAGATTATAAAGATATCATGGAAATGAATGGAGTGAAGTGACCGAAGTAACAGAATAGAGGAACTTGGTAACAAGTGACTGGATAAGTATTGTTTGAGATCGAAAGGTGAAAGTGTATTGGAATCTATAAGAGAAGTGAGATTTCTACCATAGAGGAAAACCGCGTTAACCACTACATGGACTAGCAGGCCGCCACTGTAGGGTTTTAGCTAAAAAGAAGGAATTAAATGTTTGGGATAAGCGCCAAACAACTCTAGGTATGAAATGCGGACTATATCAAATGTCCTAAAAGGATGTGTATGGAATACCAAGGAAGGTGTATTTCGATGTCAAAGAGATAGTATGTCACTGGTGAACGATTTATGATCGAAGGTAGATAGTGAATTATGAAAGATATGAATGATGCCCTAAGGCGAAGGAGGAATAATTAAAAGGATGCTCGCCAAGGATTCGCATCCTCGTGCCTACGTATTCTCATTGTGCAACGAGAAAGTCAGAGCACTCGTAGTTCGGAACTACGAGAATAAAGGGAGAGATTGGTAGTATAGAGGGCAAGGCGTAGTGTATCACTTGCTGGGGAATTGACAATTCGAGATCAAATCAGGATAATGGCTTGGATCCAGGAGAAGGATAAACTCTTAATCGAAGAGCAAAGGATGAAGTTAGCGTTTGGGATGAGAGTCAAACAAGGATGGAATTAGTGTTTGGGTTGAGAGCCAAACAAGGATGAAAGTGTTTGGGATAAGCACCAAACAAAGGAGGAGTTAGTGTTTGGGTTGAGAGCCAAACAAGGATGAAAGTGTTTGGGATAAGCGCCAAGCAAAGGATGAAGTTAGTGTTTGGGATGAGCGCCAAATAAACCTCGATTGAAGAGATGGACTGTCATCAGGACGTCCTAAAAGGATGGACAAGGAGTCCAAGGAGAAGTAAGATTGATCTCGAAAAGATGGTATTGGTTGCATGAATGGAGAATGATCCATGGGATTGAGAAGATAGATTGATAAATAAGATAGAGCTCGCGAAGAAACCGGGTTCTCCTGCCTACGTACCCTCATTGTGTAAATGAGGAAATTAAAGCTTTCGTAGTTCAGGCCATTGGGCTGAAAAGAAAATGATATGAGGCAAGAAGAAATAAATGATTGAGATTGAAATGATTGAGAATGGAATAGAATGAAGAAAGATAGACTTGATAGTTACTGGATGAGAATCACACTAACTTTCAAGTGGAGGGAGAAGAATCTTTGTAGTTGTTTCTCGTAGTGAAGATGAAGTCTTTATCAATGGTTCGATTCAAATCGTACCAAAGTCTATGAATGGAGGTGAATACGATGAGCGCTGGGTCATACATCCCATACCCAAAGATACTCAGAATGGGGGTAGGAATACTCTAGTCCCACTCCTTCTCCATTACTTAAGGCTCGTATCGTACAACTTGATTCATGATTGCTAAGTTGTTGATGTAGTCCTTTATTTTTGTTGTTTTTGCTTTATGAAGATAGACTTGTCAATTGTATGATTAGAATTGTGCTAAAGTTTATGAATAGAGGTGAATACGATGAGCGCTGGGTCATACGTCCCATACCCAAAGATACTCAGAATGGGGGTAGGAATACTCCAGTCCCACTCCTTCTTCATTGCTTAAGGTTCGTGTCACACTCTTCTAACTTTGAATTAACAAGTGTTGAAGACGCCACCTTTGATGTGCTTGAATAATCCGCTGCTTGGTATAACTGAGGATGCCTTGATTGAAGATCTTGACTTGAGGCCTTGAGCTCCACAGCGTGAAAGAAAAAGTCCTATTAAGTGACCAAGGTGGTCACTCAATTAGACTGTGGGATTATACAAGTTCAAAGGATTTAATTAATCAAAATTGCTTTTGTTCAATTTAATCGGGGGTTTGGTTTTAGTTTTGAAGGGAACTAATTTTTGGATCTAATTGAAGTTAGTAATTGTTAGAACTATCCTAAGGGACCATGCATTAGAAGTTGGTTGAATATTCTAAGTTAGATTATAAATCCTAAGGGAGCATGTCAAAATGTTGATTAAAATCAAGAATAAAATTCTATGTTAAGTCCTAAAATGGATTGAATTCTAATCCTAAGGGGGGCATACAAATTTCAACGCAAGATACCAAAATTATGCCCATAAGGGCAAAATGGTCATTACCAAAATGTGCCAAATTATAACCATGGTTTAAAATTGAGAAACTAGCCTAATGTTGAAAAAATGAGGTAATCCTAAATTTAATCAACCCTAAATGTCTCTAATTAAAATCTCATTCTAAGTCCTAATTCTAATAAAATGTCCTAACTAAATTCTAACAATTCTAAAAATATGAATTAAATCTAATTGTTCTAAAAGGGGATTAATTTCTAATTATTCTAATAGGAGTTAACCCTAATTATTATGTTAAGGAATTAATTCTAATTATTCTAACAATTAATTTCCTAATTATCCTAATTTTCTAAGTATTCTACAAATTAACCTAATTGATCAAACAAAAAAGGGAAACAGTGGTGCAAACAACATTTCCTAATGGGCTGCAATCTGAGCCCAGAATAATTTTTGTAAAAACCAAATTCCAGAAAGAGGTAAATGGGCAAAGACACATGGGCCACGTCTGGGCCCAATGGTTCCTTTAATCACATCCAGGGGGTGCAGGCAACAAGCATATGGTACAGCTAAGCAAAATGCATTATTGGGCCCAGAGAAACCCAATCTCAAACTCTCACAACCACGAGGGGTGCATTCAGTATATCTCCAGGTGTGGATAGCACATACTCATGGGTCTGGTTAATTTGGGTCCAATACAATTCTCACTAAACCTAGGAGGGGTACATTCAACAGACTAAGGTGTGAATAGCTAAACACCATAAGCCATGTCATCAAGCTCAAACTCACTCAAATGAAACGCGCGAATTCCTTGTTCTCTCTTCTGTTCAACATGCTGGAGGTCGTCGCCGGTGCCGATACCAGCTCCACCTTCACTAACACTATTACATCAAAACCTGACGAGCTGTAATTACACTCATGGCAATGGAATCACCCTATAGGCGAAGAAATCCGTGGAATCGCTCTCAGTCACAAAGAACCCTAACCTATTCAACAATCAATTACCCATTCCTCTATGCAAATTAACACCTAATGCAATATGGATTTTGATCATCCACATAAATGCTAGGCAACGATGTGCTCAGAACAAGAAAGCGAAAATAAACGGTAAACGACATACCGGAGAAGATGATCGGAGAATTTTGCCGGTGAGTTTCCTGCTTTCAATTCTTCTCCCTTCTTCTTCCTTTCTTGATCTCCTTCTTCTTCTAAAGCTCGAAAAAAAGAGTGTAGTGGTTTAACTCTAGGTGAATTGAAGCTTCAATGTGAAGCTTCAATGGCCTTTTTTGAGAGAGAGAATGAGAGCTTTGGTGAGGGTGAGAGAGTTTGCAGAGAAATGGCTCTGAATTCGCAGGGTTCAAAAACTGTCCAAAAATGAGAATGATGAAGTGTTTATATAGGATTTAGGCTTGGGATTATTTCTGGATTGGGATTAGGATAGAAGTTAGTTAATTAGGTTTGGAGTTAGTTGATTTGGACTCACTGAGTTAACAGATAACTCAGTTGGTTATTGGATCAAAACTCAGTTAGTTGTCTCAATTAAATTGGTTAGTGAATTGTTAATGATTTAAATTTTGTTTACTGGTTATCACAGGTTGGTTTAAGTGGAATTGTTCTTAAAGTGAGGGATGACCTACTTAGCAGGTTTTGATGATTAGTGCAATAGGACCAAATCAAGCTGTTTTAGTGAAATGGTGAAGCAAAGTGTTAATGGCTGTAGCAGGTGATTCAAACTGGTTATGTTAATTCCACTTCTTGTACATTCTTTCCTTTGAACATGACTCTATTAATCACCCATGCCTTTTCACTGCAGGTTTTGAATCCATTGGATCCAATGGCTTGTGATAGGTAACTCCATGGCTATCCCTTGTGTTCATGCCCTGTTATGCTGCTTTTGTTCATGTCATGTTAATGCAACTTTTGGCTAATCCTTTTTGCAGAGTGAATCAAGGCTTTCAAAGGCAACTTCTCCTCGCCCTCACCTGTTTTCCTCCTGTTCTAACTCAAGGTTTGGCCATGGTAAAGTTTGGTGGAACCTTGGACATCACTTGGCTCCAAAGGGCCCTGTTATGGCTCTCCTCAATGCAACATGAGAGTGTGGAATGCTGGCTGCAGGATTTGCTCTCAATGCCAAACAACCCTATTGTGCTCATAGCTCAAGGCAATGGTACAACAGTTAGCACCTCATCCCATTATCTCATTGCACAAATGGTTCCCTATAGGTATGGTTGACATACCCTAAGTCCCCACTTTACTATTTCACTTCTGTGTTTTATATTGACTTGCTCCAGTTGACAGGAAATCTACCATGACTACCAACTTCGCTTGGTGATAAGTAGCAGCACTGCAGGAAGGATGTTTACAAAACCTAACTAATTTTTTTGATAAATGTGGTCAAATGTCTGTGGATTTTGGGTGACTGTTTGCTGACTTGGCCTGGCTACAACAAGTCTACATTTGGGATTTTGTTAGCAGGACTTGTATTTATCTTTTTGTTCATGTTTCAAGGACTTTTTTACATGGTTGTGCAGGTGGTGACTTGGATAATGGTGCAGTATAATTAGGGCTTGTTCTGGTTGGTTGCAAGTGCACTGTAACAGGTTTGTCTTTGGCATTTGTTCATGTACAAATGTTGCCTTGGTGTGACATGATTAACATGGCATGGTGGCTTGCCTTAACTTGTTGTGACTGTTGCAGGGTGTGTGAAGGTCTTGATTATGGACACACTCACTTGCTGCAGGATTTTGGATGCACATCTGCTGGTGTAAACATCATACTGCAAGATCACTTGATGTCACTGTATCCATGTTGATTCAGTTTGACATCTGGTTTGAATTATGTTTCATAGGTTATGGTGTGTTGTGGCATTGCAGGTTTGTTCTGGCTTACTGAAGCTCCTTTGTAGGATTATGCAAGTTTGTTGCTTGCTATGCCTAATGTTGTGATGTTGGTTTTGGTTTGCCATATCTGGGACTGTTTTATGGATGCACAGGGATGGGTTTTGCTGAAAGCTGCAGGTTTGGTCTTGGTGCAGGATTGGTTATTTGCTGAAACTGCAGGTAGCAATGGTGACCAACCCAATTGCAAACACACTTGACCACAATCTTCTCACAGCAGGTTTTATAACTTAACCTTATTGCAGTTGGTTTCCTAACTACAGGGTGCAAGACCATGTCATGTTGGTTGGTTCCCTCACTAGTAGGACTGGCAGCAGACACCAAGTGATGGTCATGCTGCAATGGCTGATGCACAACCATGTTCACTTGTAACTTGACATACTCCATGTGCTGTAGGTGATGTCCAGGTTAGGCTGGAATTTCCAAGGGCCTGAATGGTATTATTCTGGCAGATGGATGTTCCAATACACAACCTGATGTTGTTTGCAGGTTCACCAACCTTAGGTTTAGTGTCATGATCATGCCCATAGTTGGCTTCAAGTAAACCTTGGCTCAGGTAAAACAACTAGGTTTGTCAACACAAAATCACATGCCTGATCACTCTGGTTTAACATGGTGACCATTAGTTTTGTAAGTTGTCTTTCTTGGTTATGTAGCATAGATACAGTTTTCTCCATGAGGTATCATGATGTAGTCTTGTTTGGCACAATGAACAACCTATGACAAACCTTGCCAACTGTAGATACCAGCCTTATTTGTTACATGTTGTATGGTGTTGGATTATGCTCACACAGATTTTGCTGCAGGAAAACCTAATGATCATGGTTTGACTTCAACCTTCACATGCAAGTTGACAGGTTTTTTTCTTTGTTGGGTTATTTGCAGGCTGATGGTGTATTGATTTGATGGCATTCCCTGTTGAGTTTGTGGCAGCAGCAGTGTGGTAACAGTGCAGGTAGCAGCCATTGCAATGGATATGGGTGACCATTGTTGTTGTGTTTTGCAGCAGGTCATGAGGGGTTGTAAGGTTACAGTCACTCCACAAGCTGATGCTTAAAGCTAAGGCCAGATCTCATGATAGGTGGTGTGAAGGCAAATCTCATGTTTCTTAATCAATATCTCATGGTTCAAAAGGAGCATGGATAGTTTGTGGTAAGGCTTTCTTAAATGAGCTTTAGTTTACATAGCATCACATGGCCCATTTCCTTTGCTGGGATCATGACTTTGGTTGATTATGGCATGCTGCTTAGGTGTGCATTGGCTGCCCTTGTAGGCATGGCAAAAACATGGTGGTGGAGGATAGCTTGCAAATGAAGCATTCATGGTGGAAGTAAACGTGAGTAATGGAGTGATGGATCAAGGTTTAGGATGGAAGATTTTAGGACTTTAGGATGTAAAGAGGTTGAGTTGACTTTGGTCAAAGTTGACCAAAAAGTCAATTGTTGACCAAAGTCAATAAATGGTCAAAAATGGCATTTTCTTTGTATTTTCTTTATGACTCCTTTGTAAATGGATATTCGATGGACAATTATGGATAGAATTAGGGTTTAATGGATTATGGTTGACTTTGGTCAAAGTTGACCAAAAAGTCAACGTTTGACCAAAGTCAACAGTTGGTCAAAAATGTCCAATCTTTGTGTTTTCTTGTATAGACTCAAATGTAATGGTTTAAAGTGGATGGAATGGATTAGAATGGTTTTGAAGACTAACTGACATTGGTTTCACAACTGGCTTGCATGTTGACTTTTGCAAATGCAATAACTTAACTGATAGTGTAGATGGATAAAACCAAGGAATGGGACCACAAGACTAGGGTTATCCACAAAACAATGGTATGACCAACAAATGGCTTAAAACAAAGATGTTTCCACCACCAAATAAATGGCACCATAGACTTTGGATTAAGACCAAGACTTCCAGCTAGGTCAAGCAGCTTGACAATGCACATAATCAAACCACCAAATCGCCTTGACTATCATCACTTGATTAGGACTTTTGGAGGCCAAAATGAGGCCCAGGGAAACTCGCAATCCTACCTTGAGAAATTAGGGTTTTGGATCTCCCTGTTGCCTAGTCACCACTCTGTTGAGGTCAAGCAATTACCAGCACCATTAGGGTTTCACATCCCCCATGTTATTGATATGGTTGACCATGCCTTTGGATCTTGATACTTGTGTGACCCATGGCTTGCTGACCCCAAGCTTCTTTTAAATTCATGAGGAATGATGCATGTGGATGAATTATGGATGTATGCAAGTCATATCTTGACCAACTGATTAGATACATAGGTGGAAAAAAGGGAAGGCAAATTTAGGGGTACAACAGTTCCGATCTACCCGTTTCCCCTGCAGATGCTCCTTTTATTCCCCTGCTGAGTCTTTCCACTAATTTATTTCCGTGGAATCCCTCGTCTCCCCCGGCAGTTTTAATTCGCAGTTTGGCCTACGCGTATCTTTTATCCCCTAGGATCTTTGTCTCCCTAGTGAGTTTTCCATATGGAACGCATTATGCTCCTGCAGACTTTCAGTCTCTCCGGATTCTTTTCCTTTGTGGCAACCTTTTCCCCACAGAGATTACTTTTATCATTTCATATCGTATGCATCATGAGGTCTCTTATGGACCAAAATTCTTTTCTATTGTTGTTATTTAAGCCCATTCTACTGAGTCGATATGAAGATTTTAACCTTCATCTCCTCATCTAGAACGTCCTTAAATAGGGGCAGCTGTAAGACCCCAATTTTGACTCTAAGATCCCTCATGTTATTCTCATCACATGCATTAGCATTGTGATCACACCTTGGCATTCTCCTTACCCCTCATTCATTGGGTTTGCATTGGGAGAGATCACCAAGCACATTTGATTGTATCATACTTCATTTTTTATTATTTACTAACCAAAATACCAAAAATATGTCAATGTATAGTATGTTGCTTTTGTAGGTAATGTGTATGCTCGCCTATGTTCTAGTAAGCTCATATCTAGGTATTGAGACCCTCATTGCAAGGAGATCAATCAAGAATTGGTTTACATTGGCTCTAAGTATCGTATATGGATCCCCATAATCTTCACATGTTATTTTGATCAAGAAATCATCAAAAATTTGGAGTTGGTTTGCTTGGGAAACCCTAATTCATCTAGGTATTTTGTGTGACTTATTCAACAAGTTTCTTCAACAATTGATCAAATAATTTAAGGGATACTTCACCTTACATCATCTTATGCATATATGATCCTCTATGAGTCCCAAAATTCAAGAGAATGTCAAGCTAGCAAGTTGGTTCATGGTGGTTGACTAGAGAAAGTCAACTAGTCAAAACTGGGGTTCCCTAGACCCTGTCTCCTACAATTTTTGTCATATAAAAATGATTCCAAGAGAAAACTTACTCTAAATAACATTCCAAACAACTTTCATGTTTAAGTCAAGAGATAATTTTGCTTGGAAAGTCATTTTTTATGGTAAAAGATTATAGGTCATTTTGTTTAAACCCTAGTTTAGAGGTCAACTTCCCAAGACCATAACTTGCTCAAATTTTATGATATGAAATCCATTAAAATTTAATGATCAAAGTCAAGATGTCTACTTCAACTTTGATGTTTGTAGGAAGTTCTAATTCAACTTGAAAATGCATGTGCCAAGAGGAAACGTTATAGGTCATTTTAGACCAATACCATTGAACAAGTGATTTTCCTCAACTTCTAAAATGCATAAATCCTTCATGCCAAATCCAAATGAGGTCAAATTTATGCCCAAATATAAGAGGTTTGAAAGAGCTACAACTTTTATGAAGGAACGTTTCTCATTTGAAGTCCATAGAAAACGTTATTCAAGGTGGAAGAAGTGAACATTTGACTTGGGACTTAGAAATTTTTCAAATATGTTTGATTTCCCAAACTTCCACCTCAAAATTCATCATGATCCAAGCTTCAAATGAAAAAGTGTTCAATATTAAAGTTGTTCCCCTTAATCTCACCTTTCCAAAACATCAAAGATCATCTCATTTGGACTAAAATCGAAGGACTTGCGCATGGCTTCATTATTGGAAGTGTTTTGGCAAGATTGAACTTCACGTGATCATTTCCATTTGCATGCTTGCACATGATGGTTTCAGCATACTTTGTACACGATTTGGAATTGGATTGCATCACTCTTGAGGCCCAAATGATTGTCCATGCACCCATGCAAGGAAGTTGCTAATTTTGTCCAATTTTCAAGTGGTGCAAATATCAAACACATTGCCTATTTAAACAAGCTTAAGGCTTCAGATTCATCATCAACACCTTGCCCAAGCTTTTCCAGACCATTGCAAACCCTCACTGCCATAGAATTTTCTGAGATTTCTCTTGAAATCGAGCTTGAACTTCACCATCTGTTTGGAAGTTCAAACTCCAGAAATTCACTTCCATTTTCATTCCATTTGGTTTCTACAAGCAAGAGGAGGAGAAAGCAATCAAATCCAGATCAAGATCAAGTGAAATTGGATTAACTCGAAGGTGATTTTTCAGAAACTTCTCCTCTTCAATTCTCCCCCAATTCTCCACTATTCTTGTTGATTTTTGGTTGTCTGAAGTCCTACCAATGTAGGAAACAAGATTGAGTTGCTTTGAGGTCAAATCGAAGTAACTCAGTTCATGATCCTCAAAATTCAACTCCCTGTATCTTCTCATATACTTGGAGTTAGATAAAATTGAGGCCAGATTCGAGCTCCTGAGCATTTTTTTCTTTAAATTCATGTCTTGCTTTTTCATTTTGGTGATGGTTGAAGGTGGACCAGTCCGGTGAGGTCCACTGGAGAAGAAGACCGGAGCTCTGGCTCCGACGATGTGTTGGAAGCATCTCAACCATAGGATCCATTCAAATTGTTTTAATCTTGTGCATTGGTTCTGATTACCATGTGCACATCTTGTTTGACTAAGGAACACATGGAACGCGCGCTTTGGACCATTTGATTTGTCACCTTAATTGATGAGGGAGATCAGATGGTCCACATATTTTTGAATTTATGAATTTTCATTTTAAGTACTTTATTTTCATTAATTCATATTAATTTCATTATTGATCCAAAAAATATGGGACTTTCACCAAAAAAATTCAAATATTTTCCTCTTTCATTTTCTGAATTAAAATTATTTTTTGGATCAATATTGATATTTTTCATGATTTAGTTGTTTTTGTGCATATTTTTAATTGTTTAAAAATACTTCTGACTTTTCAAAAATAGTGAAAAATTTTCTCCAAGGTCCTTTGACCTTGTTTGACTCATGATAAATCTCTTGGCCATTTATTTGGTGTTTTGAAGAGGTTTTAGGTTTTTGATAAAACATTATTTAATTTAATGCATTTTAAATTGATTTTTAATTTGTTTGATTGTGAATAAATTATGTTGAGCCATTTTTATTGCCTTATGAAGTTTGAATATGTGTTTGGGTCTTGGTTAAGGTTGATTTGACTTTTGTTGGATTAAAATCATTGGATTTAGGGGATTGATGAAATGTACATTTCATCTCCCAAAATGAATGAATGATTTTAATTTGATAAAATTCCTCCCATGACCAATTTATGTTTGTCTCATTTCCCCTCCCTCTTCATCTTCAATCCCTTTCTATCCCATTCCTCTCATTGGCCAATGACATCTCAATATCCTAGGGTTAATTGGTTCATGAACCAATACAAGTATGGATGAGATTAGGTCCACCCTTTGATCATTTTCTTTTTGTGTGTGGTATGTTTTAGGAGTATGGTTCATTATACCATATCTCTAACATGCATTAACACCAAAATTTCTATTTCCCGGCCTCATATAGTTGTGACTTCTACATAAGTCCAATTACGATTGCTTAACATATCGCTAAATTTTGACACAAAAGGCATAACATTCTAGTAAGTGAGATTGTAAGTCTCCCCCTTTCATGGTATTGTGTGGAAACTTGGCCTTTTTTCCTTCCTTTGGAAGATGTCTTGGTTCAAGGATACATGCTTGTGAATATAAGGTTGAGTGTTCTCCAAAGAATGACTTAAACAATTGAAAAGCAAAACTCCACTAACTTCTAATCAACTAACATTTGACTAACTTTTTAATTTCAAGTCATTTACTTTATGCACTTTAAATTCAAGCCATTTATCATTTGTCATTATACATCTCATCTAACTTGTTTATGTTTATGTCATTTTCACTTTGCTCATTTGAGCCATATGTTGTGATTGTATATACTTGTTTGTGTATCTTGTTTGTGTTTGTGGTCTTAGGACCTTAAAATACTTAATAAACAACAACAACAAAACCTAAAAAATGTTTGTGTGGACTGTTCGATTTGATATGAGCTTTGGACTTAGAATTAGGCAACATTCCCTATGCAAAAGGACTTGGCCAATGCCAACATTTTTGAAACCAAGTTCTTGTGATTTTAATTTTCATCTGATGCAAGATTGAGATCCACATGAGTTCATCTTCTACATGGTCTTGATGCAAATATTACCTTGAACTTATGTCTAATGCCTTATTCTGAGCCATTCAAGAAGTATGTCATCTGATACATGGGGAAGATTATGAAGAAGACTATGAAGTTGATGGCTTGGATGTGGCTATCTTTATTTGATGTCTTGCTCTTCATCTTGCTTGCTTATTGATATTGCTTAATTTTAAAGTCCAAAGGAAAAGTGAGTTTCTACATGACATTCTTGTCTATTGGATTGCATCCCATTGGTCAGATCTTTTCAACTCTTAACTTTCAAATTTTTGCTTAGGATTAGTCACTTCATCTACTCCCACTTCTTAAATTTCAAATCTCTCCCTCTTTTCAAAATCTTCTTTGCTTGTGAAATTTAGACTTAATTGCAAATTAGAAACTTTGGCCTTATGTCATCGCATTTTTAAACTCTTTTATTAAATCAAACTTGTAAATGAATATAACCATATTGACTTCAATTTTCAAAATACAAAAAGAACTAACACTCATTCAAACTCTTTTAGATCTTTTGTGCCTCTTTAAAATTTAATTTTTTGTTAAAAATAACTCATTCATTTTTTAAATTGATACCACGAACTACGAGGTTTTGATCCCTCATTTTTATGTTGGTACGTAGGCACAAGTCCGAAGGTCTTGTCAAACACAAAAATATAATTAATGAATTATTTTCTCATCCCTACACTCTATTGTTTCTCAAACATCTTTTACATCAAAACACATACACACATAAAAAAGGGCTCCGTAGAAGTACCTAAGACACTTTGGGTGCTAACATCTTCCCTCTATGTAACCAACCCCCTTACCTGAAATCTCTGACATTTTATTAGTTTTGATTTGAAAACTTCTTATCTTTGGGTTTTTTTTTCGTACTTTTCCCTTTTTTCTTTGGAAACAATAAAAGCGCGGTGGTGACTCTGGTTTTATTGACGTTAAGTTTATCCATAGCTTAATGGTCATGAATTTACCGCTACAATCTCCATTACTTAGGAAGACTTCTGATTATCTTCTTGACATGATCTGTTGTAGTATATCCTTTGTCCAGAACCTTGAGTCTTGCAACTAAGGTTTGGAACCTTGAGAACATTACTTCAACAACTTCATCATCTTCCATTCTGAAGGCTTCATACTTCTGGATTAAGGCCAGAGCCTTAGTCTCTTTAACTTGATTATTGCCTTCGTGAGTCATCCTCAAATAATCAAAGATTTCTTTGGTTGTTTCCCTGTTGGTGATCTTCTCGCATACATTGTAGGAAATTGCGTTTAGCATAATGTTTATTGCTTTATGGTGATTCTTGAAATCACGCTTCTGATCATCACACATTCTGCTTCTTGGAATAGAGATACCAATTGCAGAAATGGGTGGTTCATAACCATTTGTGACAATATCCAGAGGTCAGCATCGTAGCCTAGGAAGAAACTTTCAATTTTTTCCTTCCAGTAGTCAAATTTTTCTCCAACAAAAACTAGAGGTTTTGCATTGTAGCTATCTCTTTCATTTGTGTTAGCCATGAAGTTTTTCTCACCTTGAGTCTCTCTACACGGTTAAGTGTTTGATTCAAAAATCAATAATAGAGCCTAAGCTTTGATACCAATTGAAGGTAGAGAAAAACAAGAAAGGGGGTTCGAATTGTTTTCAAAGTTATTAAAAACTTTTTGTAACACCACACAATATGAGCAACAACTCTTGTGTGATTACTAAATATTACAATGAGAGATATCAATATATGTTGTGGATTGAGAGTTATAGATCGATGTGTTGTATAGTCAAGTATTTTTCAGCATGTTGTGATGAGGCCTTTATATAGTACTTGGGATGATACCGTTGGAGGTAAAACATGGGAGATTTCTTGCCACCTATGGGAATTAAAGGTATTAACTTCCTTGTCCTTTCCATAGCAGTCTTGGAACATAATCCATAATTTCCTTAGAGAGGATTGTACCATACTTAGACTGCTTCTTGATTAAGTTTTTTGATCCGGTGATGTTAGATAGAGTGTTGAGCGTGAATCAGAGTGAGCGGAGTCAGAGTCTTTGAGCAGAGTCTTGCAGTCTTCATATATTCTCTTGAATCACAATTCTCATTCATAGATCACTTAATCAAGTTTTATAAGTGCATAGCCCATTCAAAGATATGATTCAAATGTGAATTTTTTGAGGGATTTTGTTTATTTGAAAAGTAAGACATTTTGCATTAATTTAAAGCATCATTTTCATTCAAATTTGTCCATTCATTCATACAAAACCGTTTACAAACACATACAAAGAAAATTATAAAAAAAATGCTTCTTTGAACAAAGGTTGACTTTGGCTAACAATTGACTTTTTGGTCAACTTTGACCAAAGTCAACCATTTAAGACTTAAGACCTAACTCTAACTTCTTCATCCATCATCCTCATGATCATGTGCTTTTAAGCTTCATGCCAATTTTCTTCCATGCCATGCCACTTTCTCTTTGCACATGAATACCTTAAAAGGGCAAAACAAAGCCATAAGTATTGTCTTCAAGTTTAAAACATGACTTTCCAAGGCAACCATGACATGTCATTCAATGGCAATGTAATATCAACACCATTGATTTAGTAGTAGTAACATTGACATAGCTTAACATTTTAACAAACTCATAACATTCATTTCATAACCATCCTTGAATTTGCTACCACTAACTTTTTCTTAACATGAACAAACCATTTCCAATTTATAACTATGCATGGACCAAAGCAAATCGAAACTAACAATTAATCATAATTTCAGTTTTCATAATAATGCATTCATCAACCATTCCAAAACATGACAAGTGCACCAAAACTAGGAACCAAAAGACTTCAAAATCGCAAATAAAGTTTCTATGTGATTACCTTACCACTAAGCTTGGGGATTTTTTTGCCTTCTACTATTGCTGCCCCTTTCAACATAATGTATATCCGTGGACTTCATCATTCAACAATGTATGAATCACTAGTTCCATGACCTACTGTCAGAATCAAACAGAGAAAGCAATTTAGCATGATCATTACCATCATTTTCATAGAATTTTAGTCATGACAAGAATCATGTTAGGGTTTCTAATTTGCTAGCAGCATTTAACAAGAACAACAGTTAATTCGGTATCTCAATGCAGAGCTAAACCAACTCACTTCAGACCCATAACAAAGTCAATTAATCACCAAAAACTAACTTCTAATTTAACTAATTCTGAGTTACATGTCAACCTACCTACTAACCAATTAACCAATACCTACTGGAGTTCCACATAACTGACATATTGACCTACAAATAAACTAATATTAATCAGTTTTCTAATTGAACTAACAAGCTCAAACACTAACCCTACAGAACCAATGGATGAAATATAACAGAAAATTCAAAAGATTTCCAACGACACATTCATGTAACAAGGCTCATTGCAGCTCACCATTAGTTAACCTGGGTGTAGCGATACATAATCTTTTCATCCTAACCTAAACTAACTTATTCCAATTGCAAATAACAGAAATCCTGAATTTATAACTAACATTACATTTCATGTGAATTTCATCTAAATTTCTGACATGCTTGGGGCTCTATATAAGCGTACCTTCACTGTAATTTTGGGAGGGGATTCATTATTCAGATTTCATTTCAAACTCTTCCAAAAGCTCTGAGAGTTCTGATTCGTTCTTCACTCTCACTTTTCATTCATACAAGCAAATTGAATCTTCAGTCTTCTTGGATTCATACATTCACACGCAGAATCCTCTTCATACAGGCACCAGAAACACACGAATCACGTCACATCAAAGGGAGATCGAAGAAGATTCAAGAAGAAGGAATCGAAGACGAATGATTACCTCGTGGAGCACCGAGAAGCCGCTGTGCTTGAACGCTGCTTCGGTACACTTTAACCTTATTGAATTTATCTCCTACTTGCATTTCGTTTTGAGTTGGTGATGGCGTGTTTGAGTTTTGGCGGATTCTTCACGGCGTGTTCGGAATTTGAGATCTGAGCTTCAATTCAGATTCACGTATTCGTTGCAACCTTCAACGATTTGGAAAACTCAGGAGTATGTTCTTTGATTTGGAGTTTCATAACTTGAATCCAGAATGCGAAGGAGAATGAAGAACGCGATGCTGAATATTGGAACGTGATACTGACTTTTTCATATGAGCGCCTTTGTTCTTCAGCTTGGTGAACTTTCCCATTTTGTAGCTTGGATTAGGTTTGGTCCTAAGGCTTAAACGATTTGTTCTATGCACACACTTGCCATGGACCTACAACTCCCTAGAGCGACCGCGCTTGGCTGGACATGTGGCCCATTCTGAATCCCTCATGGAACCCCTTTTTTGGCAACTGTTCAGCGCTTGGGCTTTGAGCTCCAGGCCCAAACGTTTTTGCTGGCTAACACCCACATTCCAAACGCATACACCCCTCTAATTCAGACCATTTTTCTTAGGGCTTATATCTGAAAGCCCAAGCCAGAGTTGTTGATTACCACAGGTTTTGGGCCTGCACCCCCTTCTAAATCTTAATTAATTTTCGTTTTGTTTAATCATATTTAATTATTATTAATCAATTGATTTTTTTTGCTTAAATTAATCATGTTTGTTATATAGGTTAATTATAATTAGGTTAATTATTTTAATTAGTTAATTATGATTTAATTAATTAATTAATTTTGATTAGTAGAATAAATTCTAATTCTAATTAATTGATTAATTATTGTCTTTAGAGATTTTAGGTTTTGTTAAATTGAACTTAGCTTAATTTCATTCTCGTCACATATTCATGAATTGTTTTTAATTAATTAATTAGTTTTAATTAATTCTAAATAATCTTGATTTTTAATTCCATTTAATTAATTTGCACATATTGACCATTTTCCCCTTGGAAGAAATTTTAATTTTTAATGCATGATCCATTAGCTTAGGGTTTGCTTAGAGGTAATTAATTCTTTAATTGATTAATTCATTAGGTGGTTGTACATAAACCAATTAACGTCTATGCATCTCAGTGATTAGTGTTGACCAAAGGTCACTTTGGTAAACCAAATCCTTTGTATTGTGCTTTAACCCCTAAGCTTATTCAAGTGATCAAAAGACCCTTTGATCACGTGATAGGGAAAGTCCATTATGCTCAAGCTTTATTGGATGTGTTGAATCTCAGGAGCTCAAGACCTCAAGGTTCAAACCCAAGATCAAGACTTCAAGGTCAATGCCAAGTAAGCATAGCTGACAAAGTTAACTACTTCTCAAGCACGACAAAGGTATCAACTCTTGTCAATCATAATTCATATTGTGTGGCATGAGCCTTAAGAAACAGAGAAGGAATGAGAGTGGAGGATTCCATAAACTCATTTTGAATATCTTTGGGTACGGATGAATGACCCAATTGTTCATCGTATTCACCTATACTCATGGACGTTAGCACAATTCGAATCAAATGATTGTCAAGTCTTCTTCTACAACAAGTAGCATTGCATCATCAGGATCAACACTCAGAATCTTCTATCAACAACTTGTCAATTTTGATTTAAGTTGTATGTCATGAGCCTTAAGTAACACAGAATGATGAGAGTGGAGCATTCATATCCTTGTCTAGGATATCTTTGGGTATGGGACGAATGACCCAGTTGCTCAAGGTATTCGCCTTTATTCATAGACTTTAGTGCAATTTGAATCATATAATTGACAAGTTTTCTTCAAGCAAGCATCAATCATTCAACACTTCAACAGTGAAGCATCATTGCACATCAATCATTTTTCAACATTGAAGCACCCTCCTCCTCCTCCTCTTGGATTCAATACCAGACTTTCCTCCTTGATGTTCATGCATATTTTGGGATCATTATCTTAGGGTCACACGCCCATTTCTTAATCAATTGCCTCATGCATTGCCTATACAGTTACAGACTTTGGCATTCTTAGTTCTTGCCCATAAAGTGCAGACTTTGGCAACTTGATTTGCCCATGGAGTACAGACTCTAGCAACCCTTAATTGTGCCTATAAAGTTCAGACTTTGGCATCCTTTATTCTTTGCCTATAAGGTGCAGAGCTTGGCATTCTTGCCCTACAGAGTTACAGACTGTGGCAAGCCCCTTTTTTCTCTATGGAGTTACAGACTCTAGTAACCTTTGATTTTGTCGATACAGTTACAAACTTTGATATTTTGTTCTGCCTTGCAGTCACAGACTTTGGTATTCATTCATTTTGTCCATGGAGTACAGACTTTGGCTACCTCTTTTAGTGCCTACACAATTTATACTTTGGCATCATATTCCTTTGCCCTTATTGAGTTGCAGACTTTGGCATTCAAATTTGTTTCTTTCCCTTGTATAGTTACAGACTATGGCAACCTATGCTCATTACTCTATGGAGTTCAGACTCTGGCTATATCTCATTCTGGCTTGTGGGGTTGCGAACCTTGTAACATATATTTTCCTACCCTAT
Source organism: Lathyrus oleraceus (assembly GCF_024323335.1). Classification (NCBI taxonomy): domain Eukaryota; kingdom Viridiplantae; phylum Streptophyta; class Magnoliopsida; order Fabales; family Fabaceae; genus Lathyrus; species Lathyrus oleraceus. Next base: position 244,185,131 of record NC_066579.1, on the reverse strand, counting down.
AGAGTCTCAAACTCTGGTAGCATCTTTGGTTCAGACCATGCCTTCCTTAATACCCTATGTTGATTACCATCATTGGTTAATGCCACATTCTTTCTTTGTTAAGCAATTTTCTTTGCCTCTGGGTAATCTAATTAATCTACATTTCCTTTGTTTTCGTGGTTCCACAAACTACGGAGCTCTGAATTTCTCATTACATGATGAGAATATGTTGACATGAGGGTTCGAATCCTCCTCGAGCAATATTTATTCATATTTATTTATTCTTTCTCTATTCTTCCATTCATCCCCATAATTCATTATTCACTACATTCATTCAAATATCTACTACCTTCATTCACTTATGTGATATACCTCTCTCTTTGAGCCAAATACACCATATCTTTGAGCTCCATATTGTGTCTGCTTGTGAACCAAGAGATATTTTCTATGGAACCAAACACTTAATTCTCTTTGTTTTTTGCCGTACAATATAGTGGTGAATGCTTCAGGCTACCCACATATTGGTTAATGCAAGTTTTACTCTTGGTTCAGATTTCATCCCTTTTTGGAGTCAAACCAGTTTATCCGTTGGTTCAGACCATACCTTCAATCACAACTTCTTTTCACCTCCCACCATTGGTTTTATGAACTACGGAGCTATGAATTCCTTATTGCACTATAAGGATACGTAGGCATGAGGGCCATAATTCTCTCTGAGCACTTTATTTATTTATTTTCTTTTCCCTTTATTCTTTCGCGAGTAACCTTTAGATATAACACACATTCAAGAAAGAACAATCAAAATGGTTCTCATTGAGTACAACGGATGTGAGGGATGCTAATACCTCCCATTTGCATAACCGACTTCCTCACCCAGTTATCTCTTTTCCTTGGGTTTTATCGATGTTTTCCCTTCACTTCGAGAACAAATAGTGTTCGATGGTGACTTTGTTGTATGTTCCAGCGTGCGATGTGTTTGGTTATATTTCTGCTAGCTTCACATAGATTCAATGTTCTCATCATTTTTCGTTATGAACATCTCATATTGCTGAACTTGAAGATTTGTTTTAGCTTCTTGAACTTGTTAGTTACCTTCATAGGTAGCACATAAATAATTAAAAATAGTCTTAGCAGTATACTTATCAATAATCTTTATATACTCAGAATGAGGTAGGGCATCAACAAGAATGCCTTGCATTATATGATGCTTTCTATAAATCTTGTGTTGATCCAGAGTGAGATACTTTTTGTAAGAAACCAATCCAACATCATAGACTTGAACATCGATGCCATGTTCCAAGATATCCCACAACTCATCATCCAAACCAATGATGTGAGTGTACATATTTCTCTTCCACCATTCAAACTCAGTAGAGTCACCACTAAATGTTAGTGGTCTAGTAGTATAGTTGTTTTGACCAGATGTACTTTGATCATAGTTGTTATTACCACAAGGAGAATCTCTAACAAGGCTAGTTATTTCAGAACTATCAACCATGATGGAAAAAGTATTTTTCTCAAGATCTTTTCTATACCACGGTTAAGTGTTTAGAAAAACCATGCTGAAGGTGAGAAAAATACACAAGAAAGGGGGGGTGAATTGTGTATGCCAAAAACGTGTTCTGCTTCTGATCAAGCAACTTCAGAATCTGAACAATGTTTAGAGTCTGATATCATAAATGGTAGCATCAGAAGAAATGATAAAGATCAGAAGTAAAAGCAAGCAACAAACAAAGATTATCCTGGTTCCTTTTCTCAACTGAGAGTATTCCAGTCCCTTTGCCTCAAAAAGAGATTTTCACTATAATCAATAAATTAAACTTTGATCAAGCACTCTTGCAAGAGACTTCACTTGCTCAATTAACCTAGAAAGAGAATTATGCTCAAGCAACCTTGCAAGAGACTTCTTCTCAATCAACCTAGAAAGAGACTTTATCTCAAGTGCATAGACAAGAGACTTCATTGCTCAAGCACGCAGACAAGAGACTTCCTCTACTTTAAACAAATAGTTTAGTAGATATGGTAACCATTATACTTAGATACACAATCAGAAGTATAGCAGTTGTGCAACAACCACAAAGGTTCGTAACCTCTTAACATTTCTAAGATATACAAAGATAAGAAATCTTAAGATCTTATGCAATAACAGTTAGAAATTAAAGCTCAGAGTTATGCTTAAGATATTGTATTGCGTTGTTGTTGTACACCTTCCTTCAAATCTTCAACTTCCTTTTATAGAGGTAAAGTAAGAGTCATTTGAGTGTTTAAACATAAGAGAAAATTAGTGAAGAAGCATGCCAAGAGAGACATTGAAGAATGTATTTGTTTAGAAGCATTTTCCACTAAGTAATGGAATTGTTCACAACACCTTTCTAAGTACTAGGTGTCTACCAAAAGGTAGAAAATATTGAAGAGTTCACATCACCGTTCCTTGAGCCTACAAAATAAAACCCTAGTTGACTCTGTCTAGAAATCAGGGGTTTGACAAGACTAGTCTGCTTTGGTACAATGTACAGATCAGAGGCTCTTCAAGCCTTCTAAGTATGAGTTGTCACCAGAGGTAAGAACATATGAACTAGAGCCTAAACCTTCAGAGGCTGATGAACACATTCAGAGTGATCACATTCTGATCAATCATAATCAAAATTGTATTGCTTCTCCACATATGCTTTCAATCAGGATTAATCATATGTTTGTGATCCTATACACTTGAACATATGTTATTATAATTGTTTGTTCTTTAAGTACTTTGTTATCATAAAAAGCCAAGGGACATGAACAATCTTGTTCCAACAAGCTTGTGAAGTCAAAGAGCACGTCCCTAACCCCGAGAGCTCAAACCCTCTAAGGATTAGCTAGTGCGAGACAAAAAATGGTTGAGTCGAAGGATGATATCTCAATAGGTTTAAAATAATGAATTCAAAATATTTCACTCAAGTTCACGAACATGAGTTAGTCGAAATGGGTTAGGCATTCAAACGGTTGAAAGCTGAAAAGGTTAGGTTGAATAAATACCATAAAAAAGAAAAAGTTGCTTATGTAGAAATAGATGAAAATGATCAAGAATCGGACATAGTTTATGAATATGTTGAAGGAAATGATATTAACCTATTGAGTTGTAGCCAGGACTTCCATATGTTTGTAAGGTCCTAAGACCATGTAATGGAAAAAATCATGTCAAACCTAGTAAAACTGAAAAATTCATTACAAAAACCTATATGTTTGATGTAATTAAATGTGATGAAATTTTTTATCTTTTGGTTGCCGACGGTCAAATCATAGTGGCATAAGGATTAAAGACGCTGCCATAGGAACAAAGAAAGAAAAGAGGTTTTTGTAAGCATCATAATTTTCTTGGTCATAAAACCTCTCAATGTGTTATTTTCAGGGATCTAGTACATAATGCTTTGAAAGGCAGAAGGTTAAATTTTGGAGACAAATCCAAGAAACCAATGCAGATTGATACTAACCCTCTCAAAATCCAATAAGCACATCTGAAGGTGTGTGTCGAAACCTTGATGGTTGAGACTCCCAAGGATATCAAAGAAAAGGTCGAAGAAGTAAGTGTACTGGATTATGCTGAGAAGATTAAGGTGGTGTATCCTAAGGATGAAGGAAAACTGGTCAATTTCATAAACTATTGCACGCTGAAGGTTTCTGAAGTTATGTTATTCCCTCTTTGTAGTGTTGTTTTTAACAAGGAGGCTACCAAATACCTCAAAAGTATAAGGCCTCAACAACCAAATAAGAACAATTGGAGTGAAAGGAGACCATATTTTTCTTTTGATAAGATAAGAGTCCCTTACAAAAAATACCAGGAGCCTACAAACAAGTGGATAAGCCAAAGGAAAATCTACCATTTGTTGTTGTTCCCTCTGGTGAATGGATTTGACCAATAGTCAAACCAAACTCTGTTCAACATAAGTATAGGGTAATCGAGGTGGGTGTCGGTTCTTCTTATCATGATAATTCTTAAGTGTCAAAGAACTATTCCTATGGTTATATAAATTATTTGGGTAAAAAGTCCATGACTAGAACCCAATGGCGAAGGTACTAAAGGAATAATAAGGCAGGTATGGAGGCTCCAGAGTCTAGTAATAATGGAAAATTCATAACACTAACAGAGGATCGGGTGGAAAAGAAGCCCATGAGGGAAATAATTTTTCCTTATTTTCTTGCAATAGTTAAACCAAATGGCAAGGACCCATTTCCAAATGAAGATGACGAAATGCTGACATACAATTTCAAATCTGGATTCGAGAATGATTTTGATGTTATTTGTAATGTTGTTTCTAATTTTCCCATTGAATTCAATAGGGTTATTGAGGTTACAAAAGAAAAGGAGAATGAGTTTGCTAAAGAATCAACAAAGCATAAGCCTTTGTGTTACTATGTAATGAATAACGATTGCATAGATAAAGATAATGTCATTTTTGAAAGGCCTGATTTAGGAATGCAACAACACTTGAAGCCTCTTTTCACATTGGTTAAGGTTGAGAATGTAAGGGTTAATAAATTCCTAGTAGATAGAGTGATAGTTATTAACCTAATGCCACAATCTTTGTTAAAGAAGATTAGAAAATATGACACTAAATTAAAGCCTCGTACCATGGTTATGCCCAATTATGAAGGGAAAATGAGTTATCTTTTAGGGGTCATACAAGTTGACATTGTGGTACGGACCATTGAAAGAGCAACATTATTCACGGCCATTTTGACCAAGGAAAATTATAACCTATTTCTTAGTCGAGAATTAATCCCATAGTGCAGGAGCAGAACCTTCGACGGTCCACCAGAGGATCTCGATTGGGAGACCTGATAGAATTGTAGAAAATATTGAGGCAAATCAAATTTATTACTTAACTAAAGTTAACCATATAGATAAGAAAAACATTGATAGACAACTGGTGAACATTTTGCCATGAATGCCTATTGGGACATGGTTTTCTCTATAGGGGGTGTGTTCTACTCTATGAAGTTACATATCACACATGGGTTCATGAGGGAGAAAGAGATCATCGAAGGTACTAGATGGTTAGAGACAGAAGATAACAATAATTGAGTCGAACACACTTGCTCAAATTTTGGCCTATATGGTTGAAAACAGAATAAAGGAGGGCTTAAAGGTCAACTCTCAACAAATGATGGTTGTCAAAGCCAGTACAATTGAAGTTAATAAAACATGTGAGGTTGGTGAAAATCCAATTTCAGCCAGCCAGAGGCTTGATTACAAATATGTTGACGACCCTTTGGGATTTGAGAAGGATCCAATAGCCTCAGATAAGAGAATACAAGAGCAAGATCCATTGGAAGAGGTAAATTTAGGAGATAAAGAAATTAAAAAGCTAACTTATATCAGTGTAAAGATTTATCCAAGTATGAAGATCCAGATGATCAAATTGCTTAAAGAGATTAAAGAGTGTTTCACTTGGGATTACGATGAAATGCTAGGACTTAGTCGAGATCAGGTGGAGATGAGATTTCCTATTTGACATGACAAGAGGCTAGTGAAGCAGATGCCAAGGATATTTGCACCAAAAGTTATGTCAAAGATCAAAGAAGAAATTGAAAGTATTCTGAGAAACAAGTTCCTACGAACTTCTAGGTATGTTGAATGGTTAGAAAATATAGTTCATGTCATTAAAAAGAATATAACTCTTACAATTTGTATAGATTTTAGAGATTTAAATGTTACTACCTGAAAAGATGAATGCCTAATGCATGTAGCAAAAATGTTAGTCGATTCAGCAGTAGGTTTTTAGTATTTAAGTATGTTAGATGGTTATTTTGTGATATGCACTAACCTTTGAGACTTATGCATTTCCTTCAAAATTCCTGAAACAACTTTGTTAACTTTTGGAATATTAATTCTTTTGTGACTCAGAGGAAGTAATCTGCCTTATAATTGAAAGAATGACAGAATTTGATACATGCATATAAAATAAACGAGATTGATATGAAATAAAGGAGAAATAAGAAATGGAATTAAGTAGAAGGGGCGCCACACTCTTTCTAATCCAAGAGAGAATGATAAGCCTATGGATGAGGATCACCACAAGAAAAGGATTTCTTGATAAGATCAATTTTGGTCCAATCTAGAACCTAAGAGCAAATACTCTCACTTACACAATGTGTAAACTTGCCAAAATTCATTGATGCAAAACGAAGATACATGCCTCCTTTATATAGGAATGGCTTAAGATGATGAAATAAGTAAAAATTAACTCCTAAGAAAACAAAAGGTTTCAGCCACTAATTATCATGATAGTGGGTTGAGTTATTACAAAGAAAGTGCAAAATAAAGAAGAGATAGTGGGGTTCTTGAAAGGGCAGAATAATGGCAATTCTTTATTTACCACTTCTCTTGCAATTTTCGTCCATTATAGTGTGGTTATTGTTATTTCCTTTATTTTTATTTATTTATGCATTATTGGGCCTTTTATCACATGCTTGAATGATAAGAATAAACTTGGGCTCTTTTTCTTCAATCTGACCCATGCATTCTATTGACTTGATCATGAAGTGAACTAAAGCATCATTGACTCTTCTTGCACATGCCCTTGTCATAGGACCTCCTAAGCTTTTCATTGTATCATTTATGTCTTGGATTACATCCTCATCATTCCCTCCTTCTTGAAAAGAATTCGACCTCGAATTTAGACCATCATCACCTACATCAAAAGGAGATAAATCAGCCACATTAAAAGTAGTACTTACCCCATACTCACCTGGAAGTTCTATTTTGTAGGCATTGTCATTGATCCTTGAAAGTACTTGAAATGGTCCATCTCCCCTAGGTTGAAGTTTGGACTTCCTTTGTGATGGGAATCTCTCTTTTCTCATATGTATCCAAACCCAATCCCCGGGTTCAAAAATAACTTTCTTTCGCCCTTTGTTTGCACTTTTTGCATAACTTTTATTTTTCTTTTCAATTTGCAATTTTACTTGTTCATGCAATTTTCTCACAAATTCAGCCTTAGCTTTCCCATCTTTATGCTTCAAAATAGATGTGTTAGGCAATGGTAACAAATCAAGAGGTGTTAAAGGATTAAAACCATACACAATCTCGAAAGGTGAATGTTGTGTAGTGCTATGGACATCCCTATTGTAAGCAAACTCTACATGAGGTAACCATTCCTCCCACATTTTTAAATTCTTTTTAAGAATAACCCTAAGAAGAGTAGAAAGAGTTCTATTTACTACTTCAGTTTGTCCATCTGTTTAGGGATGACAAGTAGTGGAAAATAATAACTTTATACCCACCTTTCCCCACAAAGTCCTCCAAAAATGGCTTAAGAACTTGGAGTCACGATCAGAGACAATGCTCCTTGGTAAGCCATGTAGGTGCACCACTTCCTTAAAGAACAAATCAGCAACATGACACGCATCATCCACCTTTTTACATGGAATAAAATGTGCCATTTTTGAAAACCTGTCCACAACTACAAAAATAGAATCTTTGCCATTCTTTGTTCTAGGCAGCCCCAAAACAAAGTCCATGGAAATGTCAATCCAAGGAAATTTAGGTACAGGCAAAGGAGTATACAAACCATGAGGCATAACTTTTGATTTAGCCTTTTTACATACAATGCATCTTTCACAAAGCTTTTGGACATCAATTTTCATGTGAGGCCAATAAAAATGTTCTTTTAAGAATTCTAGAGTTTTAGAAACCCCAAAATGACCCATTAGTCCTCCCTCATGCGCCTCTTTTACAAGTAATTCTCTAATGGAACCTTTAGGCACACATAGTTTTTTTCTTTAAATAAATAGCCATTGTGCCTAAAATACCCATTGAAGGCAGTATGCTCACAAGCTAAAAATTTTGAAGAAAATTCAAGGTCACTTTTATACAAATCTTTAATATGCTCAAGACCAAAAACTTTTGTTTCAAGAGTAGAAAGCAAGACATGTCTTCTTGAGAGTGCATCTGCCACAACATTAGATTTACCTTTCTTATGCTTGATTACATAAGGAAATTGTTCAAGAAACTCAACCCACTTGGCATGCCTCTTATTCAACTTACCTTGTCCCTTCAAATGTTTTAAGGATTCGTGATCACTATGAATGACAAACTCTTTGGGCAGCAAGTAATGTTGCCAAGTTTGTAGAGCTCTCACCAAGGAATACAATTCCTTATCATATGTAGAATAATTAAGGGCATTCCCTTTTAGCTTTTCACTAAAATAAGCAAGTGGATGACCTTCCTGCAACAAAACAGCTCCAATTCCCACATTAGATGCATCACATTCAATTTCAAAAGCTTTAGAAAAATTAGGCAATGCAAGAATTGGTGCTTGGGTGAGCTTTTCCTTTAGGGCAACAAAGGCTTGCTCTTGTTTTTCACCCCATTTAAAACCAACATCCTTTTTAACAATTTCATTGAGGGGTGCTGCCAAGGTACTAAAGTCCTTCACAAACCTCCTATAAAAACTAGCCAAACCATGAAAGCTTCTTGCCTCACTTACATTTTTGGGAGGAGGCCACTCTCGAATGGCTTTCACCTTTTCCTCATCAACGTGGACTCCTTTAGAGCTTACAATGTAACCTAAGAAAATCACATGATCGGTGCAAAAGACACATTTTTCTAGGTTGGCATACAAATTTTCATATCTTAGCACTTGTAAAACAGCCCTTAAATGAATGCAATGATCATCTAAGTTCTTGCTATAAATCAAAATATCATCAAAATACACAACAACAAACTTACCCAAGAACTCCCTTAACACATGGTTCATTAGTCTCATGAAAGTACTAGGTGCATTAGTTAATCCAAAAGGCATAACCATCCACTCATACAAACCAAATTTTGTTTTAAAAGCAGTTTTCCATTCATCCCCTTCCCTTATTCTAATTTGGTGATATCCACTTTTCAAATCAATTTTAGAAAATAAGCATGCACCAAACAATTCATCAAGCAAATCATCTAGTCTAGGAATAGGATGCCTATATTTAATGGTAATATTGTTAATGGCCCTACAATCAGTGCACATCCTCCAACTACCATCCTTTTTAGGGACTAGAATAATAGGGACAACACAAGGACTTAAACTTTCTCTTACCCATCCTTTACTTATCAATTCAGCAACTTGCCTTTGTATCTCTTGAGTTTGTTGTGGATTGCTTCTATATGCTGGCCTATTAGGCAAAGATGCTCCTGGATTGAGATCAATATGATGTTCAATTCCTCTTATAGGTGGTAAACCACTTGGCACCTCTTCCGGAAACAATTCTTTAAATTCCTGCAAAAGAGACTCAACACAATTTGGCAAATTTTTTTCATTAGAAATAGTGGTTAGCAAAGGCACCTCCTTGCAAAAGAGCAAGTACAAAGGCTGGTGTGACACAATTGCTTTTTTCACATCTCTTTTTTTTGCAATTAAACTTTGTTTCTTTTCTCTTTTATCATTCTTTTTCTTTTTCTTTTTCTTTTTCTTTTTCTTTTTCTTTTTCTTTTTCTTTTTCTTTTTCTTTTCTTTCTTGATCATATTTTTCTCTCATTTTTCTTTGATCTTCTCTCACCTCACTAGGATTTAACGGTACAAGATTGATCTTTTGATCATGATGCATAAAAGAGTACTTATTGGAGTACCCATCATGATTGGCTTTTCTATCAAATTGCCAAGGCCTACCTAATAACAAATGACTAGCTTCCATTGGTACTACATCACACAACACTACATCCTCATATTTTCCAATTTTAAAACAAATCTCAACTTGTTTATTAACAAGCATTTCTACATTTTCATTAAGCCATTGGAGTTTGTAAGGCTTAGGGTGAGGTTTTGTTTCCAATTTTAGTTTAGAAACCAGACGCGTGCTTGCAACATTTGTACAACTTCCTCCATCAATTATTAAAGAACAAACCTTTCCTTGCACAAAGCATCTTGTATGAAAAAGGTTTTCTCTTTGACTTGTATCCTCCTCCTTTATTTGGCTTCCCAACATTCTTCTCACCATGAGTAAATCTCCACTAGGTATTTCTTCTTCAAACTCCTCATCATAATCACCATCCTCCTCTTCAACAATTTCTTCATTTTCTTCCATAAGCATAGTTCTCTTTGTTGGACATTGAGATGCAATATGTCCTTGGCCTTGACACTTGAAACACTTAACACTTTTGTTAGTTGAAACACTTGATGAAGAAGAAGATGTAATAGTTTTACCTTTGTTTTCAACCGTGGCTTCCTTAGATGATGAAGCACCCTCCTTCTTTGTTTTGTCCTTCCAACTTTGAGAATTGAAAGTGGTGGAATTTCTCCTTGCTTGGCTCTTTCTTTTGAGTTGTTGTTCTACTTTGATAGCTTGGTGTACCAATTCATCCATTTCAACATAGTGATGAAGTTCCACTATGTCACTAATGTCATGATTTAGACCATGGAGAAATCTAGCCATAGTTGCTTCATCGTCCTCCTCTACATTAGCTCTAATTTTGAGAACTTCCATCTCCTTGAAATATTCTTCAACACTTTTAGAACCTTGAGTGAGTCTTTGCAATTTGTTGTGCAATTCCCTATGATAATAGGAAGGGACAAACCTTCTCCTCATGATTCTTTTCATCCTTTCCCAAGTATCAATTGGTCGTTTTGCATACCTCCTTCTATCTTTGGTCAATTGATCCCACCAAACTAAGGCATACTCCTTGAACTCAATAGAAGCAACCTACACTTTTTCAAGATTAGAATAATTGTGACAATTAAAAATTTGTTCAAGTTTAGTCTCCCATTCTAGATATGCCTCCGGGTCACTCTTCCCAACAAAAGTTGGAATTTTAATTTTTATGCCCCTCAAATTATCTCCCCCTTGTCTCCTTCTACGTCTTCTTTCCTCCTCATCACCACTACCATCATTAGAATTTTGGGGCCTCCTTTCCAACTCATCAATTCTTTGTTGAAGTTGTTCACCTTGTTCTCTTAACAATCTTTCAAAATTGTCACGCATGGCTGCGATCGGAACAGTTAAAGCTGCTGTTCTAGGTGAAGGTGGACTAGACATAATTGTGAAATATTTGTGAAATTAGGAACAAGTGTTTAAAAATGGACCTCACCACTCTACTCACGTGTTTACACTCAATCACTCGTGTTTCACTCAATTTTTTTTTTGGCTTTTTTTTAATAATAAAAACACTTTGCCTTTTACCGCTCAATTTGCTCTTTTAGTTCTTTAGAGAAACCAAAATGAATCAACACAAAGAAATCAATTTCAGATGATAATCAACACACAAAAAACTTAAAAAAACAGCAAACCAAAAAAAAGACTCTAAAACAAAGGAAACCAGGAGAATTTTAAAAGTGTGGCAAGAAAAAAAATAGATTTTTTTTTTTAATCACAATCTTTAACAATCAGATCCTTTTTTTTAAATTTTTTTTATACCCCTTTTTTCTCGATTTTTTTTATAATGATAAATGGATAATAATGAAGAACAAGAATATAGACAATTTACCATATTTCGGCCCTTTTTTTTTGAATATGCTCTGATTACCACTTGATATGCACTAACCTTTGAGACTTATGCATTTCCTTCAAAATTCCTGAAACAACTTTGTTAACTTTTGGAATATTAATTCTTTTGTGACTCAGAGGAAGTAATCTGCCTTATAATTGAAAGAATGACAAAATTTGATACATGCATATAAAATAAACGAGATTGATATGAAATAAAGGAGAAATAAGAAATGGAATTAAGTAGAAGGGGCGCCACACTCTTTCTAATCCAAGAGAGAATGATAAGCCTATGGATGAGGATCACCACAAGAAAAGGATTTCTTGATAAGATCAATTTGGTCCAATCCAGAACCTAAGAGCAAATACTCTCACTTACACAATGTGTAAACTTGCCAAAATTCATTGATGCAAAACGAAGATACATGCCTCCTTTATATAGGAATGGCTTAAGATGATGAAATAAGTAAAAATTAACTCCTAATAAAACAAAAGGTTTCAGCCACTAATTATCATGATAGTGGGTTGAGTTATTACAAAGAAAGTGCAAAATAAAGAAGAGATAGTGGGGTTCTTGAAAGGGCAGAATAATGGCAATTCTTTATTTACCACTTCTCTTGCAATTTTTGTCCATTATAGTGTGGTTATTGGTATTTCCTTTATTTTTATTTATTTATGCATTATTGGGCCTTTTATCACATGCTTGGATGATAAGAATAAACCTGGGCTCTTTTTCTTCAATCTGGCCCATGCATTCTATTGACTTGATCATGAAGTGAATTAAAGCATCATTGACTCTTCTTGCACGTGCCCTTGTCATAGGACCTCCTAAGCTTTGCATTGTATCATTTATGTCTTGGATTACGTCCTCATCATTTTGGGTATAACCAAATTTACATTGCAGAAGAAGATGTGCTGAAAATGGTGTTTCGATGTCCTAGGGCCTTAGGAACCTATGGATTAATGGTAATTCATTTGGCCTAAAGAATGCTGGTGTAACTTATCTAAGAGAAATGAATCATTTGTTTAATGATTTCATTAAGACCTTTATGTAGGTATACATTGATGATATTGTTGTTAAATCCTTGTCAAAAAATGAAACAAGAAGCAAATTCAACCTTTGTCAGGCAAAGTCAACTTATTGAGAAGATTCATCTCGAATCTAATTGGAACACCAAAAAGCCTTTGACGAGATCAAGAGTTATTTGATGAATCCTCATATTCTCTTACCTCTTATGAGAAATAGACCTATGAAGTTGTATATTTATTCATCTAAAGATAAAATAGGAAGTATGTTTGCCAAAGAGGATGATGATGGTGTTGAAAGAGTGATTTATTACCTTAGTCGAATTCTGAGTGATGTAGAAATTAGGTATAGCCCAGTAGAAAAGTTGTGTCTTTGTCTGTATTTCTCTTGTACCAAGCTAAAATGTTATATAAAACCTAATTATGTTTTTGTCTATTCTCATTGTGATGTTATTAAGCACATGTTGTTGAAACCTATTATACACAAAAGAATTAGGAAATGGGTTTTAGATTTAACTGATTATTCTCTAACTTATGCGCCTTTAAGAGCCAAGAAAGGCCAAATAGTTTCTTACTTTATTATTGATCATGCAATGGTCTAAGTAACACAGAATTATCTTTGTTGAAAACCTTGGAGATTGTATTTTGATGGTTACTGGTATAAGCATGGAACTGGTATTGGAATTCCTATTATTTATCCTAAAGTGATTCCCACTAAGTTTAAATTTAAAAACAATGGTTGTTTCTCAAATAACAGGGTTGAGTATGAAGCCTTAATTGCATGCCTTAAGATTCTTTTAGACTTGGGGGCAAAATAAGTTGAGATTAGAAGCGACTCAAAATTGGTTGTGAAACAACTGACAAAAAAGTACAAATGAATCAAGGATAATTTACTGATGTACTTTGTGAAGGCTAATTCGTTGTTAAGGAGATTTTATGTATTCAACATTAAACATGTTCCTCGAGTCAAAAACCAAGAAGCCGATGAATGATTTGGCACAAATTGTTTCAAGATAAAGAATGTCCAAAGAAAAATTAGCAGAGTTAATTGAAGTAAATGAAAAGTTGATTTCAACCAATCCTTTCTCCTTAGATTTGTCAAATTCAAAACTGATGGGGGTAGAAGGGTTAAAAGGATTACAAAACTCTAGAGAAGTTTTTGAAACTTTTTTTCATTGACAATTTGTTGAATAATATTGGCGAAAATCAATAGTTGAGTTTTTTAGAAAATCCTACTGGAACGATAGATCAAAAAGTCAAATACACGACATTAAGTTATGTTATTATTGTGAATGAGTTGTTTAAGAAGACTCCTGAAGGAATCTTGTTGAAATGCCTTAGTGAGAGTGAAACTTATTTGGCAATTTTTTATGCCCATAGTGGATCACGTGGCGTTCATCAAGCAGGTTACAAGATGAAATGACTTTTGTTTCGACAAGGGTTGTATTGGCCAACTATGTTAAAATATTATATTGAATTTGTCAAAGGGTGTCAGGAATATCAGAAACATGCATGTATCCAACATGTTCTTGTAAGTGAATTACATTTGATTATTAAGCCTTGGCCATTTAGAGGTTAGGCATTAGATTTAATTGGTGAAATTCGACCTGCATCATCCAAAAGTCATAGATACCTTTTGGTAGGTATTGATTATTTTACCAAGTGGGTCAAAGTTGTTCCTTTGATCAACGTTGATAAAAAAGAAGTGATCAACTTCATTCAAAGTCATATTATTTATAGGTTTCGAATTCCTAAAACCTTAACCACTAACTAACATACAATTTTTACTGGTCAAAAGATGTTTGAGTTTACTTCAGACTCAGAGATCAAATTGTTGACATTTACCCCCTATTATGCTCAGCAAATGGTCAAGTCAAAGCAGTCAACCAAATTATAATAGGCCTAATTAAGAGACATGTGGGTCAGAAGCCAATAAATTGGAATAAGACTTTATACCAAGTATTATGGGCTTTTCGAAACTCTCCTAAAGAAGCAACTAACTCTAATCTATTTTGACTGACATTTGGTCATGCTAAAGTGTTATCTGTCGAAATTTATTTAAAATCAACTAGAATTCAAAGACAATTTAAAATTCCTTCTGACCATTATTGGAATATGATGTTGGACGAATTACTTGATTTAGATGAGGAAAATTTGGCTTCCTTGAACGTTCTCATAAGACAAAAATAGAGAATATCTAAGGCCTACAATAAGAAAGTTAAGTCGAAAACTTTTGTAGTTGGTAATTACGTGTGGAAAGTTATCTTACCTATGGTTAAAAAAGATATGACTTTGGGTAATTGGTCACCGAATTGGGAAGACCCATTTCAAATTAGCCAAGTATTTTCAAATAATGCCTATAAAATTGAAGAAATGACCCCTGAAGGTCGAATTATAAGAATAAATGGTAGGTACTTTAAAAGGTACAAGCCTATGTCACGAAAAATTTGAATAATGGAATAATAATACTTAGCAATAAAGATGTCAAAATGGCGTTGAATTTAAAAGATTCCAAAATGGCACATTGTCATTGATACATTTGAATAACAAAAAATAAAGAGTTCGAAAATTCAAAATGGAAAATCAAACTTAAGCTTCTTAAAATGCTTCTTAGCAAATCTAATCTTGGTGTTATTCATGGAATCTTTAATTTTTCAGTTTTTAAATTTCCCCATCTAGCGCACAAGCAACCTCAGCATGTTGAATACCAATCTTGGCTTCCTAAACCATTTTTTCCTCAACATAAGCCAATCTTAAAGTTTCGATCTTAGCTTTCTTTTTCTATACTTCTTCGGTTATTTTTTGTAATTAGTCCATTTGTTTCGCCCAACTTAAAATGTTTGCATTGTAAGTCGCCACCCGATCCTTATCTTATTTAGCCTTTGCTTCCAACTCATTAATTTGACCTCAATATTGAGTGACTATATCCCATTCTTGAGGCATAACATCAGTCTCCAATTTGATTCTATTAGCATACTATTTCTTCGTCTTGATCTTTTGAGTGATTTACTCAAGAAATTACTCGCATTCAAGGATAAAGCCGACAATGGAGTCATGTGAGTTTGGAATGTTCAGTTGTTTCTATAAGGCCTTAATCTCGTAGGTAAATGACAAGTCACATGTCATCTTTCCCCGTTGAAATTATGGTCGATAGGACAATTGGTGTGAGGAAGGATGCCCAAATATCGAGGGATTTAGAATGGTGTTCAGGAGAAAGAGTTGGAAATTCTCTCTTAAACCAATCTGGCCTATGACTTGGAATGACAAATGGGATCATGGAAGAAACAAATGTAGCACAATCTGCATACATAAATAAATGGTTTTTGAAGGCTTCTTCGGTCGAAAGGTTGGTATCTTCTATAGTAAGAAGAACGAGCCTAGAACTTTCAACCTTTCTGTCTTCGATTTGTTATGCCAAATTAGATAGGATGGTGACCTTCAAAGAGGGTTCTAAAGTGGATTTAAGCAAAAAAATTAGGAGCCACATAGGGCCGGAGATAAAAGGCTTATCATCATGATGGTTTATGGAATTTAGTTCGGATGGAGCAATCCCTAGAGATTCATAAATGGAACCTAGGATTAACTTGTTGAGACTGTTGTTTCGCATCTCATGGATCTGTGTTACCAAAGTTATGAACTTTTTGGCTATCTATAGAGAACTAAAGCAAAAAATGAAATGGGATAGCTAGAGGGTAAGGAAAGCAATGTGTTCATAGTCAGAAATCTCCTCAATGTCCTCGTGATGCTCTTCGATATAATTATTGAAGTCTGAACGAGTGAAAGAAAAATATGGTTGGATTTTGTGTTTGAGAGTGGGATTGAAGGTATCCCCAGTTGGTCGAATACTAGTGATAGAAGTCACATCAAGAAGAATGGGGGTTATCATTACACAGTGGAGTTGAAAGGTGTTTACCAAACCTTCCCAAAAATAAAGGGCTGAAATGAGCATATTAGGATTGTATTTGGGACCAGTTCTAGACAACTGAATCAATTCATATATACCTTGTTTTTTTTCCAAATTTGTTCTTTCTTCTTTTCTACTCTATCCAACCAATTTATATAAGCTTCATTGTTAATTGTTGGAGAAGAGCGAAAAAAACTTAGGGGTGAACTCGTAAAACCTAATTCATAGGTCGTGTCTTCAAATGCACGAGGTTTGCAACGACGATGACAAGTGAAAATTTTCTTTAACTTATCTGGTGTTAAAGAGGTTTTGGGAAATGGACCAAAGGAAGCATGAGCTTTGCCTAAGATATAAAAAGGGATTAATACACGGGAAGCCCATATGATGATATTTTTCCTTCTCTATTGGAGGTTCAAGAACGTAGCTATAATTGTCGATGAAGATAGGTTCCTGAAGATCAGAAGCAGATGGGACGGGAAGTTGTTTCTTCTTTCTAGAGAAAGTTATTGTCGTTAGAACTTGAAAAGAAGAAGAAATGGTGAAGGCTATAGAAAAATAAGAGCTTTTGGGGTTCAGATAAAGAGTTTACGAAAAAGAAGAAAGAAACAAATGAGGGTCTATATATAGCTTGTGAAATGAAACTTTTCAATTCCCCCCTTTGAATTAAAATCCACCACCGTTTGATTTTTTGAATCAAGACTAATTAAAAATTGTTATAAAAAATGGTTAATTCTTACGGCCAATGATGACCTAGGAAATTGAAATTATGGTGATAATTTGCATGCACATTCTTGACATGACAGTTCAGTGAAGGTGGTTATGATGACGATGACGTGTGGAGACATCTATGAACAAATTCGAGAGTTACTAAAAATGCCATCTTTCTTCCATATTACAAACATGGTCGAAAGTGGAATTTTTGGCCTATTAGCCTGAGAATTTTAGTCTAGCATTTTTTACATGAAAGTGTGATACAAAGGCATGAGATTGGTAAGTGAAACGATTTAGCTACAATTTTGGCATGTTGATTACTTAGACTGTGGTGGCGAGTTTGACTTGCCTACCAAGTGTTTTGGGGACATAGTGTATTCTTGAGTTTAAGGACTAGACGACCCGGAGACCCATTAAGCCTGGTTTGGAGGAATCTCAAGAACAAGTCCACAAGATTATGATCACTCTCTCTTTAAACATGTCCAAAATCTCGAAAAATTTTGTAGTGATTTGACATATTGTTGAAATAAACAAACACTTATATTAAAAATGTAATGGCTTAACACTGATATAGGTTTTATAATTGATAGACATATATTTTTATATAATAATATAAACTAAAATATATAAATAAAAATAAAATTACATAAATATATAGTGTGTGGGTATGGGGCGGGTTGGGTACCAAGGTGCCCATACCCGCACCTGTACCCGCTTTTTTTATGGGCAATTACCCGAGCCCATGCCCGTACCCGTTTTTGTGGGTTTTTACCCTACCCGTTGTGGGTAAATTTGCGGGTGCCCGTTGGGGATGGGTCAAATTTCCATCCCTAAGGGTAATAAAATAAATACATAAGTAAAAACACAAGCAATCCAATCATGTTTCGATGCCAAAATCACGAGTAGTTGACAGGAAACAAATTGATTCTTGACAGGAGCAGTTAGATGACTTGAATATGTTTTTGGACATAAGAAGTTAGGAGATTTGAGAGTAGTTGTCAACATTAGTAGCATTTTGCAATAGTTCAAAAACTAAAGACACATGGAAGAAAAGAAGAGAACAGAACTCCACGTAATAATGTATGTGTCGAACGTTGGATAAGTAGTCGTTATCGACAGTTATTGATGTGTTTAATATATAAGCACATTTCATTCATGTAACAATGGTTCACAAATTTTATTAGTATTCTCTATAAAACTCGAGTATCCAAGTCATAGAGAGAAAAGAGTTTGTGAAATAACATGTATGAATTTGTGTCACTCTTTTAATTTTTTAATCAGACCATTTTTTTAAAATACTTTTATTGTTCTCTTTGTATCACTTTAGTTTCTTAGAACAATCTTGCATTGTTCTTATTAGAATTTCTACCCAATTTCTTTACATTCAAACATCAAATATCCAGGCACAAACATATTTTCTCAAATCTTTTGCATAAATTATATAAAGGATTTTTTTCGAGTTTAATCATTTAATTGAACGAAAACTTGTGATGTGATTTGATTTGATTTTTGGGTTACTAAATCGATCATTGAAATTCAACTTTACACATCATTTCTCACGTTAACGAAAATTGACGAAGAAGATGAAGATTACAATCAAAATCTAGAAAAGGTACTTAATAAATTTTTGTGTTGCTAAATCGGCCACTAAAACTCAACTTTACACATTATTTGTCTTGTCAACGAAATTTTTAATAAAATATAAATGAAAATGAATAATATGACATTTTGAAAAATCAAAATGGTAATAAACCAATAGTATAATATAGTATTGTAACTGTTTCCTATTTTTATTATAATAATTATTAATAATAAAAAACAAATTTTAATGTGGTCCATAGTTTTGGGATTTTGGTTCTGAGAAGGGTATGATTTATTTTGGTTTTAATGTAAATTGATATGACCATTTAATTTTCTCTCATCGATCTTGACACTCACAACACTGAGGTAAAACCTCTAATTCTATTTCCGCATATTGTTTTATTGATCTTGACACTCACAACACTGCAACTGAACAGTAATAAAAAATTTCTGTTTTTGCTATGGCTGGATATTGAACCCAGGTCCTGATCCACGACATTCATGAATGTTACCACTAGGCATGGTAATATAACTCATACCCGTGGGTACCCATCCAAACCCGCCCCGAAGTTGACGGGGAAAATCCGCTTTGACTGGGTTTGGGTTCGGGTTTGGGTTTTCCCCGATTATAAAATATGGGGACGGGTCGGGTAATGGGGACACTAGTATCCACCCCGAACCCGCCCCGTTTATTTTATTATGTACATTATTATTTTTTTTTGATAATTTAGAATATTAAATATGTGGTTAAAATTTTGATATTTTAATTTAAATTTATTATTTAAAATATTTGAAATGTATGTATGGAATTTTTTTAGATTGTTTTATTTTATTATTTGTAATGAAATTTTATTTTGGAAAAAATAAGTATTTATATTAAAAAAATTGATTTCATTAAATGAATGGTGGCGGGGCGGGGATACCCGAACCCGTTTGGGACGGGTTTGGATTTTGATTCTCCATCCCCGTTTGAGTTTGGGGTGGGGAACGGGGATTGTTTTGGGATTCGGGTTTGGGTTTGGGGGAGGTAAAAACCATCCCCGACCCGCCCCGTTGCCATGCCTAGCACGCTGCTTTGTTAAATATGTATTTTAATTCTGTTCATATCCATATGATTTCATTTTTACTGATTATTATGCCTTATTATTTAATCTTTGAATTAAATTTGTGCATAAATTAAAATTGATTTATAATGTTATTATTTTGTTAAGCAATTGTATAAGAGATCTTATTTATTTATTTTTGTTCTCTCATATAATTGAGTTACTATGTCTAGTGATCGTTATAATTTTGATTAATTTGGATTAGCCACATCATCCTTAAATTAATTGAGATTATTTTTTTTAAATTTTGGAGATCACATAAATTATTAGACATAAAATTGTAATTAATTGTACGTGGTATAATGAATTTTATCCTACATGAATTTTTATTATATTTGTATGATTAATTAGGATAAATGTCAAAATATTTTCATAACTTGCCCACAGGAATTATGAATTGGTACATAATTTGATAGTTTTATCATAAAGTATTAATTTTGGATAGAAAAACAAAATTACATCATGCACGTAAAGTGTGAGGTTTATATGAAACAACCTGAAGGTTTCTCTTCTAATAATGGTGAGCATTTGGTTTGCAAGCTTAAGAGATCCATATATGGTTTAAAACAAGCCTCTCGTCAATGGTATCTTAAATTCCATGAAACGATATCTTCATTTGGGTTTATTGAAAACCCCATGGATCAATGTATATACTAGAAGGTCAGTAGGAGTAAAATTTGTTTTCTCATTTTGTATGTGGATGACATACTACTTGCAATCAATGATAAAGGTTTTCTACATGAGGTGAAACAATTCTTCTCTAAAAACTTTGATATGAAGGATATGGGTGAGGCATCTTATGTCATTGGCATTAAGATCCACAGAGATAGACTTCGAGGAATTTTGGGTCTATCACAAGAAACCTACATCATTAAAGTTTTAGAGAGATTTAGAATGAAAGATTGTTCACCAAGTGTTGCACCCATTGTCAAGGGCGATAGATTTAATTTGAATCAATGCCCTAAGAATGATTTTGAGCGGGAACAAATGAAGAACATTCCACATGCTTCTGTTGTTTGAAGTCTTATGTATGCTCAAGTATGCATAAGGCCCGATATTGCATTTGCTGTTGGAATCTTAGGAAGATATCAGGGTAATCCAGGTATGGATCACTGGAAAGCTGCAAAGAAGGTGTTGAGATATCTTAAAGGAACAAAAGATTACATGCTAATGTATAAGCAGACGGACAATCTTGATGTGATTGGCTATTCAGACTCCGACTTTGCTGTTTGTGTTGATTCTTGCAAATCAGCATCAGGATATATTTTTTGATGGCTGATGGAGCTATTTCATGGAGAAATACTAAGCAAACCTTGGTTGTTGCTTCTACTATGGAAGTCGAGTTTATCTCCTGTTTTGAGGCTACTTCTCATGGTGTATGACTTAAGAGTTTTATTTCTGGGCTTAGAATCATGGATTCTATTTCTAAACCTCTGAAGATTTTTTGCGATGATTCAGCCGCTGTCTTTATGGCTAAGAATAATAAAAGTGGAAGTCAAAGCAAGCACATCGACGTAAAGTATTTAGCCATTAGAGAAAGAGTTAAAGATAAAATAGTAGTTATCAATCACATTAGTACTGATTTAATGATCGCTGATCCTTTGACTAAGGGCATGCCGCCAATAAAATTTAAGGATCATGTAGAGAACATGGGACTTGGGTCCTCCTTATGATTTTATACATACAGTTTATTAATAAAACTCTTATATTGTGATGTTTTCTCATTTTCATGCGCACATCAGTTTGAGAAAATATGCTACATCTGGACCAAGAGTAAACATTGGTTTATTCATCAAGTTAGTTACCACATTACAGATATATACTTGAAAATAGACATGTTGTAATACATAGATGAGACTAATTTATGCCAATAATCAGTTATATGGACCAAGTGGGAGAATGTAACCGTTTCTTATTTTTATTATAATAATTATTAATAATAAAAAACTAATTTTAATGTGATCCATAGTTTTGAAATTTTGGTTCTGAAAATGGTATGATTTATTTTGGTTTTAATGTAAATTGATATGACCATTTAATTGAGTGATAATGAGTTTTAATGACTTTAAATTCTCGATGATAGAATCAAGCCTATAAATACACCATCTATATTGAGAGAGCAAGAGTTTGAAAGAATCAAAGGCAGTGCACTCACAACACTGCAACAATGACTGGAGGTAAAACCTCTAATTCTATTTTCGCATATTATTTTATTGATCTTATTGTTCTTTTGTTACCAGAAACATATGATCAATATATATATATATATATATATATATATATATATATATATATATATATATATATATATATATATATATATATATATATATATATATTATTCTAACAAATATATGAAATTCGAGGTTTATCATTGTTTTATTTTGTATGGATACATGTTACATACAACAATCAAATGGTTTATATATATATATATATATATATATATATATATATATATATATATATATATATATATATATATATATATATATATATATATATATATATATATATATATATATATATATATGTCAATTATGAATATTACTTCTTACTGTGAATACTTTATAATGACTTATATTAATAGTAATATGTGATTAAATATATTAAGAAAATCAGTTACTAAGTTGGAAGCCATGTGTGTTTGTCCGGCACCACCACGTGGTCATGCAACGGTGCAATATTCTGTTAATGTTATTGTTTTATTTTTATTTTTATTTTCCTTTTTTCATTCTATATATATAAACTTTTCTGACTTAGTGGTGGTAAGTACTAGGTAAGTATAGAGGTTATCGGTTCTCCGGTCACCGGATTCCGGCCGGAGGAATGGAGGATTCTGATTCCGTTGCATGTTTGCCACCAGGTTGGACTGTGAAAGTAAATGTGAGAAAGAATGGTAAGAAAGACAAGGTAATAACACTAGCCATTGTAAGTTTGACTTTGACTTTGACTATCCAATGATCGTTCTTTTTCTTCTGAGCATGCAGTTTTGTGAAATGTGAGATCTTGTGATCTGGCTTCAACATTATTTAGTTTTGTTTTATGCCAAAGATTGAAAAATGTTGTTTCTCTTAATTACTCATTACACATGGCCATAGTTTTGTTGCGGTGTTGGCATGTTTTGTCTTTTGTTGTTGGTATATTTGTAAGAACACAAGACTATACTTAAGAAAACAAGTACATGCAACCCGAGGTTTTGTAACAAATAGTATCTAAGCCTTGCATGTTCACTATGTAATGTTTGGACTGTGTTTCTAACCATATCATGTTCTTCATTGATACTTTTTAAATGGGTATAGTCATTGCGGTGTTTTATTTTATGTGATTATAAGATGAGATGAATGTGCCCGATATTGGTACTATTATTTACCGTTTTTATAATAATTCATTCACACACAACTGCAATCATGCAATCAGTATCGTAACAACACAACAGCTGTATCGATCAAAATTGCGGAAGCCTTTACTTGACTGTCACCGATATTTAAAACCTTGGTTGTGAGTTCAACTCTTGTCAATGAGAAACTCTTTAGTGAGGAGATCTCTTTGGTGATAATCGGTAAACTCTGTTCGAGTTTGAGGTGCCGGTGAGGCTGGAAACTCTCCTAAATTTTTTGTGAATATGTGTTTGTTAAATCTTGGAGAGTTCATCTTTCTTCGAGACATAATCATAGAAACGCTCTATTTAAGATGATTGAGCTCGATCCTTATTGATTCTTATTGTATTTATTGCAGTATTACTTTCCCCCTTCAAGTGATCTAAAGTTCAATTCCATAGTAAGCGTATTTCGTTATCTCAACAATGCTAAGAACAAAGCCATCATCCGAAGTGTCGATATGGAAAATGATCAACAGATTCCTCGCCGTGCATCAAAGCGTCTTGCTGGAATTAAGGCTGATCAACTTCTAGAACTTAAACCAACTCGAGCCTGTCGAGATGCGGCTAAACAATCAGGTGACGACAAAGCTGGCATAAATGCAGATAGATTCACCAATAGCTTCTCGAATGACCAAACGAAACAGCTGAATACTGTTGAAGCAAAAGAAACTATGATCACTTTCAAAAGTACAGAAAACACAATGGACAATAATGCTACTGACAAAGAGTGTGTGAAAGTCATTGAAAATAAAGATGATATTGATGTGAAGTTAGATTACACTGATGAATTTCCCCTCAAGGAAATACTCACCGATCCATGTATCGCGTTTGCGGTACAAACTCTAACTGGTAACACATTTGAGCCTTTTAAAGACGCTCAAACTTCTGCTTCAACTGAAGAACTCGGTAAGAAAATCAATGTCACGAACAACGATCCGAAAAAATTTGCTTTTGCAGAAAAACATGCTGCTGTTGCTGAGATTGACAATGCTGATAAAAATACAGGACCATGTTCTGAAAAGGAACATGATATCTCAAAGATGGCATTGTCAAGTGTGAACTTATGCAAGAGCCATTACAATTACAGCCAAATCTTTGGTAAAGAAAGCAGGAGTGTTTGTTAGAGAGAATTGCAGCCTAGGTTTGCAGTTATGAAACTTTGAAATTAAGTACCTCATGAAGCCTTAAACTAACTCACTTTTTGTTGGTATTTTGGTGTGAAATGATGTAATATAATCATGTGTATATTTTTGAATATGGTTTTAGGCTTCAATGTAGAGCTGGTATCTTATTATCTAATCTAAATAGACTGGTGTAGAATCTTACCATTCTCATGCTTTGTCTTGAAAGACTTTGATTTCCTCTTCTAATATAATGGTAGGACATAGTACAGAACTATATAAATATTCAATCATATTTTTGAAGTTGTGTGACTATGTAATATCAAATTTTTGTGTTCTCTCTCTATAAAATAATAAAATAAACATTTGTTACAAAAAATAAATTAAAGCTTGAATTTGAGTTGAGGCCAACATGTCTAAAAGTCTTGTGCTTTTTACATTTACAATCAAATTATTTCATTTACAACAAAAGTTTACATTTACAAAGTAGTTTTCAATCCATTTTCTTATGTTTTTTTCTCTCTCCCCATATCCTATGAAACCTTTTAGAAATTTATATAATTAACAAAAATAATTGTGTTTTTGAGACATTAATAAAAAATTGAAATTGTTGAATACATGAACAAATGTAGTGAATTGAAACTCTAGCCTCGACAAGGGTAGTTTTTGGGTTTGATAACGGTCGTTCTTGTATGCATATGTATATGTTATCATCTTGTTTAAGTTAACATGTCGAATTGGGTCAGTCTGTTGGGACAATTGTTTAGTATCATCATGTTGAGTCTTGGTGATAAGGTTCTCCAGCAGGTTTCGAAGGAGAAGATGGCATCGGGTGTGTGGAGCAAACTCGAGGGATTGTATATGACCAAATCCTTGATCAATCGTCTTTACCTGAAGCAGGCTTTGTATTCATTCAAGATGAGTGAAGACAAAGTCTTGGCTGAGCAATTGGATATGTTCAACAAGTTGATTCTTGATCTTGAAAATATCGAGGTTAAGATTGTTAGACTATAAGCCTAGATCTAGAGGGGGGTGAATAGGTCCCAAGTTAAAAATTTATTTGAAAATTTGATTTAGAAAAATTTATGACATGGAAGCAAGTTTCAAATATTTTCCGGATCAAAAATCGTCTAACCGAAACTACTATTGAATAACCCAGATATGTGTAAAGGTGTCAATGGTATGATAATAATCCACAAGTTGATTAACAACATTTTAAATAACAAATTGGATACTCTACTATTATAAAGATCTATCTCCAATGATAACAACACACAAAAAAACTTATTGAAATAATTTGTCAAACATTTTGTGTGCAACCAACAAATTTTTTGGATTTTAGTATAATGTTTTTAGTTCTTAGAAATCCAATCACTACCAAATGATATGTGATTACTACAACAACACAAATTAACAAAGAATTCAAAAGTTATTATCCAAACAATATTGAACAAGAGATCAAAGTAATCAACAATTTGTGAACCAAAAAATAAAAGAGAGAGAGAGAGAGTACACAAAGATTTGTTTATGCACTTCCCCAATCGACCTCGCTATGGGTACATCTGCCCTCAATTCGAATTCGAATTGAGAGATTAATATAATAAATCTTACTTTGAAAATGTATGTATACGAGAGATGAGAAATCAAATTCCGTAAACTCTAAGTTTGTTCTTGACTCTAGCACCTCCAAAAACCATGATCAATCTTGATCAGGTAACTAACCATGTCACTTCAATTCACATGTTATTGCTACTTCCTTGCAAGACACCACTTGTCCCAAGGCTTTCACCTAGTTGAATTAATCTCAAGTGCATGATGATGTAACCAACAATGTCGCTTCAATTCACCTGTTGTTGCTACTTCCTTGCACGACCTCCTTGTCTCAAGGCTTTCATCCGACTGAATTAATCCCAAGAGCACACTTGTTGAACCCAAGATTTGTCAACACGATCCACTGTTTCACGCTACTCCCTTGCCGACACACCTAGTATCAAGGCTTTCACTCGATCGAATCCGAATTGCACAATCTTAACCTTCAAACCCTAAAGATCTTGAAGGAAACCTCCAACACAATTTTTTTATTTGAATCCCTCAAAGATCTCAATCAAATATTCTCGGTACAATAAACCTAATTGGACGTTATCAATCCTAATCTAGATGGCACCCAATCAAAAAATGATTATGTGTAGTTTGGTTGTGTGTATGCATATAATGAATTGAAGATGAAGAGATGCTTTGAAATCCTGGATTCATATAGGTTTTACTCTAGAAACCTTACTAGAGAATGATGCATTTGTGAAGTATATATATATATATATATATATATATATATATATATATATATATATATATATATATATATATATATATATATATATATATATATATATATATATATATATATATATATATATATATATATATATATATATATATATATATATATATATATATATATATATATATATATATATATATATATATGCGTGGATGAATGAGAGCAAAAAAGGAATGCAATTAACTTTTAAAAAATATGAAAATATGCAAAAAAAATCATCGTATAGGTCGACCTGTTGAAGTCATGTGTCGACCTGTACGAGGCATAGGTCGACCTATTGAAGGTCATGTGTCGACTTATCAATGTCATGTGCCTCCTATGTGTCGACCTGTGGAGTCATCATATAAAACAGTAGCTACATTCTTTAATACTGCAGTATACGTGCCGACTTGTAGCAAGGATGTGTCGACCTATAGCCTGGAATTTTTTACTATAGGTCGACTTGTTTACGTATGTGTCGACCTATCATATGCATGTGTCCACCTGACAAGTAATTTTTCATAAAACTTGATTTTTCATGCATGTTTAATGCATGAGACCTTTTCAAAGATGTTCCCAATGACTTGTATACTTCCTAATACTAAGATGCACATAGAGAATAAGAGAATATCGTCCAATACACATAAACGCTAAAGAATCCTAGTTTTGGCATCATACAAAACAATCCTAACGAAACTTAATTGGAAGATGCACTCAGATACTCCCCCTTTTGATGATGGAAAAACTTGAGATGATGCAGTCGCATCTCGAAAAATACGATCCCTCGCAATGGTCGCGGAAAAAATAGTTCGAACAGAGTCGCTACCGAACTTTATTTATTCCAATGAAGGAATAGGAAAATATCGATAAAACCTTTAAAAGTATAGAATAATGGTCGTCGCAACCATATTCGGGTTCGGGAGTTGATTACGCAAGGGGAAGGTATTAACACCCCTCACTTCCGTTGTACTCAACGAGAACCTTTTAGTTAAACTTGCGATTTGAATGTTAGCTTATGTTGTTTGTTTTCTTCGAGTGATGAAAATATTGAAAAGAGATGGATAGAAACCTCAGAAGGGGGAAAAGGGAGGTTTTTTTATTAGTGTGCTCGCGAAGATCTAGCAATCTCTTGCCTACGTATCCTTATAGTGCAATAAGGAAATCAAAGCATTCGTAGTTCGGGGAACTACGGTTGGTTGGTGTCTTTTAGTGAACAACTATTTAGATCTCATTCTAAAGGCTAACCATTGGTTTGTTTACTCTCGGCGGAGTCTTAAACACTAATTTGTTGTGCGCGTTAGAAGGGATTAAATAGCGTTCTTTCTGAAAAGAGTTTTGATCACACGGGGTGACAAGTTGAGTTAATATGTTGAATGTTTTGTTTAATTGGTTTCAATCGCACGTGGGCGAGAAAGTGATAGATTTGATGTGTTAATATATTTTGTTGGATGACGATTACTCGGATAGTCGAGTAAGGCAACTCGTATTCTAATAGTCGAGGAGAGGAATCTAAGGCTCTAGACCATCTCCCTTTTCATCCCTAATTGTAAAAAGCATTTGATAATATTTAAGGTGTTTTGAACGGATGACGAATACTCAGATAGTCTAGTAAGGCAACTCGTATCCTAAATAGTCGAGGAGAGGAATCGAAGGCTCTATACCATCTCCCTTTTCATCCTTAATTGTAAAAAGGATTATGATCATAATTAAGGTGTTTTTAATGGATGACGAATACTCGGATAGTCGAGTAAGGCAACTTGTATCCTAAATAGTCGAGGAGAGGAATCGAAGGCTCTAGACCATCTCCCTTTTCATCCTTAATTGATTATGAAAATAAGTTTGTGTATGGTTGATGTATTTTAGATAAACGACAAATGTTCAAATGACTGAGTAAGGCGACTCATATCCAAGCATTTGAGGAGAGGAATCGAAGGCTCAAGACCATATCCCTTTTCTCGTAGTTTATTATGAAAATGATTTGATTTAAATGAGTTATAAGTGTGTAGAGAAATGATAATTGTTTGACTAACCGAGTAAGAGAACTCGTATTCAAACAATCAAGGAGAGGAGTTGAAGGCTCAAAACCATCTCCTTTTTCATCTCTAAATGAAGTGGTGTTGAATCGTGATTAGGTATCTTAATTTAATTTGAATAAAAATACTTGATGTCGGATCAAGGTTTTAAATTTGTGTTTGTGGATAGATTAGACTATATTTAGTGAATCAATCATTTACTTGATTAATTGATAACCGAACAGGTCTCATTGTAAGAAAGCCCAAGAGTAAGCTACGTGAGGTTGATGACGATGCTAAAAGCAATAGACTTACAAGGGTATGGAAGGGCTCGACATTGAATCGAGAATGGTGTGATCTTTAAATGATTTAATATAACACTTGGAGTGATTAGTGAGTCAAGGTTATTATGAAAATATAACTTAAAGCATGAATTACTCAAAACTAGAAATTGCATAAGTGAATTTAATCAAGCACATATAGGATGATAACTCAAACGAAATCTACAAATTAAATGAATAATTAGTTTTAAATTAACAAATCAAGTATTAAAAGTGATACTTAAATAAATAAAAATGTGTTATTATTTTATAATATTGGTATTCTCTTTTTTTAAAGAAATGTATATAATAGGAAATAAAATAAATATAAATGAAAATCATAAGGAACAAAATGGAAACGGGATGAAACCAATACAGGCCCAAATCTGGGCGCGTCAAAAAACAAAAAAAGGGGTATTTCCGGTTTAGGCCGCTCTTGAGTCCAAACTTAAAGGCCCAACCCAAGAGGCCAATCCGTTAGGCCCATGAGGATCTGAGTTGGATCCCACAACCCACTCCAAGAACCGACAATAAAGAGTCAGTTTCTTCCTCTCTCTAACAAGCCTTGGTCCGCGTGGAATGGTAGTTTCCCATGCACTGATACATGGTCTAAATCCGGCTAGAGTGTTGAACAGTCAGTTGATCGTTGGGCGGTATGAAAACTGGCACTCCATAATGGCCATTAAATTCCCTCTTCAAGGAAAAGGAAAAAAAACTCTTGAAACAGGACAAAGCAAATAAATATGACTCACTCTCTCCTTCTCTCAGTGAATCGCTACTCTCCATATCTCCTCTCACATATTCACCAAAAAGAAGAAAAAATCTCCCCTCTAATCTACACAAAAAACTTCTTCAAAACCGCTTATTTGCTCGTCGTGGCGTTGCGGTAGCTATGAGGGTATGATGTGGTTGAGCTCAAACGTGCTTAAATTCCGATGATGGATATGAACGGCTTCATGGCGAGAGCTTTTGGTATGAGGTTTGTTTGAAATTTCTTCAGAATTTCGTTTGGATCCCCCCTTTCACTGAATGAACGTTTTTGTTATTTATATGAGCATGTGAGTGGTCCTTGTGGAGGTATAACCAATGAGCTATCTAATATCAGATAAGATCAAAACCGTTATAGGGAATTTTCTCCTCAGATTTGTAGGGACCAACAAATGATTGTGGTAAGTCTCAGTTTTGTTTGTAGTGAAAAACTCCTAATCACATAATGTTGCGTTGGATTCTTTTCCAAAATACCAATGCTGTAAAAGCACACATATGTTGTGGTAAAGGACTGATTTTTACTGCTTATGAAAATCAACTTTTAACTTGGTATATGATTTTTACTCTCCTTGCCTCAAAACTTATCCTTTTCATGATTTTCATGCTCCATTTTTCATGTTGGCTTTGTGATTTGGAACTCTCTATTTGGACGGAAAGAGATTCTCAATGATGTCGAGCTATGGCTTATCGCCTACATAAATCCAAGTTCCCCTGCTGTGAGGTTTTGACTTAGAATTTTCTCTCTTTTTGATGTTATGAAACATTATGCCAATATTTGCCTTTGTGTGGTTTTCTAGGTTTTATGACAGATGCCATTGGTTTGGTGCAAGCAGGAAGATGACTAGAAAGTGACTTGCACATTTGGAGATGGTTCCAATGCAAGGTTGATGGCGCTAATACGTATTGCTGAATTGTTGTTAATGACGACGCTACATTTTGGTGTGCAACTCATTGCTATTACAGCTTTGCAGTGATGTATTATGAGGGATGAGTTGCAGGACAAAGGACGTGTGATGACCTCTTTGCTGGAGAAGACTTGAAAACCTGTGACTTGCTTGGGCAAGGCATAGTATAAAGTCCCTTGCAATATGGTGGTCGAAACGTCATGGTTCGCGACTTTGGGACATGATTCCCTTGTTTGTAGAGACTTGGTTTGAAATACCATGACATTGTAACGAGTATGCACAGGTTTTAAGTTTGTTTTTCTTCAACTGTGGGTTTAGCTTTTATTCTGGGACCAACATCTTCATGGCGCACTCTGTTCTTACCTGCTTCAAGTTCTGCTCCTGATTCTTGGTGGAGTGAGTTACCTGAGTTGAGAAGTGATTTGGTGTACTAGCTGCTATGTGTCCACAGATTAATAACCTTGCTGCTACTTTTGGGTATTGTATTTTGTTGTTTACATGCTGAAGGAGGCGTCACAGTCTTTCCACCATTCCAATCATTTGAGATGCTAGCATCTAAGACATTGGCATTGTTGGGTTCTACGAGGAAGGAAGATATTGCTGGTTTGAATTTCATTTCCGATGTGCTTATGTTGTTGGCTGTACGCTTCATGTTGTTGTTTTGATTCACTACGTCATGCGTTTCATGTTCCAATACTCTTCCCTTGGCTTGCTGTTGTATCATTTGGAGTGCTACGTTTTGTAGGTTGCCGTTTGAAATTTTAGTATCAGATATGAGATGTCGAAGGTAATGTCACAACACTAATATCTGAGTAAAACAAACAGGATAAAGATAAAGAATAGTAATGCAAGAAACACAAGCAATTGTTAACCCAGTTCGGTGCAACTCACCTACGTCTGGGGGCTACCAAGCCTGGAAGGAAATCCACTAAATAGAATCAGTTCAAAGACTCTCAGTACACTCCACAAGTTACAGTCTTTTTCACCTAATCTCTACCCGTATGATTTCTACCTAAGAACTCTTAGATATGAGATCCCACTCACCCCCCCTCAATCACACAAGTGATATTAAACAACAATTACTTATGAAAAGAAGACACTCTTCAAAGACACACACTTGATCTTACTTAGCAGCTTCAATCAAGTAGACACACATTTGATCTTACTTAACAACTTCAATCAAGTAGACACACACTCATGCTTA
Organism: Lathyrus oleraceus; assembly: GCF_024323335.1. NCBI lineage: Eukaryota > Viridiplantae > Streptophyta > Magnoliopsida > Fabales > Fabaceae > Lathyrus > Lathyrus oleraceus. The sequence goes on along the minus strand of NC_066579.1, from coordinate 244,153,356 downwards.
AAAGCTTAGAGTGACAAATTACAACTTACAAATCAGACCAATTCAATCATCTATGGATGAATTGAATGGCTTACAAGTCACACGACCACACAAGACACAAACCTTTATTCTCTCTCAATATTTCGCTCTGTATTGTTTGTGTATCAAATCAGGTTTTCCATGTCCTATTTATAGAAGCATTCAGCTGGGCTTGGACATCTTGAAACCCTAAAACTAATTTCCATTCAAATCTTCTCATGACAGCTGATTAGATCTCTTTGGAAAATAAGTAAATCAGGTTGTAATTAATGATTGAATGTGTTTGTAAATCAGATCTTCAATCATACATAGATTGGCATTAAAAGAGCAATCACATAACACATAACATTCAGACTGAATTTTCTGTGTACAGATGTCATGACATCGGGTCTGACATCCTGGAACAATCCTGAATAATTCCATTTACAATTTCCAGCAGGTACATAATATCAGATGTCATGACATCGTGTATGACATCCTGAAATAATCCTGCATAATTATATTTTCAAACTCCAGCAGGTACAAGATATCAGATGTCATGACATCGGGTATGACATCCTGAAACAATCCTGCATAATTATATTTTCAACAACCAGCAGGTACAAGATATCTTATGTTAAGACATCACAAGCAACATCTTGTGAACACTCTTTGTTTTACCAAAATTGCTGCCAACACTTATAACCAACAAACTCCCCATTTGATTTTTTTTGGCTAAAACATATATCTGTCCATTTTGTTCACAAGAAAAACACATCAGCAGTTAAACAACATAACAGTAGTTTAAGCAGCAGCAGAAGCAAACAGAATTACTAGCTATAATAGCAAATAGTAAAACACACAAATGCACAAGGGTACTTCTTCTCCCACTAAGTCTGTTCAATACAGACATCTCCTTTAACAATAACTACAGACATCTCCTTTAACAATAACAGCACCTGTAATAACAACACCTGTAACAATCAGAATATCCTTCTGACATCTCCTTCAACATCTGTAACATTCAAAATCACATTCTAACATCTCCTTTAACATCACAGAACAGAACATCATTCTGTCATCTCCTTCAACTTCAGTTGTTCATCTGTTTAGCCTAGCTAGCTCCAACAACACTGCAGATCTCCATAATCCACACATTTAACTGCAACTCTCCACATAATCACTTCTCCCCCTTTTTAGTCAAAATAGACCAAAGGTGACAAATTAGACAAAATAAATGTCAATCAGCCTAGCAGAGAATGTCACAAGAGATGTTATAACATATAAAATGTTAAAACATAAATGTTAGGAGATACAAACCATAATTATACACAGCTGTAATAGCTGAGATAATTAGAAATCCATGGAACTCATTAAGAGCCCAAAAATTACATCAAGGCATCAGTAAGGACTGCCACAAATTACAAACATTTCAACAGAAAAAAAACAACAAATTATCCAGCATCCAAAACAGCCAAACCACTAGGGGGATGAGTCTTCATAACATCACACAACACACACAGTCTTCATAACAGGGGGAACTTCACAACTTAATTTGAGGAAGTAACATCTTCTTCTTATAAACACCTTGCAGAAATCCTTGCTATTTTTGTCAGAAATATCCTCTGGGATATTAACCACCAACTCCTTTGATTGCTATAGATTCCCATGAATACAAATCCCCAATTTCCCTCTTAAACATTCAAATTGATTAGCATCCAAAGCTTTTGTGAATATGTTAGCTAATTGCTTTTTAGTAGTAACATGCTCCAGTGCTATGATCTTCTCTTCCACAAGTTCTCTAATGAAGTGATGACGAATATCAATGTGCTTTGTCCTGCTGTGCTAAATAGGATTTTTGGAAATATTTATAGCACTCAGGTTGTCACAGTACAATGTCATAACTTCTTGTGTGACATTGTATTTAGTCAACATTTGTTTCATCCAAACCAGTTAAGAACAACTACTCCCAGCTGCTATGTATTCAGCTTCAGCAGTGGATAGAGATACACAATTTTGTTTCTTGCTAAACCATGATATCAGATTGTTCCCCAAGAAGAAATATCCTCCTGATGTGCTTTTCCTATCATCAGCACTTCCAGCCCAGTCAGCATCACAGTAACCAGTCAGCATAGATCCAGATCCATGAGTATATAACATCCCATAGTCACTGGTGCCATTGACATATTTCAGTATTCTCTTCACTTGGTTTATGTGACTGATTTTTGGTTCAGCTTGATATCTAGCACAAACACCTACAGTAAATGCAATGTCAGGTCTGCTTGTTGTGAGATATAGCAGACTATCTATCATGCTTCTGTATAGACTTTGATTTACACTGACACCATTTTCATCTTTGGAGATTTTCACATGTGTAGGAGCAGGTGTCCTTTTATGACTTGCATTCTCCATGCCAAACTTCTTAACAATGTTCTTGGCATACTTGCTTTGAGATAGAAAGATAAAATCTTCCATCTGCTTGACTTGTAGCCTAAGAAAGTAGGTCAGTTCTCCAACAAGGCTCATCTCAAACTCAGACTGCATTTGTCTAACAAAATGTTCAACCATCTGATTCAACATCCCACCAAACACAATTTCATCTACATATATTTGTGCCACCATGAGCTTCCCTCCTTCATTCTTCACAAATACGGTTTTATCAATACCTCCTTTCCTGTATCCATTGTTAGTGAGGAACACTGTGAGTCTCTCATACCAAGCCCTAGGAGCTTGCTTCAACCCATAGAGGGCTTTCTTCAATCTGTACACATGCTTTGGAAGATTTGGATTTGTGAATCCTTTAGGCTGTTCAACATATACTTCCTCATTTAAGTAGCCATTCAAGAAGACACTTTTTACATCCATTTGGAACAGTTTGAATTTCAGAATACATGCCACTCCAAGCAATAATCTAATGGACTCAAGGCGAGCTACAGGAGCAAAAGTTTCATCAAAGTCCACTCCTTCAACTTGAGTATATCCTTGTGCTACTAATCTTGCTTTGTTTTTAGTAACAACCCCTTGTTCATCAGATTTATTCTTATACACCCACTTTGTACCTATGACATTTACTCCTTCAGGTCTAAGAACCAGTTCCCATACTTCATTCCTCTTGAATTGACCTAACTCCTCCTGCATGGCATTGATCCAGAACTCATCAGTCAAGGCTTCCTTGACATTCCTAGGTTCAATCTTTGACACAAAGTAGCTATGTGAGATCACTTCCCTTGATCTAGTTGTGACCCCTTTATTTGAATCTCCTATAATGAGATCTTTGGGATGATCCTTCTGAACTTTGATGGAGGGTCCCTTATTGATTTTTTCATCTTCAGGTTCAGCTTGAGGAGGTTCACTTTCCTCATTTTTGTCTGAGAAGTCAGCTGGGGAATCATTCAGAGATGTCTCAACATCGTCTGTGACATCAGTTTGTTGGTCATCAACTGTAATACCCCAAAATTTACCCTTCATTTTTTTGGAAGCATAGGATTTTGTTTCGCATTTCATTAGCATCATACTAGGTTACACTCATTACATACTGCATCAGTGACTTGGGAAATCAGGGTTTGATTGACCATTCCTTAACCAGAAGGAGCCCACACAAAGCAAGACTGAGAATTGAACTTCATTCTCCAAATATACAAGTCTCAAGGGTCTCAAGGGGGTTCCATATATCTTATTATGGTCCTCAGTTCATCAGTGGAAGATTCAGGGCTCTTAGAGTGTGCATCTGGATTTAATCAGAAATCAGGGTTTCATGGCTATTTGCAACAGGCAAGGTTTGGTTGGAAGTAAAGGGGGCTCATTGATTTCATAATTATAGAGGCATCTTGGCCTAGGAAGATTCACATTTATCTCAGAAAAATCCATTGGCAATCAGTGCAATCAGTTCTTGATCATTTTTGCCCTAAACTAGGGTTTGGTATAAAATCGGTGTATTTCTGATTCCTTGGGTAAAACTCTTTTCCATGGCCCTCCATATGTCCACAAGGGTCTACATACAAAAAATCAGCTCTTTATTTGAGCCAGAGGTGCTTCAATTGATCAATGGAATCAGGAATCAGACAGTTTGGGAAAAGTCAACTGTGGGGCCAGAAAACTCAACTGTGGGGCCAGAAAACTCAACTCCTGACATTTTGAAAGTGGAATCTCAAAATTCATGCCTAAGGGAGCCTACATGTGACATTTTATCAAGGTTGGATCATGGATTCATCATTTAATCAGGAGTTGGAAAAGTTACTAAATTTGGAAATAGTTGACTTTCCATTTAAGGCGAGTTTTTATGATTGTTACACCCACTTTAAGCCCATTTTCCATCAAGATGCAAGCTACACCCACTTTAAGCCCATTTTCCATCAAGATGCAAGCTCCATTTGAACAATTCTCCAACATGAAAGTGGTTCCTCTTGTTCCAAGATTTCTAGATATATAAAGTTTGTTTTATTTGGATTAAAATTGAGAAATTTATGCTTGGTCAAAGTAAGACATTATTTTAGGACACTTAGAAAATTTTCTAAGTCCAAAATCTGCAAGATTTGTCAAGACTTATGGGCCAGTTTTCTTGCACTTCAAGGTATCTTTTGAAAATACTTTCTTCATGACAATTTTACCTTGACATGTCCTCTTTCACATCCTTTTGGAATCATCCCATTTGGATCATTGGTTTGAGAGATGCACTCGTCTAAAGTTGGCCTCATGGACTGAATTTTTAGGCAGCATTTAGGCCAAACTGGCCCAACCATTTTGCAGTTATGGAACCTGAACTTTATGGCCATTTTCACCTCTTTCCACTCATCATTTCAACTTGTGTTCAACATGAAAGATGTTAAGCTCCATGCCCTCTTTCTACTGTTTGCATTGCCTTGCCATTTGGTCATGTTCTCATCAAGTTATAAGGTCTCAAAGTCACCCTGTTGAGCTGTTTTCTAGCCAGACCAAGCCAAACCAGTCAGACCATAAAATCGACCAGCCCTTGCTTTTCCTCATTTGGCCATTTGCTTTATGTCTACTAACTTAAGTTTTGCCACAATTAGATTTCCTAATACCACCTCACCTTTTGCACATTATGCACATAATCCAAGCCAAACACTTCAAGCCCATTAAGCACATTAAACCCTACATATATAAGCTTCTAAAACCCTAACTTGAAGAGGGTGGCTGCAAAACTTCAGAGCAAGCAAACAAAGGCAAGGTCAAAATCTGTTTTTTCCATTCCTTCTCCATTGCACAAGCACTCAAAGTTGCAGCATCAAGGCTCATTCTCTTTCCATCCTCTCCAATACCAAGGGGCAGTGGACCTTGCATCCACTAGGTAAGCATCTTTTCACTCTCTTCCATGATAACATTTCATGCTCACACCATGCTCATGCTATGCTTATCACTGTTTTTTCCATGCTTACTTCCTATAGTTTTCCATTATGTCATGCTTATTTTCGTGTTGATTTTCCATGTTGATGTTGTGCTATGTTCATTTATGAAGTCCTCAACATGAGGCATTGCTACTAAGCTTAAGTTTGTGTTGTGAAATTTCTGTCATATCCGTGTGCGTGTAGCTCCCTTGTTGTTCACTTTTCTCTATGCTAAAGCCATTATTTTAAAAGAAACAAGACACCATTGCGTTCTACTCATTTAGTACTAGAACTTTAGTTTTTACTTCATCTCATTTGGAGCACTGTAGCATGAGATTTGTTGGCTGGAAAATGATCGAAACATCCTGTGTTTTTTCGCGTTTTTGCTTCATTTGCATGAGTTTAGGGTTTGCATGAGAGAGACGCTGAGGTGTCACGCCAGAGACTGTCAGATCGCGCGTCCATCTTCTTATCCTGTCCATCCACGCATTTTTGTCATTTTGTGACCTTTAATGAGCCTTGACCGGTTGGCATATTGTAATACCCCAAAATTTACCCTTCATTTTTCCTTAAAAAAAAAAAATAAAAGAAAAAAAAAAAGAAAGAAAAAAAATTAATTAATTAATTAATTAATTAATTAAATAAATAAATAAAATAAATAAATAAAATATAACAAATTATTTTGGACTCGGGTCTCCCTCATTTGAGCCCACTACCCACGAAAATCAGTCTATAAATACTGAAGTTTCAGTAGAGGAAAACACACTTGGAGTTACACTGGGAGATTCACTTGAGAAAAAGGGAGAGAAGCAAAAATACTCTGAGGTTTCCTTGGAACAAAACCCCGAGGAAAAAGATAGTGAGAGAAGAACTAACAAAGTTCAGAGCAGCCTCCAAACCCTGAAGGGAACTCAACTTGTAAACCTCACGGGTGCAACTCAATTTCAATCAAGCTCTCCAATCAGGTTTGCCCTATATCCATCATCTTTATGCCTTTTATTTGAATGCTCTAAATGTATGAGGTATTATGGGTGAATTTGATACCTTTTTTGTGAGCCTTTTGTGAATTTTTATGGAATTATTCATGTGGTTATATTTTGATTTAGGGGCAACTCTGGGTTACCCTATTTTGTTTATTCTAACCTGTCTTGTGTTTCCATGGCATTGTTTTCTCTTGATTTCATCCTGCTGCTCTAACCCTTTGTCGAGTTTTGTGAGGGCTCACATGGCTTTCGCAGAGACACTCGCGTGGTTTCCCACTTTATTTGTGGGATACCCCCTGGAGTTTTATTCTGATTATTCGTGTTGACTGATTTCCTTTGACGGTCCAGCTGGAGACATTTCAGGGTTTCTTGCCCCTTTAACTGCTATAGCTTCGGATCTTTATCCGTGTGGTAATTTTTTCTCTTTCTCATACTTTATCGCTTTCTTAGCTGGAAGACCTCGATAGGAGGCAATGTTTGGGTCTCTTGGTGGCATTTTACTTTGAGATACATGTTTTGTGTTTTGTATTCATATCCCCACATGTAGCGCGGTTCCTTCGTCAAGGACTGCCTGTTTGCCCTCGAGCATCCCAAACCCTAAAACCCAAAGCAACACGTTTACTCCTTCTACTACAGGCGAGTAAGTCTCCAAAGGTCGAGCATCCGGTAGATTGCGTAGTGACGTCGTTCGTCCAAAACCCAATCCATAACCCCGTAGTTAGCCGAACTACGGCTTGCTCTGATTCTCATTCCAGATGAGATACGTAGGCAAAAGACGCGATGTCTTAGCGAGCACACATCCCCTTAACCCATAGGTCAGCCGAGCTACGAAGACTCTGATTCTTATATTCAGATGAGATACATATGCAGTGGATGCGACATCCGTGCGAGTCATTTCTCTTAACCTTTTTAGTAAATAAACACATTAGGTAAACCCGCACCCTTTAGACAAAAACTACAAAAGTGGATCCCGTAGAGTACTATGGATGCGTAGGGGTGCTAATACCTTCCCTTCGCATAACCGACTCCCGAACCCAAGATTTGGTTGCGAGACCCCGTCTGGTCCTTTCCCTTTTTCAGGTTTACTTCGAGCGTTTCCTTTCCCTCCTTTGGGATTAATAACGCACGGTGGCGACTCTTCTGTCTTTCTCTTTCGCCGGTTATTTTTTCGCGCACTGTATTTTTCAGGTTGCGACAGCTGGCGACTCTGCTGGGGACAAAAGAAGTTGACCTCTTGCTGGTCCATCTTCCCTAAGCGAGTCCCTCCTAGCTTTTGTAGTTTGTTTGTTTATTGGGTGTTCATGCTTTTGTACAGTTATTTATTTACCTGCTTTACCTTATTGCATTGTGTACATATCATTGTTGTATCTGTTGGTTGGCTATGGCTGCTTGGTGATCTTTGTGAGATGAGTTCTATACCCGAACTCGAGTGCACTTAAGATAGGAGAATGGCATAGTCCTGTCAACTTGTGTGGAGTATACCTTAGCGAGTTGACTTGCAAGCCCATTCACTTGGTGGAGGTCATGTTGAGATCAATAATGTCACATAAGTAAGTTGTGGTTAGACATTACTTGTTCCAATATAGACCTAAGAAGCCAAGGACCTTAGTTTACCAAACTCATCTTGGCCTATTCGTAGGACGTAGTGCGAAAGTCGTTCAAGTGTAAGATTTGATACGATTGTTACGCGATACTACACTCATAAGAGTCTCTCTTGAGAATATTGTTGGAATACGAGTAGTCGTTCCTCTGATAATATCCGAAAGATGGGATTATGACTATGGGAACCTTTTTTAGAACATGTTTGGCAGGTTTAAACCTTAGTACACTCCTTTTGGGTGGTTCTTAACCTAAACTCCATGCTCGTGGCTTGCAACAAACCCTTGATTCATGGTTAATCCGATCAGGTATCCTTAATATCAATGAAACTCGGGTGTTGATAAGGTGTAAACCATAATCCACCAAAATGGGTGGTTGATATTAAGGATAACATGATCCATCCCATGACCTTTGTTTGGTGTACTCTTAATTTCTCTCCAGACAGTGCAACCTGACAGATGTTCAAGCAGATACAGCAATCCTGATTGACATGCCACTGCATTGCATTCACATCGTTGCATCACATCATTTGCATTCATATCATTTAACACATGTTTATCCATTTCTGTGGGGTTTATATCTTCTACTTGATTCTAGTCGGAATTTTCTTGGTTCTCATCAACGGCTTAGTCTTTTTTTTTACACTGTTTATCAAATGTGAGACTGGAATCAAGGGTGTAGAATACTTTTGGAATTGATAAACATGTCATTGCATTTGCATAGTCATCCGCATGTCTTGCATAACAGGTACCGCCACAATGTTCACAATTTGTTTGGTGTTCCATCAGCAGGATAGCTGACTCAGGCATTCACCGATACGGTACCCGCAGGAATCAACAGAGAGTAATGGAAAGCCTACAAGCAGAGCTCGCCGAGATGAAGATTCGCATGAATCAATTCATGGATTTGGTTCAAGGGGTGGCTCAAGGACAGCAGGAGCTTAGATTATTAGTGCAGAGGGATCCCCCTATTACTCAACCGGAGACGTTGGCTGATCCTCCAGCTGGAGAGGCTAATGGACCCAATGGACCGGGGCCTATCCCAATCCTACATGTCACCTCCGGTCAACAACCCATTCAGGATGGTCAGGATGATCAGTTCCCCTTGCTTCAGGAAGACTTTGGCATGGACCCCATGTTTAGAAGATTGGAAGAAAGGTTGAAGGCAGTGGAAGGACAGAATCCTCTGGGAGTAGATGTTGCTGACTTGGGGCTGGTCCAAGGTGTGAGGGTGCCACCGAAATTCAAGGTCCCGATATTTGACAAATACAATGGCAGCTCTTGCCCCAAAACTCACGTGCAAGCCTATTTCCGTAAAATGGTTGCATACTCTGATGACGAGAAGCTACTTATATACTTCTTCCAGGATAGCCTAGCTGGGGCATCCTTGGAATGATATATGAGGCTGGACAAAGCCCACATCCGTTGCTGGAGGGATTTGGCAGAGGCTTTCGTGAAGCAGTATCAGTATAATGCAGACATGGCTCCGGACAGAACTCAACTTCAGAATCTGTCTCTTAAAAGCAATGAGTGCTTCAGGGAATACGCTCAACGCTGGAGGGATACAACTTCCCGTGTTCAGCCTCCTATGTTGGAAAAGGAAATGGCCAACATGTTCATGAATACGCTGCCTGAACCTTACTTGGAGCGTCTGGTAGGTTGCAATGCTTCCAACTTTGCTGATGTGGTCTCTACTGGAGAAAGGGTGGAGAATTACCTAAAGACATACAAGATCCAGAGTGGAGGTGGATCCTCATCAGGGGTGAAGAAGCCGTTCATTCAGGGACAGAAGAGGAGAGAAGGGGATGCGAATGCCATATCTTCTTATCATAACAGGGATAACCGGAGGAATAACTTTCAGAATTATCATCAGCAACCGTATGTTGCGGCTGTGACCATTCCAGCTGCAGCACCACTACAACAACAACAATCACAACGTCAACCAGCTCAGTATCAACAGCAGCAACAACCGGGTAACAGACCCGCTTATCAACAGAGGCAAAGGATGATGGACCGGCGTTTCGACACCCTTCCAATGTCGTACGCCCAGTTGCTTTCTAGTCTTCAACAACTACAACTTATGCAATTGCGCACTCTGGCTCCTCCTATTGGTAGACTTCCAGTGGGTTACGACGCCAACGCTAGGTGTAGCTTCCACTCTAGGGCACCTGGCCATGACATTGAGAACTGCAAAGCTTTTAAGCACGTAGTTCAGGACCTCATAGATTCAAAGGCCATCGACCTTGCACCAACTCCGAATGTCGTCAACAATCCCATGCCCCAGCATGATGGTGCGAACGTTAACATGATAGAGGGAAAAGCCAAGTCCATTAAGGATGTGTTGAAGTTGAAGACTCCATTGTTGGATATCAAAGGATGCTTGCTGAAGGCCGATGTTTTCCCCGGTTGTGGGAAGGATTGTTTGGATTGTTCCACTCAGAGTGGAGGTTGTTTGAAGCTACAGCAGGGTATCCAGGCCTTGCTCGACAAAGGTATCCTCCAGGTTGAAGATTTGTCTGTCCAAGAGTCTGTGAAAGAGGTTAAAGCGGGTGCCTCTATCTCATCCTTTAAGCAGGCACGGGCCGTGGTGGATTCAGGTGTTGCTCCCGGTTGAGGGCGTTTGTTGGAATTACCAGTGAAAGAAGATAAGTTCGGTATTGGGTATCAGCCAGTTTTGACTTCTACAACACTTCAGGGGCCGATCACTTTCTCCAGTGCTGGCATCATTCAGTATGGTCAAGTCTCTGCAATCAACGAAGAAGATGGGGATAGGGATTGTGACATTGACAACTGGGTGCGTCCGAGGATCCCGGGTGAAGTTCTCAACAATTGGTCTTCTGAAGAGATTATCCAAGTCACTCTTCTTGAAGAGTAATTTTCTTTATTTATTCATGCATATCCAAGTCTTACGTTCCGCCCAGGGCGTAATGACTCATTGTAGGGCCCATCTATGTGACACTTGCATTTTTATCATAAATAAAAGACATATTTTTGCATTCAAATATTTCGTTCCCTGTCTTTCTATTTTTGCAGTTTTTCAAAATAAAAAAAATGGCAATGTTTTGTTTAGTTTTCACTTCTTGTTCACACTCATAAGCACATACCATCACTCATGCAGATGCACATCACCGGATCCTATTGATAACGTTTCTGCTACGGCTCGTTTCGACTTTGAAAATCCAATCTTTCAAGCTGAAGAAGAGGGTGATGAAGACTGTGAACTCCCTGAAGAACTTACCAGGTTATTAAAACAGGAAGAAAGGGTCATTCAACCGCATCAAGAGTCTGTTGAAGTGATTAATCTCGGCACCGAGGACGCCAAGAGAGAAATCAAGATAGGGGCTGCTTTGGGAGATGATGTGAAGAAAGGGCTGATTGAATTACTGCAAGAATACGTTGACATCTTCGCCTGGTCTTATCAGGACATGCCTGGGCTGGACACAGACATCGTGGTACACCGCTTGCCTCTCAAAGAAGGTTGTCCTCCGGTCAAGCAGAAGCTCAGAAGAACAAGACCAGAGATGGCTGTCAAGATAAAGGAAGAAGTGCAAAAGCAGTTGGATGCAGGGTTTCTAGCAGTCACCAATTATCCGCCATGGGTTGCAAACATCGTCCCAGTACCTAAGAAGGATGGAAAGGTACGGATGTGTGTCGACTACCGGGATCTGAACAGAGCTAGCCCTAAAGATGATTTCCCATTACCTCACATTGACGTTTTGGTGGATAATACAGCTCAGTTCTCGGTATTCTCCTTCATGGATGGCTTTTCTGGCTATAACCAAATCAAGATGGCACCAGAAGACATGGAAAAGACAACTTTCATAACCCCATGGGGCACCTTCTGCTACAAGGTGATGCCGTTTGGTCTGAAAAATGCCGGAGCAACATATCAGCGAGCAATGGTGACTCTGTTCCATGATATGATTCATCATGAAATCGAGGTTTATGTGGACGATATGATTGCCAAATCTCAGACAGAAGAAGAACATTTGTTGAATTTGCAGAAACTGTTTGAGCGTTTGAGGAAATTCAAACTGAGACTTAACCCGAACAAGTGCACTTTCGGGGTGAGATCGGGAAAATTTCTGGGTTTTATCGTTAGCGGGAAAGGGATTGAGGTGGATCCCGACAAAGTAAAAGCAATACAGGAAATGCCTGAGCCAAGAACAGAGAAGCAAGTCCGTAGTTTCTTAGGGAGGTTGAACTACATTGCAAGGTTCATCTCTCACCTAACAACCACGTGTGAGCCAATTGTCAAATTGCTGAGGAAAGATCAGGCTATCAGGTGGAATGAAGATTGTCAAAGGGCTTTCGAGAAGATAAAAGAGTATCTAATGAAACCTCCAATCCTTATACCTCCAGTTCCTGGGAGACCTCTGATAATGTACCTGTCAGTGACCGAGAACTCGATGGGGTGTGTATTGGGACAGCATGACGAGTCTGGTCGAAAAGAGCATGCCATATACTACCTTAGCAAAAAGTTTACCGACTGTGAAATCAAATATTCGTAGCTTGAGAAAACTTGTTGTGCTTTGGCCTGGGCTGCTCGCCGACTGAGGCAGTATATGTTGAACCATACTACCTTGTTGATTTCTAAGATGGATCCAGTAAAGTACATCTTTGAGAAGCCAGCTCTCACCGGAAGGGTCGCCCGTTGGCAGATGATTTTAACAGAGTATGATATCCAGTATACATCCCAGAAGGCCATCAAAGGGAGTATTCTGTCAGACTACCTTGCCGAGCAACCGATTGATGATTATGAGCCAATGAAGTTTGAATTCCCTGATGAAGACATCATGTTCCTCAAGATGAAAGACTGTGAAGAGCCAGTTGTTGAGGAGGGACCTGATCCAAACGAAAAGTGGACTTTGTTGTTTGATGGGGCTGTCAATGCTAGAGGTAGTGGAATTGGTGCTGTCATTACAACTCCGAAAGGTGCCCACATGCCTTTCACCGCTCGTTTGACTTTTGAGTGCACAAATAACGAAGCTGAGTACGAGGCCTGTATCTTGGGTATTGAGCAAGCCATTGATTTGAGAATCAAGACTCTGGACATCTTCGGAGATTCAGCTCTGGTGATCAATCAAGTAAATGGTGATTGGAATACTCTCCAGCCCACTCTGGTCCCCTACAGAGATTGCACGAGAAGACTGTTGACTTTCTTCACAACAGTAAAATTGTATCATATACCTCGTGATGAGAACCAGATGGCAGACGCACTTGCTACTCTATCCTCCATGATCAAGGTAATTCGTTGGAACCATGCTCCCAGGATCGATGTGATACGCCTTGGCAGGGCCGCGTATGTGTTTGCTGCTGAGCTGGTAGTCGATGACAAGCCCTGGTATAACGATATCAAGTGCTTTCTGAAGAATCAAGAGTACCCTGCAGGGGCATCCAACAATGACAGAAAGACTTTGAGAAGATTGCCAGGCAGTTTCTTCTTGAACAAAGACGATGTGCTGTATAAGAGGAACTTCGACATGGTTTTGCTCAGATGCGTGGACAGACACGAGGCGGACATGTTAATGCAGGAAGTTCATGAAGGTTCCTTCGGTACTCATGCCGGCGGACATGCAATGGCTAAGAAATTGTTGAGAGCGGGTTGTTATTGGATGACCACGGAATCGGATTGTTTCAAGTATGCTCGGAAGTGTCATAAATGCCAGATTTATGCTGATAAGGTACATGTACCGCCGAATCCTCTGAATGTGATGTCTTCGCCGTGGCCGTTTGCCATGTGGGGTATTGACATGATTGGAAAGATTGAGCCGACTGCTTCCAATGGGCATCGCTTCATCCTTGTTGCCATCGACTATTTCACCAAGTGGGTCGAGGCAGCGTCGTTCGCGAATGTCACCAGACATGTGGTTGCCCGTTTCATCAAGAAAGAAATCATTTGTCGCTATGGGATTCCCGAAAGAATCATTACTGATAATGGTTCTAATCTCAACAACAAAATGATGAAGGAGTTGTGTCAGAACTTCAACATTCAGCATCACAATTCTTCCCCTTACCGCCCTAGGATGAACGGCGCTGTTGAGGCGGCAAATAAGAACATAAAGAAGATTGTGCAAAAGATGGTCGTCACGTACAGAGATTGGCATGAGATGCTACCCTTCGCCTTGCATGGGTACCGTACTTCAGTACGTACATCGACCGGGGAAACCCCTAACTCCCTGGTGTATGGTATGGAAGCAGTCCTACCTGTTGAAGTGGAGATTCCTTCTCTAAGAGTCATGTTGGATGTCAAGTTAGATGAAGCTGAATGGATTCAGACAAGGTTCAATGAGTTGAGTCTTATCAAAGAGAAGCGAATGACAGCCATTTGTCATGGGCAGTTGTATCAGAGTCGGATGAAGAGAGCCTTTGATCAGAAAGTGCGTCCTCGTTGTTTCCAAGTCGGAGATTTAGTGTTGAAAAGGATCCTTCCTCCTTAGACAGATCACAGGGGCAAGTGGACTCCTAACTATGATGGACCGTATATTGTCACCAAGGTTTTTGATGGTGGGGCTTTAATGCTTGCAACTATGGATGGTGAAAACTTCACTTCCCCTGTGAACTCAGACGCAGTTAAAAAATACTTCGCATAAAATAGACCCGCTGGACAGTAAAAAGAATAGTCCAGGCAAAAAATGGGCATCCCGGCGAACCAAGAAAATGAAAAGGTTCGGGCAAAAATTAGGGACAAAAATAAAAAAAGATTGTACACCCGGTAAGTTGAAAACCTGAAAAGGCAACTTAGGCAAAAATGGGTATCCCGGTGGATTGAAAACCCGAAAAGGGCGATCCAGGCAAAAGTTAGGGATTAAGCGAATGACTGCGTTCTGAGTAGTTCTGAATCTCATCTCATGTCGATGACTGGAAATTTTCGAAAGGTAGGAAACAGTCCAATCACCTTTTCAGAAGGCTGATCATCTGGAGGATCTTGAAGACGAGCAAGTCATAGCAGAATTGGAACCCAATAGAAATCCATTTCACATTGCCATTAGATTAATTTCTGTTTTTATCTTTTGTGCGATTACCTCTTTCCAGGGATTGCTTCTTAATGTAAATGCCTATTCAAAGGCCATTCAATCAATAAAATCATGTTATTCAGTATATCTCTGTTTTCATTTTCATTTTACTGTTTTGTTTGCAAAAATGACGTCCGAATTTTTGATAAACATTGCATCATGACACATAAGGGCTTTACAGGTACATGCTTAATAAACATTTAAAATTGCTGTAAATTTTAAGTGCTTTGGATCGTCTATTCAGAACAGATACCCTCGGGGCATTTCCTTAAAATTCCCTGTAGATGATCGTGAATATCTTCCCCAGTGAAGTCACCAACAGACAAATTCGGTGTCTTATCCCTGCAGAGCTGATCAGAGCGTTGGATTCGTCAATCCCCAGCAGTTTCTCACCAACGTACTTCCCCAAGCGGTTGTTTCAGGACATACACTCCCCAATAGAGTTGACAGTGCCAGACTATATATCCCCAGCGGAGTTGACAGTGCCAGACTGTATCTTCCCAGCAGAAGTGGCTGCTCCTTAGAGTTCGATGCCAGATCGATAATCCCAATGCCAGATCCATGGTTTCTTTCCTTGAAGCAGAACCTCGGTACCGTATCAGTGTTTGCTCCCCCTGCTGAGTCATCTCTCGCAAACCGTGGTTGCCAGAATCATTGTAGCTTTCCTCAGCAGCAGGCTTCCAATGCCATTCTTTCCCCGATCAGAGTCTCGGTATGGCCAGAACACCGCATGGCTAGTCATCTCCCCACAGAGTTCATTGTGGTGTGTATCTCCAGCAGCCTGGCCAGAGCCCAGAGGATGGTAATCATTTCCCCAGCAGATCCCCTTGCCTCGGCTTGGCATTCTACCCAGCATTTCGTATCCCTGCATGTAGAATCATATTGCATTGCATCCTTCCAAATCGCGTAGCATTTCCATTTTCATGGAGCATTACGCCATTGAAAAATTCAAACATACGCATGTAAGCATAAAACATTCTCGGTATCCCAAGTGATAAGCTAGAAGTTGTTTCCAGTACTCAGACTGAAGATTGTTCATGACTTACCTTTGTTATCCCCAGCAAGTGTCATTGGCCCATGCGCCGCCTCTATTATCATTCCCTATTTCTGCCAATGCTGACAGGCATGAAGTTTTCCGATGTTCAGATCGAAGAAGTTTCCGACGTTCAGGTCGATGCAACTTGTGGCATTCAGGCCAGTTTTCCGGTATCCAGACCGAAGTGGCATTCAGGCCAGTTTTCCGGTATCCAGACCGAAGTGGCATTCAGGCCAGTTTTCCGGTATCCAGACCGAAGTGGCATTCAAGCCAGTTTTCCGGTATCCAGACCGAAGTGGCATTCAGGCCAGTTTTCCGGTATCCAGACCGAAGTGGCATTCAGGCCAGTGTTCCGATGTTCAGATCGAAGAAGTTTCCGACGTTCAGGTCGATGCAGCTTGTGGCATTCAGGCCAATTTTCCGATATTCAGATCGAAGTGGCATTCAGGCCAAGTCTTTCCGATGTTCAGATCGAAGAAGTTTCCGACGTTCAGGTCGATGCGACTTGTGGCATTCAGGCCAAGTCTTTCCGATGTTCAGATCGAAGAAGTTTCCGACGTTCAGGTCGATGCGACTTGTGGCATTCAGGCCCATTTTCCGATGTTCAGATCGAAATCCTTTCCAGTATTCAGACTGATGAGCGGCATTCAGGCCATGGTTATTTCTGTGTTACCATTTATTTTGGTATCCAAGTTAACATTCTTTTTCGGTATTCAGACTGACTTTCACCGTACCAGACGAATTCTTCTTTCAAGACCACCTCTTTGCCGATTCTGACAGACATTGTTACTTCACTTCACTTCAGTGCAAATTTTTGGGCTTTTATTGTATTCAATCCCTTGATACCTCGAAAGCACGAAAGCAGCTGCCATCTTCTTTCTGGGTCTCCAGTTGATTGAATAGGGGCAGCTGTAATACCCCAAAATTTACCCTTCATTTTTCCTTAAAAAAAAAAAAAGAAACGAAAAAAAACGAAAAAAAAGAAAAAAAACGAAAAAAAAAGAAAAAAAAAAGAAAAAAAAGAAAAAAAAGAAAAAAATAAATATATTAATTAATTAATTAATTAAGTAATTAAATAAATAAATAAAATATAACAAATTATTTTGGACTTGGGTCTCCCTCATTTGAGCCCACTACCCACGAAAATCAGTCTATAAATACTGAAGTTTCAGTAGAGGAAAACACACTTGGAGTTACACTGGGAGATTCACTTGAGAAAAAGGGAGAGAAGCAAAAATACTCTGAGGTTTCCTTGGAACAAAACCCCGAGGAAAAAGATAGTGAGAGAAGAACTAACAGAGTTCAGAGCAGCCTCCAAACCCTGAAGGGAACTCAACTTGTAAACCTCACGGGTGCAACTCAATTTCAATCAAGCTCTCCAATCAGGTTTGCCCTATATCCATCATCTTTATGCCTTTTAGTTGAATGCTCTAAATGTATGAGGTATTATGGGTGAATTTGATACCTTTTTTGTGAGCCTTTTGTGAATTTTGATGGAATTATTCATGTGGTTACATTTTGATTTAGGGGCAACTCTGGGTTACCCTATTTTGTTTATTCTAACCTGTCTTGTGTTTCCATGGCATTGTTTTCTCTTGATCTCATCCTGCTGCTCTAACCCTTTGTCGAGTTTTGTGAGGGCTCACATGGCTTTCGCAGAGACACTTGCGTGGTTTCCCACTTTATTTGTGGGATACCCCCTGGAGTTTTATTCTGATTATTCGTGTTGACTGATTTCCTTTGACGGTCCAGCTGGAGACATTTCAGGGTTTCTTGCCCCTTTAACTGCTATAGCTTCGGATCTTTATCCGTGTGGTAATTTTTTCTCTTTCTCATATTTTATCGCTTTCTTAGCTGGAAGACCTCGATAGGAGGCAATGTTTGGGCCCCTTGGTGGCATTTTACTTTGAGATACATGTTTTGTGTTTTGTATTCATATCCCCACATGTAGCGCGGTTCCTTCGTCAAGGACTGCCTGTTTGCCCTCGAGCATCCCAAACCCTAAAACCCAAAGCAACACGTTTACTCCTTCTACTACAGGCGAGTAAGTCTCCAAAGGTCGAGCATCCGGTAGATTGCGTAGTGACGTCGTTCGTCCAAAACCCAATCCATAACCCTGTAGTTAGCCGAACTACGGCTTGCTCTGATTCTTATTCCAGATGAGATACGTAGGCATAAGACGCGATGTCTTAGCGAGCACACATCCCCTTAACCCATAGGTCAACCGAGCTACGAAGACTCTGATTCTTATATTCAGATGAGATACGTATGCAGTGGATGCGACATCCGTGCGAGTCATTTCTCTTAACCTTTTTAGTAAATAAACACATTAGGTAAACCCGCACCCTTTAGACAAAAACTACAAAAGTGGATCCCGTAGAGTACTATGGATGCGTAGGGGTGCTAATACCTTCCCTTCGCATAACCGACTCCCGAACCCAAGATTTGGTTGCGAGACCCCGTCTGGTCCTTTCCCTTTTTCAGGTTTACTTCGAGCGTTTCCTTTCCCTCCTTTGGGATGAATAACGCACGGTGGCGACTCTTCTGTCTTTCTCTTTCGCCGGTTGTTTTTTCGCGCACTGTATTTTTCAGGTTGCGACAGCTGGCGACTCTGCTGGGGACAAAAGAAGTTGACCTCTTGCTGGTCCATCTTCCCTAAGCGAGTCCCTCCTAGCTTTTGTAGTTTATTTGTTTATTGGGTGTTCATGCTTTTGTACAGTTATTTATTTACCTGCTTTACCTTATTGCATTGTGTACATATCATTGTTGTATCTGTTGGTTGGCTATGGCTGCTTGGTGATCTTTGTGAGATGAGTTCTATACCCGAACTCGAGTGCACTTAAGATAGGAGAATGGCATAGTCCTGTCAACTTGTGTGGAGTATTCCTTAGCGAGTTGACTTGCAAGCCCATTCACTTGGTGGAGGTCATGTTGAGATCAATAATGTCACATAAGTAAGTTGTGGTTAGACATTACTTGTTCCAATATAGACCTAAGAAGCCAAGGACCTTAGTTTACCAAACTCATCTTGGCCTATTCGTAGGACGTAGTGCGAAAGTCGTTCAAGTGTAAGATTTGATACGATTGTTACGCGATACTACACTCATAAGAGTCTCTCTTGAGAATATTGTTGGAATACGAGTAGTCGTTCCTCTGATAATATCCGAAAGATGGGATTATGACTATGGGAACCTTTTGTAGAACATGTTTGGCAGGTTTAAATCTTAGTACACTCCTTTTGGGTGGTTCTTAACCTAAACTCCATGCTCGTGGCTTGCAACAAACCCTTGATTCATGGTTAATCCGATCAGGTATCCTTAATATCAATGAAACTCGGGTGTTGATAAGGTGTAAACCATAATCCACCAAAATGGGTGGTTGATATTAAGGATAACATGATCCATCCCATGACCTTTGTTTGGTGTACTCTTAATTTCTCTCCAGACAGTGCAACCTGACAGATGTTCAAGCAGATACAGCAATCCTGATTGACATGCCACTGCATTGCATTCACATCGTTGCATCACATCATTTGCATTCATATCATTTAACACATGTTTATCCATTTCTGTGGGGTTTATATCTTCTACTTGATTCTAGTCGGAATTTTCTTGGTTCTCATCAACGGCTTAGTCTTTTTTTTACACTGTTTATCAAATGTGAGACTGGAATCAAGGGTGTAGAATACTTTTGGAATTGATAAACATGTCATTGCATTTGCATAGTCATCCGCATGTCTTGCATAACAGGTACCGCCACAATGTTCACAATTTGTTTGGTGTTCCATCAGCAGGATAGCTGACTCAGGCATTCACCGATACGGTACCCGCAGGAATCAACAGAGAGTAATGGAAAGCCTACAAGCAGAGCTCGCCGAGATGAAGATTCGCATGAATCAATTCATGGATTTGGTTCAAGGGGTGGCTCAAGGACAGCAGGAGCTTAGATTATTGGTGCAGAGGGATCCCCCTATTACTCAACCGGAGACGTTGGCTGATCCTCCAGCTGGAGAGGCTAATGGACCCAATGGACCCGGGCCTATCCCAATCCTACATGTCACCTCCGGTCAACAACCCATTCAGGATGGTCAGGATGATCAGTTCCCCTTGCTTCAGGAAGACTTTGGCATGGACCCCATGTTTAGAAGATTGGAAGAAAGGTTGAAGGCAGTGGAAGGACAAAATCCTCTGGGAGTAGATGTTGCTGACTTGGGGCAATTAAAGAGATCTTTTGATCCTCCCTTGTTCATCTCATATGCCACATATTAGAGGCCTTTCATCTTAATTTTATTTGATCCTTGCATCATTTCCCGATTAAATTATTCATTGATCCTTTGTGTGCATAGTTTCACCTGTCTGATTCATCTGATATTTTTTATACTTGTTTCTTTCATCCATGTTTCTATTGTTTGATTGCTTAACATGTTTATACTTCTCATGCATTGTTTGATGATCCTTCATTTCATTCTTTGATTATTTGATTTGATCATACACTTGTTTATATATCTGATTTGATTGCTAATTGTGGCCTACTTGTATGATGTATGAGGCATATATTTTTATTGTGTGATTGCCATGAACAACCCCCATTCATAACAAATGTATCCCTCTCCCATGAAGTGTATAATGCTTATTCTTTCATTCTTTATTCATCTGTTAATACAAGAATTAAAACAAACATCCGATAACCATTTCATAACAAGATCAAAACCTCGATCCAACGTCGAGTATTCATTTTCAAAACTTAACAGAACCAACACGTATTCATCCATCCTTTTGTAAGTCGATTGCTTCATGCATCGCCATTTCTCTTGTAAGTCGATTGCTTCAGGCATCGCCATCTACCACCTGTAAGTCGATTGCTTCATGCATCGCCATCTACCCTTACCCGTGACTCCTCTTCTTGCTCCATTCATCGATTCTTATTCTGTTTAGGTAGCACCCATTAGGTAGAACCCTTTGTATGATA
Organism: Lathyrus oleraceus; assembly: GCF_024323335.1. NCBI lineage: Eukaryota > Viridiplantae > Streptophyta > Magnoliopsida > Fabales > Fabaceae > Lathyrus > Lathyrus oleraceus. The sequence goes on along the minus strand of NC_066579.1, from coordinate 244,132,413 downwards.
ACATAGGTAGAATTCCTTCTTTCTTTTGTATGATAACATAGGTAGAATTCCCACATTCTTTTGTATGATAACATAGGTAGAATTCCCTTATTCTTTGCATGCTAACATTAGGTAGATGTCCCCATTTATAAATCCTAACACATAGGTCCACATTGCATGACAACTCTAGGGCAGAGCTTCCCCACTTTTAGACCTTCCGTGTGTCTCCGATCTTGTGGCATGTCATTCCGTTCTATTGCATAGAGGTAACTGCCTAAGACTCGATTCAGCGAGCTGCGACACCTGCTGCTAGGACGTGAACACATTGCCCACCTTCCTTTGACACAACTGGTGTCTTCCTTTGTAAGTCCATGTTCAGATGGCAATCCCTATGTAGCCGAACTACGGCAACTCTGATTCTCATGTTCAGATGAGATACGTAGGCACAAGATGCGATGTCTTGCCGAGTTTTGACTAACAACTAACAACTAATCCTTGTTTGCTTTCTCCCTCGTTGCGATTCTCTTTTCTCTCGCCCTCGTTGCGATCGAGACCTTCCCTTTCTCTTGCCCTAGTTGTAATTGAGACCCTTGTTCCCGTAGTTAGTTGAACTACGTTTTGCTCTGATTCTCATTCCAGATGAGATACGTAGGCATAAGACACGATGTCTTAGCGAGCACACTTCTCTTTAACCCATAGGTAGCCGAGTTACGAAGACTCTGATTCTCATATTCATATGAGATACGTATGCAGTGGATGCGACATCCGTGCGAGTCATTTTTTTGACCCCTCTTTTAGTAAATAGTACATTAAGATAAACACACAGCCTTTAGAAAAGAACAACAAGAGTGGATCTTGTAGAGTACTACAGATGCGTAGGGGTGCTAATACCTCCCCTTCGCATAATCGACTCCCGAACCCAAGATTTGGTTGCGAGACCTTGTCTTTTCCTTTCCTTTCTTCAGGTTTACTTCGAGCATTTCCTTTCCCTCATTTGGGATAAATAACGCACGGTGGCGACTCTTCTGTCATTCTTTCTTTTTTCACCGGTTGTTTTTTCATATATTCTTTTTTTAGATTGCGACATCAACCACAACATTAATAGATTCCATCATTACATTAGTTCTGGAATTAAAGACTCTGTAAGCTCTTCTGTTTGTTGAGTAGCCCAGAAATATTCCCTCATCACTTTTGGGATCCATCTTCCTTCTTTGTTCAGATCAATCAAGATATAGCATTTGCTACTAAATACATGGAAGTATTTGACTATAGGTCTTTTTCCTTTCCAGACTTCATATAGGGTTGTAGGAGTCCCTTTCTTCAATGTCACTCTGTTGTGAACATAGCAGGTTGTGTTCATGGCTTCAGCCCAAAAATGGTAGGGCAATTTCTTAGCATGAATCATAGCTCTGGCTGATTCTTGAAGAGTTCTATTTTTTCTTTCCACCACACCATTTTGCTGGGGAGTAATGGGAGATGAGAACTCATGATGAATCCCTTCTGATGAACAAAATTTAGCAAATTTGCTGTTCTCAAATTCCTTCCCATGATCACTTCTAACTTTGATAACATGACTTTCCTTTTCTCTTTGAAGTTTTAGACAAAGATCCTTGAAGACTTCAAAAACATTAGATTTTTCTCTTATAAAATTGATCCAGGTGTATCTGGAGAAGTCATCCACCACTACATATGCATACTTCTTCCCACCAAGGCTTTCCACTTGCATGGGTCCCATCAAATCCATATGGAGGAGTTCCAAAACTTTGGTAGTGGTGTCATGTCTGAGCTTCTGGTGTGACATCCTTATTTGTTTTCCAATCTGACATTCTCCACAGATTTTTCCTTCATCAATCTTCAAGTTGGGAATTCCTCTAACAACTTCAACAGATATGATCCTCTTCATACCTTTAAGATGCAGATGGCCCAATCTTTGATGCCATATCTTCACTTCTTCCTCTTTGGCCAAGGTACACATTGAAGAGTACCCAGTTTCTTGAGAACTCCACATGTAGCAGTTGTCTTTAGACCTAACTCCTTTCATGATCACTTCATTTTCCTTGTTAGTAATCAGACATTCAGTTCTACTGAAGTTTACATTTAGACCTTGGTCACACAGTTGACTGATGCTTATTAGATTAGCAGTTAATCCCTTAACAAGTAGGAAATTGTCAAGGTCAGGAACTCCAGGGCAATCAAGCTTACCAATTCCCTTGATTTCACCCGTTGCTCCATCACCAAAGGTTACATAACTTGTGGCATGGGGATGAAGGTCAGTTAGCAGGTTTTTGTTTCCAGTCATGTGTCTGGAGCAACCACTGTCAAAATACCAATCTTCTTTGGCTGAAACTCTGAAGGAAGTGTGAGCTATCAAACTTGTAACATTAGTCCTAAGAACCCATTGCTTTTTATTGATAGGTCTGTTATGTTTGGGTTTAGGTAGATAATGAGCATGCTGAGGGTAACTATACAACTTATAGCAGAAGGGTTTTAGGTGATCAAATTTTCCACAGTGATGGCATCTCCATCTTTGGTGTTTCCCTTTCTGATGTCTTCCCTTCTGATGTTGTGACATGTGATGTGACATTGCAGGTTTGTTATCAATATGGCTGCACTTAGGTTTGGATTTAGGTTTGTCATTTATGTAACTGCAATCAGCCTTAGATTCATTGAACCCAATGCCAAATTTGTCTCTTGTTGTTTGACCAGTCTGGAGAATCTTGTCTAAGATGTCAGATCCATTGTTAAGCATTCTTACATACTTGGTCATATCATCTAGTTTGGAATTCAAGAGTACAACTTCAGTTTTCAACTTAGAGATGGTTTCCACATGTTCTCCCTTTACATTCTCCAACTTAGCTATCACTTTCTTCTGGCTTTCAACTTGTCTGCACACTTCTGCACTTTTGTGACACAACTCTCTGTAGGTAGTGGCCAGCTCTTCAAAGGTTACTTCATCATCACTTGACTCTTCATCAGAACCCCATCTTCCTGTCAATGCAGTCACAAGATTTGCAGCTTCTTCTGTTTCACTTTCATTAGACCAAGAGGCAGCAAGACTCCTCTTCTGTTTCTTGAGGTAGGTCCCACATTCAGTTCTAATGTGACCATACCCATCACATTCATAGCACTGAACTCCTTTTCCTTCTTTGGGATTTTCTTCTGACCTTGTTCCTCTTCCAATATTGTTGGATTTACTGATGTCAGATGCGATGTTCTTGACATTGGCCTTAAATCTTACATCCATCTTTTTCATAAGTCTGTTGAACTGTCTTCCCAGCATTGCTACCTCATTTTCCAGATCTTCATCAATCTCTTGACCACCTTCCTCATCTTCCCCTTCAGTGTTTGACATGAAGGCTATGCTTTTGGCTTTCTTTTCAGATCCATCACATATTCCCATCTCAAATGTTTGGAGGGATCCAATTAGCTCATCAACTCTCATATTTGAGATGTCTTGAGATTCTTCTATGGCTGTCACCTTCAAAGCAAATCTCTTAGGGAGTGACCTGAGTATTTTCCTTACTAGCTTTTCATCTGACATCTTCTCTCCCAGAGCTCTAGAGGCATTGGCAATTTCAAGGATATTCATGTGAAATTCATGAATATTTTCATCTTCTTTCATCCTTAAATTTTCAAACTTGGTAGTGAGCAACTGCAATCTAGACATCTTCACCCTAGAGGTGCCTTCATGAGTGGTCTTGAGAATGTCCCAAGCATCTTTAGCTACCTCACAGTTGTTTACCAATCTGAAGATATTCTTGTCTACTCCATTTAATATTGCATTCAATGCTTTAGAATTTCCAAGGGCTAGATCATCCTCCTCCTTGGACCATTGTTCTTCAGGTTTCTTATCAGTTGTGGCTTCTCCTTCCTTAGTAACTATTGGATGTTCCCAGCCTGTCAACACAGCCTTTCAAGCCTTATTATCAAGAGATTTTAGGAAGGCTACCATTTGAGGTTTCCAATAGTCATAGTTAGATCCATCCAAAATTGGTGGCCTCTGCACAGATCCTCTATCTCTCTCCATGGTACCAGAAAGTATTGTCCCTAGATCGCACCCAGAACCAGAGCAGGATGCCTGCTCTGATACCAATTGAAATTCTGGTATCAGTATGAGATGTCGAAGGTAATGTCATGACACTAATGTCTGAGTAAAACAAACAGGATAAAGATAAAGAATAGTAATGCAAGAGACACAAGCTATTTTTAACCCAGTTCAGTGCAACTCACCTACGTCTGGGGGCTACCAAGCCAGGAAGGAAATCCACTAAATAGAATCAGTTCAAAGATTCTCAGTACACTCCATAAGTTACAGTCTTTTTCACCTAATCTCTACCCGTATGATTTCTACCTAACAAATCTTAGATATGAGATCCCACTCACTCCCCCTCAATCACACCAGTGATATTAAACAACAATTACTTATGAAAAGAAGACACTCTTCAAAGACACACACTTGATCTTACTTAGCAGCTTCAATCAAGTAGACACACATTTGATCTTACTTAACAACTTCAATCAAGTAGACACACACTCATGCTTAAAAGCTTAGAGTGACAAATTACAACTCACAAATCAGACCAATTCAATCATCTATGGATGAATTGAATGGCTTACAAGTCACACGACCACACAAGACACAAACCCTTATTCTCTCTCAATATTTCGCTTTGTATTGTTTGTGTATCAAATCAGGTTTTCCATGTCTTATTTATAGAAGCATTCAGCTGGGCTTGGACATCTTGAAACCCTAAAACTATTTTCCATTCAAATCTTCTCATGACAGCGGATTAGATCTCTTTGGAAAATAAGTAAATCAGGTTGTAATTAATGATTGAATGCGTTTGTAAATCAGATCTTCAATCATACATAGATTTCCATTAAAAGCGCAATCACATAACACATAACATTCAGACTGAATGTTCTGTGTACAGATGTCATGACATCGGGTCTGACATCCTGGAATAATCCTGCATAATTCCATTTACAATTTCCAGCAGGTACATAATATTAGATGTCATGACATCGTGTATGACATCCTGAAACAATCCTGCATAATTATATTTTCAAACTCCATCAGGTACAAGATATCAGATGTCATGACATCGGGTACGATATCCTGAAACAATCCTGCATAATTATATTTTCAATAACAAGCAGGTACAAGATATCTTATGTTAAGAAATCACAAGCAACATCTTGTGAACACTCTTTGTTTTACCAAAATTGCTGCCAACACTTAGAACCAACACCGTTGGATTCACGTTTTGGCTCTTGCTGCTAGTGGATGGGTGTTGCAACGTGTGGTCTTGCAGCAACTTGCAATTTGCACTGCAATACTCTTCTTAAATAGACTCCTATTTCCAACTCCAAGAACCGACAATGAAGAGTCCGTCTCTTCCTCTCTCCAACAAGCCTTGGTCCGCGTGGAATGGTAGTTTCCCATGCATTGATACATGGTCCAAATTCGGCTGGAGTGTTGAACAGTCAATTGACCGTTGGGCAGTATGAAAACTGGCACTCCATAATGGCCATTAAATTCCCTCTTAAAGGAAAAGGAAAAAAAACTCTTCAAACAGGACAAAGCAAATAAATATAACTCACTCTCTCCTTCCCTCAGTGAATCGCTACTCTCCATATCTCCTCTCACATATTCACCAAAAAGAAGATAAAATCTCCCCTCTAATCTACACAAAAACTTCTTCAAAACCGCTTATTTGCTCGTCGTGGCGTTGCGGTAGCTATGAGGGTATGATGTGGTTGAGCTCAAACGTGCTCAGATTCCGATGATGGATATGAACGGCTTCGTGGCGAGAGCTTTTGGTATGAGGTTTGGTTGAAATTTCTTCAGAATTTCGTTTGGATCCCTCCTTTCACTGAATGAACATTTTTGTTATTTATATGAGTAAGTGAGTGGTCCTTGTGGAGGTACAACCAATGAGCTATCTAATATCAGATAAGATCAAAACCGTTATAGGGAATTTTCTCCTCAGATTTGTGGGGACCAACAAATGATTGTGGTAAGTCTCAGTTTTGTTTGTAGTGAGAAACTCCTAATCACATAATGTTGCGTTGAATTCTTTTCCAAAATAGCAATGATGTAAAAGCACACATATGGAGTGGTAAAGGACTGATTTTTACTGCTTATGAAAATCAACTTTTAACTTGGTATATGATTTTTACTCTCATTGCCTCAAAACTTATCCTTTTCATGCTTTTCATGCTCCATTTTTCATGTTGGCTTTGTGATTTGGAACTCTCTATTTGGACGGAAATAGATTCTCAATGATGTCGAGCTATGGCTTATCGCCTACATAAATCCAAGTTCCCCTGCTGTGAGGTTTTGACTTAGAATTTTCTCTCTTTTTGATGTCATGAAACATTATGACAATATTTGCCTTTGTGTGGTTTTCTAGGTTTTATGACAGATGCCACTGGTTTGGTGCAAGCAGGAAGACGATTAGAAAGTGACTTGCACATTTGGAGATGGTTCCAATGCAAGGTTGATGGCGCTAATACGTATTGCTGAATTGTTGTTAATGAGGATGCTACATTTTGGTGTGCAACTCATTGCTATTACAGCTTTGCAGTGATGTATTATGAGGTATGAGTTGCATGACAAAGGACGTGTGATGACCTCTTTGCTGGAGAAGACTTGCAGACCTGTGACTTGCTTGGGCAAGGCATAGTATAGAGTCCCTTGCAATATAATGGTCGAAACGTCATGGTTTGCGACTTTGGAACATGATTCCCTTGTTTATAGAGACTTGATTTGAAATACCATGACATTGTAACGAGTATGATTAGGTTTTAAGTTTGTTTTTCTTCAACTGTGGGTTTAGCTTTTATTCTGGGACCAACATCTTCATGGCGCACTCTGTTCTGACCTGCTTCAAGTTCTGCTCCTAATTCTTGGTGGAGTGAGTTACCTGAGTTGAGAAGTGATTTGGTGTACTAGCTGCTATGTGTCCATAAATTAATAACCTTGCTGCTGCTTTTGGGTATTGTATTTTGTTGTTTACATGCTAAAGGAGGCGTCACAGTCTTTCCACCATTCCAATCATTTGAGATGCTAGCATCTGAGACATTGGCACGGTTGGATTCTGCGAGGAATGGAAGATATTGTTGGTTTGCATTTCATTTCCGATGTGCTTATGTGGTTCGTTGTACACTTCATGTTGTTGTTTTGATTCACTACGTCATGCGTTTCATGTTCAAATACTCTTCCCTTGGCTTGCTGTTGTATCATTTGGAGTGCTACGTTTTGTTGGTTGCCGTTGGCTTCACGTTTTGGCTCTTGTTGCTAGTTGATGGGTGTTGCAACGTATGGTCTTGCAAGAGCTTGCAATTCGCGCTGCAGTACTCTACTTAAAGAGACTCCTATTTCCAACTCCAAGAACCGACAATGCAGAGTCCATCTCTTCCTCTCTCCAACAAGCCTTGGTCCGCGTGGAATGGTAGTTTCCCATGCACTGATACATGGTCCAAATCCGGATGAAGTGTTGAACAGTCAGTTGACCGTTGGGCAGTATGAAAACTGGGACTCCATAATAGCCATTAAATTCCCTCTCAAAGGAAAAGGAAAAAAAACTCTTGAAATAGGACAAAGCAAATAAATATGACTCACTCTCTCCTTCTCTAAGTGAATCGCTATTCTCCATATCTCTTCTCACATATTCACCAAAAAGAAGAAAAAATCTCCCCTCTAATCTACACAAAAAACTTCTTCAAAACCGCTTATTTGCTCGTCGTGGTGTTGCGGTAGCTATGAGGGTATGATGCGGTTGAGCTCAAACGTGCTCAGATTCCAATGATGGATATGAACGGCTTCATGGCGAGAGCTTTTGGTATGAGGTTTGTTTGAAATTTCTTCAGAATTTCGTTTGGATCCCCCCTTTCACTGAATGAACGTTTTTGTTATTTATATGAGCAGGTGAGTGGTCCTTGTGGAGGTACAACCAATGAGCTACCTAATATCAGATAAGATCAAAACCGTTATAGGGAATTTTCTCCTCAGATTTGTGAGGACAAACAAATGATTGTGGTAAGTCTCAGTTTTGTTTGTAGTGAAAAACTCCTAATCACATAATGTTGCGTTGGATTCTTTTCCAAAATACCAATGCTGTAAAAGCACACATATGTTGTGGTAAAGGACTGATTTTTACTGCTTTCTTTGGTGGTCGAAACGTCATGGTTCACGACTCTAGAACATGATTCCCTTGTTTGTAGAGACTTGATTTGAAATACCATGACATTGTAACGAGTATGCACAGGTTTTAAGTTTGTTTTTCTTCAACTGTTGGTTTAGCTTTTATTCTGGAACCAACATCTTCATGGCGCACTCTGTTCTGACCTGCTTCAAGTTCTGCTCCTAATTCTTGGTGGAGTGAGTTACCTTAGTTGAGAAGTGATTTGGTGTACTAGCTGCTATGTGTCCACAGATTAATAACCTTGCTGCTGCTTTTGGGTATTGTATTTTGTTGTTTACATGCTGAAGGAGGCGTCACAATCTTTCCACCATTCCAATCATTTGAGATGCTAGCATCTGAGACATTGGCACAGTTGGATTCTGCGAGGAAGGAAGATATTGCTGGTTTGCGTTTCATTTCTGATGTGCTTATGTTGTTGGTTGTACGCTTCATGTTGTTGTTTTGATTCACTATGTCATGCGTTTCATGTTCCAATACTCTTCCCTTGGCTTGCTGTTGTATCATTTGGAGTGATACATTTTGTAGGTTGCCGTTGGATTCACGTTTTGGCTCTTGCTGCTAGTTGATGGGTGTTGCAACGTGTGGTCTTGCAGCAGCTTGCAATTCGCGCTGCAGTACTCTGCTTAAAGAGACTCCTATTATATTTCAATTTTTGTTTTTGGTGTGGTTGCAGCGTCGCCGACATTGCCGTTTGGTGCGTCGCATTTATGCGTTTGGATGCTGTAGTTTTGTGTTGCAACTTTAATTGCCTTTCATTTCTCGTTTTGATATGTACGGGATGAAATTTCATTGTGTTGAATTGATCTATTATTCTTGTATGATACATTATAATGACCTTGATGTACATAAATTTAATTTAATAACAAAATCTGGAAGTCACAGGTTCATGTATGAAAAATGGATGGCACTAAGTTAACCACGGGCCATACAAGACCTGCATATTGTAGAAATCTAATTCCAGTATCAACATCAAAAGCCTTTGACTTTTCTCCTGTCTTAGCTCCATTCAACGTGGGGATATAAGTGTGTAGCGGGGTATTCGTTACCTTATGGCTTATTGACTAAACCAAAAGTAAACATACAATTCAAGTCGCCACCGTACTTTTATTTGTCCAAAGGAAAGGTTAAAAAGCGAACAAAAACCAAGTAAGAATTTTTATCAAATCAAAAACTAATAAAAATGTCAGAGATCTAGGTAAGGGGGTTGGTTATGCAATGGGAAGGTTTTACGCACCCAAAACATCCTTAGTACTCTAAGGGAACCTCTTTTTGCAAACATGTGGTGTAGGTTGATATTTGTGAAAATATGTGCAAAAGATTAGGGGGATGAGAAAAGAATGGATTATATTTACAAATTTTATTGTTTGAATGGATGAACCCATTGCCTACGTACCATCACAAAGGTATGATCAAAACCTCGTAGTTCGGGGTAAAAATCACAAAGATTGGTGAATTGATTTGATCAAAAGCCTTAAGGTCTTTTGTTATCAAAGGGAGAAAATTCAACCTAAACCAACAATCCACCATGTGAGGAGAGCTTCAACATACTAGTGAGGGGTTAACCCTATAATAAGTATGGAAGACTTATAGTTCAAATACTAAGGATAAGGTGAGGTTTATATCAACCACTATGATAACTCAAACCTATGGCTAATGTTTATGAAAAGGTTTTAATAAGGTGGCCATTGGAACCACAAAAACAACTTGAAGTGAGTTGTATTTACAAGTTATAAGTATTTACAAAATGAGGTCAAAGTTGAATTAAGATCTATTCATAATGAGTATTAATGAAAAGATTTTGAAAAGTCAAAGGCATAGTGCCTAGGTTTCTAATTTGAAACAATGTCAAAGTTTGCACAAAAAGAGTTTGGCTTGGGCTAAAGTGAGGAGAAGAAGAGAAGGGATAGTCCTAAAGCATACAAAGATAAGAGAAGAGATAAAACCCTTGGAGTTCCTTTTTCTTGAAATTATAGAGATGATTCAAGATGCTCCTTTCCTTTGGACTTAGCAAGCAACAAGCAATCAAAACAAATATACATTCAAGCTCCTAGGATCTCCATTTGGCTTGTCTCTCATAACTTGGCTACTCATTACAATGGTCCTTCTTACTATCTCAAGATGGAATCCCTATCACACAAGAGCAAACATCAAAAAGTTCACAACACCATAAATGGAATGGACAAAGAATGAGTTTTGATTAGAAGTCCTTTGAAGTCAACTCTTAGATTTAGAATTCTAAAGGCATGAGGCCTAGTTGCTCTTCAACCAATTTAGCATTCTAAAGGCATGAGGCCTAGTTGCTCTTGAACTCCTTTAAGCATAGGTAAGTCCTAATTCTAAGTCCTTTCTCCTTTTTGCATTTGGTTCACACAAACAAACACAAAACAAACACAAGACAACAATATATTTATATTCAATAATGAGCTCAAATGAGCAAACGGAAAATGACATAAACATAAAATATGTACTCAAGTGAGCAAAATGAAAAGCAATATGACTAATTGAGCAATAAATAAAGTGCATTAAAGTAAATTGCAAGAAATTAAATGCTCAAATTAAAGTTAGTAGTTAGTAGTTATGTTAGTGTGTCATAAGACAATTTAACGCTATGTTAAGCAATCGTAAGTGGACTAATGTAGTAGTCACACCTATCTGAGGCCGGTCAATAAAACTATAGGCAAATAAACATAAGTCAGAGATCATGACTAGTAAGCCAAGCTCTTAAAACTTGCCATGCCAAAAGAAAAGAGGAAAGACCTTGTATGGACTTTAGGTTTTTTGCTTGACCAAGAAGCAACCTATCTTGGACACAAAGCAACTCACTTGATCTTGGATCAAGTTGAGTTTGATTTGGATCAAAGAAGGTTAAACCTCTCATATGTCAAGACCAACCATAAATCATTAACTCATTGATCAAATTGGAAAAAAGAAAAAGATGAAGATGAAATGAATAGAAAAAGAATCAAACATCAAACACAATTGGTCATAAGTGAATCAAATCATCATCAACCAATGTCAAACAGAAGAGAAATGAAGATTAGAAGTCAACAAGTCAAACATATTTTTTTTGGTATTTTTGGAATTAAAATAAATGCAAAATAAAAATGAACAAAACATGGTCAAACCTCAAATTCAATTCAAATAAACTTGAACAAGTCGAATTAAATTCTCATAGGTCTAACATGGTCAAACAAGGTTTGACAAATTTTTCCAACAATTTTTGAAATCAACAACTATTTAAAATCAATTAAAAACAATAAAAATAACACAATATGGATTAAAATCTCAAATAAATCTCAAATCAATTAAGAAATTGATGAGACTATTTTTCATTGACTTATCATGATCCATATGTGTTAAGAAAATGTTTTTGGATTTTTCAGATATCAAAAAGTATTTAAAATGAATTAAAAACTATTAAAAACCAAATAATTCACAAAAAATATTAAATGAAGTCACAAAAATAATTAAAAATCAAAATATGAAGCTAGATTTTTCAAGAATTTTTTTGGTTCTGGTCTCATATTTTTGTGACTTCAAATAAAATATTTATGAATTTTTGAAAATAAAAGGAATTATCTGAAAATAAATGAAAATAAGGAAAATATCAAAAATGCGCTGCCATTGGATTGTCTCATTAATTGACGTGGCACATATCCTAAGGCTCAGAGGCGCGGATACACCATGGTCCAAAGTCAAGCGCGCAACATATGTATTAAAATAAGTCAACAAGATGGAAGGCCACGATTATAACGTTTTACCAAGATCCAATGGCCTGGAAGCTCCCACGTGGGGATGGTGGTGGAAACCACCATCTTCTCCAACCAGAGAACCAACCCCGGCCACCACGCGCAGGGATTCAAAACTTAACAAAAATAAACAAGCAAGGTATCAAAATGAAGCTATGGTGATGTACATCACCCCTGTAACCATGGATTCCCCTCAATGTTCCTATTTAAAGAGAAACATGAGCTTGAAGATCATGGTACACAAACTGAAATGGCATGATTCATGAAATTAAGACCACCATTGGCCTGCCTCATGCATGAGGACTTCAGAAAACAACACAAACTCAAGCAATTCACATTGTATAGCAAGATCCAAATCAAAATAGTTTGGTGAAATACCTCTGAAATGCAACTTTGAATAGCACGATCTCTCCAAGCTTTTGATCCAAATTTGATCTGGAGATGTAATGATGATGCAAGGCTAAGGAATTAAGACTTGAAGATCAACTAAGGATGTTGAAATTCAAGCTTGAAATTGAAAATGAAAACTGAAATTTCTTTGAGTGAGGGTTTGGTTTTGAATTCTGCAGTGTTTTAGATCTCCTTCAGGTTGAATTTTGAATGAGGTTGCACTTCTATTTATAGCTGAAATGGAGGCAAGGTGGTACAATGCTCGTGTGCATGAAAATTGGACCTTCCATGCATGGGCCTATACAGGCGCGTGCAAAGCCCAAAAGTGAATGGAAATGCATGCTGAGATCAAATGCAAGTGATTTGGACGTGCAACTGGTTTGGCATTGGCTTGTACATCAAGTTATAATGTGAATTGCAAAATTGAACATAAACAATGAACTCTTCGAAACTCCCACATGGAAAATCCAAAAATGGTCATGTGAGTAATGGTTGGAAAGCTCTTGACATAAGGAACAAAAGTCATGTTGGGCAAAAACTTATTTGGAGTTTGGAAATATATGAAAACTGGCTGTGAAGATTAGGGTACAAAACATGTCAAGGTTTCCTTTGAAAATTTTCATCAAAACCAAGCAACTTCAAGCCCTTCTGTTTCATTGATGAAAGCCTCAAATGGAATAACCTCCAACATAAAAGTTGTAGATATTTTCAAGATGATCAATTTAGACTTAAATTGTTCATCATTTGTATTTTTCATGAGAAAGTTATGGGCACTTGAAGTTGGACTTTTTCCAAATTCAATGACTTTGGTCCAAAGTGACCTATAATGTTTTGTATTATCACATGTATTTATTTTAGGATTATGAAATTTTGTCCAACATAAAATTTGAAGTAGACACCTTAAAAGTTCCAATGAAATTGGTTTAACCTCAAAATCATAAAAACTAAGGAAGTTAGGTCCTTGGGAAGTTGACCCAAAATTAGGGTTTCAGTCAAAATGACCTATAATGTTTTGAAATGAATGATGACCTTCCAAGTTTCAAATGGATTTTTGATGAACATGAAAGTTGTTCATATGGTTCTTAAGAACATTATTTCTCTTGGGGTCATCTTAATTTTACAGACACATCAAAAGTTGTGTCTCAGTGATCTTCAATTTAGTCAGATGACTTGACTAGTCAACTTCTCAAGGCCAAACTTCAAATCTTGATGAATGAATGATTGAGGATACTCACATAGGCTCATATATGCATAAAATAATGAATTAAATAACTTCCCTTGATTGAATTTTATCATAGGTTGAGGTTGCTTCATGAGCAAGGCACAATCAATGCACAGTTGAATTAGGGTTTCCGTGGGAAACAATCCTCAAGCCCTTTGGGTTATCTTGATAAAATTGGCAAATTTAGATACTTGGGATACATATATGATGATTAAGAGCTTTGTGGACCATTGTCATGCTTGTTCTCATCTTCATCTAGTCACTTCATTGAGCTTAGGAGCCTCCTAGGAGCATTGTGAGCACATGATCACTTGAGCTCCAAAACAAAAAGGGTTAGTGACATATTTTTATGCTTTTGGTTAGTAAACAAAAATAAGAAAAGAAATAATATACAATACAAACATGCTTGGTGGTCTCAAACCAACTCACACAAGTCCCAACCCTAGGGTTAAGGAGCCAAACATGCTATGATCCTTGAGGAAATGCATTGAGCAAATGATATGATGCCATGAGGGATCTTAGGGTCAAAATTAGGGTCTTACAGATGCCCCTATTTAAGGTCATTCTAGCCGGAGATATGAAGGTTAAAATCTTCGTCTCGACGAGGTAGAATGGGCTTAAATAATAACAAAGAGACGAATTTTGGTCCCTAAGAGACCTCATGATGCAAATGTATGCATGCAAAAATAAAATCTTCATGGTGAATAATTTCCACGAAGGAAAAGAAATCAGGAGAAATTGAAAAATCCATAGGAGTATGTAAGACCCCAATTTTGTCCTTAAGATCCCTCATGGCATCATAACATTGCATTGCATAGCCTCAAGGATCATTGAGCATCTTGGCTCCCTTTCCCTTTGGGTAGGGATCTCTTGTGAGTGGTTTGAGATAACCAAGCATGCTTGAATTCTATATAATTGCTTTTCTTGTTTTATTTACTAACCAAAAGCACAAAAATATGTCACTAACATCTTTTGTTTGTAGCTTAAGCAATCACCAGGTCAAGAGCTTCAAGAAGATCCTTTGTGCAAGAGATGAGGTATTTTCTTGGGATGAGGATCACGTGATTATTATAAGGAGCTTACATGAGCTAGGGTTTCATTTTGAAGCAATTTCACCAAGTTGTAGAGGCTCAAGTTAATCAAGATATTTCAAGGTCATCTGAGGACCAAAAGTCAACTGTGCAGTCACCTGAGGACTATGAGGTGGGGAAATGAGTTGAGACACCTCAATCATGTTCAAATGGGGTCTATTCATCATTCTAAACATCCATCTTGAAGATTCAAAGGTCATGGCAAAATTTACTAAAAATGGAAAATGACCTATAATTCAAAGTTTCCAAATTTGGCAAGTTTTGGTCCACTTTCAACTTGACTTGTCAATGTCAAAGAAGTTTCAAATGGATTTTTGGTGAACATGAAAGTTGTATATTTTTGTCTCCCCTTTCCAAAAAGTCCTAATTCATGTCCATATGATGAATGGTTGAGAAGTTATGGTCATTTGATCACAAAGTGTGCATGGAAATTCAAAATGGCATAACTTTTGATGTAATGCTTCAAATTGGTTCATTCTTTTGGCAAAATGCTTCTCATGTTCAAGACATCTCAAAATGAGCTTTTCCATGCATGGGAAAAGTGTGTATGTTCATTATTTCACACATGTGCAAAATGAAGAAAATCTTCACCATTCATTTTTGGCTTGAGATGCAAGCAAATTAATATTCAAATCTTGACCCTTGGATGTCCATAAGTGAATTGGAAGCTTAACATGGAGCTGATCACGTGTATTATGGGCATGTGAGCTCATTTTGCATTTTTGCAAATGGGTTCATATCTCACTAATCATGATTAACAAATGGAAAAGGTGATTAGCATTGTCACTAGCATGGAGTATAAAAACAGAAACCCTAATCATAACTGAGAAGAACAACCATTTGAGATCAAAATTCAAGAAACTCTCCAAAAACTCTCTCTCTTCGAATTCTCATTTTCTTCACACAAAGCTCAAATATTATTGCATATTTTTGATCCTCATGCTTCTCTGATCAAGAATCATCCATTGTTTGGAGCAATTCAGCCAGAATTCGAGCAGATCAAGAGCAATCTCATGTTGATGGATTTTGGAAATTGAGGTGAATTCAAGAGGTTTCAACCACTGCTTTTTGCTTAAAGCTTCAAAGGAACCTCATAGGAGAAGATCTGGAGCTGTAGAGCTTGAGAGAACACGATTTCAGAAAGCTTCAATTTCAGGTGAGTTGAATTTCACTTTCTCTTTTTGCTGATTTCATGATATAGAACTGTAGATCTTGTTGAGTAGAGCATGTACATATGTTTAGAATTGAAATTGACTGAGTATTGAGGATGTTATGTTAACTGGAAGTTTAGATCCCAGAACTTATTCACTTCGATCTGCAAAACCTAGGGAGAATTAGAGGGAACTAAGTGCATATTTGGATTCAGTGTGAGAAGACGAGTTGAACGGTATAGGACTCATGAGATTCTGGAAATTTTCACGGTGGCGCCTCCGTACGTCTCGCCGGAGAAGACGACCGGAGCTGTAGCTCCGGCGTCTGCATGTGCCTAGGGTTTTGGTGAGGTGTACGCCAGGTAGTACGCTGCGTGGGCGAACGATTGGATGAAAGCGCTTGACCAGGCCACGCGTTGTGTTTGACTGCTGAATGTGCATGCTAACTGTGTTTAATGAAACGGTGCGTTTCATGTTTTGAATGTGGACCGTGGATTTGAGGCGCGCGCCATGATCTGATAGTTGTGGTTTTTCTGGATTTAATTTGAATTATAGTGTTTCCCTCCATTTCCATGTATATTTCCATTTATTTTAGTCATTTTAGAAAATTCATAAAAAATACAAAAATGATCCAAATGAGTCCTAATTTTTTTCATGGTTTCGTATGGATGTCTATTCTTTTATGGTGCTGAATTCATGAATTGTTGATGTCTGGATTTTTATTTGTGAATTTTTGAATCAATGTTGTGTTAAATTGACCCATTGCATTCAATGCATTGTGAAATCCTCATTTTTGAGCCATTTGATCCAATTTTTTGCATACATGACATTCATATATAATATGAATTATTGGTCACTGGTTTGGATTTTTTCTCACATGTTATCATCATTTTTGAGACATAGAGAAAAGTGTGACAATTTGTGTCACATTTTTGACATTGAATTGGTGCATTTTTGTTCACATAGCATTTGCATCATTCTGGACTTGATTTTTTGCATGTTGAACATTCATGGCATGAGAAACTTATACAAAAAATCTCAAAGTCATTGCATGCATTTCTGATTTGGTATGAATTTTCTAAGTTGGAAGCTCATTTTGTGCATATTTTTGAGGCTTTTTGAAGCATTTGAATGATATTTGGAGTATGATGGATCTTTGGCCATGGTGATTGGTGTTTAGGGGTTCATATGGTTCTGTTTGGGACTTGTGATTTGATTCATCTCATGCCATTGGTTGTTTATGCTTTTGTGTGTTGATTGGATGTACATAAGCTAACTTTGTTGTTTTGTTTCAGGATTGGATACTTAGCATTGGTAATTGGGTTTGTTCTCACTTTGTGAGATGCAAATACATTGAGTACTAACCTATTGTTGTTTTGTAGGGTTTTAATTGGTATGGTGAACTCATGAGCTCATTTGAGTGCTAGGGCACTTATGCACTGAATTGTGTAACTGTTAGAGGGTTTCACTGTTTGTCTGCTGGTTTTATGACTGAAGTACTAATTGTTTAGTCTTTGTACAGGTACCTTAGTTGCTTGCTTGCTTTAGCTCTTGCTTAAGCTTTGGATTATGGTTGACACACCACTCAGGTAGTTAGCTTCTTACTTCATGTAGTCTGAAGTCATGTCACCTTTTTGGCAGGCATTTTGCTGGCAAGTCCTCCTTCAGAGGCTCTGTTTGTGTTTGTTTAAAATTGTGCTTAAAGACCTCCAAGAAGAGGCATGTGTTATATTTGATAAGACCTCCAAGAGAAGAGGCAATTGACGGATAAAAGGGATTAGTAGCCAATCCCCCATTATTCAGTGTGTCGTTCTTTATGCTCGCACTACGTGCTGATGCTTCTGAACATGTGCCCCAGATCTTTGTCCAGAGTCTATCAAGTGGAAAAGGATCCCACTTTCTAGATCCCCACACTTTCTTTGTCATGAGCTCACCCTGGCCAGGGTTAAGAGCATGAGGTATCATCCTCATTACCGATTTGATCAGCTTCACCCTAACGTTCAATGTTAGTGGTTAAGAGCTACAGATTACCTTTTACAGTTTGGCTTGTTTGTCGAGGTTGACATGACCCCTCTTGACTAAAGCCCACCCATTGTTTGAGCCTCTTGTATGGATATAGTGTGTGATGTTTGTTTACTTGTGAGTTAAGTTCTTGTTAGAGACCTCAACTTAGGGATGTTGATTGCATGACAACTATTAGGCTCGAGTCTTAATCTCCCTATTAGTTTGTTGTTTCCCTGGTCTCTGGTTAGGAGAGTGTTTTACCCCATGGAACTTTTGATGTGTGTGCTCTTGAACTAGGAGTTTCCATTTGAGCTTAATTGGAGGATCATTACCATGTTCATCCAAGTGGAAGATACCAGATACATTGAGGATCTCTTATGAGACTTGTTTGATTGCTTATACTTTGTGCTTGCTTATTCCAAAGGATGGGAGCTACTTGGATCATCAATATGATCTCAAGAGAGGAACTCCTAGTGTGGTTTCATTTATTATCCCTCACCTTTTTGTTTTCCTTAGGACTTAGCCCTTCTTCTTCATCTCTCCACTCTAACCCAAGCCAAAACCCTTTTGTGCAAACATTTAACCTTTGTTTTCAACATTAGAAACCTAAGCCTTATGCTTTTGATTTTCAAACTTTCTTTTCATAACACTCATTTTGAATTGAATCTCTAAGTCAACTTTGACCATTTTTGTATATACTTCTAATTGGTAAATATAACCCATTCAAATTTCCCTTTTGTGGTTCCAGTGGCCACTTCTTAATCAATTTTTTTTCATAACCTTTAGCTATTAGGTTTGAGTTATCCTTGTGGTAGATGCTATCCTCACATGGTGGATTTGTGGTTTGGTTGAGTTTTCTCCCTTTGATAACAAAAGACCTTAAGGCTTTTGGACCAATTAGTTCACCAATTTGTTTTGAGATTTTTACCCCGAACTACGAGGTTTTGATCCTAATCTTTTTATAAGATGGTACGTAGGCAATGGGTTTATCCATCCAAACACAAAATGTAAATAACTTGTACATTCTCTTCTCATCTCTTCAATCATGTTTGCACAAATAAAATTTTCACAAAACAATAACCTTGGCAACAAGTATGAAAAGGGCTCCCTAGGAGTACCTAGGATGTTTTGGGTGCCTAACACCTTCCCATTGCATAACCAACCCCCTTACCCAGATCTCTGTTTCTTTTACTAGTTTTTGTTAAAACTATTAGGTTTTTGTACGCTTTCTAACCATTCCTTTGGATAAATAGAAGTGCGGTGGCGACTCGACTTTGTATGATTTACCTTGGATTTAGTCAATATCTCCAATGGTAACGAATACCCCGCTATAGAAAAGTGGCGACTCTGCTGGGGATGACCTAGTGGGTTTTGCCAACTTTTCATGCTTGTTGTATTGTATTGTTTTGTGACATATTTTTGTGCAATTAAGGATTACTGTATTGTGTGTAATGATTGATTTGCTTGATATTAATTCCTTGTATGCTTGGTGATCTTTGTGAGATGAGTTCTATACCCGGACTCGAGTGCACTTAGGATAGGAGAATGGCGTAGTCTTGTTGACTTGTGTGGAGTTATTCCTTAGCAAGTTGACTTGCAAGTCCATTCACTTGGTGGAGGTCATGTTGGGATCAATAATGTCACACAAGTAAGTTGTGGTTAGACATTACTCTTTCCAATATAGACCTTAGAAGCCAAGGACCTTAGTTTACCAAACCCATCTTGGCCTATTTTTAGGATGTAGTGCGAAAGTCGTTCAGATGTAAGATTTGATACGATTGTTACACGATACTACACTCATAAGAGTCTCTCTTGAGAATATTTTTGGAATACGAGTAGTCGTTTCTCCGATAATATCCGAAAGATGGAATGATGACTATGGGAACCTCTTGTAGAACATGTTTGGCAGGTTTATACCCTAGTACATTCCCTTTGGATGGTTCTTAACCGAGACTCCATGCTCGTGATTTGCAACAAACCCTTGATTCATGGTTGATCCGTTCATATATCCTTAATATCAATGGAACTTGGGTGTTGATAAGGTGTAAACCATAATCCACCAAAATGGATGATTGATATTAAGGATAATATGATCCATCCCATGACCTTTGTTTGGTGTGCTTTGCGTGATCCTTGAGTTTGATTGTTGCATTCATGCATTCATGCACTCATTTGCATCCATATCATCAATAATAAAAGACATTTTCGAGGAACTTAAGGGGTTTATTTGCAAAATTTTCAGACATGGAAAGACAAAGAAGGAATACAAAGAAGTACAGCTTCAGATAACCAGATTTGAAAGAGTTAAGGAATCTGACATCCTATGTATTAGATCCCTTGGGTTTCAAGGCTCGCTTTGGGAAGCTTCTTCCTCTTCTAACTACTCAGGTGGATGAAGGGTTGATGAGCGTATTGGTGAAGTTTTATGATCCCTTATACCGTTGCTTCACGTTTCCGGACTTCCAGCTTTTGCCTACCCTTGAGGAGTATGCCTATCTTGTGGGTATACCTATCCTGGATCAGTTGCCGTTCAGTGGCTTGGAGAGTATACCTACTTCTCAAGAGATAGCTGACATGTTGCACATAGATGAATCTCTGATTGGTGCTAATATGACTACCAAAGGTGGAATTCAAGGTCTCCCTTCTGAGTTCCTCATTGCTCAAGCTACTGTTTATGGGAAGGCCATGAGTGAGGATGTCTTTGAAGCCATATTTGTACTTCTCATCTATGGGTTGGTATTGTTCCCCAACATCGACAAGTTTGTGGATGTGAACGCTATTAGGATCTTCTCCGCTCTTAATCCCGTTCCGACTCTGTTGGGTGATACCTATTTCTCTTTGCATATGAGGAATGCAAAGGGTGGTGGTGCCATTTTGTGCTGTTTGCCTCTGTTGTATAAGTGGTTTATTTCTCACTTACCTCAGACGGTTGCCTTCAAGGAGAACAAGAGATGTCTACGGTGGTCCACGAGACTCATGTCTCTCACTAATGTTGATATCTCTTGGTATAACCGTGTATATGATGGTGTGCAAATTATCGACTCTTGTGGTGAATTCTACAATGTGCCTCTTCTTGGTACATGTGGTGGGATTAACTACAACCCTGTTTTAGCACGTCGTCAGCTTGGGTTCCCCCTAAAGGATAAACCTAATAACATTCTGTTAGAGGGTGTGTTCTTTCAGGAGGGTAAAGATCCCCAAGGCTTGAAGGGCAGAATGGTTCGCGCTTGGCGCAAGGTTCATAAGAAAGGAAGGAAGGAGTTGGGTCCTAAGAATTGTGTCGTTTTGGAGCCTTACACTGCTTGGGTAAGGAAGAGAGCATCTGAGTATCTCATGCCTTACGAATATCCGAGACCTACACCTTTGGTTGTGGCTGGGCCCTCAACCCTCCCTAACCAAGGAGTAGAGGAGTTGAGAGACGAAGACCTATCACGTGCCTGGATCCGTGAAAGGGAAGAGTTGCTTCAGCAGATTAAGGAGAAGGATGCTTTGATAGAGTTCCTCGAGCATCAGGTTATTGATGATCCTAATGATGCATGGACTTCTCTACTTCCCCAATCTTCCAAGTTTTGGAAGAGGAAGTACGATCGACTCGCCAAGGAAAAGGCAGATATGGAGGCAGCTTACGAGAAGGAGGTGAAGAGACTTCGCGCATCCTATCTTCCTGTGTCCCGAGCTTTAGATAATTGTTCATAGGGATCCATAGGATGATTATTTTCCTTTTCTCTTGTACATGATTGACAATGCTGTACTTCTTTTCCGTGATATTATTTGATGAGATATTTTCATATGTGATAAACAGTTAATATTTCCAAAATTTGCAAATAAAACCCTAGAGTTCCTTTGAAATAATAACAAATCATATGCACAAGCATTTCATGCATCATATGCATAAGCAGGTTTTGTTCCCGGCTTCTGGTCTGTGGTCTAACTTTGTGTTCTTCATTTATTTTGAAGACAAGCCGACTCACCGGTACTACACTAGAGCCAACTCTTCAAGACTGATGGATCATCTAGAGCAAGAGAACCATGAACTCAAAGAAGAAGTCGCCAGACTGAGTGCTTTGATGGAATCATTCCTGACTGCCCAGAGCCAGTCTTCTCCAACACCTTCAACTCCTCCCCAGAGGACAGTCATCTCTGAGATGTTTTCCTCAACTGTGCCTGCAGCCAATGCACATTTTGCTCCAGCCTCTATGCCAACCGAATTTCCGTGGGGGATGCCTCCTAATTTCATGCCTGAGGGCCCTGCTCCAACTTTTGCTTCTATGCCGGCATCTAGCCCGGTCCTTACTGTTCCTTCGCCTGTCGTGCATACCATGCCTAGGGTAGACGACACCATCTATCATTCTGAGCCGTCCGAGGGCCCAGATGTCCATGAGAAGATGGACACTATGAACGACCAATTTCTTGAGCTTCGCAAGGAATTGAAGACTCTTAGAGGAAAGGATCTCTTTGGCAAGTCTGCTGCCGAATTATGCTTGGTTCCCAATGTGAAAATCCCTGTGAAGTTCAAGGTCCCTGACTTTGAAAAATACAAGGGGAACACCTATCCTCTCAGCCACCTGGTCATGTATGCCAGGAAGATGTCAACTCAGACTGATAATGACCAATTGCTCATGCACTACTTTCAGGACAGTCTGTCCGGTGCCGCTCTGCGCTGGTATATGGGGCTGGACAGTGCGAACATCCGATCCTTCAACGACCTTGGCGAGGCCTTCGTCAAGCAGTACAAGTATAATGTGGATATGGCTCCCAATAGGGATCAGCTAAGGGCCATGTCCCAGAAGGACAAGGAAACATTCAAAGAGTACGCCCAGAGGCGGCGAGAGTTGGCAGCACAGATCGTGCCTCCGCTAGAAGAGAAGGAAATGACCAAGATTTTTCTGAAGACCTTGAGTTCATTCTATTATGAGCGGATGGTTGCTAGCGCTCCTTATGACTTCACCGAGATGATGAACATGGGGATGCGTCTAGAAGAAGGGGTTAGAGAAGGACGTCTAACCAAGGAAGAAGGCTCTTCTGCCAAACTTTATGGGGCGTTTGCAAAGGAGAAAGATGAAGAGGCACATGCTGTGACCTCCCATGTGAAATCAAGAAGACCCTCTGTGAGGAGGAAGACTGTGCGTCCCGCTGGTAACCAGCACCAGGTGGCTCAAATAGCACCTGTTTTCAGAGACAATCAACAGTATAAGCATCATAGCAACAATCAACAATTACCTCAGCAATATCAACAACAACAGCATCGTCCGCAACAGCAGGCCTATCAGCCTCGAAACAGTAATCAAACCAGCATGAGTTACGAGAGGAAAAAGGTCACTTTTGATCCTATTCCGATGACGTACGCAGAACTATATCCCTCTTTGATAGAGAGTGTTAGACTATGGCACGGATCTAGAAGGGGGGTTGAATAGATCCCAGTTAAAAACTTGAGTCGGCGCTACCAATTTAAAAATTGGTTTTGAAAAATTGTTTTAAGTGCGGAAGCGGCCGAGGAAAATTTTAGTCTAAAATGAACCGTTATTGGAAAACCGGATATGCGTTAAGCTAATGGAATAAAGATAAAGTGAAATACGAATCACTACACTATTTGCACAATCAATGATATGTTTCACTTACTAGCAAGCCTAGTTCCAATGATCCAAAATACCAAATTAAACTAGATGCAAACTTAAGACAACTTTGGCTTATGCAAATTTACAAACACTTGGTGTGCATAAACACTCCAAGTGATATTTGAGTTGAGTAAGTAATTCAAATTGACCTAGTACAATATACTATTGTACTTTGTATTCAAACAACAGTTTTAATCTCTTACTCAACTTATATCAATGTTTGGTAAAATTGCTTAAACTAAAATCACTTAATTTTTAAGCTGAAAAACACTTATGCAGAAAATTAAAGAAGACAGAGATTTGATGAGGCAGTTCCCCCGCCGTCCTCGCTTCGGGATACGTCTACCCTCAATTCTAAAATTAGAATTGAGATGATTAATTATATATCACCTGTGAAATTTAACCGTTTATACAAGGATTGTAGAGCAAGTAAACAACAAAACTCTTAAAGTGTTGAATGCTGCTTCCTATCCTTGTTCCTTGATTCAAGATGAATCAAGACCTTCGATAGTTGTTGCTAGACCTCCGATTCCAGCCCCTTTGCTGAAGAATCTTCCGTTCTTCAAACCCTCGGCCCGGCTGATCTCAAACACAACGAATCGAACCCGAATCCTTCACTTCAATATCATCGAATCCGCTACTAGACTGAAGAAGACTTCCTCTTCTCAAT
The DNA here is from genome assembly GCF_024323335.1 of Lathyrus oleraceus. NCBI lineage: Eukaryota > Viridiplantae > Streptophyta > Magnoliopsida > Fabales > Fabaceae > Lathyrus > Lathyrus oleraceus. The sequence goes on along the minus strand of NC_066579.1, from coordinate 244,108,332 downwards.
CACCTTCGCTCGGCTGAATATTGATGAAGCAATTCGTCCAAAAACCCCCAAACACAAACCGGTATTGGAGGACAAAACCCTAACGGTTTTATTCAAGAAAGAACCTGCCACAAGCTTCAACCCGAACCGGATTCTCCAATCACAGCTTCGAACCTTATCACCTTTAACCGAACACGAAGCACATCAAAAATGGTTGTGTGTAGTTGATGTGTTGTGAGATGTTGAAGATGAAGATGATGAATCTTGGACACCTATTTCACTCTTTCTTGTTTCCTTGAACACTTGAATTCAAATTGACAAATGTTTTTTAATAAAAGTGTTTTGACTTCTATTTATAGTAGCTAGCAAACCAACCAACAATAACAACTTTTCAAACAGTGGAAAGTACTCAGAAAACTGAGTATACGCACGAGCGGTCGACCATAGGTCGGCGTGCGCTGACCCGTGGGAAATGCGCCGACCCCTATGGTCGACTCAAGGATTTCCTGCGCTGACCCGTGGATAGCATTGCTATGCCATGCGCCGACCTGTGGTCGACTCAAGGGTTTTATGCGCTGACCCGTGACCTATGCGCCGACACTTATGGTCGACTCAAGCCAGTATGCGCTGACCAATCTCCAATTTGTCTGAGTTATGCGCTGACCCGTGAGCTATGCGCCGACCCTTATGGTCGACTCAAAGTCTTCAAATCTGCAAAAGTTTGTGTTTTGTGATTTTCATGCATTTCGTCATGATCACACTTTATCCACATATGTTTTTAAGAAATATAACAGATTTAGATAAGCATAGGAGAGGATATGATAGGTAATGTGTTGCATTTGTTTGTAGACGTGCATGGTGGTCATTTGTCATCATCGAAACTTGCGATATCGTATGTTGTCTGACTCTTTGCCTTTACATACTCCCCCTTTTTGATGATGACAACCTGTGCAAAAACCAACGAGATAAACAACATGCAGTATTGACACATTATGCACACTCCCCCTTTCTTTTGTAACCTAAGGCTATAACAAGAATGACTGTTAGTCTATTAGTTGTGGTGAACGTTTTGGCTGCCTGCTTTTGTACACTTTCTCCCCCTTTGACAACATCAAAAAGAGACAAGGAAGTATTAGTCAACGTAACAAAAGATTCCACAGGAAAGAAAACAAACAGATAATAATATCACACCAATATCATTTCTGTGCGATAATCATTAATTAAGGAAGAAATACATTAAAAAAAACTGTTGCACAAACAGGCAAAACAACAAAAAAATATGAATACATTCAAACAACACGCAGCATGCAATTTGCATATGAAGATCTATGTCCTAATGGCGGTGTCCTGGATGGTAGCAGACGCCTGGGTTTCTGCTAGGGTCAGCCAGAGTTGATAGGTATTCAGCAACACCGCTCAGATGCTTGAGACTCCCGTCGACATACCGATCCAAGTCTGCATACCGTTCATTTAAGCTTGTAGAGAGGTTGTCGAGCCGCTCATTTTGGGCTTGAATTTGACTGCTAATATGAGCATATCGGTCATCCTGGGTTTGCATGAAGGATTGTTGAGCTAGTTGCATGTTTCACATCATATCCAACAACTCAGAAGAGTTTGCATGCTATGGAGGAGACGGAGGAGATTCTTCATCATCCTGGTGATACGGCTGGTAGAATTGACGTTAAGTTGACCAGCCCGTATGTTGCCATTCACCCCAGCCACCCCATACGGGAACATCTTCTTCGGTTGAATGTGACTGCTGAACCCAAGCGGAGTCGGAGTAGTCATGAGTGTTATCACGTGGAGGACTATTATCTCCACCTTGGTGATCAAACGCGTGTCCGGCTTCGTCTTCTGCATTTTCCTCTTCATCTTCTTCGTCTTCACTTTCATCACTGTCATCATCTGCTGTAGCAGTCGCAGGTTAATGGCACTTGTATTGTCACAAAAAATGGGAATACGTTCAAGTTTGAGGTTAAAATCCAATAGTTGTTGCTTAATCCATAGGATTTGGGCACAACAACTACCGGCGGCAACGTATTCCGCTTCGGCGGTTGACAAAGCAACTGAAACCTGTTTCTTGCTATGCCAACTGACCAAAGAGTTTGAAAATAAGTGACAAGTGCCACTGGTACTTTTCCTATCCGATTTGCAACCGGCAAAGTCGGAATCGGAGAAGCCTACCAATGAACAATCATTACCTTTGGAATACCATAGTCCATACTTCGGAGTACCAGATAGGTATCGAAGTATTCTTTTGACAGCTTTTAAATGGGATTCCTTGGGACATGATTGATATCTTGCGCACATGCATACGCTAAACATAATATCGGGACGAGAAGCAGTAAGATAAAGGAGTGATCCAATCATACCTCTATACCGTTTTACATCTACTTCCTTACCGTCTTCATCTTTGTCCAAGTTTGTACAAGTAGGCATGGGGGTGTCTATGGCCTTAGCTTTTGCCATGTCAAATCTCTTGATAAGGTCCAAACAGTACTTTGTTTGGCTCACGAAAGTTCCTTCTTTTAGCTGTTTAATTTGCAAACCGAGAAAGTATGTGAGCTCCCCCATCATACTCATCTCGAATTCGCCCTGCATAAGGTCTGAAAATTCTCTTACAAGATTCATGTTAGTATACCCAAAAATGATATCATCTACATAAATTTGCACTAATATCAAGTGCTTTCCTTGACGTTTAATGAAGAGGGTTGTGTCAACCTTTCCTCTTGAGTAACCTTGATCGAGTAAAAATTTGCTTAGTCGCTCATACCAAGCTCTAGGAGCTTGTTTGAGGCCATACAAAGCCCTTTTTAGTTTATAAACATGATCAGGATACTCATGAGATTCGAAACCCGGAGGTTGTGCGACGTAAACCTCTTCATTTATGTGACAGTTAAGGAATGCACTTTTAACATCCATTTGGAATAGTTTAAAGTCCTTTGCACAAGCGAAGGCAAGGAGAAGGCGTATAGCCTCGAGTCGGGCAACCGGCGCAGAAGTTTCCTCATAGTCGATGCCTTCCTCTTGGTTATACCCTTGCGCGACTAAACGCGCCTTATTACGGGTTATTACCCCGTTTTCGTCCAGCTTGTTCCTAAACACCCATCGGGTGCCGATTACTCGATGATCTCACGGAGGAGGGACAAGGTCAAAAACCTCATTTCTGGTGAACTGATTAAGTTCCTCCTGCATTGATAAAAACCAGTGTTCATCGAGTAAGGCTTCTTTAGGGTTTTTAGGTTCCATCTGCGAAACGAAAGCGAAGTGATAACAGAAATTACTTAGCTTAGATCGAGTTGTTACTCCCTTTGAGATATCTCCGAGAATGTTATCGATTGGATGGTCTTTGGAAGACTTCCAAGCTTGAGGGAGATCATCGTTTGAAGGTGGATGAGCTACCTCGGTTTCCTTATGGTGTACATATTTGTCCTCCTCAATTTTGACTATGTCGGGTTGATCAATCCCCGGCTCGCCACCCTTGAGTATGTCTTCGGTAGATGTACCTGCACCATGAAAAACACTACCCTTTCCGACGTTTCTCGGATTGGATTCATCGAAAGTAACATGTACAGACTCTTCTACAGCAAGTAATCGTTTGTTGTATATTCTATATGCTTTGCTAGATTGAGAGTATCCCAGGAAGATACCTTCGTCGGCCTTGGAATCGAATTTTCCCAAGTTTTCCTTTCCATTGTTCAATACAAAACATTTGCAACCAAAAACATGTAAGTGAGAAACATTTGGCTTTCGCCCTTTTAAAAGTTCATACGGTGTTTTGTTTAGAATGGGGCGAATGAGCACCCTATTCAGAACATAACAAGCCGTACTAATGGCGTCGGCCCAAAAATATTTCGGTAAGCCACTTTCGTTGATCATTGTTCTTCCCAATTCTTCTAAAATTCGATTTTTACGCTCCACAACCCCATTTTGTTGAGGAGTACGTGGAGCGGAGAAGTTATGATCAATACCATGGTTGCCGCAATATTCTTCAAATAAGTGATTTTCAAACTCACCCCCATGATCGCTTCTAGTTGCAACAATGTTTGTATTTAGTTTATTTTGGGAAAGCTTAGCAAATCTTTCAAAGGCGGCGAACGTATCGCTCTTGCTTACTAAGAAAATAGTCCAACAAAATCGAGAAAAGTCGTCCACTATTACGAAACCGTAATAGTTTCCTCCTAGACTTTTAATCCTAGATGGCCCAAATAAATCCATATGAAGAAGCTCGAGAGGTCTCGTTGTTGAAACGATGTTTTTGGATTTAAATGAGATCCTCGTTTGCTTCCCTTTTTGACAAGCATCACAAAGATGATCCTTGGTGAATTTTATTTTGGGGAGACCTAGGACTAGATCTTTTGAGACTACTTTATTTAGTAAATCGAAATTAACATGTGCTAAACGCCTATGCCATAACCATGAATCTTCACTCATTGTTACAAGGCATTTGTCACTTGTTAACGATACTTCATTTAAGTCAAGCATATAGACATTATTCACACGCAGGCCATTAAACATACTCTTCTTATCATCATTATGTACAATTTTGCAACAATCTTTTGAAAACGATACATTGTATCCTTTGTCACATAATTGACTGATGCTAAGTAGATTGTGTTTAAGACCTTCGACAAGCAATACATCAGAAATAGTAGTGGAAGAAGGGTTACCTACACTACCTTTACCAAGTATTGCTCCACGGTTGTTGTCACCATAAGTTACATATCCCTTCTTCTTAGCCACAAAGTCAATGAAGAGAGATATGTCACCTGACATGTGCCTTGAGCATCCACTGTCGAGAACCCATCTTCTCTCGGTAGTCTCGAGGCATTGTACCTGTGACAAGATAATTAACAAGAGAAGGTACCCAATTGCTTATTGGGTCCTGAGTGGTGAGGAACGAAATGGTTGCATTTGGGCAACCATTGATAAATGCCTTTAGGAACTAAAAATCTCCTAAAGCTACATTTAGCAATGGAGCGGCCTTTCTTGCAACAATAAAGACAAGAGAACTTTTCATTTTGATTGCTTTTGCTATCTTCATCCTTTACAACGTATTTATATTTTTGATATGGATTAACCATACTTTTTCGAAAATTTGATTTATCGATAGCAAAGGTAATCTTGGGCTCAAGAGCCTTATCAAGTTTGGCTTTTAGGTTTCTTACTTCACCTTGCCAAATGTAACAAGTATCACACCCAAAGTTCATCCTTCTACTCCTAAGGTCCTCATAACTTGTTTTTGTGCTTTCCACTATAGAAGCTTTAAGTGCCTCAAGTTTCCTTTCAGATTCTTGAATTTTATGTTCCAAATGAGAAAAAATTTCTTATTTGAGGCAAGCCTTTTAAAGGCCTCTTTCGCTTCATAGTGTAAACTATCAAAAGCAGTTTGCAATTCGTGATGAGACATACTAGAGGATTTTTCATATTTAGCATGTCGTACCTGTTTCTTCTTGTTCTTTTGATGAGCAGAGAGACATAGATTTGCATTTTCATCTTCATCACTAGAACTTTCATCATCGGAGGAGTCGCTATCGCTTTCCCAAGCTATGTATGCCCTCCTTGGCTTTGATGGTTTCTTGTGTGATTTGTATGATTCTTTTTCTTTTGTCTTCTTGTTCATCGGACAGTCCGGTTTGTAGTGACCCGGCTTTCCACACTTATAGCACGACCCTCTAGTTATTTTTCCTTTTGAGTCATCATTTTTGGAGTACCTAGATTGCTTCCGGAAGTTTACCAAGTTCTTCTCGGAATGTTGGATGCCGTTCTTTCTCACGTAATGGTTGTAGCGTTTAACGAACAGCCCCATATCTTCACTCTTGTCCTCTTCTTCTTCGTCGCTCGATGAATAATCACTTTGCTCTTTTACTTGAGACTTTGAGGAGGAAGTCTTTAGAGCTATTGATTTCTTTTCACTCACCTTTGCTTTGTCCTTCTTATCTTTCTTTTCGTGTTGTTCCAAGCTTAAGAGAACTTGTTCGTGCTCTTGTAGTTTACCAAACAATGTTGTCAAGTCCAATGTGGTAAGATCATTTGCCTCTTTGATGGCGGTCACTTTCGGCTGCCATTCCCTGTTAAGACATCTCAAGATCTTATTAGTAGCAATATCATTGGAAACAGGCCTACCAAGTGAATGTAATCGATTGATGAGATGAGTGAATCTCTTTTGCATGTCAGCAATGGTTTCCCCTTGCTCCATGAAAAAGAGATCAAACTCTTGTGTTAGTGTATTGATTCTAGCCAATTTAACATCATTCGTCCCCTCATGGGCAATTTGTAGTGAATCCCACATAGCCTTAGCAGTAGGACAATGGGATACACGATAGTATTCATCTACACCTAATGAGGAGATTAGGATATTTTTGGCTTTTCAATCATAATTGTATTTCTTTTCATCATCATCGGTCCATTGTGCTTCGGGCTTAGGCACCAATTCGTTGTTCTCATTGGTCATGGTTATTTGAATTGGACCATTGAGAATAACATTCCATATTTCTCTATCTATGGAGTTTATGTGCACCCGCATACAGTCTTTCCAATAACTATAATTTTCACCATTGAAAACGGGAGCTCTATTATAAGCCCCTTTAGGTTCGTTAGCCATTTTCTATCAAAGTTATATTTTGAAGCACGGAGTGAACCGGAGCTCCTGATACCACTTGTTAGACTATGGCACGGATCTAGAAGGGGGGGTTGAATAGATCCCAGTTAAAAACTTGAGTCGGGGCTACCAATTTAAAAATTGGTTTTGAAAAATTGTTTTAAGTGCGGAAGCGGCCGAGGAAAATTTTAGTCTAAAACGAACCGTTATTGGAAAACCGGATATGCGTTAAGCTAATGGAATAGAGATAAAGTGAAATACGAATCACTACACTATTTGCACAATCAATGATATGTTTCACTTACTAGCAAGCTTAGTTCCAATGATCCAAAATACCAAATTAAACTAGATGCAAACTTAAGACAACTTTGGCTTATGCAAATTTACAAACACTTGGTGTGCATAAACACTCCAAGTGATATTTGAGTTGAGTAAGTAATTCAAATTGACCTAGTACAATATACTATTGTACTTTGTATTCAAACAACAGTTTTAATCTCTTACTCAACTTATATCAATGTTTGGTAAAATTGCTTAAACTAAAATCACTTAATTTTTAAGCTGAAAAACACTTATGTAGAAAATTAAAGAAGACAGAGATTTGATGAGGCAGTTCCCCCGCCGTCCTCGCTTCGGGATACGTCTACCCTCAATTCTAAAATTAGAATTGAGATGATTAATTAGATATCACCTGTGAAATTTAACCGTTTATACAAGGATTGCAGAGCAAGTAAACAACAAAACTCTTAAGGTGTTGAATGCTGCTTCCTATCCTTGTTCCTTGATTCAAGATGAATCAAGACCTTCGATCGTTGTTGCTAGACCTCCGATTCCAGCCCCTTTGCTGAAGAATCTTCCATTCTTCAAACCCTCGGCCCGGCTGATATCAAACACAACGAATCGAACCCGAATCCTTCACTTCAATATCACCGAATCCGCTACTAGACTGAAGAAGACTTCCTCTTCTCAATCACCTTCGCTCGGCTGAATATTGATGAAGCAATTCGTCCAAAAACCCCCAAACACAAACCGGTATTGGAGGACAAAACCCTAATGGTTTTATTCAAGAAAGAACCTGCCACAAGCTTCAACCCGAACCGGATTCTCCAATCACAGCTTCGAACCTTATCACCTTTAACCGAACACGAAGCACATCAAAAATGGTTGTGTGTAGTTGATGTGTTATGAGATGTTGAAGATGAAGATGATGAATCTTGGACACCTATTTCACTCTTTCTTGTTTCCTTGAACACTTGAATTCAAATTGACAAATGTTTTTTAATAAAAGTGTTTTGACTTCTATTTATAGTAGCTAGCAAACCAACCAACAATAACAGCTTTTCAAACAGTGGAAAGTACTCAGAAAACTGAGTATACGCACGAGCGCTCGACCATAGGTCGGCGTGCGCTGACCCGTGGGAAATGCGCCGACCCCTATGGTCGACTCAAGGATTTCCTGCGCTGACCCGTGGATAGCATTGCTATGCCATGCGCCGACCTGTGGTCGACTCAAGGGTTTTATGCGCTGACCCGTGACCTATGCGCCGACACTTATGGTCGACTCAAGCCAATATGCGCTGACCAATCTCCAATTTGTCTGAGTTATGCGCTGACCCGTGAGCTATGCGCCGACCCTTATGGTCGACTCAAAGTCTTCAAATCTGCAAAAGTTTGTGTTTTGTGATTTTCATGCATTTCGTCATGATCGCTCTTTATCCACATATGTTTTTAAGAAATATAACAGATTTAGATAAGCATAGGAGAGGATATGATAGGTAATGTGTTGCATTTGTTTGTAGACGTGCATGGTGGTCATTTGTCATCATCGAAACTTGCGATATCGTATGTTGTCTGACTCTTTGCCTTTACAGAGAGGAAGTTGATTACTCCGAGAGACCCACCAGCTATACCTGCTAACCTTCAGTGGTGGTATAAGCCTGAATTGCATTGTGTGTACCACTCTGGTGCTCCCGGCCACGACGTGGAGAATTGCTATCCTTTGAAGACCAAGGTTCAAGACCTTGTGAGGTGTGGCATCCTGTGTTTTGAGGACGTAGGTCCTAATGTGAAGAAGAACCCATTGCCCGAGCATGGAAAATCTGTTAACATGGTCCAGGGCTGCCCTGGCAAGTACAAAGTCAAATATGTCAGTCATATTCGACAATCGTTGGTCGAGTTGCATCGTTTGCTATGTGAGTACAGTCATTATGAACACGATCATGATAAATGCCGAATCTGCCCCGTTAACTGATTTGGTTGTCGCCAGGTGCGCAAAGATCTTCAGGAAATGCTGGACGAAGGAGTTATTGAGATCCTTCAGAATAGGAATGTTGACGAAGATGAGCCAGAGGTTAACATAATTTCCCCAGTATTCCGGATGCCCGAGCCTGTTATCGTTAAGTATGATGATAGCAAGCAGAAGGTTTCCCCTTCCCTGATCATTAAGCCTGCCGGTCCAGTACCGTATTCTTCTGAAAAGACAATTCCCTTTTGTTACAACGCTGTTGCTGTAGAAAATGGGAAAGAGGTGACTTTGCCATCCCCCTCTGTTGTGAATATTGCTGACGTAAATGGTTTGACCCGCAGCGGTCGTGTGTTTTCAGCACCACCGAAGCCCCAGGCTAAGGCTGATTTTGTTGAACGCCCGATTGGGAATGCTGTAAGCACCCCGAATCCGGCACCTGTTGTTAAGCCCTCCTCTGTACTAAAAGCTCCTACTTCTATTGGCCCTAGCGGCAATGTGAAAGAAGACTGTGATGAGATGCTGGGGCTCATCAAGAAGAGTGAGTACAATGTTGTAGACCAACTTCTACAAACGCCATCCAAGATATCCGTGTTATCATTACTCCTGAATTCAGAACCACATAGAGAGGCTCTGCAGAAAGTTTTGGATGTGGCATATGTAGATCATGATGTCACTATAGAACAGTTTGATAGCATTGTTGCAAACATTACTGCTTGTAACAATTTGAGTTTCTGTGACTCTGATCTCCCTGAGGAGGGAAGAGACCACAACTTGGCTTTACACATATCCATGAATTGTAGAGACGACGCCATGTCCAATGTGCTGGTGGACACTGGGTCATCCCTGAATGTATTGCCAAAAACCACTATCTCAAAACTGTCTTATCAAGGGCCTCCCATGAGGCAGAGTGGGGTAGTTGTGAAAGCTTTCGATGGGTCTCGAAAGACTGTGATTGGGGAAGTTGATCTCCCTATCAAGATTGGACCAAGTGATTTCCAAATTACCTTCCAGGTTATGGATATTCACCCATCGTACAGCTGTCTCCTAGGCAGACCATGGATTCATGAGGCTGGCGCCGTGACATCCACCCTACACCAGAAGCTGAAATTTGTGAAGAATAAGAAACTGGTAGTGGTAGGGGGAGAAAAAGCTCTCCTGGTTAGCCACTTGTCTTCCTTCTCGTATATAGATGCTGAGGATGAAGTTGGAACTCCTTTCCAAGCTTTATCTATAGCTGAGCCTATCGAGAAGAGAATTCCTTCATTTACTTCCTATAGAGATGCGAAGTTGGCCATTGAGTGTGGTGCAATTGCTGGTCTATGAAAAATGATTGAGCTGGAAGACAATAAGTCTCGGGCTGGCATAGGCTTTTCTTCTGGGGTCTTCAATGAGAAAGGGCTGTTCAAGAGTGGAGGTTTTATCCACACTGGTCAGGAGGAAGAAGCTGCTGTTATTTTGGAAGAAGATGCAGAGGATTCTGACAATTTCATCATCCCTAGAGGGGTCTGCAACAATTAGGTCGCTGTGGATATTCCTACAGTTGTCCACAAGTCCACGTAATGATCACTTTGTTTAAAAACCCTTCTCCCATGCCAAAAGGAGAAGTTTTGACATTGTTGGCAACATAAATACAATGATATTTTCATTCAATAAATTCATGTTAAATGTTTGTTTTTCCAATTATTTTCCCTTTTTGCTTTTTGCATGAAATTGGTGATCACATAAAACCCTAAAAATAGAATAAAATCAATCTTTTCATCTGCATAATGATTTGCCTTGTTTGATTTCTAAAAGCTTTTCATATCCAAAATCATTATGCAGGTAGATCAAACCCATTGAACATAATGATCCGACACTATCTCCCAATTTTGAGTTCCCTGTATTTGAGGCAGAGGAAAATGATGTTGAAGAGATTCCTGACGAGATTACCCGTCTAATTGAGCATGAAGAGAAGATCATTCAGCCGCATCTTGAGAATCTGGAAACAGTCAACTTGGGGTCTGAGGATTGTGTGCGAGAAGTGAAGATTGGGGCACTCCTGGAAGAAACTGTTAAGAAGGGGTTGTTTGATTTGCTATGAGAATATGTCGATATCTTTGCTTGGTCGTATGAAGACATGCCGGGTCTAGATACAGATATTGTGCAACATTTCCTACCCTTGAAACCTGAGTGCGTGCCTGTGAAGCAGAAGCTCAGAAGAACTCATCCTGATATGGAAATGAAGATCAAAGAGGAAGTTCAGAAGCAAATTGATGCGGGGTTTCTGGTGACTTCTACATATCCTCAATGGGTGGCCAATATCGTGCCCGTGCCTAAGAAAGACGGAAAAGTCCGGATGTGTGTGGATTATAGAGATTTGAATAAAGCTAGTCCGAAAGATGATTTCCTTCTACCACATATTGATATGTTGGTAGACAATACAGCTAAATTCAATGTCTTCTCATTTATGGACGGATTTTCCGGATATAATCAGATTAAGATGGCACCCGAGGATATGGAGAAGACAACATTCATCACACCTTGGGGAACATTCTATTATCGAGTGATGCCCTTCGGTTTAAAGAACGCCGGAGCCACGTATCAACGAGCTATGACCACCTTGTTCCATGATATGATGCACAAGGAGATTGAGGTATATGTTGATGATATGATTGCTATATCGAGAACGGAAGTGGAACATGTAGAGCACTTGTTGAAGCTTTTTCAGCGTTTGAGGAAGTACAAGCTTCGTCTGAATCCCAACAAGTGTACATTTGGAGTCCGTTCTGGCAAGTTATTGGGCTATTTTGTCAGCGAAAGAGGTCTTGAGGTTGATCCTACAAAGGTCAAAGCAATACAAGAGATGCCTGCGCCCAAAACTGAGAAGCAAGTCCGAGGTTTTCTTGGCCGCTTGAATTATATTTCCAGATTCATATCCCACATGACTGCCACATGTGCGCCGATATTTAAGCTCCTCCGAAAAGATCAGTCCCATGATTGGACCGAGGATTTCCAGAAAGCTTTCGATAGTATCAAAGAGTATCAGTCTGAACCTCCAATCTTGTCTCCGCCTGTAGAAGGAAGACCTTTGATCATGTATCTGACAGTTCTTGAAGACTCGATGGGTTATGTACTTGGTCAGCAAGACGGATCCGGGAAGAAAGAGTATGAAATATACTACTTGAGTAAGAAGTTCACTGATTGTGAGTCTCGATACTCAATGCTTGAGAAGACATGCTGTGCTTTGGCTTGGGCCGCTAAGCGTTTACGCAGGTATATGATAAATCATACAACTTGGTTGATATCCAGAATGGATCCAATCAAGTACATATTTGAGAAGCCTTCTTTAAACAGGGAGGATTGCCCGTTTGCAGATGTTGTTATTTGAGTATGATATTGAGTATCGAGCTCAGAAGGCTATTAAAGATAGTATCTTGGCTGACCACTTGGCACATCAGCCGATTGAGGATTATCAGTCAGTTCAGTACGATTTCCCAGATGAGGAGATTCTGTATTTGAAGATGAAAAATTATGATGAGCCTACACTCGATGAAGGGCCAGATCCTGGTTCCAGATGGAGTATGGTATTTGATGGCGCTGTAAATCAGTATGGTAATGGTATTGGGGCAGTGATTATTACTCCTCAGGGCACACATATTCCCTTTACAACAAGGCTAACTTTCAAATGCACGAATAATATGGCTGAGTACGAGGCCTGTATTATAGGATTGGAAGAATGCATTGATCTAAGGATCAAGCATCATGATGTTTATGGTGATTCGGCCCTCGTTGTCAATCAGATCAAGGGTGAATGGGAGACGAATCAGCCTGGTCTTATTCCATATAGGGATTACGCGAGGAGGATTTCAACGTTCTTTACTGAAGTTGACTTCCACCATATTCCTCGAGATGAGAATCGGATGGCAGATGCTCTTGCTAAACTTGCTTCGATGATTGTGGTTAAACTGTGGAATGAAGTCCCCAATATCACTGTAATGCGCTTGGATAGACCAACTCATGTATTTGCAGTTGAAGAAGTAAAAGATGATAAGCCATGGTATTATGACGTTAAGTGCTTCCTCCAGAACCAGGTTATCCGCCTGGGGCATCTGTGACAGATAGGAAGACTTTGAGAAGATTATCAGGCAGTTTCTACCTCAATGGCGAAGTGCTTTATAAGAGAAATTTTGACATGGTTCTGCTCAGATGCGTGGATAGACATGAAGCAGACCTGTTGATGACTGAGGTCCATGAAGGTTCATTTGGTACCCATTCTAATGGACATGCCATGGCTAGAAAGATGTTGAGGGCAGGCTACTATTGGCTGACAATGGAGTCTGACTGCTGCAAATATGTAAAGAAATGCCATAAGTGTCAAATTTATGCGGATAAGATTCATATTCCTCCAACACTTCTGAATGTAATTTCATCACCATGGCCTTTCTCCATGTGGGGAATCGACATGATTGGCATGATTGAGCCGAAAGCGTCCAATGGACACAGATTCATTCTCGTAGCAATTGATTACTTCACTAAGTGGGTTGAAGCAGCATCATATGCAAATGTGACTAGGCAGGTGGTCGTGAAGTTTATCAAGAATCAACTCATATGCCATTATGGTGTGCCAGATAAGATCATTACTGATAATGGATCTAACTTGAATAACAAGATGATGAAAGAGTTGTGTAGTGAGTTCAAGATTGCACACCATAATTCTTCTCCTTATAGACCCAATATGAATGGGGTTGTTGAAGCTGCTAATAAGAATATCAAGAAAATTATCCAAAAGATGGTTGTTACGTACAAAGATTGGCATGAGATGCTGCCATTTGCTTTGCATGGATATCGTACATCTGTCCGCACTTCAACAGGGCAACCCCTTTCTCTCTTGTTTATGGCATGGAGGCCGTACTCCCAGTAGAGGTGGAGATCCCATCAATGAGAGTTTTGATGGAGGCCAAATTGACTGATGCTGAATGGGTCCAGAGTCGCTATGACCAGCTGAATTTGATTGAAGAGAAGAGATTGAGTGGCATGTGTTATGGTCAGTTGTATCAGCATAGAATGAAGAAAGCCTTTGATAAGAAGGTCAAGCCTCGTGTGTTCCGAGAGGGTGACCTCGTGCTCAAGAAGGTCTTGTCTTTCACGCCCGATTCCAGGGGCAAGTGGACTCCAAACTATGAAGGTCAATATGTTGTTAACAGAGCCTTTTCAGGTGGTGCTTTGATACTTACAACTATGGATGGGGAGGATTTCACTCTTCCTGTGAATTCAGATGCAGTCAAGAAATACTTCGCCTAAAAATAAAAACAGAATAGCTCGCTAAGTTGAAAACCTGAAAGGGCGGCTTAGGCAAAAATGAGCGTCTCGGTGGATTGAAAACCCGAAAGGGCGATCCAGGCAAAAGTTAGAGACATAAAAAATGAATTTATGCATCCCGCTAGATTGAGTACCTCATCCTGGGGCAATCTAGGCAAAAAATAGGGATTTGGCAAGTAACTGCACCCTGATAAGACTGTGTTCTACAACTGTCATCCATCAGAGATTCTTGTTCATTCGTCGTCAACCAAAGCTTCGAATACATCGAATTCAGATTTGGTGGAGAAATGGTCATTATGTTCAATGTAGCCCGTTTCCAATATATATCACCAATTTCAAACTTGTAAAGATCTATGGAGTCGTGCCATTTGCAGGCTACCATTCCATCAAACGAATTTGATCCTTTTATCCAATTATTTCCACTCTTATTTGTTTCTATTTCAACAAATGTTTTGCATGTTTTAATTGAGAAAATATCATTGTTTTAAATAAATGAATTTTTCATAACTTGTTTTTAAACAAAGTGAACATTCACAATGACAAAAGGATACTTAGGAGATCCTCAGTGCTCTCCCAAGGGTGGTATGATCCCCAACAGGGTAAGACATTTGTTCATATCCCTGGCATGACTGTATCTTCTTCCTCCGGAGCCCCTTTTATGGTTCATCCCCGAGTGGTATGCTTGTTGAGATGTTCACCACTCTCCCCTTCAGCGGAAGAGCGATCTTTTCTCCTCAGCAGGTGTGATCTCCTTGGTGAGTTTGGTACTTGGTGTCGGATCACCAGATTCCTCTTATATCCCTCAGATGGATTCCCCAGTAGAGTTGATTTTGTGGCAGTTTCTGCCTGTGCAATAAAAAATTTTCCCCAGCCGGATTGACTGATGATTCATCCCCCAGAGATTTTGTGATTTCCTGGTATCTCTGATTCCCCGGCAGATTGGATACTCTCCATTGGAATTTTGGGCTTCCTCCCTTGAGATGTAGTACCGGACGGTTGTGTGCCTTTTCCTTTGGAGCTGTTTGTGTTAGAATGTCTGTTTGTCAGCATTCATCATACATAAATCACGCATATGTGCATATTACCTTCAAACATTTGGATATTCATATTGAATTTTTTGCCATATATCTATTTATTGTTATCCTCTGCTAGTTAGTAATACATTTCCCAAGCAGATGTCGGTGTCTGATCCCTCAATATAGAGTCAGCCCCTTTAAGCAGAAAGTGTTTATCTTTCCTGCCATATTCCCCACTGAGTTATATCCTCGTGGACGACGGTTGTTTCTTCTTCCTCCCAACACATATATTGGGATGGGTTCCCCTATTGAGTTATATCCTCATTAGGATGAGTCTCGATTCAGGTTGCCTTTTTGGTTTGATCCTAAATTGGCCTCTTGTGACTGTCTTTGGTGTTTCCCTGTGGTAAATGAATAATTGCTCAGTAATCAATAATTATTCACCTTATCCTCAACGGAGTTTGTGGTTTTCTACCCTTATACCGGTAGTTGTAAACCCTATTCCCCCCTCCCCTTTGCAGAGTTAACCATTGTTGTTCATCCTAGTTGATGACGGTTACTCTTCCGTGGTTTTCTACCCAGTATCCGGTAGATGTAATCCCCTCTTTGACGGTTATCATTATCCAATATTCGGTATTGATATTCCCTCCTTCTTTCAGATAATTGCTCTGATTAAGCAATTTTATCCCTAGTGGGTCCTCTTTCATTTACCGTTTGCCGGTGATGTTTGTTGCTCCCCTTGTTTGGTCATCATTATATACCTAGTTTTGGTATCCCGATGCCTTTCTCTATCGGTCGATTTATCCTTTATTAACCCAGTAACCGGTTGTGGATAATCTTCCATGCGAGTATATTTTCTACGTTCCGACGGTAATAGATAATATATCTCATGCACTCTTTGGTCGAAGCCTTTTGTTCTTCCCCAGTCGAGTAAGATTCGTATCCCTGTTCTGGAATCGAATGTCCATCCCATAATCGAGTTTGCATTCTGCCCTCTTTTTGGATGATGAGTGTTTTAGGAATATTCCCCAATTCATGCCTTGGTTGGTCACCTATTATATGCCCAGTAACCGGTATCCCTGGTGTTCCTTCCTTCTGCTCCCTATTATGACTTTGGTCCCCTGTGGAGTCAGATTTTCCTGAGTTGAGATATATACCTTTTAGGTCTTCCTCAGATGATTTGGTTGATTGATATCTCTCACCCTTATACCGGTCTTAAATATTCATTCTTCCCGAGCTTTTTGTTCTCTCACCCTTATACCGGTGATCAGATCACATGTCTCATTGAGCTTGTTACCCAGTAACCGGTAACACCTCATCCCGCTGCTTCCCCAGGAGAGTCTTTTTAGACATCCCCAGCGAGGTATCTGTTGTGAATCGCCTTTTGCTGTGTTGGCATATTCCCTAACACATGCACCTTCGAGTCAGCTCGATGTCCTTCCATTGGGTTTACTCCCTTTGGGATTCTGTTCCACAAGTTTCAAGTCGTGACCTGCTCACGCGCTTTCATCCCTTTACTCCCCGGTAGAGTCCCTTCCCCATGGAGTGGATAACTCATAGGGATTATCAAATTCCTTCTGATATTTTCTTCTTTGTGAACACATATCCCCACAGAGTTTGTTTTTTTTTGCATACCTACATTTGCATTATGAGGTCTCTTAGGGACCAAAATTTGTCTCTTTGTTATTATTTAAGCCCATTCTACCTCGTCGAGACGAAGATTTTAACCTTCACTTCTCCGGCTAGAATGACCTTAAATAGGGACATCTGTAAGACCCCAATTTTGTCCCTAAGATCCCTCATGGGATCATAACATTGCATTGCATAGCCTCAAGGATCATTGAGCATCTTGGCTCCCTTTCCCTTTGGGTAGGGATCTCTTGTGAGTGGTTTGAGATCACCAAGCATGCTTGAATTGTATATCATTGCTTTTATTGTTTTATTTACTAACCAAAAGCACAAAAATATGTCACTAACATCTTTTGTTTGTAGCTTAAGCAATCACCAGGTCAAGAGCTTCAAGAAGATCCTTTGTGCAAGAGATGAGGTATTTTCTTGGGATGAGGATCACATGATTATTATAAGGAGCTTACATGAGCTAGGGTTTCATTTTGAAGCAATTTCACCAAGTGGTAGAGGCTCAAGTTAATCAAGACATTTCAAGGTCATCTAAGGACCAAAAGTCAACTGTGCAGTCAACTGAGGACTATGAGGTGGGGAAATGAGTTGATACACCTCAATCATGTTCAAATGGGGTCTATTCATCATTATAAACATCCATATTGAAGATTCAAAGGTCATGGCAAAAGTTACTAAAAATGGAAAATGACCTATAATTCAAAGTTTCCAAATTTGGCAAGTTTTGGTCCACTTTCAACTTGACTTGTCAATGTCAAAGAAGTTTCAAATGGATTTTTGGTGAACATGAAAGTTGTAGATTTTTGTCTCCCCTTTCCAAAAAGTCCTAATTCATGTCCATATGATGAATGGTTGAGAAGTTATGGTCATTTGATCACAAAGTGTGCATGGAAATTCAAAATGGCATAACTTTTGATGTAATGCTTCAAATTGGTTCATTCTTTTGGCAAAATGCTTCTCATGTTCAAGACATCTCAAAATGAGCTTTTCCATGCATGGGAAAAGTGTGTATGTTCATTATTTCACACATGTGCAAAATGAAGAAAATCTTCACCATTCATTTTTGACTTGAGATGCAAGCAAATTAATATTCAAATCTTGACCCTTGGATGTCCATAAGTGAATTGGAAGCTTAACATGGAGCTGATCACGTGTATTATGGGCATGTGAGCTCATTTTGCATTTTTGCAAATGGCTTCATATCTCACTAATCATGATTAACAAATGGAAAAGGTGATTAGCATTGTCATTAGCATGGAGTATAAAAACAGAAACCCTAATCATAACTGGGAAGAACAACCATTTGAGATCAAAATTCAAGAAACTCTCCAAAAACTCTCTCTCTTTGAATTCTCATTTTCTTCACACAAAGCTCAAATATTATTGCATATTTTTGATCCTCATGCTTCACTGATCAAGAATCATCCATTGTTTGGAGCAATTCAGCCAGAATTCGAGCAGTTCAAGAGCAATCTCATGTTGATGGATTTTGGAAATTGAGGTGAACTCAAGAGGTTTCAGCCACTGCTTTTTGCTTAAAGCTTCAAAGGAACCTCATAGGAGAAGATCTAGAGCTGTAGAGCTTGAGAGAACACGATTTCAGAAAGCTTCAATTTCAGGTGAGTTGAATTTCACTTTCTCTTTTTGCTGATTTCATGATATAGAACTGTAGATCTTGTTGAGTAGAGCATGTACATATGTTTAGAATTGAAATTGGCTGAGTATTGAGGATGTTATGTTGACTGGAAGTTTAGATCTCATAACTTATTCACTTCGATCTGCAAAACCTAGGGAGAATTAGAGGGAACCAAGTGCATATTTGGATTCAGTGTGAGAAGACGAGTCGAACGGTATAGGACTCGTGAGATTCTGGAAATTTTCACGGCGGCGCCTCCGTGCGTCTCGCCGGAGAAGACGACTGGAGCTGTAGCTCCGGCGTCTGCGTGTGCCTAGGGTTTTGGTGAGGTGTACGCCAGGTAGTACGCTGCGTGGGCGAACGATTGGATGAAAGCGCTTGACCAGGCCACGCGTTGCGTTTGACTGCTGAATGTGCATGCTGATTGTGTTTAATGAAACGGTGCGTTTCATGTTTTGAATGTGGACCGTGGATTTGAGGCGCGCGCCAAGATCTGATGGTTGTGGTTTTTCTGGATTTAATTTGAATTATAGTGTTTCCCTCCATTTCCATGTATATTTCCATTTATTTTAGTCATTTTAGAAAATTCATAAAAAATACAAAAATGATCCAAATGAGTCCCAATTTTTTTCATGGTTTTGTATGGATGTCTACTTTTTTATGGTGCTTAAATCATGAATTGTTGATGTCTGGAGTTTTATTTGTGAATTTTTGAATCAATGTTGTGTTAAATTGACCTATTGCATTCAATGCATTGTGAAATCCTCATTTTTGAGCCATTTGATCCAATTTTTTGCATACATGACATTCATACATAATATAAATTATTGGTCACTTGTTTGGATTTTTTCTCACATGTTATCATCATTTTTGACACATAGAGAAAAGTGTGACAATTTGTGTCACATTTTTGACATTGAATTGGTGCATTTTTGTTCACATAGCATTTGCATCATTCTGGACTTGATTTTTTGCATGTTGAACATTCATGGCATGAGAAACTTATACAAAAAATCTCAAAGTCATTGCATGCATTTCTGATTTGGTATGAATTTTCTAAGTTGGAAGCTCATTTTGTGCATATTTTTGAGGCTTTTTGAAGCATTTGAATGATATTTGGAGTATGATGGATCTTTGGCCATGGTGATTGGTGTTTAGGGGTTCATATGGTTCTGTTTGGGACTTGTGATTTGATTCATCTCATGCCATTGGTTGTTTATGCTTTGTTGTGTTGATTGGATGTACATAAGCTAACTTTGTTGTTTTGTTTCAGGATTGGATACTTAGTGCAGCGGGGTATTCGTTACCATTGAAGATATTGACTAAATCCAAGGTAAATCATACAAAGTCGAATCGCCACCGCACTTCTATTTATCCAAAGGAATGGTTAGAAAGCGAACAAAAACCTAAAAGTTTTACAAACAAAACTAGTAAAAGAAACAGAGATCTGGGTAAGGGGGTTGGTTATGCAATGAGAAGGTGTTAGGCACCCAAAACATCCTAGGTACTCCTAGGGAGCCCTTTTCACACTTGTTGTAAAGGTTATTGTTTTGTGAAAATTTTATTTGTGCAAACATGATTGAAGAGATGAGAAGAGAATATACAAGTTTATTTACATTTTGTGTTTGGATGGATAAACCAATTGCCTACGTACCCTCTTATAAAAAGATTAGGATCAAAACCTCGTAGTTAGGGGTAAAAATCTCAAAACAACAAATGAGTGGATTGATTGGTCCAAAAGCCTTAAGGTCTTTTGTTATTAAAGGGAGAAAACTCAACCTAAAACCACAAATCCACCATGTGAGGATAACTTCAACATGCTAGTGAGGGGTTAACCCTATAATAAGCATGGAAGGCTCATTGTCCATCACTAAGGACAAAGGTGAGTATTACATCTACCACAAAGATAACTCAAACCTAATAGCTACAGGTTATGAAATTTTTTGATTAAGAAGTGGACATTGAAACCACAAAAAGACATTTGAATGGGTTATACTTACCAATTAGAAGTATATACAAAATGGTCAAAGTTGACTTAAAGATTCAATTCAAAATGAGTGTTATGAAAAGAAAGTTTTAAAATCAAAAGCATAAGGCTTAGGTTTCTAATGTTGAAAACAAAGTCAAATGTTTGCACAAAAAGGTTTTGGCTTGGGTTAGGGTGGAGAAATGAAGGAGAAGGACTAAGTCCTAGAGAACAAAAAGGTAATGAATAAGAAATGAAACCACACTAGGAGTTCCTCTCTTGAGATCATATTGATGATCCAAGTAGATCCCATCCTTTGGAATAAGCAAGCACAAAGCATAAGCAATCACACAAGTCTCATAAGAGATCCTCAATGTATCTTGGTATCTTCCACTTAGATGAACATGGTAATGATCTTCAAATTAAGCTCAAAGGGAAAAACTCATAGTTCAAGAGCACACACATTAAAAGTTCACAAGTAAACAAACATCACACACTATATACATACAAGAGGCTCAAACAATGGGTGGGCTTTAATCAAGAGGGGTCATGTCAACCTCGATAAACAAGCCAAACTGTAATGGGTAATCAAGTGAGCTCTTAACCACTAACATTGAACGTTAGGGTGAAGCTGATCAAAATGGTAATGAGGATGAGACCTCATGCTCTTAACCCTGGCCGGGGTGAGCTTATGACAAAGAAAGCGTGGGGATCCAGAAAGTGAGATCCTATTCCACTTGACAGACACTGGACAAAGATCTTGGGTACATGTTCAGAAGCATCAACACATAGTGCGAGCATAAAGAAAGACACACTGAATAACAGGGGATTGGCTACTAATCCCTTTTATCCGTCAATTGCCTCTACTCTTGGAGGTCTTATCAAGTAACACATGCCTCTCTTGGAGGTCTTTGGCACAATTTTAAACAAACACAAACAGAGCCTCTAAAGAAGGACTTGCCAGCAAAATGCCTGCCAAAAAGGTGACAGGACTTCCAGACTACATGAAGTAAGAAGATAACTACCTAAGTGGTGTGTCAACCACAATCCAAAGCTTAAGCAAAAGCAAAAGCAAGCAAGCAACTAAGGTACCTGTACAAAGGCTAAACAGTTAATATTTCAGTTATAAAACCAACAGACAAACAGTGAAACTTTCCAACAATTACACAATCCAATGAACAATGCCCAAGCATTCAAATGAACTCATGAGCTCAAGCACATCACTTAAAATCCTACAAAATAAACACAAGTTAGAACTCAAATCATTTGCATCTCACAAATTGAGAACAAATCAACCATCAATGCTAAATGTCCAAACCTGAAACACAAAACAAGGTTAGTTTATGTACAAAACACTAGTGCAAAGACTAGATTCAAAACTATGTCAAATGATCAAAACAGAACCCAATCTTTTGCACATTATACATTCAAACAATCCACAAAATGTCCTCAAAAGGACCAACATCAAATCAAAAAGCAAGTGCCTCAAATGGCCTATGCTATGCAATGACAAAAAATAGGTACAAAATGAACTTCCAAGTTAGAAAATTCACATCAAATCAGAAATGCATGCAATGACTTTGATATTTTTTGTACAAGTTCCTCATGTCATGAACAATCAATATGCAAAAAATCAAATCCAGAAAGGTTCAAATGATATATGAACAAGAATGTAACAATTCAATGTCAAAAATGTGACACAAATTGTCACACTTTTCTCTATGTGTCAAAAGTGATGATAACATATGAGAAAAATTCCAAACCAGTTACCAAAAGTTCACATCATGTATGAATGTCAAGCATGCAAAAGATTGGATCAAATGGCTCAACATAGAGAATTTCACAAAGCATTGAATGCAATAGATCAAATTAGCACAATGTTCAATCAAAAATATCCACATAAAAATCCAGACATCAACAAATCATGAAATTAACACTAAAAAATAGTAGAGATCAAAACAAAACTATGAAAAAAAATTGGGATTAAATTGGACTATTTTTGCATTTTTAATGAATTAAAAAAAATAAACAAAATAAATGGAATAACATGGAAAATATGGAGGGAAATTCAAATATTTGAATCAAATCAGAATAAACACACGCCCTTGGATCTGGCGCGCATCAAGCATCAACGTTCCACAATCAAACTAGCAAAACACCGTGTTTCATTAAACAGTCAGCATGCACAATCAGATTTCAAAACACGCGTGGCAAGGTCATCAAATCGTATCCAATCAATCTCACACGTAATAACACACATGGCAGACAACAAGGCAAACCCTAGCATTTAACACAGACGCCGGAGCTAAGCTCCGGTCGTCTTCTCCGACCACAAGCACGGCGGCGCCGCCATTTTTTTTTGCAGAAACTCACGAGGCCTATACCATTCGAACCGTCCTTCAACAAGGATTCCAAATATCAATTCAATTTCATCTAATTCTTCCTAGATTCCAAGGATCAAAGAGAAACATATTCATGATCAAAACTTACAGTCAACCATACATGCTCAATACTCAACCAAAATCAATTCTAATCATATCTACAAGCTCTACTAATCAAGATCTACACATCTATGACCTTAAAACAACAAAACGAGATGATGAATTTTGCATCACCTGGAAATGGAGGTTGCTGAAATCGTGTTCTCAAGCGCTCATATGCTCCAGATCTTCTCCTTTGATCTTCCAATGAAGCTTTAAGCAAGAATCAACAGTTGAAACCTCTTGAATCTTCTTCAATTTTCAAATTCCATCGCCATGTTCAAGCTCTTGATCTGCATGAAATCTGGCTGAATTGCTCCAATCAATGGATGGATCCTGCTCAATGAAGCACCAGGAGCAAGAATATGCAAGAATTTTTGGTGTTTGTGTGGAGAAAATCAAAATTCGAAGAGAGAGAAATTAGAGGGAGTTTTGAATTTTTAGATCTGAATTGGTTCTTTTCTTCAGTTATGATTAGGGTTTGATCTTTTATATCCCATGCTAATGATGCTGCTAATCACTTAAGCCAAATGCTAATCATGATTAATGAGATTTCAACCATCTTGCAAAAATGCAAATTGAGCTTTCCTTGCCATAATCCACGTGTACAACTCCATGTTAAGCTTGGAATTCACTCAAGATCAGCCAATGGTCATGATTTGATGATTAATTTGCTTGCACCTTAAGCCAAAAATGAATAATGACTATTTTCTTCAAAATGCACATGTGTGAAATAGTGAGAATACAAGCCATGATTCCTTTGCATAATTAAGCCAAATGAGGTCATTTTAAGATGCCTTGAACATGAGGAGCATTTTGCAAAAAGAATGAATCAAATTGGAGCATTGTATCAAAAGTTAGGTCATTTTGAATTTCCATGCACACCTTGTGATCAAATGACCATAACTTCTCAACCATTCATCATATGGACATGAATTAGGACTTTTTGGAAAGGGGAGACAAAGATATACAACTTTCATGTTCACCAAAAATCCATTTGAAACTTCTTTGACATTGACAAGTCAAGTTGAATGTGGACCAAAAACTTGCCAAATTTGGAAACTTTGAATTACAGGTCATTTTCCATTTTTAGTAACTTTTGCCATGACCTTTGAATCTTCAATATGGATGATTAGAATGATGTATGGACCTCATTTGAACATGATTGAGGTGTCTCAACTCATTTCCCCACCTCATAGCCCTCAATTGACTGCATAGTTGCCTTTTGGTCCTCAGATGGCCTTGAAATGTCTTGATTAGCTTGAGCCTCTACCACTTGATGGAATAACTTCAAAATGGAACCCTAGCTCATGTAAGCTCCTTATAATGATCATGTGGTCTTCATCCCAAGAAAATACCTCATCTCTTGCACAAAGGATCTTCTTGAAGCTCTTGACCTAGTGATTGCTTAAGCTACAACAAAAGATGTTAAATGACATATTTTTGTGCTTTTGGTTAGTCAAGAAAACAAGAAAAGCAATGATATACAATTCAAGCATGCTTGGTGATCTCAAACCACTCACAAGAGATCCCTACCCAAAGGGAAAGGGAGCCAAGATGCTCAATGATCCTTGAGGCTATGCAATGCAATGTTATGATGCCGTGAGGGATTTTAGGGACAAAATTGGGGTCTTACAGATGCCCCTATTTAAGGTCATTCTAGCCGGAGAAGTGAAGGTTAAAATCTTCGTCTCGACGAGGTAGAATGGGCTTAAATAATAACAAAGAGACAAATTTTGGTCCCTAAGAGACCTCATGATGCAAATGTATGTATGCAAAACAAACAAACTCTGTGGGGATATGTGTCCACAAAGAAGAAACGACATCGGGAGAAATTGACAATCCATAAGAGTAATACACTCACTAGGGATAGAGACTCTACCGGGGACTCTTATGGGGATAGAAAAGGAGATAAATTGCGCGAGCAGGTCACGACTTGAAACTAGGGGAAAAGAGTTTCCAAAGGGAATAAATCCATTGGAAAGACTCGAGCTGACTCAAAGATGCATGTATTGAGGAATATGCCAACACAACAAAACTATACGCAATGGATACTTCGGATAAAAATCCGGACTCAGGCTGGGGAAAAGTTTGAACAAAATATCCCTGCCGGGGAAAATGCATGTATTGGGGAATATGCCAACACAGCGAAACTATCCGCAATGGATACTTCGGATAAAAATCCGGACAAAGACAATCCACTAAGGGACTTCTCTGGGGATGTCTTAAAAAGACTCTCCTGGGGGAGCCTCGGGATGAGGTGTTACCGGTTACTGGGTAACAAGCTCAATGAGACATGTGATCTGATCACCGGTATAAGGGTGAGAGAACAACAAGCTCGGGAAGAATGAATATCTAAGACCGGTATAAGGGTGAGAGATATCAATCAACCAAATCATTGTGGAAGACCTAAAAGGTATATATCTCAACTCAGGAAAATCTGACTCCACAAGGGACCAAAGTCATAATAGGGAGCAGAAGGAAGGAACACCAGGGATACCGGTTACTGGGCATATAATAGGTGACCAAGCAAAGTGTGAATTGGGGAATATTCCCAAAACACTCATCATCCAAAAAGAGGGCAGAATGCAAACTCAATTATGGGATGGACATTCGATTCCATAACAGGGATACGAATCTTACTTGATTGGGGAAGAACAAAAGGCTTCGACCAAAGAGTGCATGAGATATATTATCTATTACCGTCGGAACGTAGATAATATACTCGCATGGAAGATTATCCACAACCGGTTACTGGGTTAATAAAGGATAAATCAACCGAAAGAGAAAGGCATCGGGATACCAAAACTAGGTATATAATGATGACCAATCAAGGGGAGCAACAAACATCACCGACAAACGGTAAATGAAAGAGGACCCGCTGGGGATAAAATTGCTTAATCAGAGCAATTATCCAAAAGAAGGAGGGAATATCAATACCGAATATTAGATAATGATAACCGTTAAAGAGGGGATTACATCTACCGGATACTGGGTAGAAAACCACGGAAAAGTAACCGTCATCAGCTAGGATGAACAGCTGGTTAACTCTGCAAAGGGGGAAATGAATCTTACTCAACTAGGGAAGAACAAAAGGCTTCGACCAGAGAGTGCATGAGATATACTATCTATTACCGTCAGAACGTAGATAGTATACTCGCATGGAAGATTATCCACAACCGGTTACTGGGTTAGTAAAGGATAAATCAACCGAAAAGAAAAAGGCATCGGGATACCAAAACTAGGTATATAATGATGACCAATTCAGGAGAGAAACAATCGTTACCAACAACAACAGGGTAGACGAAAGATGACTCGCTGGGGATAAATTGCAAGCGCAAGGCAATTATCCAGGAACAAGAGGGAATATCAACATCGAATACTGGATGAAGATAACCATCAAGGAGGGGATTACATCTACCGGATACTAGGTAGAAAACCACTGAAGAGTAACCGTCATCAACTAGGATGAACAACAATGGTTAACTCTGCGATGGGGAGGAAAATAGGATTTACAACTACCGGTATAAGGGTAGAAAACCACAGAAATAGGACTTATAACTACCGGTATAAGGGTAGAAAGCCACAAACTCCGCTGAGGATAAGGTGAATAATTACTGATTACTGAGCAATTATTCATTTTCCACAAGGAAACACCAGAGACAGACATAAGAGGCCAATTTAGGATCAAACCAAAAAGGCCAACTGAATCGAGACTCACCCTAATGAGGATATAACTCAATAGGGGAACCCATCCCAATATATGTGTTGGGAGGAAGCAGAAACAACCGTCGTCCACGAGGATATAACTCAGTAGGGAAATGGCAGGAAAGATAAACACTTTCTGCTTAAGGGGATGACTCTATATTGAGAGATCAGACACACACATCTGCTTGGGGAAATATATATCACCAAATAGCAGGGGAAAACAAACAATAGATATATGGCAAAGAATGCAACATGAATATCTGAATGTTATAATTATGCATGTATATGTGTGATTTATGTTTGATGAATGCTGACAAACAGACATATCTAACACACACAGGTCCAGGAATCAACCACCCGGTACTACATCTCAAGAGAGAAAGCCAGGATCACCGGAGAATATCCAATCTGCCAGGGATCAGAGACAACAAATCTCTGCAGGGATGAATCATCAGTCTTAGCTGAGGAAAGGAGTTCAGTGCACAGGCAGAAACTGCCACAAAAGCAACTCTATTGGGGATCAAAGATACCAGGAAACAACAATATCTCTGCAGGGGATAACATCATCACAGATAAAATCCATCACACCAACAACTCTACTGGGGATCTATCTGAGGAAGATAAGGGGAATCTGGTGATCCAACACCAAGTACCGAACTCAACAAGGAAATCACACCTGCTGAGGAGAAAAAAAATCACTCTTCCGCTGAAGGGGAGAGTGGTGAACATCTTAACAAGCATACCACTCGGGGATGAACCATCACAGATAAAATCCACCACACCAACAACTCTACTGGGGATTTATCCGAGGAAATGAAGGAATACTAGGGATCAACCACCAAATACCGAACCTTCCAAAGATGACACATCTGCTGAGGAGGAAAAACCACTGCTCAGCTGAAGGGAGGGGAGATGAATAACCTCAACAAGCACTCTGCTCGGGAGAAACTATAAAAGGTTCCAGAGGAATAGGATACACTCATGCCAGGAATATGAACAAATGTCTTACCCCGTTGGAAATCATGCCACCCTTGGGAGAGCACTGAGGATCTCCTAAGTATCCTTTCATCATTGTGAATGTTCACTTTGTTTAAAAACAATTTGTGAAAAATTCATTTGTTTAAAACAATGATATTTTCTCAATTAAAACATGCAAAACATTTGTTGAATAGAAACAAATAAGAGTGCAAATAATTGGATAAAAGCTCAAATTTATTTGATGGAATGGTAGCCTGCAAATGGTAAGACTCCATAGATTTTTACAAATTTGAAATTGGTGATATATATTGGAAAAGGGATACATTGAACATAATGACCATTTCTCCACCAATTCTGAATTCGATGTATTCGAAGCTTTGGTTGACGACGAATGAACAAGAATCTCTGATGGATGACAGTTGTAGAACACAGTCTTGTCAGGATGCAGTTACTTGCCAAATCCCTAATTTTTGCCAAGATTGCCCCAGGATGAGGTACTCAATCTAGCGGGATGCATAT
Organism: Lathyrus oleraceus; assembly: GCF_024323335.1. Taxonomy (NCBI): domain Eukaryota; kingdom Viridiplantae; phylum Streptophyta; class Magnoliopsida; order Fabales; family Fabaceae; genus Lathyrus; species Lathyrus oleraceus. Next base: position 244,080,268 of record NC_066579.1, on the reverse strand, counting down.
ATTCATTTTTTATGTCTCTAACTTTTGCCTGGATCGCCCTTTCGGGTTTTCAATCCACCGAGACGCTCATTTTTGCCTAAGCCGCCCTTTCGGTTTTTCAACATAGCGAGCCATTCTGTTTTTGTTTCTAGGCGAAGTATTTCTTGACTGCATCTGAATTCACAGGACGAGTGAAATCCTCCCCATCCATAGTTGTAAGTATCAAAGCACCGCCTGAAAAGGCTCTCTTAACAACATATGTACCTTCATAGTTTGGAGTCCACTTGCGCTTGGAATCGGGCGCGAAAGACAAGACTTTCTTGAGCACGAGGTCACCTTCTCAGAACACACGAGGCTTGACCTTCTTATCAAAAGCCTTCTTCATTCTCTGCTGATATAACTGACCATGACACATGGCAGTCAGTCTCTTCTCTTCCATCAAATTCAGCTGGTCATAGCGACTCTAAATCCATTCAGCATCAGTCAACTTGGCCTCCATCAAGACTCTCGTTGATGGGATCTCCACCTCTACTGGGAGTACGGCCTCCATGCCATAAACAAGAGAGAAAGGGGTTGCCCCTGTTGAAGTGCGGACAGATGTACGATATCCATGCAAAGAAAATGGAAGCATCTCATGCCAATCTTTGTACGTGACAACCATCTTTTGGATAATCTTCTTGATATTCTTATTAGCAGCTTCAACAGCCCCATTCATCTTGGGTCTATAAGGAGAAGAATTATGGTGTGCAATCTTGAACTCACTACACAGCTCTTTCATCATCTTGTTATTCAGGTTAGATCCATTATCAGTAATGATCTTATCCGGCACACCATAACGACATATGAGTTGGTTCTTGATAAACTTCACGACCACCTGCCTGGTCACATTTGCATATGATGTTGCTTCAACCCACTTGGTGAAGTAGTCAATTGCTACGAGAATAAACCTGTGTCCATTGGACGCTTTCGGTTCAATCATGCCAATCATGTCAATTCCCCACATAGAGAAAGGCCATGGTGATGAAATCACATTCAGAAGTGTCGGAGGAATATGAATCTTATCCGTATAAATCTGACACTTATGGCATTTCTTCACATATTTGCAGCAGTCAGACTCCATTGTCAGCCAATAGTAGCCGGCTCTCAACATCTTCCTAGCCATGGCGTGCCCATTGGAATGGGTACCAAATGAACCTTCATGGACCTCAGTCATCAACAGGTTTGCTTCGTGTCTATCCACGCATCTGAGCAGAACCATGTCAAAATTTCTCTTATAAAGCACTTCGCCATTGAGGTAGAAACTGCCTGACAATCTTCTCAAAGTCTTCCTATCTTTCACAGATGCCCCAGGCGGGTAAACCTGGTTCTGGAGGAAGCATTTGATGTCATAATACCATGGCTTATCATCTTTTGCTTCTTCAACCGCAAACACATGAGCTGGTTTATCCAAGCGCATCACAATGGTATTAGGAACTTCATTCCAATATTTAACCACAATCATCGAAGCAAGCGTAGCAAGAGCATCTGCCATCCGATTATCATCTCGAGGAATATGATGAAAGTCAACCTCAGTAAAGAACGTTGAAATCCTCCTCGCATAATCTCTATATGGAATAAGACCAGGCTGATTCGTTTCCCATTCACCCTTGATCTGATTGACAACGAGGGCCGAATCACCATAAACATCAAGATGCTTGATTCTTAGATCAATGGATTCTTCCAATCCCATAATACATGCCTCATACTCAGCCATATTATTCGTGCATTTGAAAGTTAGCCTTGCTGTAAAAGGAATATGTGTGCCCTGAGGAGTAATAATTACTGCCCCAATACCATTTCCGTACTGATTTACAGCGCCATCAAATACCATACTCCATCTGGAACCAGGCTCTGGCCCTTCATCGAGTGTAGGTTCATCACAATCTTTCATCTTCAAATACATAATCTCCTCATCTGGGAAGTCATACTGAACTAACTAATAATCCTCAATAGGCTGATGTGCCAAGTGGTCAGCCAAGATACTACCTTTAATAGCCTTCTAAGCTCGATACTCAATATCATACTCAGATAACAACATCTGCCAACGGGCAATCCTCCCAGTTAAAGCAGGCTTCTCAAATATATACTTGATTGGATCCATTCTGGATATCAACCAAGTTGTATGATTTATCATATACTGGCGTAAACGCTTAGCGGCCCAAGCCAAAGCACAACATGTCTTCTCAAGCATTGAGTATCGAGACTCACAATCAGTGAACTTCTTACTCAGGTAGTAGATATCATATTCTTTCTTTCCTGATTTGTCTTGCTGACCAAGGACACAACCCATCGAGTCTTCAAGAACTGTCAGATACATGATCAAAGGTTTTCCTTCTACAGGCGGAGACAGGATCGGAGGTTCAGACAGATACTCTTTGATACTATCGAAAGCTTTCTGGCAATCTTTGGTCCAATCATGAGACTGATCTTTCCGGAGGAGCTTGAATATCGGCGCACATGTGGCAGTCATGTGGGATATGAATCTGGAAATATAATTCAAGCGGCCAAGAAAACCTCGGACTTGCTTCTCAGTTTTGGGCGCAGGCATCTCTTGTATTGCTTTGACCTTTGCAGGATCAACCTCAATACCTCTTTTGCTGACAACAAAGCCCAATAACTTGCCAGAACGGACTCCAAATGTACACTTGTTGGGATTCAGACGAAGCTTATACTTCCTCAAACGCTGAAAAAGCTTCAACAAGTGCTCTACATGTTCCACTTTCGTTCTCGACTTAGCAATGATATCGTCAACATAGACCTCAATCTCCTTGTGCATCATATCATGGAACAAGGTGGTCATAGCTCGTTGATACGTGGCTCCAGCGTTCTTCAAACCGAAGGGCATCACTCAATAACAGAATGTTCCCCAAGGTGTGATGAATGTTGTCTTCTCCATATCCTCGAGTGCCATCTTAATCTGGTTATATCCGGAAAATCCGTCCAAAAATGAGAAGCCATTGGATTTAGCTGTATTGTCTACCAACATATCAATATGTGGTAGAGGGAAATCATCTTTCGGACTAGCTTTACTCAAATCTCTATAGTCCACACACATCCGGACTTTTCCGTCTTTCTTAGGCACGGGCACAATATTGGCCACCCATTGAGGATATGTAGAAGTCACCAGAAACCCCGCATCAATTTGCTTCTGAACTTCCTCTTTGATCTTCACTGCCATATCAGGATGAGTTCTTCTGAGCTTCTACTTCACAGGCACGCACTCAGGCTTCAAGGGTAGGAAATGTTGCACAATATCTGTATCTAGACCTGGCATGTCTTCATACGACCAAGCGAAGATATCGACATATTCTCGTAGCAATTCGATCAACCCCTTCTTAACAGATTCTTCCAGGAGTGCCCCAATCTTCACTTCTCGCACACAATCCTCAGACCCCAAGTTGACTGTTTCCAGATTCTCAAGATGTGGCTGAATGATCTTCTTTTCATGCTCAAGTAGACGGGTAATCTCATCAGGAATCTCTTCAACATCATCTTCCTCTGCCTCAAATACAGGGAACTCAAAATTGGGAGATGGCGTTGGATCATTATGTTCAATGGGTTTAGAAATCAACCTGCATAATGATTTAGGATATGAAAAGCTTTTAGAAATCAAACAAGACAAATCATTATGAAGATGAAAAGATTGATTTTATTCTTTTTTTTAGGGTTTTATGTGATCACCAATTTCATGCAAAAAGCAAAAAGGGAAAATAATTGGAAAAACAAACATTTAACATGAATTTATTGAATGAAAATATCATTGTATTTATGTTGCCAACAATGTCATCACTTCTCCTTTTGGCATGGGAGAAGAGTTTTTAAACAAAGTGATCATTACGTTGACTTGTGAACAACTGTAGGAATATCCACAGCGACCCAATTGTTGCAGACCCCTCCAGGGATAATGAAATTGTCAGAATCCTCTGCATCCTCTTCCAAGACAACAACAACTTCCTCCTCCTGACCAGTGTGGATGAAACCTCCACTCTTGAATAATCCTTTTTCGTTGAAGATCCCAGAAGAAAAACCAATGCCAACCCAGGACTTATTGTCTTCCAGCTCAATCATTTTTCCTAGACCAGCAATTGCACCACACTCAATGGCCAACTTCGTATCTCTATAGGAAGTAAATGAATGAGTTCTCTTCTCAACAGGCTCAGCTATAGATAAAGCTTGGAAAGGAGTTCCAACTTCATCTTCAGCATCTATGTATGAGAAGGAAGACAAGTGGCTAACCAGGAGATCCTTTTCTCCCCCTACCACTACCAATTTCTTATTCTTCATAAATTCCAGCTTCTGGTGTAGGGTGGATGTCACGGCGCCAGCCTCGTGAATCCATGGTCTGCCTAGGAGACAGCTGTATGATGGGTGAATATCCATAACCTGGAAGGTAATCTGGAAATCACTTGGTCCAATCTTGATTGGGAGATCAACTTCCCCAATCACATTTTTCGAGACCCATCGAAAGCTTTCACAACTACCCCACTCTGCCTCATGGGAGGCCCTTGATAAAACAGTCTTAAGAGAGTGGTTTTTGGCAATACATTCAGGGATGACCCAGTGTCCACCAGCACATTGGACATGGCGTCGTTTCTACAATTCATGGATATATGTAAAGCCAAGTTATGGTCTCTTCCCTCCTCAGGGAGATCAGAGTCATAGAAACTCAAATTGTTACAAGCAGTAATGTTTGTAACAATGTTATCGAACTGTTCTATAGTGACATCATGATCTACATATGCCACATCCAAAACTTTATGCAGAGCCTCTCTATGCGGTTCTGAATTCAGAAGTAAAGATAACACGGATATCTTGGATGGCGTTTGTAGAAGCTGGTCTACAACGTTGTACACACTCTTCTTGATGAGCTTCAGCATCTCATCACAGTCTTCTTTCACATTGCCGCTAGGGCCAACAGAAGTAGGAGTTTTTAGTACAGAGGAGGGCTTAACAACAGGTTCCGGATTCGGGGTGCTCACAGCATTCCCAATCGGACGTTCAACAAAAGCAGCCTTAGCCTGGGGCTTCGGTGGCGCAGAAAACACACGACTGCTGCGGGTCAAACCACTTACGTCAGCAATGTTCACAACAGAGGAGGATGGTAAAGGCATCTCTTTCCCATCTTCTACAGTAATAGCATTGTAACGAAAGGGAATTGCTTTTTCGGAAGAATACGGTACAGGAACGGCATGCATAACGATCAAGGAAGGGGAAACCTTCTGCTTGCTACCATCGTACTTGATAATAACAGGTTCAAGTATCCGAAACACTGGGGAAATCACGTTGACCTCAGGCTCATCTTCGTCAACATTCCTATTCTGGAGAATCTCAATAACTCCTTCGTCCAACATTTCCTGAAGATCTTTACGCACCTGGCGACAACCCAAAGGGGTAACAGGGCAGATTCGGCATCTATCATGGTCGTGTTCACAATGACTGTACTCGCACAGCAAAGGGTGCAACTCGACCAAGGATTGTCGAATATGACTGACATATTTGACTTTGTACTTGCCAGGGAAGCCCTGGACCATGTTGACAGATTTCCCATGCTCGGGCAATGGGTTCTTCTTCACATTAGGACCTACGTCCTCAAAACACAGGATGCCACACCTCACAAGGTCTTGAACCTTGGTCTTCAAAGGATAGCAATTCTCCACGTCATGGCCGGGAGCACCAGAGTGGTATACACAATGCAATTCAGGCTTATACCACCACTGAGGGTTAGCAGGTATAGCTGGTGGGTCTTTCGGAGTAATCAACTTCCTCTCTATCAAAGAGGGATATAGTTCTGCGTACGTCATCGGAATCGGATCAAAAGTGACCTTTTTCCTCTCGTAACTCGTGTTGGTTTCATTACTGTTTCGAGACTGATAGGCCTGCTGTTGCGGACGATGTTGTTGCTGTTGATATTGCTGAGGTGGTTGTTGATTGTTGCGATGTTGCTGATACTGTTGATTGTCTCTGAAAACAGATGCTATATGAGCCACCTGGTGCTGGTTACCGGCAAGACGCACAGTCTTCCTCTTCACAGACGGTCTTCTTGGTTTCGCATGGGAGGTCACAACATGTGCCTCTCCATCCTTCTTCTTTGCAAACGCCCCATAACGTTTGGCAGAAGAGCCTTCTTCCTTGGTTAGCCGTCCTTCTCTAACCCCTTCTTCTAACCGCATCCTCATGTTCACCATCTCGGTGAAGTCAGAAGGAGCGCTAGCAATCATCCGCTCATAATAGAATGAACTCAAGGTTTTCAGAAAAATCTTGGTCATTTCTTTCTCTTCTAGCGGAGGCACGATCTGTGCTGCCAACTCTCGCCACCTCTGGGCGTACTCTTTGAATGTTTCCTTGTCCTTCTGGGACATGGCCCTCAATTGATCCCTATCGGGAGCCATATCCACATTGTACTTGTACTGCTTGAAGAAGGCTTCGCCAAGGTCGTTGAAGGAACGAATGTTCGCACTGTCAAGCCCCATATACCATCTCAGGGCAACACCAGACAGACTGTCCTGAAAGTAGTGGATGAGAAACTGGTCATTATCAGTCTGAGTAGACATTTTCCTGGCATACATGACCAGGTGGCTGAGAGGACAAGTATTCCCCTTGTATTTTTCAAAGTCAGGGACCTTGAATTTCACAGGAATCTTCACATTGGGAACCAAGCAAAATTTGGCGGCAGACTTGCCAAAGAGATCCTTTCCTCTAAGAGTCTTCAATTCCTTGCGAAGCTCCAGAAATTGGTCATTCATAGCATCCATCTTCTCATGGACATCTGGGGCCTCAGATGGCTCAGAATGATAGATGGTGTCGTCTACCCTAGGCATGGTATGCACGACAGGAGGAGGAACAACAAGGATCGGGCTAGATGCCGGCATAGAAGCAAAAATTGGAGCAGGGCCCTCAGGCATGAAATTAGGAGGCATCCCCCACGGGAACCCGGTTGGCATGGCTGTCGGCACAAAGTGTGCATTGGCTGTAGGCACAGTTGAGGAAACAATCTCAGAGATGACTGTCCTCTAGGGAGGAGTTAAAGGTGTTGAAGAAGACTGGCTCTGGGCAGCCAGGAATGATTCCATCAAAGCACTCAGTCTGGCAACTTCCTCTTTGAGTTCACGGTTCTCTTGCTCTAGATGATCCATCAATCTTGACGAGTTGGCTCTAGAGTAGTACCGGTGAGTCAGCTTGTCTTCAAAATAAATGAAGAGCACAAAGTTAGACCACAGGACCAGAAGCCGAGAACAAAACCTGCTTATGCATATGATGCATGCAATGCTTGTGCATATGATTTGTTTTTATTTCAAAGGAACTCTAGGGTTTTATTTGCAAATTTTGGAAATATTAACTGTTAATCACATATGGAAATATCTCATCAAATAACATCAGGGAAAAGAAGTACAGCATTGTTAATCATATACAAGAGAAAAGGAAAATAATCATCCTATGGATCCCTAGTAACAATCATCTAAAGCTCGGGACACACGAAGATAAGATGCACGAAGCCTCTTCACTTCCCTCTCGTAAGCTGCCTCCATATCTGCCTTTTCCTTGGCGAGTCGATCGTACTTCCTTTTTCAAAACTTGGAGGAGTGGGGAAGTAGAGAAGTCCATGCATCATCAGGATCATCAATAACCTAATGCTCGAGTGTCGCATCACGCGAAAAACCGGCGGGAAAACAAGAACAACAGAGCCGCCACCGTGCGTTATTTATCCCAAAAGAGGGAAAGGAAACGCTCAGAGTAAACCTGGAAAGAACATGGTCTCGCGACCAAAAAGGATGGGTTCGGGAGTCGGTTATGCGAAGGGAAGGTATTAGCACCCCTACGCATCCGTAGTACTCTACGGGATCCACGCATAATGGAAAGGAAAATGGTTGCTAAACACTGCTCACACACACACACACACTGGCTGAAAGAGACACAAGAAAACAGACAAGACTGACTCGGCAGGATACTGCATCCTGGGCCTACTTAGTCTATCAGGCATAGACATCAGAGTCGAAGTAGTTCGGACTGGGGAAACGACACATGCTCGCTAGGATATCGCATCCTATGCATACGTATCTCCTTGGACGAAGGAGAATCAGAGCATTCGTAGCTCGGCTGACACGCACACAAACAAACACAGGCTAAGGCAAACGTGGAGCCTGAATGCCAATTGCTGGACTTACATCAGCATCCGAACCAAACACACGCACACTGGAACCCAAATGCCACTCGATGGACTTACATCAGCTTCCAAGCACACAACTGACAAAACAAAGACACAAGCACCCGGAGAGATCTGCTCATCTCCTGCCTACGTACCTCATCTGGTATGAGGATCAGGGCGACGTAGTTCCCCTACGGAGGGATACAGGACTAGCCTAACCAGATAACAGAGGGAGACACAACACTAGGGAGACTACGACTCGAGCCTAGATGTTGTCATGCAAAGTCGTCCCTAAGTTAAGGTTTCTAGCTAACTGGCACAGGGAGCCAGCCTATCCTAATCATGACTTGCACAGGAAGCAAGCCACACACACACTTAACTTGCACAGGAAGCAAGCCAAGCAAAACCTAACTTGCACAGGAAGCAAGTCTAAACTAACCCTAACTTGCACAGGAAGCAAGTCAAACAAACATACAAGCACAGGTAGCACACACTCTATGCACACAAGAGGCTCAAACAAGGGTTAGGTTTTAGTCGAGGGGTCATATCAACCTCAACAAACAAACCTCTGGAACTGGGTGAATGTGCTCTTAACCTTGCCATTGAGGGGCTAAGGTGAAGCAGATGAAAGGTGAGTGAAGATAAGACTTCACAGCTCTTATCCCTGGCCTGGGAGAGCTTAAGACAAGAATGTGTGGGTTCAGAAAGTGGGAACCCTTCTACACATTTAAAACTGACTCAACTGTACAATTGTACAAGATCTTGGGTTTGTATCTGCAATGCGTCAACACAGTGGTGTGAGCAAAGCAGATGACATACAGAATAGCAGGGGATAGGTTGCTTATCCCTTGGTTCTGCCAATTGCCTCTTCACTTAGGAGGTCTTTGACTCTATGCAAGGACAAAGTTAAACATCCACAAACATTGCCTCTTAAGGAGGGCTTCAGACAGTTGCCTGGCCAAGTAACAGGCCAGGTCTTCCAGACTACATGAAGATGAGAAATATACCTCAATGCAAATTGCTTATACAAGCAAAGCAAAGCAAAAGTTCACAAGGAACTGAGCAACTAAAAGCACCTGAAACAGTCAAGCAGATGTTAGTATGCAACTTCAAAACAAAGCAAAAGGAACCAGACATTAACAGTTAGTCAGAAGCAAATGAATGTGCAAGGCACAAGGCTTAAGGCTTGAGAGCCAAGCCACCTACAAAACAAACAAATTAGTCAATGATATTCAAGCAAGCTCAACCAAAAAGAATTGGTCTCATTGGTCATTTGGTGCTCAACCTGAAAACATAAGCTCAAAAGTGAGTAACAGGACCACTAGGGCAAACCTAGGGTCAAAAGAGAATGAAAAAGTCAAAACAGCAAAGGGAAAGTATCCAAAATCATGCTCAAACAATCAAGAAACAAAACCAATTGGGTTCACATTCATATCAATCATCATCATCATTTCATGAACAATTTAGGTCAAAACATGGCATTTAGAAGCTCAAAGAAGTCAACAGCAAGACTTAACTAGAAAGCAATCTTAAACATTTCCAAAAATCACCAAATAAATCATGATCAATCTTAACACATAGCATGGTAAGCATGTCAAATTTCATCTCATTTGGACAAGTGGAAGGCAGTCAATGAAAATCAGAAAGTCAAAGCAATTTTGAACATGCTCAAAGAAGTCAACCAAACATGCATCAACTTAGAAAAATCATAAATCAGAAATGGTGTATGATAAATGAATGGGACTAAAACCATGGCAAAGCTTAAGATGTCTAGTAATCACATATGAAATTTCAAGTCCCTCTAATAAAATATGAGAATTTCACAAATGAAATGGGAACAAGTGTCGCAAAAAGTCAACATATGACTAAACAAGGGAGAAAATCTCAAACAATTAGGAAATGCCACAAATAATTCCAAGAAAATTCACATGTAAACTAGACATACAAGAGTACATTCATGCAAAAATTCAAACCAATTTGAGTTCAAGAAGCATGGTAATGAAAATCATGAAGTTGGGCATCAATGGTGTGACACAAATTGTCACACCCTAATTCAAAAAATCATAACTCACAAACCAGCAATGATAAATTCAAAAACTCTATACCAAAATCACCATGAGTGTGTCTAGTTTAAGCACAAAAAATTTGGGAGCCATTGGATAAAGTATCACCATTTCACAAATGTTTTGGCAAAGTGTACAAAAATTGGTCACAAGTCACAAACTAATATGCCAAACAAAAACCAATGATCACAAAATTCTGGAAAAAATATGATAAAAAAGTAGAGATCATGATGAAGATGATGAAAAAATTCCCATGAGAATTGGATTTAAAATGAACAAGTTATGATTTTTGCAAGTGAGCCATGCCAAGTGAAATAAAAATTGAAACAATTAAATGATTTAAATGAAATAAAAACCGGGAATGGCAAACTTGTAATTCCCAGGTCACTTATCCAAAACGCAGCGTTTTGGCCAGGGAAACGAAATGTTTCTATTGGTCCGTTTCAAATGGAAAAGGGCGCGGTTCATACAAAGCCCTAATTCAGAAATCCGCAGGAAAATCCGCAGCCAGCTCATGAAGGCTGCAGGAAAATCCGCAGGAAAAACGCAGCAACCAAAAACAACACGCTGTTCATCACCACCCTCAATCGTGATTTCCAGAAAAATGCAAAGTTTACAGAAATGAATTTTAGGCGTTGCATCGTGTACATCTATCAGCAGGCATCAATAAACAACAATCATATCATCCAACAACAACATATTAAGCATTAATCGAACAAATTTAATCATGAACAACAAACTTTAAAACCCTCGTTCTCTCTCATTATGGCATGGTTTTTCACGATTTAAGTTTCATGGTGATCAGCATGGCACACTCTATCTAAGGCATGGCATAGTTTTAAGAATGGTGAAGATCAAAAACTCACCAAGATTGAAGGGCAGTCGTGATTTGATGGTTGTTTGGATGTTTAAGTTTGAAACAGATGCTCTAAAACCCTCCTAATGATGAATGGTGAAGATGCTTTGGCTTGCAATAGCTTGGAATGGCTGCACACGAGTTCTGCTATTGTTGATGCTTGAAGAAAACAGTTGTGTAAATGCTGTTACAGATGGAGAATGATGATTGAAATGTGTCCACAATGATGCTTGGATGGTGGAACAACAATGGCCAGGCTCAGTTCTTTGAGAGTTTTTGACAGATTTTTGGAAAATGCAAAAATGAAGTTTGAGAGAATGAGTGATTTCTGAGTTGGTGTGGCTGCTACTAGGGTTTGTAATTGACAGAAAATGATGTTAAGATCTGCTGTTTGATGTTGCTTGTGGTACTGAATCAAAGGCCATGAAAATGTGGGATGTAGTACCGGTGAGTCAGCTTGTCTTCAAAATAAATGGAGAGCACAGAGTTAGACCACAGGACCAGAAGCCGAGAACAAAACCTGCTTATGCATATGATACATGCAATGCTTGTGCATATGATTTGTTTTTATTTCAAAGGAACTCTAGGGTTTTATTTGAAAATTTTGGAAATATTAACTGTTAATCACATATGGAAATATCTCATCAAGTAGCATCAGGGAAAAGAAGTACAGCATTGTTAATCATATACATGAGAAAAGGAAAATAATCATCCTATGGATCCCTAGAAACAATCATCTAAAGCTCGGGACACAGGAAGATAAGCTGCACGAAGCCTCTTCACTTCCCTCTCGTAAGCTGCCTCCATATCTGCCTTTTCCTTGGCGAGTCGATCGTACTTCCTTTTCCAAAACTTGGAAGATTGGGGAAGTAGAGAAGTCCATGCATCATCAGGATCATCAATAACCTGATGCTCGGGGAACTCTATCAAAGCATCTTTCTCCTTAATCTGCTGAAGCAACTCTTCCCTTTCACGGATCCAGGCACGTGATAGGTCTTCGTCTCTCAACTCCTCTACTCCTTGGTTAGGGAGGTTTGAGGGCCCAGCCACAACCAAAGGTGTAGGTGTCGGATATTTGTAAGGCATGAGATACTCAGATGCTCTCTTCCTTACCCAAGCAGTGTAAGGCTCCAAAGCAACACAATTCTTAGGACCCAACTCTTTCCTACCTTTCTTATGAACCTTGTGCCAAGCACGAACCATTCTGCCCTTCAAGCCTTGGGGATCTTTACCCTCCTGAAAGAACATACCTTCTAACAGAATGTTATTAGGTTTATCCTTTAGGGGGAACCCAAGCTCACGACGCGCTATAACAGGGTCGTAGTTAATCCCACCACATGTACCAAGAAGAGGCACATTGGAGAATTCACCACAAGAGTCAATAATTTGCACACCATCATATACACGGTTATACCAGGAGATATCATCATTAGTGAGAGACATAAGTCTCGTGGACCACCGTAGACATCCCTCGTTCTCCTTGAAGGCGACCGTCTGAGGTAAGTGAGAAATAAACCACTTATACAACAGAGGCAAACATCACACAATGGCACCACCACCCTTTGCATTCCTCATATGCAAAGAGAAATAGGTATCACCCAACAGAGTAGGAACGGGATTAAGAGCAGAGAAGATCCTAATAGCGTTCACATCCACAAACTTGTCGATGTTGGGGAATAATACCAACCCATAGATGAGAAGTACAAATATGGCTTCAAAGGTATCCTCACTCATGGCCTTCCCATAAACAGTAGCTTGAGCAATGAGGAACTCAGAAGAGAGACCTTGAATTCCACCTTTGGTAGTCATATGAGCACCAACCAGAGATTCATCTATGTGCAACATGTCAGCTATCTCTTGAGAAGTAGGAGTACTCTCCAAGCCACTGAACGGCAACTGATCCAGAATAGGTATACCCACGAGATAAGCATACTCCTCAAGGGTAGGCAAAAGCTGGAAGTCCGGAAACATGAAGCATCGGTACAAGGGATCATAAAACTGCACCAATACGCTCATCAACCCTTCATCCACCTGAGTAGTCAAAAGAGGAAGAAGCTTCCCAAAACGAGCTTTGAAACCCAAGGGATCTAATACATAGGATGTCAGATTCCTTAACTCTTTCAAATCTGGCTGTCTGAAGCTGTACTTCTTTGTATTCCTTCTTTGTCTTTCCATGTTTGAAAATTTTGCAAATAAACCCCTTAAGTTCCTTGAAAATTTCTTTTATTATTGATGATATGGATGCAAATGGGTGCATGAATGCATGAATGCAACAATCACACTCAAGGATCAAGCAAAGCACACCAAACAAAGGTCATGGGACGGATCATATTATCCTTAATATCAATCATCCATTTTGGTGGATTATGGTTTACACCTTATCAACACCCAAGTTCCATTGATATTAAGGATGCATGAACGGATCAACCATGAATCAAGGGTTTGTTGCAAGTCTACAAGAGGTTCCCATAGTCATCATCCCATCTTTCGAATATTATCGGAGAAACGACTACTCGTATTCCAACAATATTCTCAAGAGAGACTCTTATGAGTGTAGTATCGCATAACAATCGTACCAAACCTTACATTTGAACGACTTCCGCACTACATCCTAAAAATAGGCCAAGATGGGTTTGGTAAACTAAGGTCCTTGGCATCTAAGGTCTATATTGGAAAGAGTAATGTCTAACCACAACTTACTTGTGTGACATTATTGATCCCAACATGACCTCCACCAAGTGAATGGACTCACAAGTCAACTTGCTAAGGAATAACTCCACACAAGTCGACAAGACTACGCCATTCTCCTATCCTAATTGCACTCAAGTTCGGGTATAGAACTCATCTCACAAACATCACCAAGCACACAAGGAATTAATATCAAGCAAGTCAATCATTACTTATAATACAGTAATCCCAAATTGCACAAAAATATGTAAAAAAACAATATAATACAACAACAAAGGTGAAAAGTAGGCAAAACCCACTAGGGACCGCATCTCCCCAGCAGAGTCGCCACTTTTCTGTAGCGGGGTATTCGTTACCATTGGAGATATTGACTAAATCCAAGGTAAATCATTCAAAGTCAAGTCGCCACTGCACTTCTATTTATCCAAAGGAATGGTTAGAAAGCGAACAAAAACCTAAAAGTTTTACAAATAAAACTAGTAAAAGAAACAGAGATCTGGGTAAGGGGGTTGGTTATGCAATGGGAAGGTGTTAGGCACCCAAAACATCCTAGGTACTCCTTGGGAGCCCTTTTCACACTTGTTGTAAAGGTTATTGTTTTGTGAAAATTTTATTTATGCAAACATGATTGAAGAGATGAGAAGAGAATATACAAGTTTATTTACATTTTGTGTTTGGATGGATAAACCCATTGCCTACGTACCCTCTTATAAAAAGATTAGGATCAAAACCTCGTAGTTCGGGGTAAAAATTTAAAACAACAAATGAGTGGATTGATTGGTCCAAAAGCCTTAAGGTCTTTTGTTATCAAAGGGAGAAAACTCAACCTAAAACCACAAATCCACAATGTGAGGATAGCTTCAACATGCTAGTGAGGGGTTAACCCTATAATAAGCATGGAAGGCTCATTGTCCATCACTAAGGACAAAGGTGAGTATTACATCTACCACAAAGATAACTCAAACCTAATAGCTACAGGTTATGAATTTTTTTAATTAAGAAGTGGACATTGAAACCACAAAAAGACATTTGAATGGGTTATATCTACCAATTAGAAGTATATACAAAATGGTCAAAGTTGACTTAAAGATTCAATTCAAAATGAGTGTTATGAAAAGAAAGTTTTAAAATCAAAAGCATAAGGCTTAGGTTTCTAATGTTGAAAACAAAGTCAAATGTTTGCACAAAAAGGTTTTGGCTTGGGTTAGGGTGGAGAAATGAAGGAGAAGGACTAAGTCATAAGGAGAACAAAAAGGTAAGGAATAAGAAATGAAACCACACTAGGAGTTCCACTCTTGAGATCATATTGATGATCCATGTAGATCCCATCCTTAGGAATATGCAAGCACAAAGCATAAGCAATCACACAAGTCTCATAAGAGATCCTCAATGTATCTTGGTATCTTCCACTTAGATGAACATGGTAATGATCTTCAAATTAAGCTCAAAGGGAAAAACTCCTAGTTCAAGAGCACACACATCAAAAGTTCACAAGTAAACAAACATCACACACTATATACATACAAGAGGCTTAAACAATGGGTGGGCTTTAGTCAAGAGGGGTCATGTCAACCTTGACAAACAAGTCAAACTGTAATGGGTAATCAAGTGAGCTCTTAACCACTAACATTGAACGTTAGGGTGAAGCTGATCAAAATGGTAATGAGGATGAGACCTCATGCTCTTAACCCTGGCCGGGGTGAGCTCATGACAAAGAAAGCGTGGGGATCCAGAAAGTGAGATCCTATTCAGCTTGACAGACACTGGACAAAGATCTTGGGTACATGTTCAGAAGCATCAGCACGTAGTGCGAGCATAAAGAACGACACACTGAATAACAGGGGATTGGCTACTAATCCCTTTTATCCGTCAATTGCCTCTACTCTTGGAGGTCTTATCAAGTAACACATGTCTCTCTTGGAGGCCTTTGGCACAATTTTAAACAAACACAAACAGAGCCTCTGAAGGAGGACTTGCCAGCAAAATGCCTGCCAAAAAGGTGACAGGACTTCCAGACTACATGAAGTAAGAAGATAACTACCTAAGTGGTGTGTCAACCACAATCCAAAGCTTAAGCAAAAGCAAAAGCAAGCAAGCAACTAAGGTACCTGTAAAAAGACTAAACAGTTAATATTTCAGTTGTAAAACCAACAGACAAACAGTGAAACTTTCCAACAATTACACAATCCAATGAACAATGCCCAAGCATTCAAATGAACTCATGAGCTCAAGCACATCACTTAAAATCCTACAAAACAAACATAAGTTAGAACTCAAATCATTTGCATCTCACAAAATGAGAAAAATCAACCATCAATGCTAATTGTCCAAACCTGAAACACAAAACAAGGTTAGTTTATGTACAAACCACTAGTGCAAAGACTAGATTCAAAACTATGTCAAATGATCAAAACAGAACCCAATCTTTTGCACATTATACATTCAAACAATCCACAAAATGTCCTCAAAAGGACCAGCATCAAATCAAAAAGCAAGTGCCTCAAATGGCCTATGCTATGCAATGACCAAAAATAGGTACAAAATGAACTTCCAAGTTAGAAAATTCACCTCAAATCAGAAATGCATGCAATGACTTTGATATTTTTTGTACAAGTTCTTCATGTCATGAACAATCAATATGCAAAAAATCAAATCCAGAAAGGTTCAAATGATATATGAACAAGAATGTAACAATTCAATGTCAAAAATGTGACACAAATTGTCACACTTTTCTCTATGTGTCAAAAGTGATGATAACATATGAGAAAAATTCCAAACCAGCGACCAAAAATTCACATCATGTATGAATGTCAAGCATGCAAAAGATTGGATCAAATGGCTCAACATAGAGAATTTCACAAAGCATTGAATGCAATAGACCAAATTAGCACAATGTTCAATCAAAAATATCCACATAAAAATCCAGACATCAACAAATCATGAAATTAACACAAAAAAGTAGTAGAGATCAAAACAAAACTATGAAAAAAATTTGGGATTAAATTGGACTATTTTTGCATTTTTAATGAACTAAACAAAATGAACAAAATAAATGGAATAACATGGAAAATATGGAGGGAAATTCAAATATTTGAATCAAATCAGAATAAACACACGCCCTTGGATCTGGCGCGCATCAAGCATCAACGTTCCACATTCAAATTAGCAAAATGCCGCGTTTCATTAAACAGTCAGCATGCACAATCAGATTTCAAAACACGCGTGGCAAGGTCAACGAAATCGTAGCCAATCAATCTCACACGTAACAACACACATGGCAGCCAACAAGGCAAACCCTAACATTTAACACAGACGCCGGAGCTAAGCTCCGGTCGTCTTCTCCGACCACAAGCACGGTGGCGCCGCCACAAAATTTTGCAGAAACTCACGAGGCCTATACCATTCAAACCGTCCTTCAACAAGGATTCCAAATATCAATTCAATTTCATCTAATTCTTCCTAGATTCCAAGGATCGAAGAGAAACATATTCATGATCAAAACTTACAGTCAACCATACATGCTCAATACTCAACCAAAATCAATTCTAATCATATCTACAAGCTCTACTAATCAAGATCTACACATCTACGACCTTAAAACAGCAAAAGAAGATGATGAATTTTGCATCACCTGGAAATGGAGGTTGCTGAAATCGTGTTCTCAAGCGCTCATATGCTCCAGATCTTCTCCTTTGATCTTCCTATGAAGCTTTAAGCAAGAATCAACAGTTGAAACCTCTTGAATCTTCTTCAATTTTCAAATTCCATCGCCATGTTCAAGCTCTTGATCTGCATGAAATCTGGCTGAATTGCTCCAATCAATGGATGGATCCTGCTCAGTGAAGCACCAGGAGCAAGAATATGCAAGATTTTTTGGTGTTTGTGTGGAGAAAATCAAAATTCGAAGAGAGAGAAATTGGAGGGAGTTTTGAATTTTCAGATCTGAATTGGTTCTTTTCTTCAGTTATGATTAGGGTTTGAGCTTTTATATCCCATGCTAATGATGCTGCTAATCACTTAAGCCAAATGCTAATCATGATTAATGAGATTTCAAGCATCTTGCAAAAATGCAAATTGATCTTTCCTTACCATAATCCACGTGTACAACTCCATGTTAAGCTTGGAATTCACTCAAGATCAACCAATGGTCATGGTTTGATGATTAATTTGCTTGCACCTTAAGCCAAAAATGAATAATGAATATTTTCTTCAAAATGCACATGTGTGAAATAGTGAGAATACAAACCATGATTCCTTTGCATAATTGAGCCAAATGAGGTCATTTTGAGATGCCTTGAACATGAGGAGCATTTTGCAAAAAGAATGAATCAAATTGGAGCATTGTATCAAAAGTTAGGTCATTTTGAATTTCCATGCACACCTTGTGATCAAATGACCATAACTTCTCAACCATTCATCATATGGACATGAATTAAGACTTTTTGGAAAGGGGAGACAAAGATCTACAACTTTCATGTTCACTAAAAGTCCATTTGAAACTTCTTTGACATTGACAAGTCAAGTTGAATGTGGACCAAAAACTTGCCAAATTTGGAAACTTTGAATTTAAGGTCATTTTCCATTTTTAGTAACTTTTGCCATGACCTTTGAATCTTCAAGATGGATGATTATAATGATGTATGAACCTCATTTGAACATGATTGAGGTGTCTCAACTCATTTCCCCACCTCATAGCCCTTAGTTGACTGCATAGTTGACTTTTGGTCCTCAGATGGCCTTGAAATGTCTTGATTAGCTTGAGCCTCTACCACTTGATGGAATAGATTCAAAATGGAACCCTAGCTCATGTAAGCTCCTTATAATGATCATGTGGTCTTCATCCCAAGAAAATACCTCATCTCTTGCACAAAGGATCTTCTTGAAGCTCTTGACCTGGTGATTGCTTAAGCTATAACAAAAGATGTTAAATGACATATTTTTGTGCTTTTGGTTAGTGAATAAAACAAGAAAAGCAAGGATATACAATTCAAGCATGCTTGGTGATCTCAAACCACTTACAAGAGATCCCTACCCAAAGGAAAAGGGAGCCAAGATGCTCAATGATCCTTGAGGCTATGCAATGCAATATTATGATGCCGTGAGGGATTTTAGGGACAAAATTGGGGTCTTACACTTAGCATTGGTAATTGGGTTTGTTCTCACTTTGTGAGATGCGAATACATTTAGTACTGACCTATTGTTATTTTGTAGGGTTTTAATTGATGTGGTGAACTCATGAGCTCATTTGAGTGCTAGGGCACTTATGCACTGAATTGTGTAACTGTTAGAGGGTTTCACTGTTTGTCTGCTGGTTTTATGACTGAAGTACTAACTGTTTCGTCTTTGTACAGGTACCTTAGTTGCTTGCTTGCTTTAGCTCTTGCTTAAGCTTTGGATTGTGGTTGACACACCACTCAGGTAGTTAGCTTCTTACTTCATGTAGTCTGAAGTCCTGTCACCTTTTTGGTAGGCATTTTGCTGGCAAGTCCTCCTTCAGAGGCTCTGTTTGTGTTTGTTTAAAATTGTGCTAAAAGACCTCCAAGAAGAGGCATGTGTTATATTTGATAAGACCTCCAAGAGAAGAGGCAATTGACGGATAAAAGGGATTAGTAGCCAATCCCCCGTTATCAGTGTGTCGTTCTTTATGCTCGCACTACGTGCTGATGCTTCTGAACATGTGCCCCAGATCTTTGTCCAGAGTCTGTCAAGTGGAAAAGGATCCCACTTTCTGGATCCCCACGCTTTCTTTGTCATGAGCTCACCCTGGCCAGGGTTAAGAGCATGAGGTCTCATCCTCATTACCGATTTGATCAGCTTCCCCTAACGTTCAATGTTAGTGGTTAAGAGCTACAGATTACCCTTTACAGTTTGGCTTGTTTGTCGAGGTTGACATGACCCCTCTTGACTAAAGGCCACCCATTGTTTGAGCCTCTTGTATGGATATAGTGTGTGATGTTTGTTTACTTGTGAGTTAAGTTCTTGTTAGAGACCTCAACTTAGGGATGTTGATTGCATGACAACTATTAGGCTCGAGTCTTAATCTCCCTATTAGTTTGTTGTTTCCCTAGTCTCTGGTTAGGAGAGTGTTTTACCCCATGAAACTTTTGATGTGTGTGCTCTTGAACTAGGAGTTTCCATTTGAGCTTAATTGGAGGATCATTACCATGTTTATCCAAGTGGAAGATACCAGATACATTGAGGATCTCTTATGAGACTTGTTTGATTGCTTATACTTTGTGCTTGCTTATTCCAAAGGATGGGAGCTACTTGGATCATCAATATGATCTCAAGAGAGGAACTCCTACTGTGGTTTCATTTCTTATCCCTCACCTTTTTGTTTTCCTTAGGACTTAGCCCTTCTTCTTCATCTCTCCACTCTAACCCAAGCCAAAACCCTTTTGTGCAAACATTTAACCTTTGTTTTCAACATTAGAAACCTAAGCCTTATGCTTTTGATTTTCAAACTTTCTTTTCATAACACTCATTTTGAATTGAATCTCTAAGTCAACTTTGACCATTTTTGTATATACTTCTAATTAGAAAATATAACCCATTCAAATTTCCCTTTTGTGGTTCTAGTGGCCACTTCTTAATCAAATTTTTTTCATAACCTTTAGCTATTAGGTTTGAGTTATCCTTGTGGTAGATGTAATACTCACCTATATCCTTAGTGATGGACAATGAGTCTTCCATGCTTGTTATAGGGTTAACCCCTACTAGCATGTTGAAGCTATCCTCACATGGTGGATTTGTGGTTTGGTTGAGTTTTATCCCTTTGATAACAAAAGACCTTAAGGCTTTTGGACCAATCAATTCACCAATTTGTTTAGAGATTTTTACCCCGAACTACGAGGTTTTGATCCTAATCTTTTTATAAGATGGTACGTAGGCAATGGGTTTATCCATCCAAACACAAAATGTAAATAACTTGTACATTCTCTTCTCATCTCTTCAATCATGTTTGCACAAATAAAGTTTTCACAAAACAATAACCTTGGCAACAAGTATGAAAAGGGCTCCCTAGGAGTACCTAGGATGTTTTGGGTGCCTAACACCTTCCTGTCGCAACGCGAAAAACAACCGGCGGAAAAAAAACACAGAGCCGCCACCGTGCGTTATTTATCCCAAAAGAGGGAAAGGAAACGCTCGAAGTAAACCTGAAAAAGGGAAAGGAATGGTCTTACGACCAGAGATTGCAAGGCAGGGGAGTCGATTACGCAAGGGGAAGGTATTAACACCCCTCACGTCCGCCGTACTCGACGGGATCCACGCTCAAAAGAATAGAAAAAAGTTGCTGAATAACTGCTCAAAGAATGCACACACTGGAATAACAAACAGGTGGAAGAAAACGGAGGAAGCGAACTCGGCAGGATATCGCATCATGGGCCTACGTAGTTTGTCAGAAACAAACATCAGAGTCAACGTAGTTCGGGGAAATGGGGAACATGCTCGCTAGGATATCGCATCCTATGCCTACGTATCTCATTTGGAATGAGAATCAGAGCTACCGTAGTTCGGCTAACGCACACCGAAACAAAACACAACACAGAGACGCTGAGACGTCAAAAGAAACTCAACAAGGAAACGGAATGCCAATAGCTGGGCTTACATCCGACTCCAAACAAAGGCAAACAAGGAAACGGAATGCCAATAAATGGGCTTACATCCGACTCCAAACCAAACAGCACAAGGAAACTGAATGCCAATCAATGGGCTTACATCTAACTCCAAACAAATAAACAATCGCTAACCAGCGAACACCAAAGGTTCTCCAACTGACAAACTAAAAGGGAGTCTGGAACTCGAGCGTAGTAGTTGTCAAGCAAACACACACAAAAAAAGAAAAGGGTGCCCGGAGAGATCTCGCACGATCTCCTGCCTACGTACCTCATCTAGTATGAGGATCGGGGCGATGTAGTTCCCCTTAACAGGGGAGAAATTCTCCTAACCAGAGACCAAGGGAATAACGAACTAAAAGGGAGACAGACTCGAGCCTAATAGTCGTCATGCAAATTATAACCCTAGGTTGAGGTCTTTAACAAGAGTTTGACTCACACAGGAAGTGAGTCAACTCAAGTTTATCTCTACATACGTTCAACTTCCTTGGAAGTTGACCATACGACTCCTACAGAAAAGGAGATGAGAAGTGGAAAGAAGATAAACATATCAAAAGCAATCATCACACTCTATATACAAACAAGAGGCTTCACACAAGGGTGGGCTTTAGTCAAGGGGTCATGTCTGTAACACCCCGATAATAATATAATAATTATTTAAATTAAGTTAATAATATGTTTATTAATTTAATTAGATAATTGAATTATTATTATTATTATTTTGGAATAATAATTATTGGGATAATTATTTATTGGAATAAAATAAGTTGGAATAATAAAAAGTCCCATTTTTGGTAAAAAGGGTTTGCACGTGAAAAGGAAAACACAGAGAAGCGGTTGAAAGTGGATAAAGGGCAAAAAGGCAGAGCAAGAGAAGAGGAAAAGCTTGGAGCTCAGAGATTGCTGGATTAACTCAGGTAAGGGGGGTTTATCATCGATTAACGGGTATTATGGGATGATATGTACTGGGTAGTAAGAAACTATTGTTTTACCTCTGATTTGATTGATGCATGCTGGAATTGGTAGAATATTGGATAAACGGAATTGGGATTAAAATTGATGAAATTCGTAGGAATTAGAGGTAGAAACGTTAGAAAATTTTGGAATCGAAAGTGTATAATTCGTGTTAGATGAGATGAATGAATTATGTGTGAAATTTGGACGGTGGAAGGTTGGATTGGGTAGATCTCGTAGCAGAGAAAGCCATGGCAGATTTGAGAGTTCTGGTCTCTGGTCATACACGTATGGCACTAGGCAATACGCGTATGAGATGGCTGGTACGCGTATGGAGGAAGCCTTACGCGTATGGGTGAGAAAGATGATATTTTGAGCGTGTTTTGGTCTCTGTTGGTACGCGTATGGGAATGTGATACGCGTAGCATACGCGTATGAGACAGGTGATACGCGTATGGGTTGGGCGAGGAAATGCGCAATACGCGTATGAGAGTGGGCATTACGCGTATGGATTTGGTCAGGCGTGGGCAATACGCGTATGGGCATAGGCAATACGCGTATGGGCAGAATTGTGATTTTTCTGTGCTGTTGTTGTGCAGTTTTTGGTTGTTTAGGCTGAGTGATGTACTTAGCTGATGTATGATGTAGCAGGGATCATTTCCCGTTGTTTTGAGTGGTATAGGTATTAGTAGAGTGTGCTAATACTGTATTTGATTATGTGGCATGATGTGATATGCTTTTGTGATAAAATGTATTAATGATGTGTGATGATAAGCATGATGCTGTGAATGTATCAGTTATGTATGCATTTGTGAATAGACGGTTTTATGGCTTAGAGTGTGAGCTTATGTCTATTCTTGAATTGTTGTTGTTGTTGTTGTTGCATTGCTAGGTGATTAGCATGCTTATTCTAGCCTTTGGGGCTGTAGCTAATTCCCATGGTGAGGAATTAGTGAGTGAACCTTGGTGGGTTTGTTGTTGATGTTTGCATACTAGATGATTAGTGTGCATAGTCTAGCCTTCGGGGCTGTAGCTAATTCCCATGGTGAGGAATTGGTGAGTGAGTCATTAGATCTCAAATGAGTGGGACTAGTGAGCTTAGTAGCCGTATCTGGATTTGATCGGTGAGCTTGAACTGTATGTTCAAGAATAGTCGGTACCGCATGTGTGGAGTCTCATTGCATAATGAATGTATGGCATATAATATGAATGGATGTATTCCAGTATTATATGTGTGTTATGTGTTGTGTTGTTGATGTTGAGTATGGTTGAGATTATACATATGCTATATGTTACTGTTGAATATGATGTTTGAACGGATATTGCCGTTGCTGGGTGCGTAGTCTGATTAGGGTGAATTGATGTGTTATTTACTTAGCATTACATGTTGTTCTATAATGCTTATTATATTGATTGAGGAACTCACCCTTACATCTATTTTTCAGGTAACGAGCAGTGAGTTGAGTAGAAGCTAGTGCTATGGAGTCTAGTGTCGTCCTTAGTGGGTCATGCTCTGGTAGATGTAACATCGGGAGGGAATGTTTGACTATGTTTTAATTTAGTTGTTGATTCAACTTTACATGTAATGTAGTACATGATTTGAATGTCGATGTTTTGTACCCGCTGCGAATTATGCAAAAGAGTCTTATTTTGATTTAATAAATGGGCATGACAGGATATTTTGATAATTGTTGTGAAATGATTGTGTGACACCCTTCGGGGCATGATTACTCTGATTGATATGTTATTATTTTAATTAAATATTTTGGGGTATTTAGAAGGGTGTTACATTAGTGGTATCAGAGCATAGTCGGTCGAGTCGAGTCGTAATTATTCTGTTTCCCTGTACGGTATAGGTGTTGTGTAACCCTATCAGTACTCATTGTTTTAGTTGTTTGGGTTTCAGAATAGAGATGGCTGGAAGAGGTAGAGATGATGCTGCAATTGCTGAGGCTCTGGGTATGCTAGCTGGAGTACTTGGAGGAAATCCGAATGTTGTGGGAATGGGAGCTGCTCGTCAACTGAGTGAGTTCCAGAAAAACAATCCTCCAATGTTCAAGGGAGCATACGATCCAGATGGTGCTCAGAAGTGGTTGAAGGAGATCGAGAGAATCTTCCGAGTAACTGAGTGTGCCGATAACCAGAAGGTCAGGTTCGGTACGCATATGCTGTCAGAAGAAGCTGATGATTGGTGGGTTGCTAACCGCACTGAGTTGGAAACTGCTGGGAATGCTGAGATTACTTGGGCAGTGTTCAGAGAGAGATTCCTGAGGAAGTACTTTCCAGAGGATGTCAGAGGGAAGAAAGAGATAGAATTTTTGGAATTGAAGCAGGGTAACAAGTCTGTTACAGAGTATGCTGCTAAGTTCACAGAGCTGTCAAAGTATTATACTCCCTATAATGAGGCTGCTGGAGAATTTTCTAAGTGTGTGAAGTTTGAGAACGGGCTGCGTCCCGAGATCAAACAGGCTATTGGATATCAGCGGATCAGGGTGTTTTTTTGATTTGGTTGACTGTTGCAGGATTTTCGAACAGGATTCCAAGGCTAGAGCAGAGAGCTATCAGCAAAGGGTTGATAGGAAAGGTAAGAATCAGATTGATCGTGGGAAACCGTATGCAGCTGGCAAAGGTTTCCAGCGGCAGAGTGGGATGAAGAGGCCTAGTGGGGGAGACTCTAGTGCTCCTGTTAAGTGTTACAGATGTGGTCGGGCTGGACATCGTGTTCATGAGTGTACCAGTGCTGAGATGAAGTGTTTCAAGTGTGGAAAAGGTGGTCATTTGGCTGCAGAGTGTCGGTTGAAGACTGTGACTTGTTTCAACTGTGGAGAGTTGGGCCATATCAGTCCACAGTGTCCTAAGCCGAAGAAAGAGAATCAGTCAGGAGGCAAGGTCTTTGCTTTATCGGGTTCTGAGACTTCTGCAGATGATCGTTTGATCCGAGGTACGTGTTATATTAATGGCTTTCCTCTTGTAGCTATTATTGACACAGGTGCGACTCATTCTTTTATATCTTTGGATTGTGCTGTGAAACTTAAGTTAGAGATATCTGAGATGTTGGGTAGTATGGTGATTGATACTCCTGCGAAGGGTTCAGTGACTACTACTTCAGTTTGTTTAAGTTGCCCTTTGAGTATTTTTGGTAGGGATTTTAGGATAGACCTTGTGTGTCTTCCACTAGTGCAGATTGATGTTATCCTGGGTATGAACTGGTTAGTGTTTAACCGAGTCTATATCAACTGTTTTGATAAGACTGTGATCTTTCCTGAGGTTGAGGAAGAAAAGAGTTTGTTTCTATCAGCAAGGCAAGTGAATGAGGAAGTAGCAGATGGGGCAGAGTTGTTTATGCTGTTAGCGACTTTGGAAGCTAAAGATAAACTGGTGATTTGTGATCTGGCTGTGGTGTGTGATTTTCCTGATGTGTTTCCTGAAGAAGTGAATGAATTGCCGCCAGAGCGTGAAGTTGAGTTCTCGATTGATTTGGTACCTGGTACTAGACCGATATCGATGGCTCCGTACCGTATGTCTGCTGTTGAGTTAGCTGAATTGAAGAGTCAGCTGGAAGATCTGTTGGATAAGAAATTTATTCGTCCGAGTGTGTCACCGTGGGGTGCACCAGTGTTGTTGGTTAAGAAGAAGGAAGGTACTATGAGGTTGTGTGTGGACTATAGGCAACTGAATAAAGTGACGATCAAGAATCAGTATCCTTTGCCGAGGATTGATGACTTGATGGATCAGTTGGTTGGTGCGAGTGTGTTCAGCAAAATAGATTTGAGATCTGGGTATCATCAGATACGTGTGAAAACTGAAGATATTCAGAAGACTGCTTTCAGAACAAGGTATGGACATTATGAGTATTCTGTAATGCCTTTTGGTGTGACTAATGCGCCTGGAGTATTTATGGAGTATATGAATAGGATTTTCCATCCGTACCTAGACAAGTTTGTGGTAGTGTTTATTGATGACATTTTGGTGTATTCGAAATCTGAAGAAGAGCATGCTGAGCATTTGAGAATGGTTTTAAGAGTTCTACGAGAAAAGAAGTTATTTGCTAAACTGTCTAAATGTGAATTTTGGTTAGAAGAGGTTAGTTTTCTTGGTCATGTGATTTCAAGAGGCGGTGTTGCTGTTGATCCTTCTAAGATAGAAGCGGTGTCTAAGTGGGAAGCTCCGAAGTCTGTTGCTGAGATTCGAAGTTTTCTTGGATTGGCTGGTTATTATAGGAAGTTCATTGAGGGATTTTCGAAGTTGGCGTTACCGTTGACGATGTTGACTAGAAAGGGGCAAGCATTTGTTTGGGACTCAAAATGTGAAGAAGGTTTCCAAGAGTTAAAGAGAAGGTTAACTAGTGCTCCTATTCTGATATTACCGAGTTCGTCGGAATCATTTGAGGTTTACTGTGACGCTTCATTGTTGGGTTTGGGTGGTGTGTTGATGCAGAATAAGCAGGTTATAGCTTATGCTTCGAGACAGCTAAGGGTTCATGAGAGGAACTATCCGACACATGATTTAGAGTTGGCAGCTGTGGTTTTTGTTCTGAAGTTGTGGAGGCATTATTTGTACGGATCAAGATTTGAGGTTTTCAGTGATCATAAAAGTTTGAAGTATTTGTTTGATCAGAAAGAGCTAAATATGAGACAGAGGAGATGGTTAGAATTTCTGAAGGATTATGATTTTGGTTTGAATTACCATCCGGGTAAAGCAAACGTAGTAGCTGATGTATTGAGTCGGAAATCATTACATATGTCTATGTTAATGGTTAAAGAATTGGATTTAATTGAACAGTTTAGAGATCTAAGTTTGGTGTGTGAGAGTACTCACAATAGTGTTAAATTGGGAATGTTGAAGTTGACGAGTAATATTTTGGATGAGATCAGAGAGGGTCAGAAATCCGATATGCTTTTGGTTGATAAGTTGACTTTAGTGAATCAAGGTCAAGGTGGTGAATTCAGAGTTGATGAGAATGGTGTTTTGAGATTTGGTAATCGGGTGTGTATTCCGGATGTTACTGAGCTTAAGAAGAGCATTCTTGAAGAAGGACATCGTAGTGGTTTGAGTATTCATCCTGGAGCTACGAAGATGTATCATGATTTGAAAAAGTTATTTTGGTGGCCGGGAATGAAGAAAGAAATTGCGAGTTTTGTTTATTCCTGTTTGACTTGTCAGAAGTCAAAGATTGAGCATCAGAAGCCGTCTGGGCTAATGCAACCGTTGGCTATTCCAGAGTGGAAGTGGGATAGTATCAGTATGGATTTCGTTTCTGGTTTGCCGAGGACAAGTAAGAATTTTGAGGCTATTTGGGTGATTGTGGATAGACTGACGAAGTCGGCTCATTTCATTCCGATCAGAATGGATTATCCGTTAGAGAGATTAGCCGAGTTGTATATTGAGAAGATTGTAAGTTTGCATGGTATTCCGTCGAGTATTGTTTCGGATAGAGATCCTAGATTTACATCGAAGTTTTGGGAAGGTTTGCAGAAGGCTTTGGGAACTAAGCTGAGATTGAGTTCTGCATATCATCCGCAGACTGATGGTCAGACTGAGAGGACGATTCAGTCATTAGAGGATCTTTTGAGAGCTTGTGTTTTGGAAAAGGGAGGTGCTTGGGATTGTTATTTGCCTTTGATTGAGTTTACCTACAACAATAGTTTTCATTCGAGCATTGGTATGGCACCGTTTGAAGCTTTGTATGGTAGGAGATGTCGGACACCTTTATGTTGGTATGAGTCCGGTGAGAGTGCTGTGGTTGGACCGGAGATTGTTCAACAAACTACGGAAAGGATAAAGATGATTCAGGAGAAGATGAGAATTGCTCAGAGTCGTCAGAAGAGTTATCATGATAAGAGGAGGAAGTCACTTGAGTTCCAAGAGGGGGATCATGTGTTTCTTCGTGTTACTCCGATAACTGGTGTTGGTCGAGCTTTGAAGTCGAAGAAGTTGACACCTCGTTTTATTGGTCCTTATCAGATTTTGGAGAGGATAGGAGAGGTAGCCTATCGTATCGCTTTACCGCCGTCGCTTGCGAATTTGCATGAGGTTTTTCATGTGTCTCAGTTGAGGAGGTACATTCATGATCCGTCGCATGTAGTCCAAATAGATGATGTACAGGTGAGAGATAACCTGACTGTGGAAACATCACCTATGAGGATCGAGGATCGAGAGTTGAAGCAGTTGCGGGGTAAAGAGATTGCCTTGGTGAAGGTAGCTTGGGGAGGACCAGCAGGTGGCAACGTGACTTGGGAACTGGAGAGTAAGATGAAGGAGTCTTACCCAGAGTTGTTCGCTTGAGGTATGTTTTCGAGGACGAAAACTCTTTTAGTGGGGGAGAGTTGTAACACCCCGATAATAATATAATAATTATTTAAATTAAGTTAATAATATGTTTATTAATTTAATTAGATAATTGAATTATTATTATTATTATTTTGGAATAATAATTATTGGGATAATTATTTATTGGAATAAAATAAGTTGGAATAATAAAAAGTCCCATTTTTGGTAAAAAGGGTTTGCACGTGAAAAGGAAAACACAGAGAAGCGGTTGAAAGTGGAAAAAGGGCAAAAAGGCAGAGCAAGAGAAGAGGAAAAGCTTGGAGCTCAGAGATTGCTGGATTAACTCAGGTAAGGGGGGTTTATCATCGATTAACGGGTATTATGGGATGATATGTACTGGGTAGTAAGAAACTATTGTTTTACCTCTGATTTGATTGATGCATGCTGGAATTGGTAGAATATTGGATGAACGGAATTGGGATTAAAATTGAGGAAATTCGTAGGAATTAGAGGTAGAAACGTTAGAAAATTTTGGAATCGAAAGTGTATAATTCGTGTTAGATGAGATGAATGAATTATGTGTGAAATTTGGACGGTGGAAGGTTGGATTGGGTAGATCTCGTAGCAGAGAAAGCCATGGCAGATCTGAGAGTTCTGGTCTCTGGTCATACACGTATGGCACTAGGCAATACGCGTATGAGATGGCTGGTACGCGTATGGAGGAAGCCTTACGCGTATGGGTGAGAAAGATGATATTTTGAGCGTGTTTTGGTCTCTGTTGGTACGCGTATGGGAATGTGATACGCGTAGCATACGCGTATGAGACAGGTGATACGCGTATGGGTTGGGCGAGGAAATGCGCAATACGCGTATGAGAGTGGGCATTACGCGTATGGATTTGGTCAGGCGTGGGCAATACGCGTATGGGCATAGGCAATACGCGTATGGGCAGAATTGTGATTTTTCTGTGCTGTTGTTGTGCAGTTTTTGGTTGTTTAGGCTGAGTGATGTACTTAGCTGATGTATGATGTAGCAGGGATCATTTCCCGTTGTTTTGAGTGGTATAGGTATTAGTAGAGTGTGCTAATACTGTATTTGATTATGTGGCATGATGTGATATGCTTTTGTGATAAAATGTATTAATGATGTGTGATGATAAGCATGATGCTGTGAATGTATCAGTTATGTATGCATTTGTGAATAGACGGTTTTATGGCTTAGAGTGTGAGCTTATGTCTATTCTTGAATTGTTGTTGTTGTTGTTGTTGCATTGCTAGGTGATTAGCATGCTTATTCTAGCCTTTGGGGCTGTAGCTAATTCCCATGGTGAGGAATTAGTGAGTGAACCTTGGTGGGTTTGTTGTTGATGTTTGCATACTAGATGATTAGTGTGCATAGTCTAGCCTTCGGGGCTGTAGCTAATTCCCATGGTGAGGAATTGGTGAGTGAGTCATTAGATCTCAAATGAGTGGGACTAGTGAGCTTAGTAGCCGTATCTGGATTTGATCGGTGAGCTTGAACTGTATGTTCAAGAATAGTCGGTACCGCATGTGTGGAGTCTCATTGCATAATGAATGTATGGCATATAATATGAATGGATGTATTCCAGTATTATATATGTGTTATGTGTTGCGTTGTTGATGTTGAGTATGGTTGAGATTATACATATGCTATATGTTACTGTTGAATATGATGTTTGAACGGATATTGCCGTTGCTGGGTGCGTAGTCTGATTAGGGTGAATTGATGTGTTATTTACTTAGCATTACATGTTGTTCTATAATGCTTATTATATTGATTGAGGAACTCACCCTTACATCTATTTTTCAGGTAACGAGCAGTGAGTTGAGTAGAAGCTAGTGCTATGGAGTCTAGTGTCGTCCTTAGTGGGTCATGCTCTGGTAGATGTAACATCGGGAGGGAATGTTTGACTATGTTTTAATTTAGTTGTTGATTCAACTTTACATGTAATGTAGTACATGATTTGAATGTCGATGTTTTGTACCCGCTGCGAATTATGCAAAAGAGTCTTATTTTGATTTAATAAATGAGCATGACAGGATATTTTGATAATTGTTGTGAAATGATTGTGTGACACCCTTCGGGGCATAATTACTCTGATTGATATGTTATTATTTTAATTAAATATTTTGGGGTATTTAGAAGGGTGTTACAATGTCAACATCGACAAACAAGCCTGAATGCAATGGTAATCTGGAGCTCTTAACCTCTAACATTGAGAGTTAAGGTGAGCAGATGAAAGGCACTGAGAATGAGACCTCAGGCTCTTAACCCTGGCTTGGGTGAGCTCAAGACAAAGAAGGTGTAGGGGTCCAGAATGAGGGACCCTATTCCACTTGACTGACTCTATACAAGATTTTGGGTGTTTATTCAAAAGCATCAGCACGTAGTGCGAGCATAATGAAAGACTCAACTGAATAGCAGGGGATTGATTGCAAATCCCTTCTATCTGCCAATTGCCTCTTCACTTAGGAGGTCTTAACATGTAACCATGCCTCAACAAGGAGGTCTTTAGCACGAAAGTAAACAATCACAGACATTGCCTCTTAAGGAGGACTTCAGCCAAACGCCTGCCAAAAAAGCGATAGGGCTTCCAAACTACATGGAGAAAAGAATGGTTACCTAAGTGGTATGCCAACCACAAGTCAAAGCAAAGCTCAAGCAAGAGCTAAAAGCGACTAATGTACCTGTACAAAAGCCAAACAATCAGTAGGATATTCAGACAAACAACCAACAGACAACAACAGTGGTTTCCAATATGTACACAAAGCAAGTCCTAAAAGGCAATCAATCAAGTGAGTTCACCACCAAAGGACCTACAACACAATCAAAGTTAGTTAACCAAAGTAACTTGCATCTCAAGTAATGAGATCACATCAACCATTATAGCTAATTGCTTGAACCTGAAATACAAAGCTCAAAAGGTGAGTACAAACCACTAGTGCAAAGACTAGGGTCAAAGGCAAAGCAAAAAGTCAAAATAGAAGTTGATGTTCAACATGAAGCACATTTAATCAAGTAAGAACATGTCCTAAAAAGGATCAAATCCAAATCAATAAGAAAAGCCATCTAATGAACAAGATAAGGCAAAGGCAATCACAATGCACACAATTGGATATCAAACATAAAAAATCCACATTAAAACAGAAATGAATCCAATGATCATGAAATTTTTTATGTGCACACAACATGTTAAATACAAGCATCATGCAAAAAATTGGAATCAGAAAAGCTCAATTGACATGTATATGAAAATGAACAAGAGCAACATCAAAATGTGTGACACACATTGTCACACCATACATCCATGTGTCCAAAATAGATATGGAATATGCTAAAAATTCCAAACAAAAGCTCAAAAATCCTGTAACATGTTAGGAATAAGCATGTTAAATTTCATGGCAATTGGACAATTAATGAGCATTTCACAATCAATTGAATGAAGCATGGTAGTTTTGCATACATGTTCAAAGATACAATCTCAATTAAAAAACCAGAAGCAATCAGATCACACAAATGACATCTAAAAATAATAGACATCAATACAATCAAGTGAAAAAAAATTGGGAGCAATTTGGATTAATTTGCTATTTTTTATGGATTTTTGAAGTTAAGGAAAATATATGGATTATCATGAAATAATGAAAAAATAACAATGGAAAATGGAAATCAGCATACAAAATCAGAATGTGCCACAAGCAGGGTTCGAACAAACGCCTTCCAGGTCCAGAAAGGCGCTTCAGAATTAAATTTACAAACGCGCCTGGCAGGAATCGAACACAGGACCAAGGGATTCAAACAAACGCTCAGAAAAACTCAAATGGAATAAAACAAATGCGCGCGATAGGACTCGAACCAGCGCTTGGACGGTTCATGAGCACCTAGCCAAAACGACGCCGTTTCAGAGCTAACCCTAGCCAATCAACAGGCGGTGGCGGACGGTGGTTTCCACCGTCTTCTCCGGCCGTCTCTGGCGGAGCGCCACCGTCACCAAGTGCAGAATTTAACAAAATATATATCGTTGGAAAGGTCTTTGAACGCACATTCCAAATATCCTATTAGCTAAGCCTAAATCTCCATGGATTTTCTGAATCGAAGCAAAGAATTTCATAGATCTAAACTTTAATTCAACATAACTTCATCAATATTCATCCAAATTCAACAATATTTATATCAGAATTATCAGCATTCAAAGACCTACAACTTGCAGTGACCAAATCCTTGTGGTTAAGCCTTCTCCAGCTCCAGATCTCCTTCTCCACTCTTGTTATGAAGCTCTATGCACAAATCAACACTTGACACGGCCTAGATCTTGCTTAATTTGAACTTTCCATTGATATGCAAATGCACTTGAACATCTCCAAACCTTGCTCAATTGCCACGAAAAATGGATGAATCATGCTCCAAATTCCATGAGGATGAAGGATCTATGAAGAAATTGTGTGCTTGTGTGGAGAATTTTTGAAATCCAATGAGAGAGAATTTTGGAGGGAAAAGAAAATTCTAGATCTAGAATTGTGATTATGAGCAAATTCTGTTATGATTTACTATTTATATCATTCACTAATCACCATGCTAATCCATATTAGGCTTGATTAATTAAAATTAAGAAAATATGGACCAATTTTCAAAAATGAAAAAAATGAGCTTGTAAGGCCATGCACCACGTGTAGCATGCAAATGCTTGGATTCACTTAAAATCAGCCACAAAACACAATGCAAGTGGTATTTTACTCATGTGATGCACCAAATTTAAATTCCTCATTTTCCCTCTAAAATGCACTTGAATGGACATTTGATCATTTGAACTTTTTTCATGCAATGCAATGCTTGATTTGGAAAATATAGGTCATGAGAAGCATTTTGCAAAAAGAGTGACTCCATTTTTTGGATCAAAAGTTATGATATGTTGAACTTCCATGTGCACTTTGTCATCCTTTGGCCATAATTCTTCAACCATTCATCAGATGATCATGATCTTGGACTTTTTGGAAAGAGGAGAGAAAGATCTTCAACTTTCATGTTCACCAAAAATTCAATTGAAGCTTCTTTGATGTTGGAAAGTCAAGTTGAATGTGGACCAAAAACTTGCCATTTTTGGAAACTTTCAATTACAAGTCACTTTCCATTTTGGGAAACTTTTGCTCTGACTTAAAAATCTTCAAGATATATGTTTGAAATGACAAATGAACCTCTTTTGAACATGACTGGGGTGTTGAAACTCAATTCCCCACCTCAAAGCCCTCAGCTCTTACACAATTGATTGTATAGGTCCTCAGATGACCTTGACATGCTCTGATCAGCTTGAGCCTCAACCACTTGAGGAATTGGCTCAGAAATGAAACCCTAGCTCACATAAGCTTCTCCACATAACCATGTGATCTCCATCTCAATAGAATACTTCACCTCCTTGAGAATCCCTGGTTGGAAGAATTCCATTGATTAGGGTTGACCAGAGGTCAAAACCCTAATCCAAAGGAACTTGAACATGTACAGTAAAGCCCTTGAGGAGAATAAAACCATGATGATGGTAATATATCCTTGCAACCAAGACACTACTCAAGGCCTTTGAAAGATCAGGAAACCCTAACTGAAGCCCATACCCTGAGATGGCTGATCATCAATTCATGAAAACCCTTAGGCTTGAACCAGACAACTTCTTCATCTTCTGAGAAAGACTTTGGAGGATGGCCTGCTTATTTCAGATGATATGCAACAATGCAAATGCCTAATGTCCTAAAACATGAAATGCAAAATGCTAAACTAGTCCCAAGAGAGGAGGGCAAATTTTGAGGTGTTACACTTCCCATTGCATAACCAACCCCCTTACCCAGATCTCTGTTTCTTTTACTAATTTTTGTTAAAACTATTAGGTTTTTGCTCGCTTTCTAACCATTCCTTTGGATAAATAGAAGTGCGGTGGCGACTCGACTTTGTATGATTTACCTTGGATTTAGTCAATATCTCCAATGGTAACGAATACCCCGCTACAGAGTAACACACTCACTAAGACAGAGACTCTGGGGGGAAATAAGGTAAAAATGCGTGAGCAGGTCACGACTTGAAAACTTGCTGGGAGACTCGAAGGGATTCCACAAAAATAGATCGATGGAAAGACTCGAGCTGACGCAAGGATGCATGTATTAGGGAATATGCCAATACATCAAAACTATCCTCAAAGGATACATCGGATAAAAATCCGGACTCAGACTGAGATGTCCACAAAGGACTCAGTTGAGGAAGACACAACGAGATATTACCGGCTACCGGGTAATAAACTCAAAGCAAGACATGTTATCAAAACACCGGTTACTGGGTGAGAGAACAACACGCTCAGGAAGGAGGAATATCTAAGACCGGTATAAGGGTGAGAGATATCAATCATCCGAAACATCTGAGGAGGACCCAAAAGGCACATCTCAACTCAGGAAAATCTAACTCCATAGGGGAAAAAAGTCATAATAGGGAGAAGAAGGAAGGAACACCCGAGATACCGGTTACTGGGCATATAATAGGTGACCAACCAGGCGTGAATTGGGAACACATCCAAGACACTCATCATCCGAAGGGAGGGCTGAAAAAGTAAACTCGACCTACAAGATGGACATTCGATTCCATAAGGAAATACGAATCTTACTCAATTGGGGAAGAAAAAGACTTCGACTGAAGAGCGCATGAGATATATTATCTATTACCGTCATAACATAGATAACATACTCGCATGTAAGATTATCCACAACCGGTTACTGGGTTAATAAAGGATAAATCGACCGAAAAGAAAGGACATCGGGATACCGGTTACTGGGTATAAAATGATGACCAATCAAAAAGGAGAAATAATCATTACCAAACAAGGGTAAATGAAAGATGACTCACCGGGGGATGAATTGCCTAACAAAAGCAATTATCCAGGAGATATACCACAGGTTATTGGGTGGTATACTCGAAAGCGGAGGAATATCAATACCGAATATTGGATAAAGATAACCATCAAAGAGGGGATTACATCTACCGGTTACTGGGTAGAAAACCATAGATATATGACTTATAACTACCGGTTAATAGGTAGAAGGCCACTAGATCCACTAGGGAAAAGATGGACAATTAATGGTTACTGAGCAATTGAACAACTAACCCGCAGGAAACTGCAAGAAAGGAGTTAGTCTAGACACAATCAAACAAGACTCAACCCGATGAGGATATAACTTAGGGGAGTAATTCCATCCCAATACATAACTGGGGAGGAAACTGAAACAAAAATCATCCACGAGGACATGACTCAGTGGGGAATATAGAAGGAAAGATAGACACTTTCTACCTATGGGGCTGACTCAAACATCTGCTTAGGGATGGATATTTCACCAATAGCAGGAGACAACAAGCAAAGATATATGGCAAAGAATGCAACATGAATATCTGAATGCATGTATATGCGTGGTTTATGTATGATTAATGCTGACAGACAGACATATCTAACACAAACAGGTCCGAGAATCAATGGACGGACATCCAGTATAACATCTCAAAAAAGCAGCCAGGCCCATAGGAGAAATAAAATCTGGTGGGGAGCATCAAATACCAGGAGACACAGACCACCGCTAAGGATAGGCAAAGTCATAGATGGGGAACATGCAGAGTTACCGCCTCCGATTGCCGGGGATATTCCAACAATTCTCGGGGACCAGGTGACAAGATACCGATAAGATCCGTCGTAGAAGAAACTCTACTGGGGAATTTATCAAGGAAATGATGTGAAACTCTATGGGGAACAACCACCAAACAAATACTCATCAAAATACTCCCTTCTAACCGCTGAAGAGACATCTCTGCTAAGGGGAGAGAGAACCATTTGCTCCGCTGGGGAAGGAAATAACACATCTTCCTCATCACCATCCGATACTGGAAGAATCTTCAATCATGGAGGGGATACAAATGTCAAGCTAGGATCAGGCAACTCCATTGGGGATGGACTGTAGGCGACCCAACTGGGGATGAGCTGTAGGCAAACTCAAAGGAGACTGCCCTGGCTGAGGGAATTGGAAACGAATCCTACGTCAACACGTGCTATGCTAGGGATGAAAAGGGGAACAAACCCTTCACCAACTGCTCTAGGCAACTACTGCTGAGGAGATATCTGAAAGATAGCTTTGCAGGGAACACATGCTTACTCCGCTGAGGACTTCTACTCATACTGGGGAAAGACCAACTTCCTCCTGAATAGGTAGCATATCAACTTTTATCAATTTTTAAGGGATTTTAGGTCAGTTCACACAAGGGATGACAACCATATAATTGATAAAACACAAATGCTAGTGCCTGATATAGAGGTATACACATCTTTAAAAGATCGAGGCCAAAACTCCAGACTCTCTGGGGATCTGATAACGTTTTATTCTTTCTGCACTCGCTGGGGAGACAACCTGAAAGATGATGAAGAGGATACAAACATGCCAAAATATGAACAAATGTCTTACCCTTTGGGAGATCATACTATCCTTGGGAGAGCACTGAAGACATTTCATTTATCCTTTCAGTCATTGTGAATGTTCACTTTGTTTAAAAATAGTTTATAAAAACTTTATTTGTTTAAAATAATGATATTTATCAATTAAAACATGCAAACATTTGTTAAGCAGAAACAAATGAGAGTGCAAAGAATTGGATAAAGGCTCAAATTTATTTGATATAATGGTAGTCCGCAAATGGCGAGACTCCATGGATCTTTACAAATTTGAAATTGGTGATATATATTGGAAAAACGGCTACATTGAACATAATGACCATTTCTCCACCAACTCCGAATCCAATGTATTTGAAGCTTCAGTTGACGATGACTGAGCGAGAATCTTTGACAGATGACAGCTATAGAACAAAGTCTTGTCAGGATGCAGTTACTTCCAAATCCCGAATGTTTGCCTAGATTGCCCCAGGGTGAGGTACTCAATATAGCGGGATATATATATTCATTTTTATGTCTCTACTTTTTCCTGGACCACCCTTTCGGGTTTTCAATCCACCGAGACGCTCATTTTTGCCTAAGTCTCCCTTTCGGGTTTTCAACTTAGCGAGCTATTCTGTTTTTATTTTTAGGCAAAGTATTTCTTGACTGCATCTGAAATATGGACCATCTATAGTTGTAAGCATCAAAGCACCGCCTGAAAAGGCTCTCTTAACAGCATATGGACCTTCATAGTTTGGAGTCCACTTGCCCCTGGAATCGGGCGCGAAAGACAAGACTTTCTTGAGCACGAGGTCACCTTCTCGGAGCACACGAGGCTTGACCTTCCTATCAAAGGCTTTCTTCATCCTTTGCTGATACAACTGACCATGGCACATGGCAGTTAATCTTTTTTCTTCAATCAAATTCAACTGGTCGTACCGGCTCTGAACCCATTCAGCCTCAGTCAACTTGGCTTCCATCAAGACTCTCATTGATGGGATCTCAACCTCCACGGGGAGCACAACCTCCATGCCATATACAAGAGAAAAAGTGGTTGCCCCTGTGGAAGTGCGGACAGATGTACGATAACCATGCAGAGCAAATGGAAACATCTCATGCCAATCTTTGTACATAACAACCATCTTCTGGATAATCTTCTTGATATTCTTGTTAGCAGCCTCAACAACCCCATTCATCTTGGGTCTATAGGGAGAAGAATTATGATGTACAATCTTGAACTCGCTACACAACTCTTTCATCATCTTGTTGTTCAAATTAGA
Source organism: Lathyrus oleraceus (assembly GCF_024323335.1). Classification (NCBI taxonomy): domain Eukaryota; kingdom Viridiplantae; phylum Streptophyta; class Magnoliopsida; order Fabales; family Fabaceae; genus Lathyrus; species Lathyrus oleraceus. The sequence goes on along the minus strand of NC_066579.1, from coordinate 244,041,919 downwards.
TCCATTATCAGTAATGATCCTATCGGGCACACCATATCGGCATATAAGCTGGTTCTTGATAAACTTCACAACCACCTGCCTGGTCACATTCGCATATGATGCCGCTTCAACCCACTTGGTGAAGTAATCAATAGCTACGAGAATAAAACGGTGACCGTTTGACGCCTTTGGTTCAATCATGCCAATCATGTCAATTCCCCACATGGAGAAAGGCCATGGTGAGGAAATAACATTCAGAAGTGTCGGGGGAATATGAATCTTATCCGCATAAATCTGACACTTGTGGCATTTCTTCACATATTTGCAGTAGTCAGACTCCATTGTCAGCCAATAGTAGCCTGCTCTCAACATCTTCTTTGCCATGGCATGTCCATTGGAATGAGTACCAAATGAACCCTCATGGACTTCAGTCATCAACAGGTCTGCTTCGTGTCTATCCACGCATTTGAGCAGAACCATGTCAAAATTCCTCTTATAAAGCACATCGCCATTAAGGTAGAAACTGCCATATAATCTCCTCAAAGTCTTCTTATCTTTAACAGATACCCCAGGCGGGTAAGTCTGACTTTGGAGAAAACACTTGATATCGTGATACCATGGCTTATTGTCATACGGTGAACTGACTTGGAGTGTTTTGCTTTTTATCGCAATGTCGCGGATAGCAAGAGTCGCCACCGACTTTTCTTTTATCCAATAAGGAAAGGTGGAAAAGAACAGGAAAGACCTCAATAGATTTTGGGTTCGGGAGGTACATTATACAAAGGGAAGGTGTTAGCACCCTTTGTATCCATGGTTATCCATGGGCTCTTAATTGCTGGATCACTTATATTTTTGTCTGAAAAGTGTTGGTGAATTGTTTAAAAATGTTTCGAAAAGAGAGTTTAACTTTGTAATGATTCTCGTATGAATGTATACAAAGTATTTATCTCGTTTGATTTTGAAAACGGTTTAGAAAAATGTAACTTGGTAATGATTCCAGTATGAATGTATACCAAGTGGTGATTTTCTAGGATTTGCAAAGTGTGAGGGGTGGGAAATGTTTTAGGTTATGATCCAGCAATTGAGAGTTATACCTTCCTAAGGTCGTTATGAACGCTTCCTATCCTTATGAGGGTAAAACTGTCCTTACTATTGAGAAGTAAGTAATTTTACCCTTTGGATGTTTAAGGGTCATCGTAGGGTCATCGATAGGTCATTGAAGGCAACAGTTGTAAGGATACCTTAGCATTCGAAGGGACGATCATCATTTAACCGTAGGCTACACCGAAGGGTCATCGAGGGACAAAATCGTATTTTCGAAAGCAACATCCGAGGGACCATGATTTATTTTATGATGATTTAACCGAAGGGTCTTTGCTAAGTGTATCCCTACATTCGCGGGACATGACCGTTATACCGTAATACCGTAGGGCAGCAAAGAGAGGTCCAAAATCACATGTTTAAAGGTCATATTTTAAAGTCAATTAGGTGATTAGGATGAATCTCCACATTAAAATCAATACATTAAAATTAATACATTAAAATTAATACATTAAAATTAATTAAGCAATTTAGGGTGGATCTTCATAAGGGTATCCCACAAATAAAGTGGAAGGCCTAAACAGCACTCTTTTCCTGGGATATGTGAACCTTTACAAAATTCAGCAAACGGGTTAGAATACCAATCAGGGTGCAATCGAGGATTACACCGCAAAAGAAAACACAGCAGCATGAATGTCAGGCAAAACAGTGCATAATTAACATAGAATAAATCAGGTTACGCATAGGACATAACAAATATCAGCGGCTGTCCCGTTCGCCTCTGCCTCGCCTAGCGAGGGCCTAGCGAATGCTCGCTACATGCTCGCTTAGCGATGTGCTAGCGAGCGGCTGCGGGTTTTGAATTTCAGAACAGTATGATCTCAGCATGCTGCATGCCTTATTGCATTCAATTACAGAAAAAATATGGTCAAACACTCAGGATATCCAGGCGTACTGGAATTCACATGCAAAGTCTAATTACATATCCAAAAATTCAATCATGATGCATTATGTATTTAGAGATTTACAAATTGGAAGCATAAAACAATAATGATACACAAACCTGTTTGCAATGGAGTGGTAATGCTGAATTGGCAAGTCACTTTTGGTATCGGGTTGAGTTGGGCGGCGGTAACTTCGGTGCGGATGAGAGGCCGTCAGGGTTTCTTCACTCCGACTTCTCTGGGCTACTCTCCAGGGTTTCTATGCTAGGGTTTCCGTCCGTCCTCCTTCTGTTTTCGTCCTCTTTCCTCCTCCCCTTTTCGTTCTGGAGTTGGGGTATTTATAATACTCCTTTGATGACCTAATGGGCTCAGAATGAAGCCCGAAATTTTTTGTTGTCTGTCAGCTTCGCTAGGCGAGCGTGTAGCGAACGTTCGCTAGGCGAGCGTGTAGCGAACGTTCGCTAGGCGAGCGTGTAGCGAACGTGTAGCGAACAGGCCAGTTTGGGCCATTTTCTGGATTGGGCCATTCGTGAGCTGGGTCTTTGTTCCTTTAAGATCAGTGTCATAAAAATGAGTTGGAATGCCCTGAAAAATGTCTTAAAATATTAATGGGCAAATTTTGGGGTATGACACTTATCATCTTTCGCTTCTTCAACTACAAACACATAAGCTGGTTTATCCAAGCGCATCACAGTAATGTTGGGGACTTCATTCCAATATTTGACAACAATCATTGAAGCATGTGTAGCAAGAGCATCTGCCATCCGATTCTCATCTCGAGGAATACGATGGAAGTCAACCTTAGTAAAGAAATTTGAAATCCTCCTCGCATAATCTCTATATGGGATGAGAACAGGCTAATTCATCTCCCATTCACCCTTAATTTGATTAACAACAAGGGCCGAATCACCATAAACATCAAGCTATTTGATCCTAAGATCAATACACTCTTCCAAACCCATAATACAGGCCTCATACTCCGCCATATTATTCGTGCATTTGAAAGTTAGCCTTGCTGTAAAAGGAAAATGTATGCCCTGAGGAGTAATGATCACTGCCCCAATACCATTTCCATACTGATTAACAGCGCCATCAAACACCATACCCCATCGAGAACTAGGCTCTGGCCTTTCATCGAGCGTAGGCTCATCGTAATCTTTCATCTTCAAATACAACATCTCCTCATCAGGGAAGTCGTACTGAACGGACTAATAATCTTCAAATGGTTGATGTGCCAAGAGGTCAGCCAAGATACTACCTTTAATAGCTTTATGAGCTCGATACTCAATGTCATACTCAGACAACAGCATCTGCCAACGGGCAATCCTCCCAGTTAAAGAAGGCTTCTCAAAGATATACTTAATTGGATCCATTTTGGATATCAACCAAGTCATATGATCCAACATATACTGGCGTAAGCGCTTAACGGGCCAAGCCAAAGCATATCATGTCTTTTCAAGCATTGAGTACCGAGACTCACCATCAGTGAACTTCTTACTCAAGTAGTATATCACATATTCTTTCTTCCCTGATTCATCTTGCTCACCCAATACATAACCCATGGAGTCGTCAAGCACAGTCAAGTACATAATCAACGGTCTCCCTTCAACAGGCGGAGACAAAATTAGAGGCTCAGACAAATACCCTTTGATACTATCAAAGGCGTTCTGGCAATCCTCGGTCCAATCATGACGCTAATCTTTCTGGAGGAGTTTGAATATAGGCGCACATGTGGCAGTCATGTGGGATATAAATCTGGAAATGTAATTCAAGCGACCAAGAAAACCTCGAACTTACTTCTCAGTTTTGGGTGCATGCATATCTTGTAATGCTTTGACCTTGGCAGGATCAACCTCAATACCTCTTTCGCTGACAATAAAGCCCAATAACTTGCCGGAACGGACTCCAAATGTACACTTGTTTGGATTCAGACGGAGTTTGTACTTCCTCAAGCGCTGGAAAAACTTCAACAAGTGCTCTACATGTTCAACTTCCGTTTTCAACTTTGCAATCATATCATCGACATACACCTCAATCTCCTTGTGCATCATATCATGAAACAGAGTAGTCATAGCTCGTTGATACGTGGCTTCGACGTTCTTCAAATCGAAGGGCATCACTCGATAACAGAATGTTCCCCAAGGTGTGATGAATGTTGTCTTCTCCATATCCTCGGGTGCCATTTTAATCTGGTTATAACCGGAAAATCCGTCCATGAATGAGAAGGCATTAAATTTAGCTGTATTGTCTACCAACATATCAATGTTTGGTAGAGGGAAATCATCTTTTGGACTAGCTTTACTCAAGTCTCGATAGTCCATACACATTCGTACTTTTCCATCTTTCTTCGGCACGGGCACAATATTGGCCACCCATTGAGGATATGTAGAAGTCACCAGAAACCCCGCATCAAGTTGCTTCTGAACTTCTTTTTTAATCTTCACTACCATATCAGGATGAGTTCTTCTGAGCTTCTGCTTCACAGGTACACACTCAGGCTTCAATGGCAAGAAATGTTGCACAATATCAGTATCTAGACCATGCATGTCTTCATACGACCAGGCAAAGACGTCGACACATTCTTGTAGCAACTCAATCAACCCCTTCTTAAAAAACGCTTCAAGGAGTGCCCCAATCTTCACTTCACGAATGCAGTCTTCAGACCCCCAAATTGACTGTTTCCAGATTCTCAAGATGCGGTTGAATGATCTTCTCCTCGTGCTCAAGCAGACGAGTAATCTTATCAGGAACCTCTTCAACATCATCTTCTTCTGCCTCAAATACAGGGAACTCAAAGTTGGGAGATGGTGTTGGATCATTATGTTCAATGGGTTTGATCAACCTGCATAATAATTTTGAGTATAAAAGAGATTTCAGAATTCAAACAAGGCAAATCATTATGCAGATGAAAAGATTGATTTTATTCTCTTTTTTAGGGTTTTATGGTGATCACCAATTTCATGCAAAAAGCAAAAAGGGAAAAATAATTTGGAAAAACAAACACTTAACATGTGATTATTGAATGAATATCATCGTATTAATCAAATATGCCAACAATGTCATCACTTCTCCTTTTGGCATGTGTCATACAGTGAACTGGACTTTTTTGTGGTTTTAATCGCAATGTCGCGGTTAGCAAGAGTCGCCACCGACTTTTCTTTTATCCAATAAGGAAAGGTGGAAAAGAACAGGAAAAACCTTAATTTAGATTTTGGGTTCGGGAGGTACATTATACAAAGGGAAGGTGTTAGCACCCTTTGTATCCATGGTTATCCATGGGCTCTTAATTGCTCGATCACTTATATTATTTTTGTCTGAAAAAAAAAGTGTTTGTGAATTGTTTAGAAAAATTGTTTTGAAAAGAGAATTTAACTTTGTAATGATTCTTGTATGAATGTATACAAAGTGATTATCTCGTTTAGTTTTGAAAATTATTTAGAAAAATATAACTCGGTAATGATTCTAGTATGAATGTATACCAAGTGGTGATTTTCTGAAGGTATTTTGAAAGGTGTGAGGTGTGAAAAAATGTTTTAGGTTGTGAGCCAGCAATTAAGAGTTATACCGACCCAAGGTCTTTATGAGTATTTCCTATCCTTATGAGGGTAAAACTGTCCTTATTATTGAGAAATAAGTAGTTTTATCCTTTGGATGTAAAAGGGTCATCGTAGGGTCATCGATTGGTCATTGAAGGCAACAGTTATGAGGATACCTTAGCATTCAAAGGGACTATCATCATTTAACCGTAGGCAACATCGGAGGGTCATCGAGGGACAAAGTTGTATATTCGAAGGCAACATCCGAGGGACTATAATTTATTTTATGATGATTTAACCGAAGGGTCTTTGCTAAGGGTATCCCCACGTTCGCGGGACATGACCGTAATATCGTAATCGTAAGGCAACAAAGAGAGGTCCAAGATCACTTATTCAAAGGCAAAGTTTTGCAATTAATTATATAATTAGGATGAAACTCCACATTAAAATTATTAAAAATAATATTTTAAAAAAATTAATACATTAGAAATTAATACATTAAAAATTAATTTAGGGTGAAACTCCACAAGGGTATCCCACAAATAAAGTGGAATACCTAGCCAATAACCTTTTCCTGGGATATGTGAACCTTTACGAAACTCAAAAAAAGAAACATGTCAGAACACCAAATCAGGGTGCAATCGAAGATTACACCGGAGAAATATCACAACAATAAATAGGATAGGATGAATAATGCATGGCTATGATAAAACATAAAAAAAAAACAGAATAGGCCACGGATTTTGAATTTGAAAACAGCCCCACGTTAGGAACTTTGAATTTTATGGCATTTTATCACAGGAATAACATGATCAAACATTCAGGGTATTCAGGCATATTTAAATTCCCATACGAAAGCAAATTATATATCAACATTTAATCATGATGCATTATATATGTAGATATGGCCAATTGAAAGTATAAACAATAGAGATACGCAAACCTGTTTGCCAATTCAAGGTTGAAGGGATTGACCACTTGTAGTATCGGAATAAGTTAGGCAGCGGGAATTGGACGGCGATGGCTTCGGTGCAGATGGGCTGCCTTCAGGGTTTCTTTACTCTGAATTCTCCGGGTAGGCAGGGTTCCTATGCCAAAGTTTCTATCCGTCCTTCTCTGTTCTCTCTCTTTCTTTTTCCTCAAGGTTTTGTTCCAAGGAAACCTCAGAGTGTTTTGCTTCTCTTCCTTCTTTCTCCAGTGAATCTCCCAGTGTAAACTCCAAGTGTAACTCCCAGTGTCCTCTACTGAAACTTCAGTATTTATAGACTAATTTCGTGGGTAATGGGCTTGAAATGAGGGAGACCCAAGTCCAAAATAATTTGTTATATTTTATTTATATATTTATTTTAATTATTTAATTAATTAATTAATTAATTAATTAATTAATTTTTTTTTTTTTTTTTTTTTTTTTTTAGGAAAAATGATGGGTAATATTTGGGGTATGACAGCTGCCCCTGTTCAATATTCTTGAACCGAGAGAGTTAGGATGGCGTGTATGCCATTCGTGGTCTGGAGGTGGAAGATTATTGAACACTAGAATGCCCCAAAAATTTGCACTTGAGAATCGACAGTTGGTCTTGATGGAGATGGGCTTAAAGATGCCATCCGGGAGGTTTGATGACGAAAGCTTCAGATCGAGCCGTACATTAGGCCAATTTGAAGACATGGGTGCCACACTGGGTCGTACATTAGACCGAATAATGAGTCATCCATTAGGCTGCCGACTTCGCTGGGGAGTCGGAGTGTGTCATATGCTGTTGGGGATAAAGGATCAGAATGGATCATACGCTAGATCGTATCTGAGTTGCAGAATGAGCCGTACGTTAGGCTGAATCTGATGACGAAAGGGGTAGTCGTACGTTAGACTACACTTCAGAAATGTACCGTATGTTAGGTAGCATTTGAGGGGATGGACATCCGAACGGGTCGTACGTTAGACCGTCGCAGAATGAGTCGTCTGTTAGGCCGCATCTGATGATGAAAGCGGTAGTCGTACGCCAGACTACACTTCAGAAATGTACCGTACCTTAGGTAGCATCTGAGGGTTGTAAGATCCAAACGGGTCGTACGTTAGACCGCGTTGGGGTTGTTGAAGTTCAGAATGGATCGTACGTTAGATCGTATCCGAGTTGTAGAATGAGCCGTCCGTTAGGCTGCATCTGAAAAAGAAAGTAGTCGTACGCTAGACTACACCCCTGAATGTACCGTACGCTAGGCAGCATCTGAGGATTTGAAGGTCCAAATGGGTCGTACGTTAGACCGCATTGGAGTTGCTGAAGAAGTCATATGTTGGGCTGAATCAGAATGAACCGTACGTTAGGCTGTATCTGATAACCTGTATATGTTGTACTTGCAATAAATGTCTGGGATGGGCTTAGAGATGCCATCGTTAGGAGGATATCGAAGTGTTGTCAGAATGAATGTTCCCATGAACTGTATTTGAAATATGTATCTGAATCTTGAATGTGATTGATAAAGGTGTCTGTCTGAATGAACCTTCTACTTTGACTATATCAGGAGGATAATTAACCTGCAAAGAAAAGTTAGCTTCATGCTATGTCATGATGTATGAGATGTTTCGTGTTATGCTAAAATAAATGTGAATGTTTTATGCATGCGTATGTTGTGAAATGATGTAATGAATGAGTTATGCGTATGAGAAGTTCTGCTTGGGGACTCTACTGGGGAAAATAAATCCCCATCTACTGATTGGAGATATTTGTAACGATGACCCTTTCTCGGCAGGGGGTTCTTGATTCTGTCTGATGGTAGAAATATTCCACAGATCTTGGCTGAGGATGGATGAGATGATCAATCTGTCTGATGATGCCGACCTCTGTTGGGGAGTAACTGGCTGTGCCGGGGAATACTGCTAATTTCTTCTGAGGAATAACAGACTTGCTGGGGGAATAGAATTGGTAGCGGATTCATTGGAAGCATGGTTAGACCTTCTCCTCGATCCTGAAGTCGGGTAGTAATTGCTATTGCTATTCTACGCATATATTTTGGTAAACATTTATCATATTCAAATGCACATATTAATTCAAATTAAATCAATGGACATTTACGCAACCAAAACAGAAAAGTAAAAACAAAAGCATCTTTTTTTTGAAAGAGGGTTGTATTGATTTTGAAAGGAGGCCTATAAACAGGCAATTTGTGTACAAGGAGACAGAAATCCTAGTAAGAGGAAATTGTCGAAAACAAAGAGAAAGTTATGTGGAAGAAGTCCTATTGATTTTAAGCCTACTACTGTCATTATGTCTTCGAGCATCTCATCCCTTGCTGTCGGATAGAAGTGATTGGCTTGGTCAGTCCCTCGAACTTGGATGAAAGTTGACTGAGAACGGGACATAGTCATACGCTTTAATCCCTAATTTTTGCCTGGACCGCCTTTTCAGGTTTTCAGTCCACCAGGATACCCTTTTTTGCCCAAGCCGCCTTTTCAGGTTTTCGACTTGCCGGGTGTACATTTTTTTATATATATCCCTAATTTTTGCCCGAACCCTTTTGGTTCGCCGGGATGCCCTTACTTTTGCCTAGATACGTCGATCTAGCGGGTCTCTTTCATGCGTAGTATTTTTTAACTATGTCCGCGTTCACGGGATGTGGGAAGTCTTCACCATCCATTGTAGCGAGTATCATGGCTCCACCTGAGAATACCTTCTTAACTACAAATGTCCCTTCGTATGTGGGAGTCCATTTGCCTCTGGGGTCAGTTTGTGGTAGGATGATGCGTTTGATTACCAAGTCGCCAATTTGATACACTTGTCTCTTGACCTTTTTGTTGAATGCCTGGGTCATGCATTTCTGATATATCTGCCCATGACAAACAGCCGCAAGTCTCTTCTCATCAATCAGATTTATCTGATCGAGTCGAGTCTGAATCCATTCATCTTCATCTAAGCCCGCCTCTTTCATGATTCTTAGAGAGGGAATCTGAACTTCCACTAGTAAGATGGCTTCCATTCCATAGACTAAAGAGAACGGAGTTGCCCCTGTCGTAGTGCGCACTGAAGTGCAATAACCGTAAAGAGTAAAGGGTAACATCTCATGTCAGTCTTTGTATGTTACTGTCATTTCTTGCATGACCTTCTTGATATTGTTAGCAGTCCCCACGACGCCGTTCATCTTTGGCCGGTACGGAGAAGAGTTATGGTGTTTTATTTTGAACTGCGTGCAGAGTTCAGTAATCATCTTGTTGTTCAAATTAGTACCATTGTCAGTGATAACTCTTTCAGGAGACAGCAGGTTTCTCAAATAGGTATTTGATAGAATCCATCTTAGAAGTCAATAAGGTGGTATGATTCAACATATACTGTCTTAGTCGGCGAGCAGCCCAGGCCAAAGCACAGCAAGCTTTCTCGGGCTGTGAGTATCTTGTTTCACAGTCGGTACCTTTTGCTAAGGCAGTATATGGCATGCTCTTTTCGACCAGACTCGTCATGTTGCCCCAACACACCTCATTGAATTTTCTAACACGGTCAAATACGTAATTAAAGGTCTTCCTTCAACTGGTGGCATCGGAACTGGAGGTTCTTGGCGATATTTCCTGATTTTGTCATAAGCTTCTTGGCATTCATCATTCCATACCATCTCTTGATTTTGTCTCAGTAATTTGAAGATGGGTTTGCAGGTAGCAGTCAAGTGTGGAATGAATCGGGCAATGTAATTCGAGTGCCCCAAGAAACCTCTGACTTCTTTCTTGTTTATTTCAGTACCCAGATTTACAATTTCAATTGATTCCTCATGCGGCTGTATAGTCTTTTCTTCTTGCAGTAGTCGGGCAAGTTCTCCAGGGACTTCACAATCTTCCTCGCTTCCATCCTCGGCTTGGTAGATCGGATTTTCAAAGTCATAATGAACAGCAGCAGAGTCATTACCAACAGGATCCAGAGTGGATATGGATCGGCAAATTGTTACGTGAGTGTGTGCAAGAAACATAACTTGTTTGAAAAATGACAGGAAAGATAAAGAGCGCAATATTTGAATGCAAAAAGTCCATTGATCTATTGAATATGAATATGCTTATGAAAATGACAAACCCCTAACAAATTAGCCATTGTGCCTCGGGCATAGACACAATGCTTTAAGAAGTTTGATTGTAAAAGAAAATTAAAATTTGCAATTCTAGAATAAACAATAACAATTACTCCTGACTAAAGGAAATCGGGATAATGTCTTCAGTCTTCCAATTGTTGAGTCCGTCACCAATTGTTGGGAAAATCCAGCTATCCAAGTCGCAATCACTATCAGCATCTTCCATAGCATTAATCTGATTTTTGACTATCTTTCCAGAGTTAAACCCCAGGCCAGCTTTATCAGACTTGTACGGTACATTGATCAGTTGACCCCAACCAGCACGATCACCATTTTCAATCGCGGCTTGAGCATCTTTCAGAGAGATCATGACAGGGGGAGCACGAACAACCTTGGGCACAAGGGGAGTTGGCTTAAGGACAGGACTGGGTGGAGGAACCACTTCAAATGACTGAGAAGGAGTCTCAAAGAATTCACCATCCATCTTGACGTATTTGAAGGCTTGCACACTACTGACAATATACTCTTCTTCTCCACATACAGTGACAACCATGCCTGCTATTGGATACTTCAGCTTTTGATGAAGCGACGAAGCTACCGCACCTGCCCCATGGATCCAAGGGCGCCCCAACAAGCAGGAGTAGGCGGGACGAATGTCCATCACGTGAAAGGTAGTGTTGAAGACTTGAGGTCCTATCTTGATAGGGAGAACCACTTCACCATAGACAACACTCTTCGCACCATCGTAAGCATGCACCATAACATCACTAGGTTTCAGTTCAATGCCTTTGTAGTCAAATTTATCGAGTACAGCTTTCGGGAGCACATTCAAGGAAGAGCCGTTGTCGATCAACACGTGAGCCAGGGTGATCCCCTGACACTCGATGGAGATATGCAGAGCTTTATTGTGATTCTTTCCTGCTGGCGTCAGGTCAGCATCGGAAAAGCCTAGGCCATTGTCAACAGTCAAATTAGCAACATAATGTTCGAATTGATCGACGGATGTTTCTTGAGGCACATGAGCGGTCTTCAAGAATTTCATCAATGCATTGGCATGGGATTCAGAGGATAATAACAAGGACAACATTGAGATTTTAGACGGAGTATGCCCCAATTGTTCCACTACATCAAAATCGCTCTTACGGATGATTTTCAGCATCTCTTCCATTTCCTGTTTGGCAATATCTTCAGAAGTAACTTCGACCGATGTCTCTGACTGAGGAGGATTGACTGGTCTTTTTCCTCGAATTTCGGGAGCGGGAGGTGAGATTTTTGGGGAGTAGATCCTTCCACTTCGAGTAACTTTACTAGTCCCCACAATATCATTAGGATTAGCAGAACTACCAACTTGCTTTATGCCATGGATGTAAACGTCGCCTCCATAGTTCCACGGAATAGCTTTGCTGGAGGAATATGGCACGGGGCCAGGTGCGGTAATAATCAGGGGAGCCACTTTGGGCTCAGCGGTAATCTTCACAGGCACTCTAGTAGCGGTAATCTTCACTGGAGCTTTGGACCTAGCAATCACAGATACCTCTTCAATAGAGTTGTCCACCTTAGGAACCCTTTCAAATAGAATTGTACGATCATCCATCAGCCGTTGAATGTCGTTCTTCAACTTCAAACAATCATTGGGTCGGAGTACACAGAGATCGCAATCTTCAGCACAACCTGGAAATAAACCAGCTTGCAATAAATTCTTCTTAACGATCAGGAGAGGAGATGCTAAATCAGCAACGTCAGTAACGTGAGAATTGTCGTCCACAACATTAACATTCTGGTCATGATTAGGCATAGGTGCTGTGATGACATTGGGGGTCGCCGGAGGATCAAATTCAATTTCTCCAGCGTCGATCATATCCTGAATCTTGTTCTTCAACAACCAGCAATCATTCGTATCATGCCCGGGGCTATCGGAGTGATAGGCACACCTGGCGTTGGGATTATAACGAGGAGAAGTAGTGTTGGGATTTGCAGGAGGGCCTCTGAGGGTAATCAAATTGGCCTTTAACATACTCTGCAGTGCTTGGGTTAAAGTCATATTGATCTTGGTAAACTGTCTTCTCGACCTGTCTTGTCTGTGTTGGAAGTTCTGAGATGGCGGTGCGGCAATTGTAACTGCCCCAACAGTATGGTCACGATTCTTCTTTTTATGCTTCCTCTCACTGTACACAGCATTTGATTCATTCTTTCCCTGATAGGACTTTTTGGTGCTTGCAGAAGTAGCTGCCTGTATCTTTCCACTTCGAATGCCGCTTTCAACCCGTTCACCTGTCAAGATAAGTTCAGTGAAACCTGACGAGGAACTTCCCAGTAGATGGTTGTAGAATGGGCCAGTCAGTGTACCCATGAACATGTCCACTAACTCTCGATCAGTCATAGGGGGTTTGACTCTGCCAGCCAAATCTCTCCACTTTTGAGCATATTCTTTGAAACTTTCTTTAGAGCCCATAGTCATATTTTGTAGCTGTAGCCGAGTAGGCGCTAACTCAGAATTATACTGGTAGTGCTTGTAGAAAGCTGTTGCTAAATCAGTCCATGTGCGGATGTTAGAGCTCTCAAGCTGATAATACCACTCTAACTGTGTGCCAGACAGACTCTCTTGGAAGAAATGGATCCACAGTTTCTTATCAGTAGTGTGCGGCTGAATCTTTCTCACATAAGCCCTTAGATGCATCTGAGGACAAGAGGCACCATCATACTTAGTGAAAATGGGAACCTTGAATTTGCGGGGAATGACCACATCAGAGACCAGACCCAAGTTTTCGAAATCCAGACCGGGCACTTTCTGCCCCTCCATAGCTAGCATACGTTCTTCCAGCAACTTGTACTTATCATCCTTCGGAGAGTACTGTTCATGTTCATAATCTTCATCGTCGTCCTCGGAATTGACGAGATTAGGATTCTCATCTTCCGAATCATTCTCGGTCTCTTCTTCTGAATCCTTCGGAATTCTAATCTTGACTCCTGTAACCTGTCCCTTAAGCCTTCTCCCCGGGTTGATGTAACCCACAGGCTTCTGGTCCTTCTTCTTCTCCATCAAAAGAGCTTTCAGTTCTTCCTGCCCCTTAGATAAGCTCAGCATCATTTCCTGGAATTGAGCATTCTGGGCCTGGAGATCTTTGACAGTTTGTTCGAGAGCCATTGTTCAATCTGTTTGAATCTGCTGGAATCTGTTTGATAGGAAAATCTTGAGAACACTGATCCTTTAGAATACCTGTTATGCGATGTAATGCAATGTATGAAATGTTTTCAAGGACTTTCGGGATTTAACTTTGCATAAACTAACAAAAAGAGCTTTTTTTTTCTTTTCTCTTTTGTTTTTGCTTTTGTTTTTGTTTTTTCTGTTTTTTTTTTAGCAGAGTTAAATCCCTAAATCCTTGAAATGGTTAGTACAATGCCATGATGTTATGATGTTATGTTGTTATGATGTCATGTTGTTAGATAAATAACAAGCACAAGCAAGTCACACAACAATCATTCCTAGGTTTTAAGGCTTGCGTGAGTTCCATAGGTAAATACCCTCCCCACTGAAGTTTGGTTGGTTCAACCTGTCTTAGAATAGTAACCGGGTTCTAGAAGGATCTCAAATCATTGACCTTTCCTTAAGTCCACTTCAGTGCAACACCAAGTGGTTGACCGAAGCTTCCCTAAAGTCCAATCTCAAAGAGTGTAGTATCGAGTCTCAACCAACTCCAGTCGGAACCGAAGCCAGTTATCTCACTACTTTCTAATGGCCAGGATGAGTCAATTAGGGTTCTAAAGGTCTGGTTAATGCTTTTATGACACCACGCGAATGCCAAATATTTCCTCAACTAACATGAGGAACATCAGGACATCCAAAGTGCCACATTAACCGTAGCCATCATTTTGACCATTCCAGTATACGCCGGACAGTCGCGATGATCTCTTGCTACTTACCTAAGGTACACTAGATCCGGGTGTAGGATCTTTCACTCAAGCATAACATACCCAAGCAATCCCTTAAAAATAAATCAGACAAATTGAATAAGTGATCTTGTTTTTAAGGTAACCTCTCTTTTTAAATATTTAGGGTCCCCAGCAGAGTCGCCAGTTCTGTCATACAGTGAACTGGACTTTTTTGTGGTTTTAATCGCAATGTCGCGGTTAGCAAGAGTCGCCACCGACTTTTCTTTTATCCAATAAGGAAAGGTGGAAAAGAACAGGAAAAACCTTAATTTAGATTTTGGGTTCGGGAGGTACATTATACAAAGGGAAGGTGTTAGCACCCTTTGTATCCATGGTTATCCATGGGCTCTTAATTGCTCGATCACTTATATTATTTTTGTCTGAAAAAAAAAGTGTTTGTGAATTGTTTAGAAAAATTGTTTTGAAAAGAGAATTTATCTTTGTAATGATTCTTGTATGAATGTATACAAAGTGATTATCTCGTTTAGTTTTGAAAATTATTTAGAAAAATATAACTCGGTAATGATTCTAGTATGAATGTATACCAAGTGGTGATTTTCTGAAGGTATTTTGAAAGGTGTGAGGTGTGAAAAAATGTTTTAGGTTGTGAGCCAACAATTAAGAGTTATACCGACCCAAGGTCTTTATGAGTATTTCCTATCCTTATGAGGGTAAAACTGTCCTTATTATTGAGAAATAAGTAGTTTTATCCTTTGGATGTAAAAGGGTCATCGTAGGGTCATCGATTGGTCATTGAAGGCAACAGTTATGAGGATACCTTAGCATTCAAAGGGACTATCATCATTTAACCGTAGGCAACATCGGAGGGTCATCGAGGGACAAAGTTGTATATTCGAAGGCAACATCCGAGGGACTATAATTTATTTTATGATGATTTAACCGAAGGGTCTTTGCTAAGGGTATCCCCACGTTCGCGGGACATGACCGTAATATCGTAATCGTAAGGCAACAAAGAGAGGTCCAAGATCACTTATTCAAAGGCAAAGTTTTGCAATTAATTATATAATTAGGATGAAACTCCACATTAAAATTATTAAAAATAATATTTTAAAAAAAATTAATACATTAGAAATTAATACATTAAAAATTAATTTAGGGTGAAACTCCACAAGGGTATCCCACAAATAAAGTGGAATACCTAGCCAATAACCTTTTCCTGGGATATGTGAACCTTTACGAAACTCAAAAAAAAGAAACATGTCAGAACACCAAATCAGGGTGCAATCGAAGATTACACCGGAGAAATATCACAACAATAAATAGGATAGGATGAATAATGCATGGCTATGATAAAACATAAAAAAAAACAGAATAGGCCACGGATTTTGAATTTGAAAACAGCCCCACGTTAGGAACTTTGAATTTTATGGCATTTTATCACAGGAATAACATGATCAAACATTCAGGGTATTCAGGCATATTTAAATTCCCATACGAAAGCAAATTATATATCAACATTTAATCATGATGCATTATATATGTAGATATGGCCAATTGAAAGTATAAACAATAGAGATACGCAAACCTGTTTGCCAATTCAAGGTTGAAGGGATTGACCACTTGTAGTATCGGAATAAGTTAGGCAGCGGGAATTGGACGGCGATGGCTTCGGTGCAGATGGGCTGCCTTCAGGGTTTCTTTACTCTGAATTCTCCGGGTAGGCAGGGTTCCTATGCCAAAGTTTCTATCCGTCCTTCTCTGTTCTCTCTCTTTCTTTTTCCTCAAGGTTTTGTTCCAAGGAAACCTCAGAGTGTTTTGCTTCTCTTCCTTCTTTCTCCAGTGAATCTCCCAGTGTAAACTCCAAGTGTAACTCCCAGTGTCCTCTACTGAAACTTCAGTATTTATAAACTAATTTCGTGGGTAATGGGCTTGAAATGAGGGAGACCCAAGTCCAAAATAATTTGTTATATTTTATTTATATATTTATTTTAATTATTTAATTAATTAATTAATTAATTAATTAATTAATTAATTTATTTATTTATTTTTTTTTATTTATTTTTTTTTAGGAAAAATGATGGGTAATTTTTGGGGTATGACAGCATGGGAGAAGGGTTTTCAAACAAAATGAAACACATTACGTGGACTTGTGGATAACTGTTGGAACATCAACAGCGACCCAATTATTGCAGATTCTGCCAGGTATGACAAAGTTGCCAAGGTCTTCCTCTTCATCATCTTCAACAATGGCAGCAGCTTCCTGATCTTCAACAGTGTGGATAAAACCTCCACTATGGAACAACCCACGCTCATTGGAAACACTTGAAGAATACCTTATGCCATCTTAGGATTTATTATCTTCCAGTTTGATCATTTTCCCCAAACCAGTAGTTGCACCATGCTCAATGGCCAACTTAGCATCATTATAGGAACAAATGAAGAAAGTCCTTTCTTTGAAGGCTCAGCAATAGACAAAGCTTGGAACGGAGTCCCAACCTCATCCTCAACATCAATATAGGAAAAGGAAGATAAATCGCTAACCAAGAGAGCCTTCTCTCCCCCTATCACCACCAACTTCTTGTTTTTCACAAACTTCAACTTCTAGTGTAGGGTGGATGTCACGGTGCCTACCTCGTGAATCCATGGTCTGCCAAGCAAACAACTGTAAGATGGATGAATATCCATGACCTGGAAAGTGATCTGGAAATCACTAGGTCCAATCTTGATCGGGAGTTCTACTTCACCGATCACAGTTTTCTGCGATCCATCGAACGCCTTCACAACCACTCCACTCTGCCTCATGGGAGGCCCCTGGTACGAAAGTTTAGCCAGAATGGATTTTGGAAACACATTAAGTGATGATCCTGTGTCTACCAACACATTAGACAAGGCATCATCTTTACAATTCATTGAAATATGTAGAGCCAAATTGTGGTCTTTTCCCTCCTCGGGAAGATCAGCATCACAGAAGCTCAAATTGTTGCAAGCGGTTATGTTTGCAACAATTCTATCAAACTACTCAATGGTGACATCGTGATCCACGTATGCCACGTCCAACACCCTTTGCAAAGCTTCGCGGTGTGGCTCAGAATTCATCAGCAAAGATAACATAGATATCTTTGATGGAGTTTGTAGCAGCTGATCAACATTATATTCACTCCTTTTGATGAGCCTCAACATCTCATCACCGTCCTCTCTAAACATGCCAAACTGGCCAACTAGGACAGAAGTGTTATTATCTTTAGTAACAACAGGGTCAACACCCTTCACAACAGGATTAGAAGAAGAAGTCCCCACGGGACCAGCAGGATTAACAATAGTCTTCTTAATGACATCTTCATGGGGTTTCGGCGGCGCCGAGAAAACACGACCACTACGGGTCACACCACTGATGTCAGAGATGCTCGAAGTTGAGGGCAACGACACCTCCTTTCCATCTTCTAGCATCACAACATTGTATCTCTAGGGAACAACTTTGTTAGATACATACGGGATAGGGCCCGCTGGCTTGATCACAAGAGTTGGAGATACCTTCTTCTTGCTGCCATCATACTTGACGACAACAGGCTCTGGCATTCTAAATACAGGGGAGATAACATTAACTTCATCCTTATTACGATTCTGAAGTATTTCGATCATCCCCTGATCCAGCATCTCTTGGATGTCCTTTCTAAATTGTCGGCTTCCTCTTTTGTTGATAGTGCACACCTGGCACCTATCATGGTCATGGTCGTAGTGACTGTATCCACATAACAACTTGTGCATCTCGACCAAAGATTGCCTGATATCATTAACATACAAGACTTTATATTTTCCAGGGCATCCCTGAACCATATTAACAACAGCCTTCCCATGCTCGGGCAATGGGTTCTTCTTCACATTAGGACCTACGTCCTTGAAAAACAATATACCGCTTCTCACAAGGTCTTGCACCTTGGTCTTCAACGGGTAACAATTCTCCACGTCATGTCCGGGAGCACCGGAATGATATAAACAATGCAATTTAGGCTTATACCACCACTGAGGGTTGGTTGGCACGGTAGGAGGATCTCGTGGAGTGATTAATTATCTATCGATCAAAGAAGGATAAAGCTCAGCATGTGACATCGGAATCGTGTCAAAAGTTACCCTCTTCCTCTCGTAATTGCTGGTGTGTTTACCAGTGATTTCTGATAAACAACCGCTAGTCTTCCAAATTTATATATTTTTGGTAACTTACAGGATCGACTAGATTGATCCTAGGACATGTGTCTCAAGAACTATTATTATGGTGATTTGACTCATGGTTAAGTTTGTTTCTGATTTGTGGACAACCAAAAGTGTTTTGACAACAATTCTAGACGAAACATATGACTTTATGAACAATGTAAATGACGATAACTTTGTAGTAAAAGGTTTCTTAAAGATAACGAAAATACTTGGGAAGGGTAAAGATAAGTGACTCGAAGTAAATGCTTTAAGTTTTGAGAAAGTACTGAAAATGAAGACTTGGCGAAATGTAAATACAACAGTAAAAGTGATGATAAACTACTGAAAATATGGGCAATTCGACAAAATAAAAGGCAGTGAATAACTTTAATTTAAATAATTGGTATGAAATAATTAACATGAACGAAACTTATGGTGTTCTTCATACATACATTTTTAGCATAAAACTCTTTTCTCTCTCTCTGGTACTTCGAGTATATTTTGTGAATTTCTATATATCTGTTTGAACACCTCTGAATCCAAAACTAAAACCCCTATTTATAGCAATTCGACCCTAACTGCCTCTACACATATGACTGCCACGTTCTCCATTCTCAAGCGTTGCATGTCTCAGATGCTTCCACGTGTTGGCCTGACGAAACGGCTTTGTTTAAATTTCAAATGCTTCCCGCTTGAAGCTTCGACTCTGTGAACGCCTATGTCGAAGAGAGCTTTGTGGAAATCCAAAAATCTTCTAAGTCTCAGGCTTCGACAACAAAGAATTGTTCACCCATGATAAGAATTAAACAGCTTCGACACAGCCATCTTTTATCTATTCTCCAAAATGTAACACTTCCAAAGAACTTTAGTTATCTGTCGAAATCTCCAGCTAACAAATTTCCCCCAAGAAATGTCTATTTCGAATTACTGTAGAAATGGACATTTTTGTATTCACCAGATTTCGACCAGAGACCTTTCATAGACATAAAAGTCCATATTTGTCAGTTAATCATGATTAACTTTTTCAAAACGTCTCATCAGAACGTGTGCGCAGTTATTTGTCATCATGAACTTCAACTTTCAAGAAAATGAATAGTATTCCCTGTACCCTTTTCTCAGAAAAAACCACCACGTGGCCCACTACCCTAGTAAAGCGTTGTAACACCTCAAAATTTGCCCTCCTCTTCTTGAGACTAGTTTGGGGCATTGCATTTCATGTTTTAGGGCATTAGGCATTGCATTTTGCATCTCATGGGAAAATGAGAAGGTCATCCTCCAAAGTCTTTTCAAAAGATGGAGAAGTTAGGTGATTCAAGCCTGAGGGTCTTTATGAATTGATCATCAACCATCTGAGGGTATGGGCTCCAATTAGAGTTTCTTGATTCTTCAAAGGTTTTGAGCATCATCTCATCTGCAAAGATATGTCACCATCATCATGGTTCTATCATCTTCAAGGGTTTCAGAGTTTATCCTCAAGTTCCTCTGGATTAGGGTTGTGACCTTTGGTCAACCCTAATCAATGCAGTCCTTCCAGCTAGGGTTTCTCAAAGAGATGAGGTATTTTCTTGGGATGAGGATCACATGATTGTTATAAGGAATTTACATGAGCTAGGGTTTCATTTTGAAGCAATTTCACCAGGTGGTAGAGGCTCAAGTTGATCAAGACATTTCAAGGTCATCTGAGGACCAAAAGTCGACTGTGCGGTCAACTAAGGGCTATGAGGTGGGTAAATGAGTTGAGACACCTCAATCGTGTTTAAATGGGGTCTATTAATCATTCTAAACATCCATCTTGAAGATTCAAAGGTCATGGCAAAAGTTACTAAAAATGGAAAATGACTTATAATTCAAAGTTTCCAAATTTGGCAAGTTTTTGGTCCACTTTGAACTTGACTTTTCAATATCAAACAAGTTTCAAATGGATTTGTGGTGAACATGAAAGTTGTAGATCTTTGTTCCCCCTTTCCAAAAAGTCTTAATTCATGTCCAGATGATGAATGGTTGAGGAGTTATGGTCATTTGACCATAAAGTATGCATGGAAATTCAAAAAGGCATAACTTTTGATACAATGCTTCAAATTGGTTCATTCTTTTTGCAAAATGCTTCTCATGTTCAAGACATATCAAAATGACATTATTTGACTCAATTGTGCAAGCTAAGCCTCAAGGGATTATGGTCAAAAGTCACATTATTTCACATTTGTTCTAAGGATGATATCATGCTACAAATCATAATTCACAAAGAACCAAGGCAAGGCTTCACTTCAGCCTTCTTCATAGACCATATTTGAGTGAAAATGAGCTTTTTCCATGCATGGGAGAAGCGTGTATGTTCATTATTTCACACATGAACAAAATGAAGTAAATCTTCACCATTCATTTTTGGCTTAAGATACAAGCAAAGTGATCTTAAAATCCTAGCCCTTGGTTGTTCATGAGTGAATTAAAGCTCTAGCATGGGAGATCACACGTGCATGATGGCCATGGGAGGTTAATTTTCATTTTTTGCAATTGGTTTAATAACTCACTAATCATGTTTAGTGAAGGGATAAAATGATTATCAGTGGGATTAGCAAGGAGTATAAATAGGGAAACCCTAATTATAACCGCCATAACCACCATTTCAGATCTTGAATTCAAGAACTCTCTCAAAACTCTCTCTCTTCGAATTTGCATTTTCTTCACACAAACCTCAAAGATCATTGCATATTCTTGATCCTCATGCTTCACTGATCAAGAATCATCCATTGTTTGGTGCAATTCATCAAGATTTCGAGCAGTTCATGTGCATTATCATGATGATGGAATTTGGAAATTGAAGCACATTCAAGAGGTTTCAGCCATTGCTTTTTGCTTAAAGCTTCAAAGGAGGTTCATAGGAGTGGATCTGGAGCAGTTGAGCTCGTGAGGACGCGTTTTTAGAGATCTCAAATTCAAGGTGACTTCAATTTCATTCTCTCCTTTTGCTGATTTCATGTTATAGAATGGAAGATCGTGTTGTGTAGATCACGAATATATGCTTAGAATTGAGAATGAGTGAGAATTGAGGACGTGATGTTGACTGAAAGTTTGGATCTGGAAACTTTCTCTCTTTGATTTGCAAAACCTAGGGAGAATTAGGATGAACTAAGGTGATATTTGGAATCATCATCGAAAACTGAGTGGAACGGTACCGGTTTGAGGAAATTCTGGAAAATTTCATGGTGGCGCCGCCGTGGGAGCCACCGTGTATTCATCGGAGAAGACGACCGGAGCGGAGCTCCGGCGTCTGTGTTAATGGCTAGGGTTTGGTGATTTGGCGCCATGTGGCCTCATGCGTGGAAGATTGATTGGAGGAGAGCGCTTTAACGAAAGCCACGCGTGCATGGACTGTTGACTGGGAAGGCTGACTAGTTTAATGATACGCTGCGTTTCATCAGTTCAAATGTGGAGCATTGATTGCATATGCGCGCCAGATCCAAGGGCCAGCGTTTTTTCTGAGGTTATTCAAATTATTCTGTTTCCCTCCATTTTTATTTTATATTTCATTTATTTTGGTCAGTTTGTTTAATTCATTAAAAATACAAAAATTGTCCAATTGAGTCCCAATTTTTTTCATAGTTTTGTATTGATGTCTACTTTTTTATGGTGTTGAATTCAAGAATTGTTGATGTCTGGATTTTTATCTGGGAATTTTTGAATCAATGTTGTGCCAAATTGACCTAGTGCATTCAATGCATTGTGAAATCCTTAATTTTGAGCTTTTTGACCCAGTTTTTTGCATACATTACATTCATACATGACATGAATTATTGGTCATTGGTTTGGATTTTTTCTCACATGTTATCATCATTTTTGACACATGGAGAAAAATGTGACAATTTGTGTCATATTTTTGACATTGGATTGGTGCATTTTTGTTCACATAGCATTTGCATCATTCTGGACTTGATCTTTTGTATATTGAACATTCATGGAATAAAGAAATTATACAAAAATTCGCAAAGTCATTGCATGCATTTCTGATTTGATATGAATTTTTTAAGTTGGAAGTTCATTTTCTGCATATTTTTGGTCATTACATTACATAGACCAGTTGAGGCACTTGGTTATAGATTTGATGCTGGTCTTTTTGAGGACATTGGAGGGAGTGTTTGAATGTGTGATATGCAAAAGGATGGGTCCTGGATTGGTCATTTGGTTAGGTTTTGAGTCTTGTACATAAACTAACTTTGTTTTGTTGTTTCAGGTGGATACTCATCATTGATGATTGGGTTTGTTCTCACCTTTGTGAGATACGAAATGCATTGAGTTCTGACCTATTTTTGTTTTGTAGGGTTTTAATTGATGTGGTGAGCTCATGAGCTTGTTTGAGTGCTAGGGCACTAATGCATTGAATTGTGTAACTGTTAGAGGGTTTCACTGCTTGTCTTCTGGTTTTATGACTGAAGTACTGACTGTTTAGTCTTTGTACAGGTACCTTAGTTGCTTACTTGCTTTAGCTCTTGCTTGAGCATTGGATTGTGGTTGACACATCACTCAGGTAGTTAGCTTCTTACTTCATGTAGTCTGAAGTCCTGTCACCTTTTTGGCAGGCATTTTGCTGGCAAGTCCTCCTTTAGAGGCTCTGTTTGTGTTTGTTTAAAATTGTGCCCAAAGACCTCCAAGGAGAGGCATGTGATATTTGATAAGACCTCCAAGAGAAGAGGCAATTGACGGATAAAAGGGATTAGCAGTCGATCCCCCGTTATTCAATGTGTTGTTCTTTATGCTCGCACTACGTGCTGATGCTCGTGAACATGTGCCCCAGATCTTTGTCCAGAGTCTGTCAAGTGTAAAAGGATCCCACTTTCTGGGTCCCTACACTTTCTGTGTCATGAGCTCACCCTGGCCAGGGTTGAGAGTTATGAGGTCTCATCCTCATTACCATTTTGATCAGCTTCACCCTGACGTTCAATGTCAGTGGTTAAGAGCTACAGATTACCTCTTACAATTTGGCTTGTTTGTCGAGGTTGATATGACCCCTCTTGACTAAAGCCCACCCATTGTTTGAGACTCTTGTATGGATATAGTGTGTGATGCTTGTTCACTTGTGTTGGTGTGGTTATTTGCTTTCCTCTTCTCATCTCCATTTCTGTAGGAGTCGTACGATTAACTTTTGAGGAAGTTGAACGTATGTAGAGTTTAGACTTGAGTTGACTCGCTTCCAGAGTGAGTTAAGTTCTTGTTAGAGACCTCAGCTTAGGGATATTTGATTGCATGACAACTATTAGGCTCGAGTCTTAGTCTCTCTTTTAGTTTGTTGTTTCCCTGGTCTCTGGTTAGGAGATTGTTTTACCCCTTGTAAGGGGAACTACGTCGCCCTGATTCTCATACCAGATGAGATACGTAGGCAGGAGGTTGTGAGCAATCTCTCCGGGCACCCTTTTTTCTTTGACTCTCTGTTTGTTCACCCTTTTCTTTGTTTTCGCGTGTGTTCACCGTTATTCTCGAATTGTGTTAACCGTTTCGAGTCTTTTGTTTCTGGCATTTGCTGGCGTTAGTGTTAGTATCCGTTTGTTCAGCGTGTGTGTGAGTGGTATGTTCATACCTTGGGGGATTTCTTCTGTTATTAGTCGGGGTTCACTAGTTGGGGTTCACTTTGGTTACCTGTTATCCGTTCGGGGTTCATCTTTGGGGTTCATCTTTGGGGTTCATTTGTGACGATTGTTATTCATTTGGGGTTCATCTTCGGGGTTCATTTGTGACGATTGTTAGTCAGATTGAGCTTCATCTTCGGGGTTCATTTGTGATGATTGTTATTCACTTGGGGTTCATATTGGGGTTCATTTGCAGTGACTGGTTATACATATTGGGGGGTTTATTCTGGATATTTGGTTACTATGTTGGGGTTCGTTCTGATAACCTTTCCTTTTGTGTTCGCTGGTTAGCGTTTGTTATTGTTAGGAGTCGGGTGTAAGTCCATGTATTGGCATTCTGTTTCCTGTTTGTTGATGTTGGGAGTCGGGTGTAAGTCCATGTATTGACATTCTGTTTCCTGTTTTGGTGTTTTCTTTTGACGTCTCAGCGTCCCTTTTTGGTGTCTTGTTTCAGCGTGCGTTAGCTGAGCTACGAGTGCTCTGATACTTCTTTGGATAGAGAAGATACGTAGGCATAGGATGCGATATCCTAGCGAGCATGCCTCCTGTCCCCCGAACTACGTTGACTCTAATGTTTGTTTCTGACAAACTACGTAGGCCCAGGATGTGACATCCTGCCGAGTCCACTTCCTCCGTCTTCTTTCTCTCCCCCACCTGTTTATCATTCCAGTTTGTGCAGTTTCTTTGAGCAATTTATTAGCAACAACCCTTTCTTTTCCTTTGAGCTATCTTTTGAGCGTGGATCCCGTCGAGTACGGCGGACGTGAGGGGTGCTAACACCTTCCCCTTGCGTAACCGACTCCCGTACCTTGTAATCTCTGGTCGTAAGACCGTTCCTTTCCCTTTCTTAGGTTAGTCCTGCGCTCCCTTTCTATCATAGGATGAATAGCGTCGGTGGCGGCTCTGTATTTTCCCCGCCGGTTGTTTTTCGCTTTGCGACAACTGGCGACTCTGCTGGGTACTGAAGTTAACCTCTTGCTTGTCCATCTTCCCTAAGCGAGTCAATCCTAGCGCTCTCTAGCGTAGTTTTTAGGGTAGCTTAGGTTGCTTTTACTGTTTTGTTTATCGCATTTGTGATTATTATACTATGATTATATGTACATTTGCATATATGTTTGCATGCATCATGTTATCACTGAGTTGGATTCTGGACAGGTGTGGTTTCTCTGATTTGGGGGTGGGTGTTCTGAGTGGGGCTAAAACCAAAGCCCGAGTATACACCTAGGATTAGCGTGGTCTCATGTTTCCTCACATGTTAGATCAACATGTTGTTGCGACGTGACATACCACAGCCGAACGAGGTTCTTTTGAGAGAGCTCTTCCTTGTGGAGTTTCCACTATGGTTGGGTTATCTCTTTTGAGCTGTTGACTTCGGTGACCGTTCTTTCCCGGATCTTTGGTTTAGATAATCTTATGAGAGCTTCACGGCACACCGGAAAGGGCAAACCCGTTGAGTATCTCGTCTGATTGTCGAGACCGATTATCCGCCTTAGGATGACCTTATTAGAATTCACCTGTGAGGGGAGGGGTTTGGTTCCTACAAGTACAGGTTCTGTTGGTGACTCTTTGATGGTGACTTTGGTTCGGTTCGTGATCTGGGTTCTATTTATAAGTTGGATTTATGGATATTTATTTCCGACATGCCGGAGTTTTGTCCGTGGTATTTATCAACGGGTTTTGTTTATTTCGGATCCCCCGAGTTGGATTTGTGGTTATTTAGTCCCTTGGATGGTTCTGATCAGTTCTGAGACCGGAGTCCAGTACAGTTGGTGGTCAGATGTCTTGGAGGATGGCATTATGCATTGCATTCATGCATCAGCATCATTCCCATTTTGCATTTATCCTCATCTAACTCATGTTTATCCATATGCAGGGTACATTCTTGATTGAGATTCTGGTTGAGAGACATCCTGATGCCATAATGTTACTGTCGAATTATCATCCGTCTCAACGAAGCCAGGATCGAAAGACAGAATGTTCCTCATACGGATAGACATTGCATTCATGCATGAATCGTAATAACTTGTCATCTATTTTGCAGGTGTCAGTTTCTAACGTGTTTGGTTGTTACAAGAATCATTGCTCGCGCACGCAGAATCATCCCTCTGCACGTAACTCGTCTGCACAGATACTTTACCAGATGCAACAAGCCTAGACTGATGGATCCATCCAACGCTGACATTCTCGAGCTGAAAGAGAAAATGAGTGAGTTGATCAATGCCATGCAAGGGTTCGCCCTGGAGCAGAAAGCAATCGCCGAGAAGGTGGAGAAGCTTGAGCTGGCTTCGATTGCTAATAATGGCAATAGTCAAGAGGGTAACTCCAACCATGGTCCTGGTGGTTCTAGGGGTGGTGGCGATCCCAGAAGGAAGGCAACTAATGGTGGTGTATTCATCAATAATGGTGGTGGTTTTGGTTTTGCTGCAGGCAATGGCCCGGGACATGTTGGCAACATTCTGAAGGAAACTCAATTTTCTCCTTTCTTTGGGGCTGTGGAGGATAAAGAAGAGGATCGGTTCTCTGTGCTGAATGAGCAGTTCGGTCAGTATGGTGTTCAACCTCCGAACAAAGAGATTCAGGTACTAGCAGAAAAGATTAGGGCTCTAGAAAGCCATACCACTCCTGGGGCTATTAACATGACAAATATGGGGCTGGTTGAGGGGATTGTGATTCCACAGAAGTTCAAGGTGCCCACATTTGATAAATACAATGGAAGTTCTTGCTCGGAAACTCATCTTCAGGCCTTTGTTCGAAAGATATCTGCCTACACCATGGATCAGAAGCTCTGGATGTACTTTTTCCAGGATAGCTTATCTGGCGGGTGTCTCGAGTGGTACACCAAGCTGAGATCATCAGATATAAAGAGCTGGCAGGTTTTGGGAGATGCTTTCATCAAACAATACCAATTCAACACTGATATGGCACCAAGCCGTACCCAGTTGCAGGATATGTCTCAAAAGCCGAACGAGGGGTTTAAAGAGTACGCACAAAGGTGGAGGGAATTGGCTGCCAGGGTTCAACCTCCATTGGTGGATCGGGAAATGTCAGATTTTTTCATGGGTACTCTTCAAGGGACTTTTGCTGAGAGGATAGAGGGATGTCCAGTTACTGGTTTTGCGGATATAGTAGTGGCTGGTGAAAGGATTGAAAGCTGGTTGAAAATGGGAAAAATACAAGGAAATGTTTCGTCGTCTGTGTTGAAGAAGCCCTTCGGAAATGGTCAGCGCAAGAAAGAGGGTGACTCGAGTGTTGTGTATGCCCAAAGAGGACACAGTAGGAATCATTACTACCAGCATACTGCTGCAGTAACGATTCCTGCTGATAATCAACCTGCACAACAGCAACAACAACCATTTCAGCAGAGAACACAAAGGGTTGGGTACCAAGTTATGGGAAGGATGGCAGATCGCCAGTTTGATAGGCCACCCATGACATATGCCCTTTTGTTGAAGAAGTTGAAGGATCTCGGGTTGGTACAGTTGAGGACGTTAGCTCCGTTAAGACCAGATCAGAGGCCTTCCAGTTATGATGAGAATGTCAAGTGAGAGTTCCATTCTGGGGCTCCCGGGCACAATATTGAGGGTTGTAAAGCCTTTAAGCATGTTGTCCAAGACTTGGTGGATTCCAAGGCCATCAATTTTGCACCATCGCCGAATGTTAATGCTAATCCCATGCCGACGCATGGTCAGATGGGGGTGAATGTAATTGTTGAGGATCCAGGCCGTATCTGCGCTGTGGGTGAAGAGACTGACAGTGACTGCAAGCTCGACTCGTGGATAAAACCGTGCATACCAGGAATGGAGATCCAAAACTGGAAAGCCGAAAAGATCATCATTGTCACTCTACGGGAAGAGTAATATTTCTGTTTGTCAATTCTGTTTGCATGAAAGCCATACGTTTTGCCCAAAACATAATGGTCCATTGTAAGGGCCACCTCATGTGTTTCATTTTGCAGCATTTGCATCAGTAATAAACGGATGTTTTTCGCATTAAAAGCGGTGTTCTCTGTTTTTCATTTATTTTTGCAGTTTAAAAAAATAATACAATAAAAATGGCAATGTTTATTTTCATTTTTTATCCTTCTAATTTGTATCGTTCCGACTCTAAAAGCAACGCATGAATCAACATTCATGCAGATGCGATTATTCTCCGGATCTCATTGATGACAATCCTGTTACACCCTTATATGACTTTGACAACCCGATCTATCATGCCGAAGAAGAAGGCAAAGAAGATTGTGAACTGCCGGAAGAGTTAGCCAGGTTGTTGAAACAAGAGAAGAAGGTGATTCAACCGCACGAGGAGAGAGTTAAGATTGTTAATCTGGGTACCGAGGAGGTCAGAAAGGAAGTAAAAATTGGGGCCGCTTTGGAGATGAATGTCAAGAGCAGAATGGTAGCACTGTTGAAAGAGTATGTTGATATCTTCGCCTGGTCTTATCAAGATATGCCAGGGTTGGATACCAATATTGTTGTACACAAGTTGCCATTAAGAGAAGATTATCCTCCAGTAAAGCAGAAGTTGCACAGAACTCGACCCGAGATGGCCATTAAAATCAAAGAGGAGGTACAAAAGCAGTTGGAGGCTGGTTTCCTAGCTGTCACTAATTATCCGCCTTAGGTCGCGAACATTGTGCCGGTACCAAAGAAGGATGGAAAGGTGAGGATGTGTGTGGACTACCAGGATTTAAACAGAGCTAGCCCGAAAGATGATTTCTCATTACCTCACATCGATGTGTTGGTAGATAATACAGCTCAATTCTCGGTGTTTTCCTTCATGGATGGCTTTTCTGGCTATAATCAAATCAAAATGTTGCCAGATGATATGGAGAAAACAACGTTCATCACACCATGGGGCACTTTTTATTATAAGGTGATGCCGTTCGGTCTCAAGAACGCCGGTGCCACGTATCAAAGAGCTATGGTGACCTTGTTTCATGATATGATTCATCATGAGATCGAATGCTATGTTGATGACATGATAGCAAAGTCACAAACAGAAGAGGGGCATCTGGTAGACTTGGCCAAGTTGTTTGACCGGTTAAGACAATTCGAATTGAGGTTGAACCCGAATAAGTGCACTTTTGGACTGCGGTCCGGCAAGTTGCTGGGGTTTATTGTAAGTGAAAGGGGAATCGAGGTTGATCCTGCTAAAGTAAAAGCGATACAAGAAATGCCTGAACCGAGGACAGAAAAAGAGGTTCGTGGTTTCTTAGGTAGATTGAACTACATTTCGCGGTTCATATCTCATCTAACATCCACGTGTGAACCCATATTCAAGTTGTTAAGATAGTGTCATACGGTGAACTGGACTTTTTTGTGTTTTTTATCGCAATGTCGCGGTTAGCAAGAGTCGCCACCGACTTTTCTTTTATCCAATAAGGAAAGGTGGAAAAGAACAGGAAAGACCTTAATTTAGATTTTGGGTTCGGGAGGTACATTATACAAAGGGAAGGTGTTAGCACCCTTTGTATCCATGGTTATCCATGGGCTCTTAATTGCTCGATCACTTATATTATTTTTGTCTAAAAAAGTGTTTGTGAATTGTTTGGAAAATTGTTTTGAAAAGAGAATTTAACTTTGTAATGATTCTTGTATGAATGTATACAAAGTGGTTATCCCGTTTTAGTTTTGAAAATTGTTTAGAAAAATATAACTCGGTAATGATTCTAGTATGAATGTATACCAAGTGGTGATTTTCTAAAGGCATTTTGAAAGGTGTGAGGTGCAAAAAAAAAAAAAAAGTTTTAAGTTGTGAGCCAGCAATTAAGAGTTATACCGACCCAAGGTCTTTACGGGCATTTCCTATCCTTATGAGGGTAAAACTGTCCTTATTATTGAGAAATAAGTAGTTTTATCCTTTGGATGTAAAAGGGTCATCGTAGGGTCATCGATTGGTCATTGAAGGCAACAGTTATGAGGATACCTTAGCATTCGAAGGGACTATCATCATTTAACCGTAGGCAACATCGGAGGGTCATCGAGGGACAAAGTTGTATATTCGAAGGCAACATCCGAGGGACTATAATTTATTTTATGATGATTTAACCGAAGGGTCTTTGCTAAGGGTATCCCCACGTTCGCGGGACATGACCGTAATATCGTAATCGTAAGGCAACAAAGAGAGGTCCAAGATCACTTATTCAAAGGCAAAGTTTTACAATTAATTATATAATTAGGATGAAACTCCACATTAAAATTATTAAAAATAATATATTAAAAAATTAATACATTAGAAATTAATACATTAAAAAATTAATTTAGGGTGAAACTCCACAAGGGTATCCCACAAATAAAGTGGAATACCTAGCCAATAACCTTTTCCTGGGATATGTGAACCTTTACGAAACTCAAAAAAAAAGAAACATGTCAGAACACCAAATCAGGGTGCAATCGAAGATTACACCGGAGAAATATCACAACAATAAATAGGATAGGATAAATAATGCATGGCTATGATAAAAACATAAAAAAACAGACTAGAAGAATCAGGTACTGTCTCGTTCGCCTCTGCCTCGCCTAGCGAAGGCCACGGATTTTGAATTTGAAAACAGCCCCATGTTAGGAACTTTGAATTTTATGGCATTTTATCACAGGAATAACATGGTCAAACATTCAGGGTATTCAGGCATATTTAAATTCCCATACGAAAGCAAATTATGTATCAACATTTAATCATGATGCATTATATATGTAGATATGGCCAATTGAAAGTATAAACAATAGAGATACGCAAACCTGTTTGCCAATTCAAGGTTGAAGGGATTGACCACTTGTAGTATCGGAATAAGTTAGGCAGCGGGAATTGGACGGCGATGGCTTCGGTGCAGATGGGCTGCCTTCAGGGTTTCTTTACTCTGAATTCTCCGGGTAGGCAGGGTTCCTATGCCAAAGTTTCTATCCGTCCTTCTCTGTTCTCTCTCTTTCTTTTTCCTCAAGGTTTTGTTCCAAGGAAACCTCAGAGTGTTTTGCTTCTCTTCCTTCTTTCTCCAGTAAATCTCCCAGTGTAAACTCCCCTACTGAAACTTCAGTATTTATAGACTAATTTCGTGGGTAATGGGCTTGGAATGAGGGAGACCCAAGTCCAAAATAATTTGTTATATTTTATTTATTTATTTATTTTAATTATTTAATTAATTAATTAATTAATTAATTAATTAATTTTTTTTTTTTTTTTTTTTTTTTTTTTTTTTTTTTTTAGAAAAAATGATGGGTAATTTTTGGGGTATGACAGCTGCCCCTGTTCAATATTCTTGAACCAAGAGAGTTAGGATGGCGTGTATGTCATTCGTGGTCTGGAGGTGGAAGATTATTGAACAGTAGAATGCCCCAAAAATTTGCACTTGAGAATCGACAGTTGGTCTTGATGGAGATGGGCTTAAAGATGCCATCCGGGAGGTTTGATGACGAAAGCTTCAGATCGCACCGTATATTAGGCCAATTTGAAGACATGGGTGCCACACTGGGTCGTACGTTAGACCGTATAATGAGTCATCCATTAGGCTGCCGACTTCGCTGGGGAGTCGGAATGTGTCATATGCTGTTGGGGATAAAGGATCAGAATGGACCATACGCTAGATCGTATCTGAGTTGCAGAATGAGCCGTACGTTAGGCTGAATCTGATGACGAAAGGGGTAGTCGTACGTTAGACTACACTTCAGAAATGTACCGTATGTTAGGTAGCATCTGAGGGGATGGACATCCGAACGGGTCGTACGTTAGACCGTCGCAGAATGAGTCGTCTGTTAGGCCGCATCTGATGATGAAAGCGGTAGTCGTACGCCAGACTACACTTCAGAAATGTACCGTACGTTAGGTAGCATCTGAGGGTTGTAAGATCCAAACGGGTCGTACGTTAGACCGCGTTGGGGTTGTTGAAGTTCAGAATGGATCGTACGTTAGATCGTATCCGAGTTGTAGAATGAGCCGTCCGTTAGGCTGCATCTGAAAAAGAAAGTAGTCGTACGCTAGACTACACCCCTGAATGTACCGTACGCTAGGCAGCATCTGAGGATTTGAAGGTCCAAATGGGTCGTACGTTAGACCGCATTGGAGTTGCTGAAGAAGTCATATGTTGGGCTGAATCAGAATGAACCGTACGTTAGGCTGTATCTGATAACCTGTATATGTTGTACTTGCAATAAATGTCTGGGATGGGCTTAAAGATGCCATCGTTAGGAGGATATCGAAGTGTTGTCAGGATGAATGTTCCCATGAACTGTATTTGAAATATGTATCTGAATCTTGAATGTGATTGATAAAGGTGTCTGTCTGAATGAACCTTCTTCTTTGACTATATCAGGAGGATAATTAACCTGTAAAGAAAAGTTAGCTTCATGCTATGTCATGATGTATGAGATGTTTCGTGTTATGCTAAAATAAATGCGAATGTTGTATGCATGCGTATGCTGTGAAATGATGTAATGAATGAGTTATGCGTATGAGAAGTTCTGCTTGGGGACTCTACTGGGGAAAATAAATCCCCATCTACTGATTGGAGATATTTGTAACGATGACCCTTTCTCGGCAGGGGGTTCTTGATTCTGTCTGATGGTAGAAATATTCCACAGATCTTGGCTGAGGATGGATGAGATGATCAATCTGTCTGATGATGCCGACCTCTGTCGGGGAGTAACTGGCTGTGCCGGGGAATACTGCTAATTTCTTCTGAGGAATAACAGACTTGCTGGGGGAATAGAATTGGTAGCGGATTCATTGGAAGCATGGTTAGACCTTCTCCTCGATCCTGAAGTCGGGTAGTAATTGCTATTGCTATTCTACGCATATATTTTGGTAAACATTTATCATATTCAAATGCACATATTAATTCAAATTAAATCAATGGACATTTACGCAACCAAAACAGAAAAGTAAAAACAAAAGCATCTTTTTTTTGAAAGAGGGTTGTATTGATTTTGAAAGGAGGCCTATAAACAGGCAATTTGTGTACAAGGAGACAGAAATCCTAGTAAGAGGAAATTGTCGAAAACAAAGAGAAAGCTATGTGGAAGAAGTCCTATTGATTTTAAGCCTACTACTGTCATTATGTCTTCGAGCATCTCATCCCTTGCTGTCGGATAGAAGTGATTGGCTTGGTCAGTCCCTCGAACTTGGATGAAAGTTGACTGAGAACGGGACATAGTCATACGCTTTAATCCCTAATTTTTGCCTGGACCGCCTTTTCAGGTTTTCAGTCCACCAGGATACCCTTTTTTGCCCAAGCCGCCTTTTCAGGTTTTCGACTTGCCGGGTGTACATTTTTTTTTATATATCCCTAATTTTTGCCCGAACCCTTTTGGTTCGCCGGGATGCCCTTACTTTTGCCTAGATACGTCGATCTAGCGGGTCTCTTTTATGCGTAGTATTTTTTAACTATGTCCGCGTTCACGGGATGTGGGAAGTCTTCACCATCCATAGTAGCGAGTATCATGGCTCCACCAGAGAATACCTTCTTAACCACAAATGGCCCTTCGTATGTGGGAGTCCATTTGCCTCTGGGATCACCTTGTGGTAGAATGATACGCTTGATCACCAAGTCGCCAAGTTGGTACACCTGTCTCTTAACTCTTTTGTTAAATGCCTGGGTCATGCATTTCTGATATATCTGCCCATGACAAACAGCCGCAAGTCTCTTCTCATCAATCAGATTTATCTGATCGAGTCGAGTCTGAATCCATTCATCTTCATCTAAGCCCGCCTCTTTCATGATTCTTAGAGAGGGAATCTGAACTTCCACTAGTAAGATGGCTTCCATTCCATAGACTAAAGAGAACGGAGTTGCCCCTGTCGTAGTGCGCACTGAAGTGCGATAACCGTAAAGAGTAAAGGGTAACATCTCATGCCAGTCTTTGTATGTTACTGTCATTTCTTGCATGACCTTCTTGATATTGTTAGCAGTCCCCACGGCGCCGTTCATCTTTGGCCGGTACGGAGAAGAGTTATGGTGTTTTATTTTGAACTGCGTGCAGAGTTCAGTAATCATCTTGTTGTTCAAATTAGTACCATTGTCAGTGATAACTCTTTCAGGAGACAACAGGTTTCTCAAATAGGTATTTGATAGAATCCATCTTAGAAGTCAATAAGGTGGTATGATTCAACATATACTGTCTTAGTCGGCGAGCAGCCCAGGCCAAAGCACAGCAAGCTTTCTCGGGCTGTGAGTATCTTGTTTCACAGTCGGTACCTTTTGCTAAGGCAGTATATGGCATGCTCTTTTCGACCAGACTCGTCATGTTGCCCCAACACACCTCATTGAATTTTCTAACACGGTCAAATACGTAATTAAAGGTCTTCCTTCAACTGGTGGCATCGGAACTGGAGGTTCTTGGCGACATTTCCTGATTTTGTCATAAGCTTCTTGGCATTCATCATTCCATACCATCTCTTGATTTTGTCTCAGTAATTTGAAGATGGGTTTGCAGGTAGCAGTCAAGTGTGGAATGAATCGGGCAATGTAATTCGAGTGCCCCAAGAAACCTCTGACTTCTTTCTTGTTTATTTCAGTACCCAGATTTACAATTTCAATTGATTCCTCATGCGGCTGTATAGTCTTTTCTTCTTGCAGTAGTCGGGCAAGTTCTCCAGGGACTTCACAATCTTCCTCGCTTCCATCCTCGGCTTGGTAGATCGGATTTTCAAAGTCATAATAAACAGTAGCAGAGTCATTACCAACAGGATCCAGAGTGGATATGGATCGGCAAATTGTTACGTGAGTGTGTGCAAGAAACATAGCTTGTTTGAAAAATGACAGGAAAGATAAAGAGCGCAATATTTGAATGCAAAAAGTCCATTGATCTATTGAATATGAATATGCTTATGAAAATGACAAACCCCTAACAAATTAGCCATTGTGCCTCGGGCATAGACACAATGCTTTAAGAAGTTTGATTGTAAAAGAAAATTAAAATTTGCAATTCTAGAATAAACAATAACAATTACTCCTGACTAAAGGAAATCGGGATAATGTCTTCAGTCTTCCAATTGTTGAGTCCGTCACCAATTGTTGGGAAAATCCAGCTATCCAAGTCGCAATCACTATCAGCATCTTCCATAGCATTAATCTGATTTTTGACTATCTTTCCAGAGTTAAACCCCAGGCCAGCTTTATCAGACTTGTACGGTACATTGATCAGTTGACCCCAACCAGCACGATCACCATTTTCAATCGCGACTTGAGCATCTTTCAGAGAGATCATGACAGGGGGAGCACGAACAACCTTGGGCACAAGGGGAGTTGGCTTAAGGACAGGACTGGGTGGAGGAACCACTTCAAATGACTGAGAAGGAGTCTCAAAGAATTCACCATCCATCTCGACGTATTTGAAGGATTGCACACTACTGACAATATACTCTTCTTCTCCACATACAGTGACAACCATGCCTGCTATTGGATACTTCAGCTTTTGATGAAGCGACGAAGCTACCGCACCTGCCCCATGGATCCAAGGGCGCCCCAACAAGCAGGAGTAGGCGGGACGAATGTCCATCACGTGAAAGGTAGTGTTGAAGACTTGAGGTCCTATCTTGATAGGGAGAACCACTTCACCATAGACAACACTCTTCGCACCATCGTAAGCACGCACCACAACATCACTAGGTTTCAGTTCAATGCCTTTGTAGTCAAATTTATCGAATACAGCTTTCGGGAGCACATTCAAGGAAGAGCCGTTGTCGATCAACACGTGAGCCAGGGTGATCCCCTCACACTCGATGGAGATATGCAGAGCTTTATTGTGATTCTTTCCTGCTGGCGTCAGGTCAGCATCGGAAAAGCCTAGGCCATTGTCAACAGTCAAATTAGCGACATAATGTTCGAATTGATCGACGGATGTTTCTTGAGGCACATGAGCGGTCTTCAAGAATTTCATCAATGCATTGGCATGGGATTCAGAGGATAATAACAAGGACAACATTGAGATTTTAGACGGAGTATGCCCCAATTGTTCCACTACATCAAAATCGCTCTTACGGATGATTTTCAGCATCTCTTCCATTTCCTGTTTGGCAACATCTTCAGAAGTAACTTCGACCGATGTCTCTGACTGAGGAGGATTGACTAGTCTTTTTCCTCGAATTTCGGGAGCGGGAGGTGAGATTTCTGGAGAGAAGATCCTTCCACTTCGAGTAATTTTACTAGTCCCCACAATATCATTAGGATTAGTAGAACTACCAACTTGCTTTATGCCATGGATGTAAACGTCGCCTCCATAGTTCCACGGAATAGCTTTGCTGGAGGAATATGGCACGGGGCCAGGTGCGGTAATAATCAGGGGAGCCACTTTGGGCTCAGCGGTAATCTTCACAGGCACTCTAGTAGCGGTAATCTTCACTGGAGCTTTGGACCTAGCAATCACAGATACCTCTTCAATAGAGTTGTCCACCTTAGGAACCCTTTCAAATAGAATTGTACGATCATCCATCAGCCGTTGAATGCCGTTCTTCAACTTCAAACAATCATTGGGTCGGAGTACACAGAGATCGCAATCTTCAGCACAACCTGGAAATAAACCAGCTTGCAATAAATTCTTCTTAACGATCAGGAGAGGAGATGCTAAATCAGCAACGTCAGTAACGTGAGAATTGTCGTCCACAACATTAACATTCTGGTCATGATTAGGCATAGGTGCTGTGATGACATTGGGGGTCGCCGGAGGATCAAATTCAATTTCTCCAGCGTCGATCATATCCTGAATCTTGTTCTTCAACAACCAGCAATCATTCGTATCATGCCCGGGGCTATCGGAGTGATAGGCACACCTGGCGTTGGGATTATAACGAGGAGAAGTAGTGTTGGGATTTGCAGGAGGGCCTCTGAGGGTAATCAAATTGGCCTTTAACATACTCTGTAGTGCTTGGGTTAAAGTCATATTGATCTTGGTAAACTGTCTTCTCGACCTGTCTTGTCTGTGTTGGAAGTTCTGAGATGGCGGTGCGGCAATTGTAACTGCCCCAACAGTATGGTCACGATTCTTCTTGTTATGCTTCCTCTCACTGTACACAGCATTTGATTCATTCTTTCCCTGATAGGACTTTTTGGTGCTTGCAGAAGTAGCTGCCTGTATCTTTCCACTTCGAATGCCGCTTTCAACCCGTTCACCTGTCAAGATAAGTTCAGTGAAACCTGACGAGGAACTTCCCAGTAGATGGCTGTAGAATGGGCCAGTCAGTGTACCCATGAACATGTCCACTAACTCTCGATCAGTCATAGGGGGTTTGACTCTGCCAGCCAAATCTCTCCACTTTTGAGCATATTCTTTGAAACTTTCTTTAGAGCCCATAGTCATATTTTGTAGCTGTAGCCGAGTAGGCGCTAACTCAGAATTATACTGGTAGTGCTTGTAGAAAGTTGTTGCTAAATCAGTCCATGTGCGGATGTTAGAGCTCTCAAGCTGATAATACCACTCTAACTGTGTGCCAGACAGACTCTCTTGGAAGAAATGGATCCACAGTTTCTTATCAGTAGTGTGCGGCTGAATCTTTCTCACATAAGCCCTTAGATGCATCTGAGGACAAGAGGCACCATCATACTTAGTGAAAATGGGAACCTTGAATTTGCGGGGAATGACCACATCAGAGACCAGACCCAAGTTTTCGAAATCCAGACCGGGCACTTTCTGCCCCTCCATAGCTAGCATACGTTCTTCCAGCAACTTGTACTTATCATCCTTCAGAGAGTACTGTTCATGTTCATAATCTTCATCGTCGTCCTCAGAATTGACGAGATTAGGATTCTCATCTTCCGAATCATTCTCGGTCTCTTCTTCTGAATCCTTCGGAATTCTAATCTTGACTCCTGTAACCTGTCCCTTAAGCCTTCTCCCCGGGTTGATGTAACCCACAGGTTTCTGGTCCTTCTTCTTCTCCATCGAAAGAGCTTTCAGTTCTTCCTGCCCCTTAGATAAGCTCAGCATCATTTCCTGGAATTGAGCATTCTGGGCCTGGAGATCTTTGACAGTTTGTTCGAGAGCCATTGTTCAATCTGTTTGAATCTGCTGGAATCTGTTTGATAGGAAAATCGTGAGAACACTGATCCTTTAGAATACCTGTTATGCGATGCAATGCAATGTATGAAATGTTTTCAAGGACTTTCGGGATTTAACTTTGCATAAACTAACAAAAAGAGCTTTTTTTTCTTTTCTCTTTTGTTTTTGCTTTTGTTTTCGTTTTTTCTGTTTTTTTTTTTTAGCAGAGTTAAATCCCTAAATCCTTGAAATGGTTAGTACAATGCCATGATGTTATGATGTTATGTTGTTATGATGTCATGTTGTTAGATAAATAACAAGCACAAGCAAGTCACACAACAATCATTCCTAGGTTTTAAGGCTTGCGTGAGTTCCATAGGTAAATACCCTCCCCACTGAAGTTTGGTTGGTTCAACCTGTCTTAGAATAGTAACCGGGTTCTAGAAGGATCTCAAATCATTGACCTTTCCTTAAGTCCACTTCAGTGCAACACCAAGTGGTTGACCGAAGCTTCCCTAAAGTCCAATCTCAAAGAGTGTAGTATCGAGTCTCAACCAACTCCAGTCGGAACCGAAGCCAGTTATCTCACTACTTTCTAATGGCCAGGATGAGTCAATTAGGGTTCTAAAGGTCTGGTTAATGCTTTTATGACACCACGCGAATGCCAAATATTTCCTCAACTAACATGAGGAACATCAGGACATCCAAAGTGCCACATTAACCGTAGCCATCATTTTGACCATTCCAGTATACGCCGGACAGTCGCGATGATCTCTTGCTACTTACCTAAGGTACACTAGATCCGGGTGTAGGATCTTTCACTCAAGCATAACATACCCAAGCAATCCCTTAAAAATAAATCAGACAAATTGAATAAGTGATCTTGTTTTTAAGGTAACCTCTCTTTTTAAATATTTAGGGTCCCCAGCAGAGTCGCCAGTTCTGTCATACGGTGAACTGGACTTTTTTGTGTTTTTTATCGCAATGTCGCGGTTAGCAAGAGTCGCCACCGACTTTTCTTTTATCCAATAAGGAAAGGTGGAAAAGAACAGGAAAGACCTTAATTTAGATTTTGGGTTCGGGAGGTACATTATACAAAGGGAAGGTGTTAGCATCCTTTGTATCCATGGTTATCCATGGGCTCTTAATTGCTCGATCACTTATATTATTTTTGTCTAAAAAAGTGTTTGTGAATTGTTTGGAAAATTGTTTTGAAAAGAGAATTTAACTTTGTAATGATTCTTGTATGAATGTATACAAAGTGGTTATCCCGTTTTAGTTTTGAAAATTGTTTAGAAAAATATAACTCGGTAATGATTCTAGTATGAATGTATACCAAGTGGTGATTTTCTAAAGGCATTTTGAAAGGTGTGAGGTGCAAAAAAAAAAAAAAGTTTTAAGTTGTGAGCCAGCAATTAAGAGTTATACCGACCCAAGGTCTTTACGGGCATTTCCTATCCTTATGAGGGTAAAACTGTCCTTATTATTGAGAAATAAGTAGTTTTATCCTTTGGATGTAAATGGGTCATCGTAGGGTCATCGATTGGTCATTGAAGGCAACAGTTATGAGGATACCTTAGCATTCGAAGGGACTATCATCATTTAACCGTAGGCAACATCGGAGGGTCATCGAGGGACAAAGTTGTATATTCGAAGGCAACATCCGAGGGACTATAATTTATTTTATGATGATTTAACCGAAGGGTCTTTGCTAAGGGTATCCCCACGTTCGCGGGACATGACCGTAATATCGTAATCGTAAGGCAACAAAGAGAGGTCCAAGATCACTTATTCAAAGGCAAAGTTTTACAATTAATTATATAATTAGGATGAAACTCCACATTAAAATTATTAAAAATAATATATTAAAAAATTAATACATTAGAAATTAATACATTAAAAAATTAATTTAGGGTGAAACTCCACAAGGGTATCCCACAAATAAAGTGGAATACCTAGCCAATAACCTTTTCCTGGGATATGTGAACCTTTACGAAACTCAAAAAAAAAAGAAACATGTCAGAACACCAATTCAGGGTGCAATCGAAGATTACACCGGAGAAATATCACAACAATAAATAGGATAGGATAAATAATGCATGGCTATGATAAAAACATAAAAAAAACAGACTAGAAGAATCAGGTACTGTCTCGTTCGCCTCTGCCTCGCCTAGCGAAGGCCACGGATTTTGAATTTGAAAACAGCCCCATGTTAGGAACTTTGAATTTTATGGCATTTTATCACAGGAATAACATGGTCAAACATTCAGGGTATTCAGGCATATTTAAATTCCCATACGAAAGCAAATTATGTATCAACATTTAATCATGATGCATTATATATGTAGATATGGCCAATTGAAAGTATAAACAATAGAGATACGCAAACCTGTTTGCCAATTCAAGGTTGAAGGGATTGACCACTTGTAGTATCGGAATAAGTTAGGCAGCGGGAATTGGACGGCGATGGCTTCGGTGCAGATGGGCTGCCTTCAGGGTTTCTTTACTCTGAATTCTCCGGGTAGGCAGGGTTCCTATGCCAAAGTTTCTATCCGTCCTTCTCTGTTCTCTCTCTTTCTTTTTCCTCAAGGTTTTGTTCCAAGGAAACCTCAGAGTGTTTTGCTTCTCTTCCTTCTTTCTCCAGTAAATCTCCCAGTGTAAACTCCCCTACTGAAACTTCAGTATTTATAGACTAATTTCGTGGGTAATGGGCTTGGAATGAGGGAGACCCAAGTCCAAAATAATTTGTTATATTTTATTTATTTATTTATTTTAATTATTTAATTAATTAATTAATTAATTAATTAATTAAATTTTCTTTTTCTTTTTTTTTTTTTTTTTTTTTTTTTTTTTTTTTTTTTTTTTAGAAAAAATGATGGGTAATTTTTGGGTTATGACAGATAGGATCAAACGGTCAGGTGGAATGATGATTGCCAAGCGGCATTTGAAAAAATAAAAGAATATTTGCAGGAGCCTCCGATTCTGATGCCTCCTGTGGAGGGGCGACCGTTAATCCTGTACTTGACAGTCCTTGAGGGGTCTATGGGGTGTGTACTGGGGCAGCATGACGAGTCTGGTCGAAAAGAGCATGCAATTTATTACCTTAGCAAAAAGTTTACCGACTGTGAAACAAGATATTCACTACTCGAGAAAACTTGCCGCGCTTTGGCATAGGCTGCTCGCCGACTGAGACAGTATATGCTGGTTCATACCACTTTGTTGATTTCCAAGATGGATCCAATCAAGTATATATTTGAGAAGCCAGCATTGACCGGACGGGTTGCGAGATGGCAAATGATTTTGACTGAATACGATATCCAGTACACTTCTCAAAAGGCAATAAAGGGGAGTGTATTGTCTGATTACCTCGCCCAGCAACCCATTGAGGATTATCAACCGATGAAATTTGAGTTCCCTGATGAGGACATCATGTTTCTCAAATCGAAAGATTGTGAGGAACCTATCCCGGAGGAGGGGCCTGACCCTGAATCTGAATGGATTCTGATGTTTGATGGGGCCGTTAACGTGAATGGCAGCGGAATTGGTGTTGTTTTGGTTACGCCGAAGGGATCCCACATTCCTTTTTCTGCCCGGCTAACATTTGAATGCACCAACAATGTGGCTGAATATGAAGGTTGTATCTTGGGTGTCGAAGAGGCGATTGATTTGCGAATCAAAAACCTTGTTATTTATGGAGATTCAATTTTGGTTGTGAACCAGGTTAACGGGAAATGGTATACGCATCAATCCCACTTAATTCCATATCGGGATTATACGAGGAGATTGTTGACGTTCTTCACCAAGGTGGAATTACACCATGTGCCGAGGGAAGAAAATCCTCTAGCGGACGCCTTGGCTACTCTGGCCGCTTTGATCAAAGTGCAGTGGTGGAATCAAGTTCCTAATGTTGAGGTGGGACGGCTGGATAGACCGGCTTATGTGTTTGTTGTCGAAACAGAGCCTGATGATGAAAAGCCGTGGTATTATGACATCAAGCAGTATTTGGAGACCCAAGAGTATCCCGAGGGAACGTCTAAGAAGGACCGAAAGACTCTGAGGAGGTTGGCCATGGCATTCTATCTGAATAAAGATGGGGTTTTGTACAAGAGGAATTTTGATGGGGTTTTGCTCAGATGTGTCGATGACAAAGACGCAAGCCAATTGATGAAAGAGGTGCACGAGGGATCGTTTGGTACCCACGCCAGCGGGAATGCGATGGTGAAAAAGTTGTTAAGGGCTGGATATTACTGGATGGCAATGGAGGCTCAGTGTTTCAACTTCGTGCGGAAATGTCATAAATGCCAGATTTATGCTGACAAGGTGCACGTGCCTCCAAATCCGTTGAGTTTGATGTCGTCTCAGTGGCCGTTTGCTATGTGGGGCATTGATATGATAGGAAAGATCGAGCCTACGGCTTCGAATGGGCACCAGTTCATATTAGTGGCTATTGATTACTTCACCAAGTGGGTGGAAGCGGCATCTTATGCAAACGTGACGAAATAGATTATGGTCAGGTTCCTGAAGAGAGACATCATTTGCAGATATGGGGTTCCCGAAAGAATCATCACTGATAATGGTTCTAATCTCAACAACAAGATGATGGTAGAACTGTGTCGGGAGTTCAAGATCGAGCATCACAATTCTTCTCCTTATCGTCCAAAGATGAATGGGGCGGTCGAGGCGGCTAATAAGAATATTAAGAAGATTGTGCAAAAAATGGTTGTGACCTATAAGGATTGGCACGAGATGTTGCCGTTTGCGTTGCATGGGTATCGAACCTCAGTGCGTACATCCACTGGAGCAACGCCTTTCTCGCTTGTGTATGGGATGGAAGCTGTGCTACCAGTTGAGGTCCAGATTCCGTCATTGAGGGTCCTGATGGATGTGAAATTGGAAGAGGCTGAATGGGTAAGGACTCGGTATGAAGAGTTGAGCCTGATTGAGGAAAAGAGGCTGGCGGCCATTTGTCATGGGCAGTTGTACCAGCAGCGAATGAAGCGTGCTTTTGACCGAAAGGTGCGACCTCGTGTGTACCATGTGGGAGATATGGTGTTGAAAAGGATCCTTCCTCCTCAGAACGATCGTCGGGGCAAGTGGACACCCAATTATGAAGGTCCATTCGTGGTCAAGAAGGTCTTCTCTGGCGAAGCCTTGTTGTTGACGACCATGGATGGTGAGGAGTTTCCATCCCCTGTGAATGCGGACGCAGTTAAAAAATACTTCGTATAAGAGACCCGCTGGACGGAAAGAATAAAATAGTCCAGGCAAAAATGGGCATCCCGGCGAACCAAAAATTAAAAAATAAATGAAAATGAAAAAGGTTCGAGCAAAAATTAGGGATAAAAAGGAAAAAAACTGTACACCCGGCAGGTCGAAAACCCCACAAGGGCGGCCTGGGCAAAAAGGGGTATCCCGGTGGACTGAAAACCCGAAAGGGCGGTCCAGGCAAAAGAGGGAGTGAAACGAACAACTGCGTCTAGCATGGTCGTTTGTACTTTGGATTTGACACCTGGATAATCTAAAAGCGGAGATCGGTTGGAAGCGTCTTGTTTCGGAAGGCAGAAAGCGCGGAGAGTCTTGAGGACATATGGGTTGTAACCGGATTGGAACTCGATGAGATCACGGGTTCACATTGCCATTAGGATAGATTTTCCTTTTGTGCGCAACTACCTCTTTTTAGGGATTGCTTCATGTGTGCTGCTCAATTACGAGCCATCTTTTTCAATCAATAAAATGCATATTCAGTCAAATAATTTTTTTTTGTTTTCATTACCGCTTTGATTGCAAAAACATCCATTTATTTTGATAAGAATCTTTGCATTTTGAAATGTAGGGGTCTCTTTCAATGCATGTTTAGAGGATTGAAACTTGAAATCTTATTCGGAAGGTAGAGTGACCTGGGTGTTGAAATTTTGGTGCGCCTGGGGCACGTTTTATCTGACGATCTCTTTTGCAGGTGTTGTTGGTTATTTTCACTCACTTGAAGGTTGTGGTGCGAAGCGTTTCATTGGACAAAAGATTCCTTTGAGGTCCAATCAGGGACGAGGAATTGAAGAATGGTGTAGAGATGACGAAAGAATTGTGAC
Organism: Lathyrus oleraceus; assembly: GCF_024323335.1. Classification (NCBI taxonomy): domain Eukaryota; kingdom Viridiplantae; phylum Streptophyta; class Magnoliopsida; order Fabales; family Fabaceae; genus Lathyrus; species Lathyrus oleraceus. The sequence goes on along the minus strand of NC_066579.1, from coordinate 243,997,635 downwards.
GATCCTAGAGGGTTAATCAAGAAGACTCTTCAAAGTCTGAAGACTCGAGAGTTGGTACGAATCTAAGGAGGTCGATTTTCTTGAAGTAGGGAGAAGTCGAGAATACAAGGTGATGAATCGGAAAAGACCGGAGGAGTCTGTGAGCTCTCAAAAGTGGACAATTGACACTGTGGTTAGATGGTGAATACCAGTGTTCGACGAGTCGACGGGTGTTCGGTATCAAATATTCCGTATCTCCCTAGCAAGTTCGAGGTCGGTGTTCCCTCAACGGCCAGGCCTTGAGGCTGCTGTTCCCCCGGCAGGGGTGTGCGTTGGTAGTTTTTCCCCAGTAAAATCCCCCAAGTAGATCGAGGTCAGTGGAGGTCATCCCCAGTGAGGGTTACTCTTGCCTTGGCATCAGTGATATCTCGAGCAGGGTTGGAGATTGGAACGCTATCGAGTTCCTCAACAGAGTTGCTCGTGCCGTCCCCTGAGGGGGATGCTTTTTTATGCATTCATCATTTAGATAAGCATAGCATATTGCGTAGCATTTCCATGGTTATGGAGCATTACGCTGTAAAACTCATGCATCAGCATTGCAAGCAGAAGCTAGTCTCGAGCCGTGGTTACCGTTTGAGAATTGGTTTAGCTGGTTGGTGAAGATGTTACTCTGAGGAGTTTGGTATCGTGATCTTGAATCAACAGTATTCCCCAGTAGTGCGATATTGGAGGAAGAGATTCCGTCGTTCGGAGATGGAAATGAAGAGTGGAGAATATTACGCGATCAGCGCGGAGATTGGGGTCCACCAGGAGAAAAGGAAGTGCTAGGCATTTTCTGGAGAACGGGGTTCAACTGAAGATGGAGATGGGAATTGAAGATCGTATCCGGGATGAGGTCCTCGGGATTGTCTTCTGATCATGTGTCACCTTAGACTTTGGCGAGGCCAACAAACGTCGTTATGGGTGTCTTCAAGGGAAAAAATGCACATGTTACCTTCCTTTTATGAAGGTCTACCCTCTGGTATGTCGCCATCATAGTGGTGGTTGGTGTTATTTTCGACGTTGCCAACGGAATTATCACAAGAGAATGGAGAACGGGGTTCAAATGGAGAAAAGGAGATACGGGGTGTCTTTTGGAGAATGGGGTTCACAACGACAATCGAGAGTTATCGTCAGGCGACTGGGGTTCAAATGGAGAACGGGGTTCATTGTTTGGCAGCAAGAGTGATATGAAGTTGTCGGGGTTCAAATGCGGTGATCAGGGATCATCCGCACGAAAGAAAAATATTTGTGTAGGGGTCCAAGAAAAAAAATCAAAGAAGTTTTTGGGGTTCAAGAAAAGCCAAAAAAAATAATACAAAAAGAATAATTCCCAGCGGAGCGCAAATTGTTCGTTTGTTCTTGGTATTCAACCACTCTTCACCCTGATCATCTGAAAGCCGAGGCTGTTCATATCGACAGGTTCACATTGGATTGAATAGGGGCCGCATCGAAGAAGTTTCCGACATTCAGGTCAATGCAACTTGTGGCATTCAGGCCAGGTTTTCGATATTCAGACCGAAGTGGCATTCAGGCCAATTTTCCGATGTCCAGATCAAAGAAGTTTCCGACGATCAAGTCGATGCAACTTGTGGCATTCAGGCCAGGTTTCCGGTATTCAGACCGAAGTGGCATTCAGGCCAATTTTCCGATGTCCAGATCGAAGAAGTTTCCGACGTTCAGGTCGATGCAACTTGTGGCATTCAGGCCAGGTTTCCGGTATTCAGACCGAAGTGGCATTCAGGCCAATTTTCCGATGTTCAGATCGAAGAAGTTCCCGACATTCATGTCGAAGCAACTTGTGGCATTCAGGCCAATTTTTTTCCGGTATCCAGACCGAAGTGGCATTCAGGCCAGTCTCTCGGTGTTCAGACCGATATTAATAATCTCATATTGTTCGATGCTCAGATCGAAATCATTTCTAGTATTCAGACTGATGAGCGGCATTCAGGCCATGGTTATTTCTGTGTTACCATTTATTTTGGTATCCAGGTTAACATTTTTTTTCGGTATTCAGACCGACTCTCACCGTACCAAACAGATTCTTCTTTCAAGACCACCTCTTTGCCGATTCTGACAGGCATTGTTACTTCACTTCACTCCAATGCAAATTTTCAGGCTTTTATTGTATTCAATCCCTTGATACCTCGAAAGTGCGAAAGCCGCTGCTATCTTCTTTTTGGGTCTCCAGTTGATTGAATAGGGGCAGGTGTAACACCTCAAAATTTGCCCTCCTCTTCTTGAGACTAGTTTGGGGCATTGCATTTCATGTTTTAGGGCATTAGGCATTGCATTTTGCATCTCATGGGAAAATGAGAAGGTCATCCTCCAAAGTCTTTTCAAAAGATGGAGAAGTTAGGTGATTCAAGCCTGAGGGTCTTTATGAATTGATCATCAACCATCTGAGGGTATGGGCTCCAATTAGGGTTTCTTGATTCTTCAAAGGTTTTGAGCATCATCTCATCTACAAAGATATGTCACCATCATCATGGTTCTATCATCTTCAAGGGTTTCAGAGTTTATCCTCAAGTTCCTCTGGATTAGGGTTGTGACCTTTGGTCAACCCTAATCAATGCAGTTCTTCCAGCTAGGGTTTCTCAAAGAGATGAGGTATTTTCTTGGGATGAGGATCACATGATTGTTATAAGGAGCTTACATGAGCTAGGGTTTCATTTTGAAGCAATTTCACCAGGTGGTAGAGGCTCAAGTTGATCAAACCATTTCAAGGTCATCTGAGGACCAAAAGTCGACTGTGCGGTCAATTGAGGGCTATGTGGTGGGGAAATGAGTTGAGACACCTCAATCATGTTCAAATGGGGTCTATTAATCATTCTAAACATCCATCTTGAAGATTCAAAGGTCATGGCAAAAGTTACTAAAAATGGAAAATGACCTATAATTCAAAGTTTCCAAATTTGGCAAGTTTTTGGTTCACTTTCAACTTGACTTTTCAATATCAAAGAAGTTTCAAATGGAATTTTGGTGAGCACGAAAGTTGTAGATCTTTGTCTCCCCTTTCCAAAAAGTCTTAATTCATGTCCATTATGGTCATTTGATCACAAAGTATGCATGGAAATTCAAAATGGCATAACTTTTGATACAATGCTTCAAATTGGTTCATTCTTTTTGCAAAATGCTTCTCATGTTCAAGACATCTCAAAATGACATTATTTGACTCAATTGTGCAAGCTAAGCCTCAAGGGATTATGGTCAAAAGTCACATTATTTCACATTTGTTCTAAGGATGATATCATGCTACAAATCATAATTCACAAAGAACCAAGGCAAGGTTTCACCTCAGCCTTCTTCATAGACCATATTTGAGTGAAAATGAGCTTTTGCCATGCATGGGAGAAGCGAGTATGTTCATTATTTCACACATGAACAAAATGAAGTAAATCTTCACCATTCATTTTTGGCTTAAGATACAAGCAAAGTGATCTTAAAATCCTTTCCCTTGGTTGTTCATCAGTGAATTAAAGCTCTAGCATGGGAGATCACACGTGCATTATGGCCATGGGAGGTTAATTTTCATTTTTTGCAATTGGTTTAATAACTCACTAATATTGTTTAGTGAAGGGATAAAATAATTATCAGTGTGATTAGCAAGGAGTATAAATAGGGAAACCCCAATTACAACTGCCATAACCACCATTTCAGATCTAGAATTCAAGAACTCTCTCAAAACTCTCTCTCTTCGAATTTGCACTTTCTTCACACAAACCTCAAAGATCATTGCATATTCTTGATCCTCATGCTTCACTGATCAAGAATCATCCATTGTTTGGTGCAATTCATCAAGATTTCGAGCAGTTCATGTGCATTATCATGATGATGGAATTTCAAAATTGAAGCACATTCAAGAGGTTTCAGCCATTGCTTTTTGCTTAAAGCTTCAAAGGAGGTTCATAGGAGTGGATCTGGAGCAGCTGAGCTCGTGAGGACGCGTTTTCAGAGATCTCCAATTCAAGGTGACTTCAATTTCATTCTCTCCTTTTGCTTATTTCATGTTATAGAAAGGAAGATCGTGTTGTGTAGATCACGAATATATGCTTAGAATTGAGAATGAGTGAGAATTGAGGACGTGGTGTTGACTGAAAGTTTGGATCTGGAAACTTTGTCTCTTCGATTTGCAAAACCTAGGGAGAATTAGGATGAACTAAGGTGATATTTGGAATCAGCATCGAAAACTGAGTGGAACGGTACCTGTTTGAGGAAATTCTGGAAAATTTCATGGTGGCGCCGCCGTGGGAGCCACTGTGTATTCATCGGAGAAGACGACCGCAGCGGAGCTCCGGCGTCTGTGTTAATGGCTAGGGTTTGGTGCTTGTGCGCCAGGTGGCCTCATGCGTGGAAGATTGATTGGAGGAGAGCGCTTTGACCAAAGTCACGCGTGCATGGACTGCTGACTGGGGAGGCTGACTAGTTTAATAAAATGCTGCGTTTCATCAGTTCAAATGTGGAGCGTTGATTGCATATGCGTGCCAGATCCAAGGGCCAGCGTTTTTTCTGAGTTTATTCAAATTATTTTGTTTCCCTCCATTTTTATTTTATATTTCATTTATTTTGGTCAATTTGTTTAATTCATTAAATATATAAAAATTGTCCAATTGAGTCCCAATTTTTTTTCGTAGTTTTGTGTTGATGTCTACTTTCTTATGGTGTTGAATTCAAGAATTGTTGATGTCTGGATTTTTATGTGGGAATTTTTGAATCAATGTTGTGCCAAATTGACCTAGTGCATTCAATGCATTGTGAAATCCTCAATTTTGAGCTTTTTGACCCAATTTTTTGCATAGATTACATTCATACATGACATGAATTATTAGTCATTGGTTTGGATTTTTTCTGACATGTTATCATCATTTTTGACACATGGAGAAAAATGTGACAATTTGTGTCACATTTTTGACATTGGATTGGTGCATTTTTGTTCACATAGCATATGCATCATTCTGGACTTGATCTTTTGCATATTGAACATTCATGGCATAAAGAAATTATACAAAAAATCCCAAAGTCATTGCATGCATTTCTGATTTGATATGAATTTTCTATGTTGGAAGTTCATTTTGTGCATATTTTTGGTCATTACATTACATAGACCAGTTGAGGCACTTGATTATCAATTTGATGCTGGTCCTTTTGAGGACATTGGAGGGAGTGTTTGAATGTGTGATGTGCAAAAGGATGTGTCCTGGATTGGTCATTTGGTTAGGTTTTGAGTCTTGTACATAAACTAACTTTGTTTTGTTGTTTTAGGTGGATACTCATCATTGATGATTGGGTTTGTTCTCACCTTGTGAGATACGAAATGCATTGAGTTCTGACCTATTTTTGTTTTGTAGGGTTTTAATTGATGTGGTGAGCTCATGAGCTTGTTTGAGTGCTAGGGCACTAATGCATTGAATTGTGTAACTGTTGGAGGGTTTCACTGCTTGTCTTCTGGTTTTATGACTGAAGTACTGACTGTTTAGTCTTTGTACAGGTACCTTAGTTGCTTACTTGATTTAGATCTTTCTTGAGCATTGGATTGTGGTTGACACATCACTCAGGTAGTTAGCTTCTTACTTCATGTAGTCTGAAGTCTTGTCACCTTTTTGGCAGGCATTTTGCTGGCAAGTCCTCCTTTAGAGGCTCTGTTTGTGTTTGTTTAAAATTGTGCCCAAAGACCTCCAAGGAGAGGCATGTGATATTTGATAAGACCTCCAAGATAAGAGGAAATTGACGGATAAAAGGGATTAGCAGTCGATCCCCCGTTATTCAGTGTGTCGTTCTTTATGCTCGCACTACGTGCTGATGCTCCTGAACATGTGCCCCAGATCTTTGTCCAGAGTCTGTCAAGTGGAAAAGGATCCCACTTTCTGGGTCCCTACGCTTTCTGTGTCATGAGCTCACCCTGGCCAGGGTTAAGAGCTATGAGGTATCATCCTCATTACCATTTTGATCAGCTTCACCCTGACGTTCAATGTCAGTGGTTAAGAGCTACAGATTACCTCTTACAGTTTGGCTTGTTTGTCGAGGTTGATATGACCCCTCTTGACTAAAGCCCACCCATTGTTTGAGACTCTTGTATGGATATAGTGTGTGATGCTTGTTCACTTGTGTTAGTGTGGTTATTTGCTTTCCTCTTCTCATCTCCATTTCTGTAGGAGTCGTACGATTAACTTTTGAGGAAGTTGAACATATGTAGAGTTTAGACTTGAGTTGACTCGCTTCCAGAGTGAGTTAAGTTCTTGTTAGAGACCTCAGCTTAGGGATATTTGATTGCATGAAAACTATTAGGCTCGAGTCTTAGTCTCCCTATTAGTTTGTTATTTCCCCGGTCGCTGGTTAGGAGAGTGTTTTACCCTTGGTAAGGGGAACTACGTCGCCCTGATTCTCATACCAGATGAGATACGTAGGCAGGAGGTTGTGAGCAATCTCTCCAGGCACCCTTTTTTCTTTGAGTCTCTGTTTGTTCACCCTTTTCTTTGTTTTCGCGTGTGTTCACCTTTATTCTCGAATTGTGTTTACCGTTTCGAGTCTTTTTGCTCACCCTTTTTGCTGGAGTTGGTATGAGTATCCGTTTGTTCAGCGATTATGTGAGTGGTATGTTCATACCTTGGGGGATTTCTTCTGTTATTAGTCGGGGTTCACTAGTTGGGGTTCACTTTGGTTACCTGTTATCTGTTCGGGGTTCATCTTTGGGGTTCATTTGTGACGATTGTTATTCATTTGGGATTCATCTTCGGGGTTCATTTGTGACGATTGTTAGTCAGATTGGGCTTCATCTTCGGGGTTCGTTTGTGATGATTGTTATTCACTTGGGGTTCATCTTTGGGGTTCATTTGCAGTGACTGGTTATACATATTGGGGGGTTTATTCTGGATATTTGGTTACTTTGTTGGGGTTCGTTCTGATAACCTTTCCTTTTGTGTTTGTTGGTTAGCGTTTGTTATTGTTAGGAGTCGGGTGTAAGTCCATGTATTGACATTCTGTTTCCTGTTTTGGTGTTTTCTTTTGACGTCTCAGCGTCCCTTTTTGGTGTCTTGTTTCAACGTGCGTTAGCTGAGCTACGAGTGCTCTGATTCTTCTCTGGATAGAGAAGATACGTAGGCATAGGATGCGATGTCCTAGCGAGCATGCCTCCTGTCCCCCGAACTACGTTGACTCTGATGTTTGTTTCTGACAAACTACGTAGGCCCAGGATGCGACATCCTGCCGAGTCCACTTCCTCCGTCTTCTTTCTCTCCCCCACCTGTTTATCATTCCAGTTTGTGCAGTTTCTTTGAGCAGTTTATTAGCAGTAACCCTTTCTTTTCCTTTGAGCTATCTTTTGAGCGTGGATCCCGTCGAGTACGGCGGACGTGAGGGGTGCTAACACCTTCCCCTTGCGTAACCGACTCTCGTACCTTGTAATCTCTAGTCGTAAGACCGTTCCTTTCCCTTTCTTAGGTTAGTCCTGCGCTCCCTTTCCGTCATAGGATGAATAGCGTCGATGGCGGCTCTGTATTTCCCCGCCGGTTGTTTTTCGCGTTGTGACAAGCGTACCTAGTCAGCTTCGTAGGTTTAACACTATAAAAGCTCACTTGTCATTTCTCTCTTTCTTTTCACGAAAATCTCCATTTTCCATCTAAGTTCATCTTCTTCAACTTCTCTGAAAACGCTTCTTCTTTCCTAAAACCTTAATTTTTCAAAATCTCCAAAACCCATTACAATGTCTTCTGATAAACAACAAAAGCAATCAAAGAATATCAAAGGTGCCAGATCCTCAAAAAGTTCTGCTTCCCAGAACATTCCAACTAGCACAACCATCACTGTTGGGGACCGGGAATACATCACTGCTCCAAAACTTTTAAAAGAACAGAAAGCAATTTTTGCTTCTCAGGTAATGGTTCCTTCCTTACTTTCTGGAAATGCTTTAGGGTTTTTAGGCCCATTAGTATCTAAAGAACATTTAGAAAAATGTGCTTAGTTTTTTCCCTGTCATCATACTACTAAATCCATAGCCAACAAAACCGTTTCCTCTAGAGATAATGAGGATCTAAACCAGAGAGAGGCTTTTCAACTGGATTTTATCACTGATAATTTCAGACCCTTTCGGTCTTGTCCAACTCTAGACAAATCCTATCTAGCTTGGTTAACAAAAGTTGAGAAGAAGAAAGCTTCATTTTGGAAAGAATTGGGTATTTTTGACCTAATCCAGATGTCGAAGTTGGCATTCAGTTACTGTCAGCCTTTATTTTTATCCAACCTATATTTCTGGGATAACACATATAACACTTTTCATCTCCCTTGTGGAATGATGACTCCCACATTTTTCGACGTAGCTGCCATTGTTGGACTTTCTCCGACAGGAGAAACCTTCGACCCCTACCAAGATTGTGAAAACTTGATTAACTTCAACATTAAGAACGCTTCGTTTAGTACTTACGTTAATCTATATCACGCTGATGGGGAAGAAGTTTCTGATATAGAACATATAACATTCTTAGGTCTATGGTTGTCCAAGTTCTTCTTTTGCTGCAAATCTTTACAAGTTGCTAAGAGATTTTTAACGCTCGTTAACCAATTGCATGCGGGTCGAAGAGTGTGTTTGAGTGAACTCTTATTGGCCAGTTTGTACGAAAGTCTAGGATCGGCTAGTGCTAAGCTAAAGGAATATGAAACTGGTACCAATTTATTACTATCTGGGCCTTATTGGCTTCTTCAATTGTGGCTTAATGCCACTTTCGAATCCTGTTTGCTAACACGAGGAAACGTCGAAGAAAATGCCCCAGAGATAATTAATCGAAGCATTGAGGGCACCAGACTCCTTCGACTGACTCTAGCTGATGATGTTGACAAATTACAAACTTCCCTCACCAAATACACCTTGATGTTCTCGAAGCGTCACCATTTCCTTCCTTCGATAGCTCCTTTTTCCAGTCGAACCCATGGTCCTTCCTGGTTTACTGCCTCGCTCGAAGATGCTGTGAAAAATGCCAACACAGATATCGAAGACATATGGCGTGCCTTTCTCCTCCAAAGGTTGCTTGTTTCTAGGATTTTACTAGTAAAGAGCCATGTGTGTCTGTTGGCTTATCAACCTAATTTTGTCTCTCGACAATTTGGGTTGTGTTAACTTATCCCTGTTTCTTTATTCAGAGGAAAGCGCGAGATCTGCTGTGCAGGGACTGAATGGAGCGCTTGAGACATTGCCATCCACAAAGAGTTCCATGCAAATTTTGCTGAATTCCAATTAATACCCTACCAATCGTCGTTCTACTCCACCAATGGTTTTGCCACTTGGTGGACAAATTTCTATTCCCAGAATATGTTTTCTACTACTGAAATCAAAGAACGTCTAACGAAGGCCTTTTCATCTTTGCAGGAAAACGTCCCCAAGGGTAAGCTTACTCATTCTGAAAAAATCCGAGCATTCCAAAAGTACTTTGAAACTGTCTATGACCCAAAGAACCTTGTTGGAACCGTTTGTGATGCAGCGCCAAATTTAAAAGAAAAATTTGAAAAGCAGATTGCCAAAAGAAAATCTCTCAAAGCTGTAAAACCTGAATTGAAATATGATTTGGCCTTTGAGTGCGAACCACCCAAATTTCCAAATTTACCCAGTGCAGATTTTGCTTTGTCATTTTTCCCCCTTACCCAAACTGGTTTACATGTGGGAATATTTTTAATGAACTGAAAAATGACCAACAAAAACCTGCTAAAAGAGTAGTTGCATCCAAACATACCTTAGACAGTTTCAAAGGCTTTCTTCACTTCGACTTAGCTGCAGTGAGAATTACTTCTCCGACATGTGAAGGTGTGGAATGTTTGGATTTCTTGGTTTTACAACTCCCTTTCGTCTTTTAGCCAATCTTTTAAACATTTGCATGTTTCGACTAACTCACATCCTTCTTTAGCCATCGAAAGGAAGGTGGCGAAGAAAGAGAAGCTTGTGGTGAAGGCTAGTTCAAATACTGCTTCCAAGCCAACTACCTCTTCAAGCCAGGGAATGCCTTCTGGTGCTGCTCCAGAAAAAACGAAGAAGAGTTCAAAGGTATTACATCAAATAACTTCTTTGTCTCTTTTGTATTTTTCTAATTATTTATAATTTTATTTTTCAGGGTAGTGGCAAGCCTCATTTGACACCCAAGAAAAGAAAAGCCTCTACTGCTAATATAAATCTTGTCGAAGATGATGAAAAGGATACTCCTCCAACTCCACTCAAGAAAAAACAGAAGATAAATAAGGCAACAGTTGCCCCTTTCCAACCAAATAAACAACAAGGTGTCAAAACCACCATTCTCCCTCCTCTTCCAAAGAAAACTCCATCCCAGCCTTCTGGTGGCGCAGCGCTGGAGCATATTGGGAGCAAAGCCTCCGACCCTGAGGCTCAACAAGTATACTTTGACCTTAAGTGTTTTATTTTTCGACAAACTCATACTTTATTCTAACACTTTATTTTTAGGACAAAGCCACCACTCCCTCATTTCTACTGCCAATCAAAGTGATCCTTCGAGCGGCATGAATCCATCTCCTCCTCCGACAATCAGTGGTGTTATCTAAAACAAAGGCTCTTCGACTGGAGCTCAAAATCTTGAAGCAGATAACGCTCAGAACGAAGAAGAAACCTCTTCTCCTGGTGAAGATGGTAAAAGAGATTCGAAGCACATTGACGAGAAGGACTCAACAGGGAAAGAAGATTCTGAGGATACTCCTAGTAATTCTCCTGCCAGAGTTGCGTTCCCTTCAGATGATGCTGATGAGGATGATCAGGATTCAAATGAGATTGAGGGGTATTTTCAGGAAGATGAAGACATGAATGTGGGAGAAGCTGATACTGAGGGAAATCAAACTGGAACTGGTAATGCCAGCGTTGACACGGTCCCAAATCGAACTAAAGTTCGACCATCCATCACCCAGACTTCACCTATACCACTTAATGATGGCTCAAAGAGAGTCTTCTTCAGAGCAAAGTATTTCTGGAGCTTCGACCCATTCTGGTGCTAGAAGGCAGTTTTTGATGTAAATCTCTTTGACGAATTAAGGAATAATGTGGGAGCGAGCTTTAGCATAAAGAAGCTGATAAGCAAGATTAACATCACTGCTTGCCCCACTGATGTAGGTGAAGCCCTTATTGATGTTCAGAACCTCATTGACCAAGTGTGTGCTGAATATCATAGGGAGGTGGATGCCAAAGCTAAGCTTCTATCAACTGAAAAAGCTCAAGCCACTGAGTTTGACAATGCCCTTCGAACTTCACAAGCTTCTGAGGAGTTAGTCGCTTCCAGAAAATCAGCCCAAGCAGAGTTCGACACTTACACTGCTTTGATACGTCTTTGGGAATCTCATATTGCAGAATTGCAGAAGAAGATTTCTGACGCTAAGGTGGAACAGGCTGCTATCCAAGGCTTGGATAGTACTGAAGCTGATGATCTGGCAAAGCAAAGCGTAGATCATGTCGAAAAGGATATGGCTATGAATGAAGATATTGCACGCCTCAGAGGGGTTCAAGTGGCTGTTCAGTATAAGATTGGTTTGGCGAATAAAAAATATGATCGGATGAGGGCCATCATTCCTTTTTGATTTCCTCCCGTATTTGCTTTATTCGACTCTTGTTTACTTGTAACTTGATTAAGACGAAAGCCATTTTGGCATATATTTGGAGTTTAAATATCTTCACCATTTTGGCTATGATAGTTCTTTACTTACTATGCTATTGTGATTCTAACTTCGTGCATAAATGGTTTATACTTCTTTAAGTATTTTCCATTTACTTTTAGGATTCTTCGATCCTCTGTTAGTTCTTCTATTTCGTATGCATTGTTTGAAAAGGCTTTTAAAATTTGAAAAGGTCCTTCATAATATGGAGACCATTTTCCTAATGCCTTATTCTTTCGATCCATATGTAATATAACTTTCTAAACTAAATCATTCATAGTGAAGGTTTTACCTTTGACCCTCTTATTCTATGCCCTTGCTACCCTCTCCTTCTGTCTTCTTAATACTTCTAACGCATGCAACCTTTCTTCGTCCAAATCCACCAGCTCATTTATCATCATTTCCCAGTATAAGTCAGATGGAATTTCTCCTTATCTTTGGATTCTCACTGATTGCAAGTAGATTTCGACAGGTAATATTGCATCATGTCCAAATGTAAGCTGAAAAGGTGTAGTGTTAGTGGCTTCTTTAGGGGAGGTTCGACAAGCCCAAAGCGCTTAGTCTAAATTTTTGTGCCAATTTTTTGGCTTTTTTCCTACATGCTTTTTTATTAAACCAATTATTACTTTATTGGCTGCTTCAACTTTCCCATTGGCTTGAGCATAATAGGGTGTGGATGTTAACAGTTTGAAACCCATTTCTTTGCAAACTCTTGCATCTTTCGACCAGTAAAAACTGATCCTTGATCTGTTGTTATACTTTCTAGGATTCCAAATCTGTATAAAATTTGCCTTTGAATGAATTCGATAACAGTTTCTTGATCTACATTTACTAAAGGTACTGCTTCGACCCATTTAGTGAAATAGTCAATTCCTACAAGTATGTATCTTTGACCTTTGGATGAATTGGGTCTAATTTCCCCAATTAGATCTAATGCCCATCCTCCAAAAGGCCAAGGCTTAATAATTGTATGAAGCTCACTTGCAGGAGCATGTTGAATTCCTGCATGTATTTGACATTCTTGGCAACCCTTAGCAAACTCGATACAATCTTTTAACATGGTGGGCCAATACATTCCATATCTGAAAAGCAACCATTTCATCTTATGGCCTGCCTGGTGTGCTCCACAAGTTCCACTATGTACACTAGATAATGCCAAGTAAGCTTCGCTTTCTCCTAAGCATTTCAACAGGATCCCTTCAGGGGTTTTCTTGAATAATTCATTCCCTATCAACACATAAGATAAAGCCCTGTACTTGGTTTTTCTTTCTGTATATGTCGAAGGATCCTTAAGATAATTAATAATTGGATTCCTCCAATCTGTATCTATTAAGGTATCAATGGCCAATACTTAAAACTCCTCTTTGTTGGCATATCCTAACTGGGTGCTTTCCAAATCTGTCGGAGACAATCTGGAAGCCATTGCCTTTCCTCTTACTTCGACAAGTTCTTCTAGCTTCTCTTTTGAAATTCTATATCCTGAAGCTATTTGTGCTAAGTCATTAGCCTCTTGGTTTTTTATTCTAGGGACGTGTTTTATGTCGATGTATTCGAATTTTTTGAGTAACCTATTTGCAATGACGAAGTACATAATCAAATTTTCTTTTATACATTTGTACTCCTTCGTCAGTTGCTTGATTACTAATTCTGAGTCTCCTTTAATTTCGACCCTAGTTGCCCCCAATTCCAACAAAGCCTCAAGTCCTGCAATAAGGGCTTCATATTCTGCTTCGTTGTTAGAACAAAGGGGACCTTCAATTGTATATTTGAGTTTTGTTGGAATTTCTTCAGGAGAAATTAAAATTATCCCAACCCCACTTCCATCCTTATGAGTGGAACCGTCGAAGAATAATTTCCAAGGTTTCAACTCAACTTGAAGTTGAGGATTTTCGACCACTGCATGGTCTACAATAAAGTCTGATACTATTTGTCCCTTCATTGCCCTTAAAGGCATAATGGTTAAAGAGTATTCAGTGAATGCTAAAGCCCATTTTCCAATTCGACTGTGCATTATTGGCTTATATAACATATACTTGATGACATCAAAATATGAAGAGACGTGTAAATCAATAGGTTTTATATAATACTTGAGTTTAGTACAAGAGAAATGCAAACAAAGACACAACTTTTCTATTGAAGTGTATCTAGTTTCTGCATCATTTAAAACCCTACTAAGATAATAAATGGCTCTTTCGACGCCATCTTCATTCTCTTGCGCCAACATGCTACCCATGGTAGTGTCGGAAGCTGATATATACAGTCTCATAGGCTTCTTTCCACATGGTGGTGCCAAGATAGGAGGATTCAACAGATAATGTTTGATCTTGTCGAATGCCTTTTGATGTCCGTCATTCCATTCGAACTTCCCTTGTTTCAGGCGCAGAAGGGGAGAGAAGGCTTGAGTTCGACCACTTAAATTCAAAATGAATCTTCTTAGGAAGTTTATCTTTCCTAATAATGATTGCAATTCTTTCTTGGTTGATGGTGCTTTGGTCTCCATAATAGCCTTCGTCTTGTTCTGATTGATTTATATCCCCTTTTTGTGGACCACAAAACCCAGAAAATCTCCAGCCTGCACAAAGAATGCACACTTGAGAGGATTCATTTTTAAGCCATGTTTTCTCATTCTTTCGAATGATTGGCTGAGATGGGTTAGATGATCTTCATCTGATGTATATTTTATCATAATGTCATCTATGTACACTTGCATAAATGTCTCTATATAATCATGGAATATAGAATTCATTGCTCGCTGGTATGTTGCCCCAGCATTTTTAGGCCAAAAGGCATAACTATCCACTCATAAGTACCTATTGCCCCTGGACATCGAAAAGCTGTTTTAGAAACATCCTCTTCTGCAATGAAAATTTGGTTATAGCCAGAATATCCATTAAGCATGCTGAGATATTCATAGCCCGCGGCTGAGTCAACCAGCATCTCTGCCACAGGCATTGGATACTCATCTTTAGGAGTTGCTGCATTTAGATCACGAAAATCTATACATACTCGCAAAGAGCCATTTTTCTTGATAACATGCACTATATTTGCAATCCAATCGACATACCTTGTGGTCCTGATGAAATTGCAACGAAGAAGTCTTTCGACCTCTTTTTTGATCTTTGAGAGGATTTCTGGGGAGAATCTTCTTGGAGTCTGCTTGATGGGCTTCTTGCCATCCTTGAATGGCAGCTTTAATTCGACCAAGTCCCTCTTCAAACCAGGCATCTCGTCATAATCCCAAGCGAAGCAATCTTTGTTTTTTCTTAGCAATTCAATGACTCTCACTTTCAACTCGGGGTCCAGTTTAGCGTTGATGTAGGTAATTCTTTTTGCACTTCCATTTCCGAGATCAATCTCTTCAAGAGGATCTTGCACTAACATCTTTGCACTTGAAGTTACTGGATCTTTTTCAAATCCCAGAGGCTCTTCGTCGTAGATGGCATCTAACCTCTGCTCTGTTGGTTCCATAGGTACTTGTTCGTCAGGGGTTTTTGGTTTAGAGTACTCCCCAAGTCTTGTATTATAGATTTCACCATATGTGGCTTTGTTAGCCATGTTTGTTATCTTGGCTTCGAGACCCGCTTGTCTTTTGTTCTCAGCCATGTAGGCCGAAATCCTTTCGAGAAAAGAAGACTCAGTCATAGTACATGTCTTCATCCCAGCCTGTTGGCCGTATGTCAGATGATTCCCCTTCTTCTGGGTCTCCCATAATCTCCTTATCCCACTGAAAGCCATTTGGGTGGAGAGTCAAGAAGTACAAGGCATTTTTATTTGGGTCGTATCCTTCTTCTGCGGGGTAGCATGGTCCTATGTGAGCCAAGTTCATGTCGAAGTTTCTCTTGTCCACATGGTTTACTTCTACCATGAAGCAACTTTGGTCAGCTTCGACATTCTCTACCACACCATCTTCTCTCCAGATGGATATTCTCTGATGCATGGTCGAAGGGACTGCCCCTATTCCATGTATCCATTCTCTCCCTAGTAGTAAGTTGTGATTTGCTTTTGCAGGTATTACAATAAACATCGTTGGTCTTGTGATTGACCCAACAGTCAGGTCCACTTGTATGACGCCCAGCGTCTGTCCTATCTTACCCTTATAATTTGAGAATACCATGTTGTGAGGTTTGACATTAGTGTCGAACATACCTATCTTTTTAAACATGAATTGGGGCATCAAATTGACTGTTTCTCCTTCGTCCACTAAGACTTTATTCATTCCCACATGTCCAACTTTGGCCCTAATGTATAGGGGCTTGAGGTGACTCTGCATCCCCTGGTGAGGCCTTTCGAAAATAGCGTTCTGCTCTTCGACAGTGCCACTGTTCAAAACATAGTAACATATTGGTTGATGCTTCGCCATCTCCGCAACATTCACTTCCTCATTATCTTCAACCTCTGTTTCCTGGTTATATTCGTACGACAGGACTGAGACTACGTTGCAATTCATATTAACATAAGACACTCCGTCGGGCTCGAAGTCGTCAGTGAGCATTTCCTCCTCTCTTACTTGTTCCTTTTGAAACTTCTGACTTATGTTTTCATCTGGAAACAACTTCCTTCCTACGGATGGTTTGGTCGAATCCATGACATTTGGGGGAACCTTGACGCTGCTGGATTCTCCAGTCTCTTTTAGGTTCATCTCTCTTTCTGCCTTCCTCATCCTCTGATGTATTCTCCACTGGGATCTTGACATAGGATTTTTTCCTTTGTAATTTTCTAGCCTGATAGCCTCTCTCTTGGACGCCTGAAATTGTTTTCTGTACGCCCAAGAGGTTCTTCCTCCATCCTCGAAACTTCTCCACTTTCCTTTCTTTGGTCCCGCCTGAGTCCATTTGTCCTCAGGGACTTCTGCTGGAAGTTTGAACATAACTCTTTTCGCCCTTGAGTGAGGGCTATCTGGCCTCCTAGGCGCTCCCCTCTTGTCGAAGCTGTACATGTTTGGGTTACCTCCATGTCCATCCCAACCTTGGTCATATGGGATTCTTTCGAATGCATCGGCTAATTCTCTGTTGTACACTGCCCCAAACCTGGGACACATCAAGCATTCTGTTTCATATTTGTAGCAACGCACAATAAAACCAAAAAGGCTTTCTCCTGGCGTGGGATACACCTTCTGTAATTGGCTTTCCTTCCTCCAATTTCTCTTGGTCTTCGTTCGTTGCCATCTCTCGTAATCCTCAACCACCCTTCGAGATATCCTGATGTTGCATCTTGGGCACAACAACATGTCAGCATTCTTTTTGTGACATCTCCAGAGATATTCACGTAGGCTTTCGTTGGCTTTAGGATAACCAAACTTCATCCCTTCTTGTTCCATCTTCAAACATTCCTCCACTTCCTCCATTTCTTGGGGGGGGGGGGGGGGGGGTTGCTTCAGATCTACCATGTTGACACCTAGACTGGCGCCATCAGTGATTGAAATTTCCTCGAATTTATTTCTTAGGCCCTCAGTAGCCTTGGTTGCTTTCCCCTTGAGACCTTCAGTGGCCCTTGGTTCGACGTTAGCAACCTGTTTACCTTTGACAGAGATTCCAAAGGAAACATCGTTACTTAGGCCATCAGTAGCCTACTTTCCATCCAGCGTATAGCCTCTAGTTCTTGTTGCTTTTACAGCCTCCACTTCCCCTACATCAATCATGTTTATTTTGACAGGTTCAACATAGTTTGTCTCAGCAATGTTGAGGGGATCAGTATCAACCTTCATCTGGTTTTTCCCTTTGTCAGCGAACTTGAGGCGGCCATCCCTGATTGCATTCTGAATAAGATCCCTGACAAGAAAGCATTGTGAAGTTTTATGGCCTAAAAAATTGTGATATTTACAGAAGCCTATTTTCTTTCATTGTTCTAACGGAGGAATTTTGGTATTAGGAGGCACTATCATTTGGCCATCTTTTACTAATAAATCGAAGATCTCGTCACATTTGGTAACATCAAATGTGTAAGTCTTTTTGGGAAATCTATCATTCTTTTTCAGTTTCGACAGGGTTTCTGCCATTCAAAGGTGTAAGTAATTTGCAGGCATAGGGTGGTGCTTCTTTTAATTCAGCCAAATCTACTTCGAATTCCTCAAGACTATAAGGATCTTCAGCGATTTCAGACTCTCCGTTTTCGAATTCGACATAAGCAACCCTCTCTTTCTTATAATTCTTATTCGCTTTGGCCTTTTCAGATTTTAAGCGTTCGACCTGTCGAACCCTATCTGCTAATTGGGCCATGTCTCTTAGATGCTAGGTATCTAACTTTTTCCTGATGGTATAGTCTAAACCTCCAGCGGCCATTTCGACCAACTCGTGTTTAGGCACTATTGTAAAGCATCTAGATTTCAACAAACGGAACCTATTTAGATAATCATCTATAGGTTCGGTGAATTTTCTTTTGATGCTGGCTAACTCCTTAAGACTTATCTTAGTTTGGCCCATGTAGAATTGTTCATGAAACAATCTTTCTAACTAGGGCCAAGCATCTATGGAATTTGGTGGAAAAGTTGTAAACCACGTGAAGGCGTTCTTTGTTAAAGAACTAGGGAAATATTTCATCCTTAGGTTCTCACTATTCGCCAAATCCCCTGCCTCAATCATGTATCTAGCTATGTGCTCTATAGTGGATTCACTAGTATCCCCTAAGAATTTGGTGAACTTAGGGATTTTACAACCCCTTGGTAATTCTGTTTGTAGGAGATATTCTGAGAAAGGAGCGGAATAATTTGGCCGTCGAAGTCCTGTATTCAGACCATTCTGGGCCATGATTCTCTCTATCATACTGGTTAAGTCATTTTCCATCATGTTTTCCCGCCTGACCCTATGAATTACTTCGTCTGCATCCCGGTCTCTATTAACCATTATCACTCTCCTAGGTTGTTCTTCAGGGACTTCCCGTCGAATTGGTTGTTGTTCCAATCTTGCCCAAATGACTCTTTCGTCAGGGGCTTGCCTTTATGGTCGAACCTGATCTATCGTTGGTTCTTCTCCCTGGATTATAACCTGGTTTGGCCTGCGTCGAACAACAGATTATGGGGCGCCTAGGAAATCTGCTATGCGTCCCATCTGCGCTGACAGTTGTTGGTATGTTTGGGCATTGTTAGTGTTAGTCCTATTCACATTCTGTATTAAGGGAGAAAAAAAGGTATTAATTTCTCTGGCCAGAACTCCTAGACTCTACCTACCTTGATACTCATGTTGTGTCGAACTTTTGAACCTGCAACAAATGGAAGATACAGATTATTCAGAACATATCAGAGTTTTGAATCTATGTGACTTATATCATCCCATCATTACATTATCATTCATCATGACAAATTCTTTGCATATGCATTTCTTTTCCAGGAATCCAAGAGTCCAGTTTGTTGACTAAGCATGAATCCCGAGAGAAAGAACATTCACAATTACAAATTTGTGGAACCTCAGTTGGCTGCCTTGAGAGGACTAGGGGCACGTCTAGATCTTGGACACAAAGACGATTTCAAGACGTCCTATGGCAACCTTTTGGGCATCCTGAACACCGAAGTCAATACCACTGTTGTGCACACTCTGGTGCAATTCTACGATCCTTCGCTGAGATGCTTTACATTCCAATATTACCAGTTGGCACCCACATTCGAAGAGTATTCACACATTCTGGGTATTAGGATCAAGAACCAGGTGCCTTATGTTCGCACTAAGGAACTTCCCAAATATCAAGACCTTGCTGAAGCTCTCCACATAGGGAAGAAGGAAGTGGAACTGAACTTGAAACCTAAAGGTAGAATTCATGGCTTCACCTCAAAGTTTCTAGTGGACAAAGTTATTACCTTCTCCGAAGCTGGAAGTTGGACGAATTTCAATGCCAATCTAGCTCTACTAATCTATGGGATCGTACTACTTTCGAACATGGAAGAATTCGTAGATATGGCTACTATTCACATCTTCCTAACTCATAATCCTATTACCACTCTTCTTGATGATACTTACTACTCCATCCATGTGAGGACCCAGAAGAAGAAAGGAACCATCGTCTTCTGTAATCGTTTGTTGTATAAATGGTTTATTTTGCAAATACCTAGAAAAGGCCCTTTTGTTGAAAATAAAGACAACTTGAAGTGGTCCCAACGGATCATGTCCTTGAACGTCGAAGACATCTCTTGGTATTCTCGAATCTACAACAACGTCAAGATCATCCTCAACTATGGTGATTTTCCTAACGTACCTCTTGGTACGAAAAGGGGAATCAATTACAATCCGAGGTTGGCATTACGACAGTTGGGATACCCCATGGTAGACAAGCCTGATCTCAAGGGTGTGGAAGGTTTCATCTTGTATGAAGGGATTGAAGATCCAGATTTAGTCAAGAAGATCGTCAAGGCTTGGGGAGCAATTAGTACTCAAGGGAGAGCAAAAATAGGTAAGAAGAATTGCATATCCAAGGAAGCTTACGCCAAATGGGTAAAAGACAAAGTTGGGGAGATTTTGCTGCCATTTTCGCCTGAACCATCCATGAGCGTCAAGCCTCTTGAGCTTATAATCCATCAAACTTCTAAAGTCGATGAATTGAAAAGAGTTATCAAATCCCTAGTGAGAGAGAATGTTGATCTCAAATATAGACTTGGTAAGATCTTCTTGGAGAAAGAAACTTTGAAGTTCAATTTGAATCAAAAAAGAGATAGGGTGCGTCAAGTAGATGATGAGGTGCAAACAGAGGTATTCAAAAGAATCAAAGTGGGTGACACACTCAAGGGAACTTATTCCAGTTTGACAGCCAAAAAGAAACAGGTAGCCGAGACTCAATACCAGGCTTGCAAAGCGGAGCTTAATTACAAAGAACAGGCCAAGAAGCTCTGAAGTCTTCTAGAAGCTTGTAGGAAAGAGCTGAAGGATGAGCAAAGCCGTACAAAGCAGCTAGAAGTCACTCTCCGGCAGAATCAATATGAGCTAAACCAGCGACTTGAGGAGATCCGTGAGCTAAAAGAGCAATCACACAAGAACCTGGAAGATACCAGCCTACTCCCACAAGTGAATGGACATCTTGAAGATCTCCCCAACCAGGAGAAAACAGTTGTGAGAAGCATTTCAAGCGAACCTGATCACGACCTACCATCTGAAGGGAGTACAATGTTGGGAAAATGGGGTGCATGCTTGTCCTCGAATTCTCAGACTTATTACGAGGAGCTATTGTCAAGATGTTTTTGAATGTTGCTCTTTAATCTTGATTTGCAATTCACTCTTGTTTCTAGGGTCGATGTTGAGACTCTTGTAGCCCAGTGAGCAGCTCATTGATATGTACTTGTATTCCACTTTCTTGATATATGAATAAAAGAGTTTCTTTGATATTGGCTTCAAAAACTGTCTCTCTTTATGCTTTGTATTTGCTTATGTCGATAAACAAACTCACGGATTCCTTGAAAATGTCTTCTTCTACAAAAAATGAATATAAAATAAATAAATATGCATATCAATCCTTTTTTGCATACATGCATGCATTCACGCATTTATTTGTCACAAGCCTCCAGAAAACAAAATGCTTACTCTCGCCATCTTTCCACAGCAAAAATGACGACTCGTCATCACTATTTCACTCGTGCAAACAAAATCAAGATCATGGCTAACTTTGAAGCTGACAACGCTGTTATCCGTGAATCACTCGCCCAAGTCCAGGGTTGAATGAACCTGTTCCAAGGCAACATGGAGGCCATCTTGGAGCTCCTCCAGACTCAGAGGGCTCATGCCTCTGCCAACACTGCTGATGACAACATCGCCCGTGCTGTTGGGGTGGCCAATCCTGTTGTTACTGCTGGTGCTACTATTGAAACTCCGGTGGAGACCGTAGTACCGACTTTTGAGAACCGCCAACTGGTCCCTGCTGACACAAATAGATTTGTTGCTGCCTATCCTTGGGGAATGCCCCAAAATTTTGCTGCTCACTTCACCAATGGGGGTGCTTTCTTCCCTCATCCAACTCTCGCCGCCACTGCTACTGCTGGAAACCCTACCTTCCCGTGGGGCATCCCAAATGTTCAGACTCCTCTGGTTGATGCTTCCAACCCTGAGGACATGCAAGGTCAGGTTCCCCATGAAACTCCTAACGTTGAAGGTGAATACCGAGGCCCGTGCCTCCATTTTAAGATTCCCGCCCAAGCCGCTCAACCTGCGAGTGCAAATCAAAACACTCCCTTCAGTTACCCTGGGGCAACCTTTGTGCCCTTGATGACCTATGCACCCTCCAATTATGCACTCCAGTATGTGCAGACAGGGGCACCTTAGGCCCCCAATGCTCAGGCTGGAGGACACTATCCTCACTTGGTGCACGCTGCTTAGACAGTGCCTCCGGGTTTCTCGTACCCGCCTCAAATGTTGTTTGCTCTGAACATGCCTGTTTAGATATCTCCTAAAACCTCCCGACCAGCCAGTCAGGTCACTCCTCCTGCTGCTGATCCGGCCAGACCTGCGGATTATCAGCTCTTGGACGACAGAATAAGGGCCATTGAGGGTTTCTCAGCCTTTGGTATCGACGCTCGAGACCTCTGCTTGGTCCCGAACATGGTGCTCCCGCAAAAATTCAAGGTTCCAGACCTCCCGAAATACAAAGGCCTTAGTTTTCTCACAGTCACATCACCATGTACTGTAGGAAAATGGCGTTGTATATCGACAATGATAACCTTCTGATCCATTGCTTCCAGGATAGTCTGTTTGGGGCTTCCATAGATTGGTATATGGGTTTGGAACGTACAAAGATCCGATCATGGAGGGACCTATCCGAGGCATTTTTCAAACAATACAAGAATAACCTTGATATGGCTCCGACTAGGCTTCAGTTACAGAATCAAGCACATAGATATAATGAAACCTTCAAAGAGTATGCTCAACATTGGCGTGAAATGGTGTCTAGGGCCCGACCAGCACTATCTGATAACGAACTTGTAGATATCTTCATGGGTACACTCCAAGGGCTATATTATGAGAAGATGATTGGGAGTTCGTCGATAAACTTTGCTGATATGGTAACTATTAGGAAGCGTGTAGAAAATGGGCTGAAATCAGGGAAGATCACAGATACAACTGCTCCCCAGACAACGAACAAGAGGCCGCATAGGGGCTTCGTAAAGAAGAAAGAGGGGGAAGCAAACGCTGTGACGGCGAGTGCCCGCCCTCAATATCAATTTCCGATGGCCCCTATGTCGTACTATCCGTATCTATATGTTGTTGCTGCTCAGTATTAACAACCTCCATTTCAGTATCAACCGCAGAAAAGCAATCAACAATCAACACCCGCTCAGAGAAATCCGAACCAACAATATAATCGTGATAACAAAGGACAAAGTCGAGGTCAGAACAACCGAAACAGTTTTGGTAATCGGCCCCAGATTGACAAGATTCCAGTATCGTAGGCAGAATTGGTGCCCTATCTGATCCATGTGGGGGCTATCGTACCAAAGGAAATACCTGTAGCCTCTCCTTCATTCTGCCCTAACCATGATCCTAACGCTTCATGCGCTTATCACGTCGGGTTCATAGGGCATTCTATAGAAGATTGTTGGGCACTCAAATACAAAATCCAAGATTTGATCAATCAAGACATCCTGACCTTCTCTGAAGAAAAACCCAATGTGAAGTCGAGTCCTATGCCGGATCACGGTGGCGCAACAGTCAATGATGTGGTCGAAGAGGAAACTACCGAATCCATACTAAGGGCCAAAGAGGTAAAGACTCCGATGTCAGTTGTGTTATAGAGACTTCAGCAGTTTGGGTTTCTAACAGGTATACATGATGATTGCACAGTATGTGAGTTTGATCCAGATAATTGCGAAGAGCTGAGAGGTGTCGCACCTCGAAAAAATGCGATCCCTCGCGATGGACACGGAAAAATTAGTTCGAACAAAGACGCCACCGAACTTTATTAATTCCAATAAAGGAATAGGAAAATATCAATAAAACCTTTGAAAAACAGAATAATGGTCATCACAACTATATTTGGGTTCGGGAGTTGATTACGCAAGGGGAAGGTATTAGCATCCCTCACGTCCGTTGTAATCAACGGGAACCTTTTAGTCTAATTTTCAATTTGAATGTTAGTTGAATATTATTCGCTTTCTTCAAGTGATTAAATATCGATAATAAAGATGGGTGGAAACCTCATAAGGGAGAAAAGGGGAGGTTTTTTATTAGTGTGCTCGTGAAGATACAACAATCTCCTGCCTACGTATTCTTATGGTGCAATAAGGATATCAGAGCATTCGTAGTTCAGGGACTATGATTTGGTTGGTGTTTTTTAATGAACGGCTGTGTAGATCGCATTCTAAAGGCTAAACATTGGCTTGTCTACTATCGGTGAAGGCTTAAGCAATGGTTTGTTGCGCATTAGAAAGGAATAATAGTGTTCTCTTTGAAAAGAGTTTTGGTCATGCAGGGGTGACAAGTTGAATTGATATGTTTGGTGTTTTGTTTGGTTTGTTTCGATCGCACGAGGGAGAGAAATTAGGTTTGATGTGTTAAGATATTTTTGAAGAACGACGAAAGATTGAGCAATATAGTGCACACCAATCGTTCAATTATTTCGAGGAATAAAAAGGCGAACACCTTCTACTCCCTTTTCGTTTGATTATTTTTGAAAGTTTGTTTGCGGAATTTGAATATGCATGGTAGTGAGACGTATGCCTCCCATTTGCTTACTCAATAAACAAAAAGGTGTACGCCACTCGTTCCTTTATCCAAGTTTATTTAACGTGTTTTAATCATAAATCAATAATCTGAGTAATATGGCGAGCGTCAATCATTCAATTATTTGAGAGATAGTGAGGCGAACGCCTCCCATCATTTTATTATCCGAAATTTGTAAAAGAAATAAAATCTTTAGAAGTTTTAGTTATTTTGAAAAATTAATTTAAATTTGTACGATTGCGGCTTTAATCGGGGATCGATAATTTGAGCAATATGGCGAGCGCCAATTATTCAATTATCCGAGAGATGGTGAGGCGAACGCCTCCCATCCTTTTATTATCTGAGATTTAGAATTAAAAGGGTATAGAATTTGTATTAATTTGAGAGAAATGATTTGGATATTGCGGTTGAAGCTTTACTCGGGTGACAAATATGGCATGCACCAATCATTCGAATACTTGAGAAATAGTGAAGCGAACACTTCCTATATCCTTTTCATCCCAAGTTTACGTTTAAAAGAGAAAATTCTTTAGAAATTAAATTGTTTAGAAAATGGTTTGAATTTGTATGAAATGTTAGTAAAATTATTTACATGTGAGGTTGATGGCGATGCCAAAGCAATCGACTTACAAAGGGTTTGTTTTAAAAGTGGGCTTGATGTTAAATAAAAAATTGTGTGATTTGTGTTTTTGAAATTGTTTTGGATTGATGATGAAATTGAATTGGTTTGAAGGATTATGAATTGATGATGAGATAAGTCGGTCCATTTTTTAATTAACAAAATTAATTGATTAAAGTTCGATTAAATTGATTAACTAAATTAATTAAGATTAATTATCAAAATTATTTAATTAAATTAAATAATTAAGTTAATTAAAACTAATTAATAGTACTTATTTAATTGGCCAAAGTTTAATTAATTAATTTATCATAATTAAAGAGAAAGAATTAAGTAACGGTATCGCTTTTTATTTAATTGAATTCGGTCTGCTCAAACCGGTTTGTGCAAAATGACAACATGGTAAATGTCATTCGCGTAATCATAACACGGTGAAAAATATTCTTTTGATGTATTGTACTTTGAGCGGCATATCGACATGAATTTACCGAATCCGTGGAAAAAGAATTCGATTTTAAATGGAACACAAATCCAACGGCATGACAACGACCAATTACAACATATATTATGGAAATTTGTCAAATGCACACAATTCTAATCCAATCCCAACACACTCAACCAAACTACTTTCATCACAATGATATATCATAATAAGTATAAAAACCCAAAAAGGAGGTTTTAAGAGTCAAACTTCCATGTATGTAACCTTCCAACAAAGTGACACTATTGAAAGTGATGTCACCATTTTACCACAGCAACAATGGAATAACGGTATTAAACACGTAGTAAATTCTCCATAGTTAACACTAAATGGATTCAATATAAGTCAATATGGAAATTGATATGCCCATTTAATCATGGTACTGTTAGCGCTGGTGTATGGAGGACAACATGAATACATCTCATAAATATTATAGTAAATCAATACTTTACTCATAACAAAAAAAAGAACACTTGCCTAAAAGAAAGTAAACTAAACATGATTAAAATAAGTACCAGTAAGTTCACCATGGACACTGCTCATAAATTAGTATAATTTTAAACAATAAAGAGCAAGATCATCCTAATGTCACTAGCAGCAGCAACCGGTACGACGACTTACAAACTCAAACCTGATATGAAATCTGTAAACCAACAATGCAACAAAACTCGTATCCGAAACGATTACACAAGCAAGCAAAACGAAATAGTGGCTGAACACTACGAATATATGTTTAACGGGATTTACAACATTCTAATACCAAACAAAACCAAGCATAAATGTGTCATAATCAAACGAAATTAAAGCAATGATTATGCCAATCAGTTATGATATCAAGGAAAACGCCTCACAAATTGTTACCGCGATGTTAAACCATTGTAGGCGATGAGCTTGTTAATGTGACGGTATTGCCGCGACGATGTAGTGGAGGAGTTTGTGTGTCGTAGTGGAGGCCGAAATTATGGTTGGCGGTGGTGGTTTCGGTAGTTTCCGGCAGAGTTAAGGATAAATTCGCGGCGGTAGAAAGGAATTTCCGGTGGACGGAGGTACGAAGAAGAAGGTGTGTGTGATGGATATATGGTTCATGTGGGGTTTGGTTATTTTTGGATGGCCGGCGGGTGGCGAAGCGGAGATTTCGCGGTGGCTTTTGCGTTTATATGGAAGATCCGGCATTGATGGCGAAGATCGGAGGAGGTGAGGGTGTTGACGGACGGCGCGATGGAGGACTTTTGACGGAGGTGAAACGGAAGAATGAAGGATGAAGACGGTGTTCGCGGTGTTTGTTGTGTCGGAGAAGAAGAGATCGTGCGCGGCGACGTTGGTGGTCGCCAGACGGAGGAAGGTAAGGGGTTAGTACGGTGAAGGGAAGGGTTGATGAACCTCTTTTAATTTTTCGTTCCTTTTCCAAAAGAAGTTTCTTCTTTTTATTTTTTTCTTTAATAGGGGAGAGAGTATTCGTTTTTTTGAGTGGGTGAGGGAGGTAATGTGTAGTCCCCTCTTTTTACTTTTCTTTTTGTTTTTAACCTTTTCTTTTCACCAGCTGAGAGAGAGATTTGGTTGGAGGGTCCGTGGAGGGAGAAGAGGATCTTTTCGTTTCTTTTTGTTACCCCCGCCCCCGAAGACTGTTGGTGAGTGGTTTGTAATGAATGGATCCATCCAAATCTTTTAATCATTCACAATACAACACGTGTCCCACTTAAGGAGTGGTCCCTAATCATAATACTAGTCGTCTACGAAAAATAAAAAATCATGCCATTTCTTTTATTTGACATTGAGAATGGGCTTTAGCAAAAATAATAAAATAAAATAAGAATCTTAATACCTAAAATATACAACCATTTAATTCTAGTTAAATTTATTAGTTATTTTGATTAAACAATAAAAATAAATGGATTATCGATGAATAAAATTTAGACAAAATTATGCTCGAAAAAATAAATCACACGCACTAAAATGATCAGCACAAAATATACTTATTGAAAAAATACAGCGTTTCTTTTAATTTGGAAATAAAATTTCACCGGTTAAAAGGCTCAGACGGATAAAAATGCAGCCGGAAAAGTCGCTAAAAAATATAACGAATACACCAGGTTGAACTACGCGAACCATAGATTAATAATACTGGCGTCCACAAGTTTAATTTTGAAACTTTTTACCCGCTTATTTTGCACGTACTCGAGAAATGATTTAACCAATTTGTCTGTATTTTCAATAATTTATTCCGGCTGGTATTTTAGGTATTATTCATGATGAAATGCATGTCATGTTGTGCATATGATGCAAATTGAAAATGAAATCAAATTTACGAAAATTTAAAAATGCCTGGACAAAATTGGGGTATGACAGTTGCCCCTATTTAATTAACTTGAACTAGAAGGTAAGAATAACAACAGTCTTCATACATTCATGGTGGAAGATGATTAAATACGAAAAGACCCGAATTTTGTCCTTTGAAATACAATGGAGGAATGCAGAAAGAAAATGCAACGAATTCTACATCAGCAAGGTATTAGGGGTAGAATGTTAAATCGATGCTAACCCTCGAGTGGACACTTAAATCTTACAAAGGTCGTTATTGATATGAGGACAAAAACTGAACAGGTTTTTTGGCACCAAAAGGATGACTGTAAAGTTAATTGCCATCACCAAAAGGATGATAGTAATTCAACACGATTTCCAGGATCGTCATCACCAAAAGGATGATGGATAAACCAAGCTTCAAAGGTAGCCATCACCAAAAGGATGATGGTTACATTAACAACAAAACTCGTTATCACCAAAAGGATGAAATTTAGACACAATAAAATCCAAAGATTTCTGTCACCAAAAGGATGATGTCCATCATCAAAAGGATGATGGTTATCCCGATAAAGCTTTTCATTACCGAAAGGATAATGGCAGGACTACCTCCAAAAGGATGATAGTTAACTCATCGCCTTCAAAGATCACTGTCACCAAAAGGATGAAGGTAGGATCCAACAATAAAACTTGCTATCACCAAAAGGATGATAATAAGTCAATAACTTCAATGATCACCATCAACAAAAGGATGAAGGCAAGATCAAACAACAAAACTTGTTATCACTGAAAGGATGATAATAAGCACACAACTCAAACGATCACCATCACCAAAAGGATGAAGGTAAGATCAAAAGTGAAACTTGTTACCACCAAAATGATGATAATAGTCACAACAATCACCATCACCAAAAGGATGAAGGTATTATCAAACAACAATGATTGTTACCACGAAAAGGATGATAGTAAGCACACAACTCAAATGATCACCATCACCAAATGGATGAAGGTAAGATCAAAAACGCAACTTGTTACCACCAAAAGGATGATAATAAGTCAACACAATCACCATCACCAAAAGGATGAAGGTAAGATTAAACAACAAAACTCGTTACCACCAAAAGGATGATAATAAGTCAACAATCACCATCACCAAAAGGATGAAGGTAAGAACAAAACTTCAAAACTTGTTACCACCAAAAGGATGATAATAAGTCATAATAACTTCGATGATCACCGTCACCAAAAGGATGAAGATAAGATCATAACTGAACTTGTTATCACCAAAAGGATTATAATAAGTCAACAATCACCATCACCAAAAGGATGAAGGTGAAACCAATAACAAAACTTGTTACCACCAAAAGGATGATAATAAGTCATAACAACTTAAATGATCACCATCACCAAAAGGATGAAGGTACGATCAACAACAAAACTTGTTATCACCAAAAGGATGATAATAAGTCAAAAATCACCATCACCAAAAGGATGCAGGTGAAACCAATAACAAAACTTGTTACCACCCAAAGGATGGTAATAAGTCATAAAAACTTAAATGATCACCATCACCAAAAGGATGAAGGTAAGAACAAAACTTGTTACCATCAAAAGGATGATAATAAGTCAATAACCTCCATCACCAAAAGGATGAAGGTATTATAAAACGACAAAACTTGTTACCACCAAAAGGATGATAATAAGTCGACAACTCAAATGATCACCATCACCAAAAGGATGAAGGTAAGAGCAGAACAAAACTTGTTACCACCAAAAGGATGATAATAAGTCAAAACTTTAATGATCGCCGTCACCAAAAGGATGAAGGTAAGATCAAACAAAACTTGTTACCACCAAAAGGATGATAATAAATCAACGATCACCGTCACCAAAAGGATGAAGGTAAGGTTAAACAACAAAACTTGTTATCACCAAAAGGATGATAATAAGTCACAATAACTCAAACGATCACCATCACCAAAAGCATGAAGGTAAGATCAGAACAAAACTGGTTACCACCAAAAGGATGATAATAAGTCAATAACTTCAATGACCACCGTCACCAAAAGGATGAAGGTCAGACCAAACAACAAAACTCGTTACCACCAAAAGGATGATAATAAGTCACAACAACTTAAATGATCACCATCACCAAAAGGATGAAGGTAAGATCAAAACAAAACTTGTTACCACCAAAAGTATGATAATAAGTCAATATGACTTAATGATCACCAACACCGAAAGGATGAAGGTAATATCATAACTTCAAAACTTGTTACCACCAAAAGGATGATACTAAGTCATAATAACTTAAAATATCACTGACACCAAAAGGATGACAGTATGATTGAACTTTCCTAATGTCACAATCACCGAAAGGATGATAACTTAAACCAAAACCCCACAATCTCTATCACCAAAAGGATGATGTTTAGGTTGAGCTGAACGCCATCACCAAAAGGATGATGATTAGACACAACAACAAAGATTACCATCAACAAAAGGACGATGGTTCAAACCATAATGACAGAGATCTCCATCACCGAAAGGGTGCCGGTAAGGTCAAACAACAAAACTTGTTACCACCGAAAGGATGATAATAAGTTATAACCACTAAGAGATCGTCCTTCACCAAAAGGATGAAGGTTAGATCAAAACATAAAGGATCGTCGACACAAAAAGGATGACGGTAAGATCATAAATGCCCAGGATTTACCATTACCAAAAGGATGACGGTTATCGTAAACAGGACGATGATCATTATTCATCAAGGGACGTTCATCAAAAGGATGAAAATAGGGAAACACATTGGAAAAATGAGGCTACTGACAAAGTTCAATAAACCCAACTTGTTGGGTAGTATTGGAATATTACTAGGTGTTACTGCTTGGGAAAATCAACAACAAAAGGTTGCAGAAAAAATATTCTCTAGAAAGATGTAATTTTCACTTTACCGAAGGTTAAAGGAAACAACTCATTGAGGGATGCTCAATGAGAAAAAAGTTAGGGGCTTAAAGAAACATTGTTTGACTTAGCTGAGGATAACATCTTATCAACAAAAGGTTGAAGGATGTAACTCAGTGGGGAACGCCCGACAATAGGGGACAAGAACTTACTCAGAGAAAATAACAATGACTCAACTGAGGGTTGGCCTGGAACCCTACGACTAAACCTTGGATCTTGATTTGTGATATATGCATAAATGTTATGTATGCGTTATGTATGAGGTGATGCATGCAGTGCATGTTTGAATGCAAAGGATGATAGGTTTGTTTGGGATTGACCTCCCTCTTTACAGGTGATGTCTTTCCTGGATACCAATATTGGTTGTATTTCTTTTTATGAGAATGCAAGCGAGGTGGACTTTAGTTTTTCTGGTAACTGTCAACGTGGGTTGGACTATTGGTTGGTGGAAAGATCTGACTTCCCGACACTTGGTAGTTGATGATGCGATGAACACATAATGGATATGGATACTCTTGGTGCCCCAAGTTTGATCTATCGCTGATATGTTGTGTCTTTGTTCCTGAGATGATCTCGACTTTTTTCTGAGATGTCTGGATGGCCTGTTAATGAGCATAGCGACATGATCAACGAATGATGATTATGCCTTTGATGTGCCCCAAGGATTCTTGTCCATATACGATGCTACATTAGCGTGAATTTTCAACACTTTTTGTTGCGAATTCAAATAAATACTAATGTCTGACACGGTCTGTCGGACCGACTTGAAGATATGGAGGGAACTTGCCACTTGCCACTTGCCTTGCCCCAGTCTGTAGGGTGTTTAACGGAATTCTCATTAAAATGACACTTTTAGGAGTGGTCTTCCCATGGTCTAAGTCTGTTTTTCCCAACTCCTAAATCCTGCAATGGTCTGCCCCTGATTAGCCTTTGAGGGACTTGCCTCAGACGGTTCTCTTTAATCGACTGATCTTCAAGAGTTGGTTTTTATTGTACTCTTGGGGTAATTTGTCCCTGATTGAGTTTTGAAGTGATTTTCCTCCCTGATCAACCGATGCTTGGATATTTGTCTTACACTGAATACTTCTTATGTCATCATAATCAAAAGATGCCATGCCCGTGATCCACAGGATTATGAGATGGTCTTGATTCGTGCCAGCCAATAGATGCCAAGTACCTCTCGGATTTCCCTCTGTTGGCGCTTCCTTGATGTCAAGTATTGACTTACAATTAAGAATTGTTTATTCAAGAAATGGTGATTTCAATGCAATGGTTATGCAAGTTTTGAAAAAAAATCATTCATTTTGGGAGTGTTGTGGTAGTGTGTGACGAGTGGACCATGAGTCTAAACGCGATGTTGATTTTAGCTAGTGTGTGAGTTATACTGTGAGAATAGAATATTAGCAAATCTCTAGGAGTCAGTTTACACAACCTTGATGTAGTATGCTTTCAGAATAAACCTTACTTCAATTAGGTTTTTGAAGGATGTAACGTGGCTTGATTCACGGTTATTGAAACAAAAGGATATAAGGCTAAAAGTTTATTTTAAACCCACCCCTTCTTCATGATGATCTCCAATCCTACGTTCAGTTAACTCAAAACACACTTTACTTTTACGAGAGTTCGGCAGTGTAAGATCTCTTGAAATGACAGTCATCTTATTTTGCGCTTCATGGATGTTGGTGACCCTGTGATTTTGGTATAGTGGTCACCTAATCTTGTTTTGTCTTGTTGAGGATTGTCTCTTTCAATTTTTGTTTTGATCCCTAACTTTTGCATGGACCGCTTGTTGAAGCTTTAATCCATCGGGATTGACCCAGTTTTTTCCTAAGTCTCCTTTTAGGGTGTTCGACTTAGCGGGGTCTTTCTTTGATATTTTTTTGGAAAAATTGTGACTGCCAAGTCATTGGTCATTGAAGAACAACTAACTTAAGTTTTGGATTTTGTATGGTTCCTTCGACACTTCAGGATGTGTGCGAAGGCTGGTATGTAGTTGATCCACATATGGGAAATCTCATCTTATAATTAGAATGTGTAGTCAGATTAACTGAACACTACCCTGCCCCAGGTTAAGCGTAAGGGTCTGTAGATCCGAAAGAAAATCCTACTTCTAGGCTCGAAGTAGTTGACTAGGGATTAACTCCTTATCTCTCCGGTGTTTGGGGACTTGAAATAATGCATGTACATCATTAGCAGGATTTTATCCGAAAGCATACAATCAACAATTATGAGTATTTCGTTTTCGTCATCCTCCTTCCAATACTTGCTAACAATAGTGTGATAAAGAAGGTGAAATGGAAAAGTATGTGTTTGTGCTTTGCAAATGCAATAATATGAGTGAATATGAAAGATTGATTCAAAACATGCATAATCATCCCATTAATAAGACCAAATACAAATAACAACGTTTAAAGCATACAGTACTTAGACAAACAAGAACAAATTACAAGAATGCGAAACGGTAAAAATGGCATAATGATTGCCTTCATTCAAAGAAATGGGCCTTCATCTCTTGATTCATTGTTAGGAATTGTTCTGCTCGTTCAGGCCGGTGTGAAGCTTTATCTTCGAACTTCACTCTGCTCTGCATGTGTCGGCATGGGATTTGTCGCAACATTTGGCCTAACTGGCGTAAACGAAACTGCCTTACTATCAATCAGGTGTTGAACTTTGTGTTTGAAGCATTGACAGCGCAAGGCAACTTTCCCTTCCTGATCTGGCTCTCAATCCATTCCCCTACAGAAACAACCTCAGCGAAAGTTGGGAAGCTGGATCCTACCATTTTCTCCATGTATTGAGCATGAAGAGTTCCCATAAACATATCAATTAACTCCTTGTCAGGTAGAGGAGGTTGGACACGAGCTACAAGCTTTCTCCAACACTGGGCGTATTCCTTGAATGACTCATTGTTGCATTGTGTCATGTCTTGCAGCTGTGTGCGATTGGGTGCTAGATCAGTGTTGTATTGATAATGCCTAAGGAAGTCTTCAGCGAGATCTCTCCATGACTAGACCTATCCTCTCTCTAGCTGCATATACCATTCCAAGGATGCCCCACTGAGGCTATCTTAGAAGTAATGTATCAAGAGTTGGTCATTGTTGATATGGGCCGCCATCTTGCGACAGTAAGCTCTGAGATGACTTCTAGGGCAGCTAATCCCTTTGTATTTGTCAAAGTTCAGGACTTTGAATTTTTGGGGAATCACCAGACCTGGCACCAGGCACATATAGACAACATCTAAACCGGGAGTAGTATGAACCTCCAAGGACTTGAATTTCTCTTCCAAAGCATGGAGTCTTTCAACAGTTGGGTCTAGGAGACCTCCAACAACAGGTTTGGCGGGTTGTGGCATGAACAAAGCATCATACTGATCTTTATCACCCATCACGGATCCATGTCGAGCAGATGCAGCAAAATGTTCGTGGGGGTTCACATTGACCATTGGAATAGGATTGGGGATGGGTCCTCCTTTAAGATGAGCAGGATTACCATCGAGGTTAGTTACTCCAGGAATGCTAAGTGATGGCGATCCAAACTGAGCAACAACTCTTCTGGCTTCGGTGCTAGTCTCAGCCTCTTTTTCCTTTTGGGCTAAAATCAACATGGTCTCAAGCAAACGATCCATCTTTTCTTGCATAGAGTCAATGTCTGTCCTCATCGAAACTTGGTTGGCCTCAAGTTGTTCGAGTGTCATCTTGTAGTTGCGGCGTGTCTCGTACCGGTGTCAAGTAATCAGCATTACTAGACAAAGGGTAGAATATGGTGTAAGTTTCTGTTGCTGGAAAATGATATGCAATGCATGTTGATGATATGCAAATGCATGAAATTTTGCCATGTTTTTCGCAAAGGAATACAAATACTCAAGATCATTCACACGTCGGGTACATCAGGATAATAGGAAGAAGCATAGGTTTTTCCGATTACTAAAAACCCCAAAGGTAGGTTCTAAAGTTTGTGTTTTCAAGGAAGGAACTTAGACTCACTGATCATGTTCAAAACTTCCTCACGATAATGGGATGGCCACATCGTGATGGGAGTTTTGCACTGATCTAATCTAAGTGGGATTCTCGTATTGTTCGAATAGGGTGTAGAC
Organism: Lathyrus oleraceus; assembly: GCF_024323335.1. Classification (NCBI taxonomy): domain Eukaryota; kingdom Viridiplantae; phylum Streptophyta; class Magnoliopsida; order Fabales; family Fabaceae; genus Lathyrus; species Lathyrus oleraceus. The sequence continues at coordinate 243,962,908 of NC_066579.1, read as the reverse complement.
CCTTAGGTTCAATACTACACAATTGCCAATCCTGAAAACAAACCTTGGGTTTAAGGCGAGGTTCCTAGAGTCACGAGTCGTATTTAAAATTTCTCCATAATAATGGGCTAGCCATATTGTGATGGAGATCCAAAATAGATCTACTCTATGTGGAGTCTTCGTATTGTCCCAATGAGGTGTATACCCCTCGGTTCAATACTACATAACTCCGGGTTCTATGTTTTTTCTCAAAGCTCGGATATGAAGCTTATCTCACAGCATACATCAAGCCCCATATCACAGTATCAAAACAAATTACATACAAGCAACAACATAATAAGATACAGAGGAGTAATCATGGAAGAAAGGAATATCTTTTCAACATTCATAGCAATTTGGACTAAATTAGGTATGACTCTCTCTTGCTAGGAGCAGTGTCCCCAACAGAGTCGCCATCTGTTGCACCTCGAAAAAACGCGATCCCTTGCGATGGACACGGAAAAATTAGTTCGAACAGAGTCGTCACCGAACTTTATTTATTCCAATAAAGGAATAGGAAAATATCGATAAAACCTTTTAAAAAACAAAATAATGGTCATCGCAACCATATTCGGGTTCGAGAGTCGATTACGCAAGAGGAAGGTATTAACACCCCTCACGTCCGTTGTACTCAACGAGAACCTTTTAGTCTAATATTCTATTTGAATGTTAGTTGAATGTTATTCGCTTTCTTTGAGAGATTAAATATCGATAATAAAGATGTATGGAAACCTCAGAAGGGAGAAAAGGGGAGGTTTTTTATTAGTGTGCTGGCGAAGATACAACAATCTCATGCCTATGTATCCTTATGGTGCAATAAGGATATCAGAGCATTCGTATTCCGGGGACTACGATTTGGTTGGTGTTTTTTCATGAACGACTGTGTAGATCGCGTTCTAAGGGCTAAACATTGGCTTGTCTACTCTCGGCGGAGGCTTAAGCACTAGTTTGTTGCGCATTAGAAAGGATTAACAATGTTCTTTTTGAAAAGAGTTTTGGTTACGCGGGGGTGACAAGTTGAATTGATATGTTTGATGTTTTGTTTGGTTGGTTTCGATCGCGAGAAATTGACAAGTTGAATTGATATGTTTGATCGCGAGAAATTAGGTTTGATGTGTTAAGATATTTTTGAAGAACGACGAAAGATTGAGCAATGTGGTGCACACCAATCATTTAATTCTTTCGAGGAATAAAAAGGCGAACGCCTTCTACTCCCTTTTCGTTTGAATTATTTTTGAAAGTTTGTTTGCGGAATTTGAATATGCACGGTAGTGAGGCGTACGCCTCCCATTTTCTTACTCAAGGAACAATAAGGCATGCGCCACTCGTTCCTTTATCCAAGTTTATTTAACGTATTTAATCGGAAATCAATAATCTGAGTAATATGGGAGCGCCAATCATTCAATTATTCGAGAGATAGTGAGGCGAACGCCTCCCATCCTTTTATTATCCGAAATTTGTAAAAGAAATAAAATATTTAGAAGTTTTAGTTAATTTGAAAAAGTAATTTGAATTTGTACGATTGCGGCTTTAATCGGGGATCAATAATTTGAGCAATATGGCGAGCGCCAATCATTCAATTATCCGAGAGATGGTGAGGATAACGCCTCCCATCCTTTTATTATCCGAGGTTTAGAATTAAAAGGGTTTATAATTTGTATTAATTTGAGAGAAATGATTTGAATATTGTGGTTGAAGCTTTAGTCGGGTGACAAAAATTCGAGCAATATGGCATGCACCAGTCATTCGAATACTTGAGAAATAGTGAAGCGAACGCTTCCTATATCCTTTTAATCCCAAGTTTACGTTTAAAAGAGAAAATTCTTTAGAAAGTAAATTGTTTAGAAAATGGTTTGAATTTGTACGGAATGTTAGTAAAATTATTTACATGTGAGGTTAATGGCGATGCCAAAGCAATCGACTTACAAAGGGTTTGTTTTAAAAGTGGGCTTGATGTTAAATCAAGAATTGTGTGATTTGTGTTTTTGAAATTGGTTTGGATTGATGATGAAATTGAATTGGTTTGAAAGGATTATGAATTGATGATGAGATAAGTCGGTCCATTTTTTAATTAACAAAATTAATTGATTAAAGTTCGATTAAATTGATTAACTAAATTAATTAAGATTAATTATCAAAATTATTTAATTAAATCAAATAATTAAGTTAATGAAAACTAATTAATAGTATTTAATTAGTTGGTAAAAATTTAATTAATGAATTTATCACAATTAAAGAGAAAGAATTAAGTAACGGTATCACTTTTTGTTTAGTTGAATTCGGTGTGCTCAAACCGGTTTGTGCGAAATGACAACATGATAAATGTCATTCGCGTAATCATAGCGCGGTGAAAATAATTCTTTTGATGTATTGTACTTTGAGCGGCATATCAGCATGGATTTACCGAATCCGTGGAAAAAGAATTCGATTTTAAATGCAACGCAAATCCAACGGCATGACAACGACCAATTACAACATATATTATGCAAATTTGTCAAATGCACACAATTCTAATCTAATCCCAACACACTCAACCAAACTACTTTCATCACAATGATATATCATAATAAGTAGAAAAACCCAAAAAGGAGGTTTTAAGAGTCAAACTTTCATGTATGTAACCTTCCAACAAAGTGACACTATTGAAAGTGATGTCACCATTTTACCATATCAACAATGGAATAACGGTATTAAACACGTAGTAAATTCGCCATAGTTAACACTAAATGGATTCAATTTAAGTCAATATGGAAATTGATATGCCCATTTAATCATGGTACTGTTAGCGCTGGTGTATGGAGGACAACATTAATACATCTCACAAATATTATAGTAAATCAATGCTTTACTCATAACAAAAAAAAAGAACACTTGCCTAAAAGAAAGTAAACTAAACATGATTAAAATAAGTACCAATAAGTTCACTATGGACACTGCTCATAAATTAGTATGATTTTAAACAATAAAGAGCAAGGTCATCCTAATGTCACTAGCAGCAGCAACCCCAACAACGACTTACAAATTCAAACCCGGTATGAAATCTGTAAACCAACAATGCAACCAAACTCGTATTTGAAATGATTATGCAGGCAATCAAAACGAAATAGTGGCTAAACACTATGAATATACGTTTAACAGGATTTACAACATTCAAATACCAAACAAAATCAAGCATAAATGTGTCATAATCAAAATGAAATTAAAGAAATGACTATGGAAATCAGTTATGATATCAAGGGAAACGCCACACAAATTGTTACAGCAATGTCAAACTGTTGTAGGCGATGAGCTTGCTGCTGTGACGGTATTGCTGCGACGATGTAGTGGAGGAGTTCGTTTGTCGCAGCGGAGGCTGAAATTGCGGTTGGCGGTGGTGGTTTCGGTAGTTTCCGGCGGAGGTGGAGGATAGTTTCGCGGTGGTAGAGAGGAATATCCGGTGGACGAATGTACGAATATGAAGGTGTGTGTGACGGTGATATAGTTCATGTGGGGTTTGGTTGTTGTTGGATGTCCGGCGGGTGGCGAAGCGGCGATTTAGCGGTGGCTTTTGCATTTATGTGGAAGATCCGGCGTTGACGGCGAAGATCGAAGCAGGTGAGGGTGTTGACGGACGACGCGATGACGGACTTTTGACAGAGGTGAAACGGAAGAATGAAGGATGAAGATGGCGTTCGCGGTGTTATTTGTGTCGGAGAAAAAGAGATTGTGCGTGGCGACGTTGGTGGTCGCCGGACAGAGGAAAGTGAGGGGTTAGTACGGTGAAGGGAAGGGTTGATGAACCTCTTTTAATTTTTCGTTCCTTTTCCAGAAGAAGTTTCTTCTTTTTATTTTTTTGTTTAATAGGTGAGAGAGTATCCGTTTTTTTGAGTGGGTGAGGGAGGTAACGTATAGTCTCCTCTTTTTACTTTTCTTTTTGTTTTTAACCTTTTCTTTTCACCAGCTGAGAGAGAGATTTGGTTGGAGGGTCAGTGGAGGGAGAAGAGGATCTTTTCGTTTCTTTTTGTTACCCCCGCCCCTGGAGAGTGCTGGTGAATGGTTTGTATTGAATGAGTCCACCCAAATCTTTTGATCATTCACAATACAACATGTGTCCCACTTAAGGAGTGGTCCCTAATGATAATTCTAACTGTCTACGAAAAATAAAAATCTCGCCATTTCTTTTATTGGACATTGAGAATGGGCTTTAGCAAAAATAATAAAATAAAATAAGTGTCTTAATACCTAAAATATACAACCATTTAATTCTAGTTAAATTTATTAGTTATTTTGATTAAACAATAAAAATAAATGGATTATCAATGAATAAAATTTAGGCGAAATTTTGCTCGAAAAAATTAATCGGACGCATAAAATGACCAGCACAAAATATACTTATTCAAAAAATACAGCGTTTCTTTTAATTTGAAAATAAATTTTCACCGGTTAAAAGGCTCAGACGGATAAAAATTCAGCCGAAAAATTCGCTGAAAAATATAACGAATACACCAGGTTGAACTACGCGAACCGTAGATTAATAATACTGGCGTCCGCATGTTTAATTTTGAAAATTTTTACCCGCTGATTTCCCACGTACTCGAGAAATGATTTAACCATTTTACCTGTATTTTCAATAATTTATTCCGGCTGGTATATTAGGTATTATTCATGATGAAATGCATGTCATGCTGTGCATATGATGCAAATTGAAAATGAAATCAAATTTATGAAAATTTAAAAATGTCTGGACAAAATTGGAGTATGACAAGAGGTTGTGTGCAAGAACTGATGGATCAGGGTTTGATACAGTTCTGTAGATCCAAGGCAGCAAAAGAAGTGGCAGTAATTGAACCAATAACAATTGTGTAAAGAAAAAAGAAGGTTGAAGCTCATCCCAAGAGGATTCAGCCAATTCATTTCCGTGTTCCTAGTCCGTTTCCGTATAAGAACACCAAGGCAATGCCTTAGAATTATGAGACAACAACTTATTTGGAAGGAAAAGAAATTCATATTCCTGACACTGAAATCGTTAACATCGCTGGAGCGAGGGAGGCATGACTCGCAGTGGTCGTATATTCGCTCCAAAATACGCTCCTAGCGTGTCTCTAGCACCCACAGTAATCCTGCTGATGCGTGCTTTTTGCAAGTATACGAACGCGTCAGAGTAATATAAAAGATTGTCGAATCCACAAAGACCAAATGTCAATCTATCGTTATCTATTTTGACGGTGTTTATCTAAGGTAATCGAAACAGGGTTTTTTTAAGAGTGCACAATGAAAAATAAAGTATTAAATTAAATTCAATTAATAAAGACAGGTTCGAATGTAATTCACATAATCAATTAATAATCCAAGTACTTGCTAATAGAATTACTTATGGGCAGTGTTTCCTACTTTGAAAAGAACCAATTTAACGCGAACTGTCGCTTTCACGTATTCAGAACCGAGTTGTACTCCCTAATCAAACCCTCTTATTATCACTTATAAAAAGGCGCGCATTGCACTAAAGTAGTAAACCTATTTTTAAGAAATATAGTGTCTTAACTAAGTTGAAAAGTATTTTGACCTGGATTTCTTAACCAAAAGAGATTCTCATGAACCAGACTCTAAACTTATAAACGAGTCCGAAAATAGTTTTAAAATCACTTTTCTTTTTAAGTTAAAAACTCCTAATGAACTAAACAAAGCGCTTTCGCTGTATTTGAAATAGTTAAAAACAACTAAGTTTAAACAGACGTCGAACGACTTTCGATCTTACCCTACGGAAATTAAGTGCAGGAAAACTTAAGTTGAAAGTCAAAATAGCCCTGAAGTGTTTCTACGAAAAATTGTACGGATTATCGGTTCAATTACGATCCTTACATTCTAACCTCTATAGGTTTAGCTAGACATGGTAAAGTAAAAATGCATTTTAATTTTTATCATAAAAAGGTAATAAATGCGAGTGCAGGAAAGTAAATAAAAGTAGTGCGAGTGCGGAAACTAAATAAAAGTAGTGCGAGTGCGGAAAGTAAATAAAAGTAGTGCGATGCGAGAAATAAACGAAAGTAGTGCAGTGCAAGAAATAAACAAAGTAAAGTGCGAGTGCGGGAAAGTAAACAAAAAAAAGGCAGTGCGGGAAAGTAAACAAAGTAAAGGAATGCATGAAAATAAACAAAGTAAAGGCATGCATGAAAATAAACAAAGTAAAGGCAGTGCGGGAAAATAAACAAAGTAAAGGCAGTGCAGGAAAATAAAGTAGACAAAGGTAAAGCAATAAAACCTGCTCCAATCGGAGGGTTCGAATAAAGTGCGTAACAGAAATGAAAATGGCGGCCGGATTAAACTTCCTTCCAAAGTGCTCCAAACTCGATTACATACTCAATTACACAGTGTGGCAACACTCCGATGTGAAGCGATTACCATTTTTACAATACTGATATATGCCTAGTTTTAACTAAGTTTGGATGATGAAACAAATGAAATCAAGGCTCTATTTATAAGCAAGGAAAATAATGGAAATGACAAGGATGGCCGTCAGTTTGAAAGTGGGAGGGAAACATATTATTCTTGTGGCTCCCGCCACAACCTCATGGCGCCCGCCACAGGAGGAAATTGTGGCGCCCAAGTGGAGATAATGGGAGATGTGGCAGTTGAGGAGAAGTTGGAACTGGGATACGTCATGGCTGGACCCATGGCGCCCGCCAAAGTGGAAGCCACAAGTGTAAAATGCTGATTTTTAGGCTTTTTAGCTCATTTTCGCTCCTTTTCTCGATCGGGGCTCCGATTAGACTGAAAACCTGAAAACAAAGAAAAACATAGTAATAACATAACAAAATAACAATAAAACAACTAAAATGCATGCGAAATTGGAGTCGAAAATACGGTGAATTTCAGTGTCATCAAATTCTCCCACACTTAAACCATTGCTTGTCCTCAAGCAAAACACTTAAAAGGTCAAAGAAAAAAACTGGTGTCAACGAGTGATTCGGGCTAGAAAGGCTTCTAAGTTCAAGTCGGGATGTAGTGATCGTAATGACACTTATCCGCAGGCACGGACATAAACTCCATTCCTATATTAACCAACCCATATTATCCCACAATACCTAGGCCTACCTCTTCATCTCTTTTTGGGTCCTTTTCATTCAGGCGCAATCACATTAAGCCCGTTTTCCGTACATGCTTCATAACAGAGTGACCGGTTAGTGATTCTGATCCTAAGCATGAGGTTTCTAGCACATAAATCTATGTAAACCCTTTTATTTGACCCAAATGCAGTTGTGAGGGATTGGATCGTAATCCTCCCTACCGAGTTCAGTGCCAGATACCTCTGAACCAACTTACAGCGGGTGAGTTTTTCTTTTTCTTTTTCTTTTGCAGCAAATTTTTACAACATTTTGGTTTAAATGACTTTGTGAGGGTCACCTATCCTGGAGTTTCCTTTTTCTTTTATTTATTTCACTGGATCATTCACTTATGTTCATCGGTCCCCTACGTAGATGATGCTTAGGCCGGAGCTGACTGCTGGAATAAACTACTAAGGACTATACTGAAATGATAATTAAGGCCATGGTATATGGGGTTTTGGGAGTGATTCCTATATTCATGAAGTCTATGGTGCTAAAACGATACTGATGTTTCAAAAAGTTCTCCCAAGTCACCACATCCTAACTCAAACCTATCTTAAAGCCCAAAAACTTTCAGAATAACACCGTTTTCTTTTGTAAAAAATTTTGGTAGGGCTAAAGGAATGGGGAGATTAGGATGTACTAAAGATACATTATACTGGTAACTCATTAGACACATGCATTTTCTAAAACACTCTAACTAAAAGCAAAATAAAACAAAGTAAACAACTAAAAAGCAATAAAAATAAACAATCTAACTAAAAACAGCAAAGAAAAATAGAAAGTGATAAAATCTCCTCCCACACTTAAATCGAACATTGTCCGCAGTGTTTCGACATAAGATAAGGGAAGAGTAACCTATCACACTACTGCTGACCAATGGTTCCTTCGCCATCCTGAGGTGGACGAAGGGATCTACTGCGACGCCGGTCTCTCTGATCCATCCTGGCCGATAAGGCATCCTGAGCAGTCCTCACCTCTCGAAGGTTGCCTAAAATGGAACCCTGAGTGACCTCCATAAGTGCAAAATGGTCACGGTGGTAGTTCCGTTGACGGGATTGCTCGTTTGTGATCGCAAGCAGAGTCTGTGCAACAGTCGTAGAGGATCGATCTGTCCTCCGCTGTGATTCTTGCATGAAGCTCATGTTGTCCGCCAATTGTTGTTGAATGGTAGAGAATAGGTCATCACGCCTTTGTTCTCTAGCCATGTGGTCATGCCACATCTCCTCAGTAATATAGAATCCAGGAGCAGAACCTGTAAAAGAAGAAGATGGTGTGGTGTGTGGTGGTGAAGGGTGATGGGGGGACACATGAGGTACGGGAGATTGCTCTCTCCGATCAAACTTTTCATCAGTGTCGTGTCCCTCCTCATCAGGAACATTAGGAGGAAGTGGACCTAAAACGGGTGGAGAATCTAAATCTTAGGTCCAGTTCCTTTCATTACGTACATCAGTACGTCTAGTGCACGGTAAGGCAATAGATGGGAAAGCTACACCATGAATCATAAGCAAATAACCTCCCTCTCTTCTCACTCGGCATAATTTCATATCTTTTAAAAATTTAAGGTTGATTGTGCGAGGAGCTAAGGGAACTAAGGTAGCTATCTCATTGTTCAAGTTAAGATCCCAAGCAATAGACGTAATGAGTCCTCCAAAAACAATAGGTCCCATTTTATTAAGAGTTAAAGCCATATGAGCAATCATAAATGGGACCGAATTAATCCTCCTATTTATGAGGCTTCCTTGTAAAAATAGAAGCTCCCTAGCATTAACCTTGTTTGGATTCTCCCGGCCAAAAATAGTGCATGCCAACAGATATCTAAAAACTCTGATGGCCGGGTTATGGATGGTCGAGGCAAGAATTCCTTCAAAAGAATTTAGTGAAGTATTAGACAATCTTTGCCAGAAGGAAAACACCTCGACTGACCAGTCTGAATCCAAAGGGGCCTCACAAATAACACCTTCCCCATGAGGAATTCCTAACAGACTTGCTAGTTCGTTGGTACTAAACTCATACTCAATAGCAAACATTTGAAATTTAACAGTACCAACTGTACTAGTAGTGTTAGGACTGACAATATAAATTAAAGAACTTAAAAACTCAACTGTCAGTCGCTCATAGGTAGGCTCTCTGTTTGAAAAGATAGTGTGCAAGCCTAAAAAATCTAACAAATGAAAAACACTATGGTAGATACCCAAAGTATAAAGACAGTTATCATCCACGTACCTCATCGGGAGAATTTCCCGATTTTGCAACCTTTCGATAATCCTTCTCTGCCTATCCCAGGTTTCCCTTCGCGAAGAATATATCCGTTGAACTCCATTGTTTTGCTCTTTGAATGTGTTGAAGAAGATGAAAATGGGTTTATATATATAGGATGGTAAAGGTGAGATTTTTATGGATATTGATGGATGAAAATTAAAACGAAAGTTGGAAAGGTAAATTGTATGGTGGAAAGATGAGAAATATAGGAGCTTTTATGGGGTTCAAGGGAGTTTTTGGAAGAGGAAAAAATGGGTTTTGGAAGTTTGAAGGGTTAAAAATGGTGAACTCTTTGAATCTTCCCCGCTTATACCAGACGCCATGGAGAGCGCCATAGCGTCTATGGTAGGCGCCACAAGAGCAATTGAAGTTGGGCCGAAATTTGAAGATTGGTATGGGCTTCTCCACGCTTTTTTTGGTCTGGGGGTCCGGATAGCATTTTCATTGTTTTTCCCAATGAAATAAGGCTTGCATAATTTATGAAAATAAAATTAAACGTTAAACAAATAAATAAATAATACTATTAGACTATAATATGAATATAAAGGAAATAAACACACATAATATATATATATATATATATATATATATATATATATATATATATATATATATATATATATATATATATATATATATATATATATATATATATATATATATATATATATATATATATATATATATATATATATATATATATATATATATATATATATGGAAATATCAATGTGCTAACATGATTTGAAAATATACCAAATGCAATAATATAAAATAAGTCTAGGAAATGCGAAAAATAATATAAGCATAAATAAGAAAAGCTAAACGAGACGGTAAACTCAAACAGCAGGGGGCTCCTCTGCCTGACTGGATCCACGAAGCACGACTATCTCCTGACAAAGCTTTGCTATCTCTTGGTACTAACAATCAGCCTCAGTAGCATGTGTGAGATCCGATACCGTAATCTGTAAAGTAAGGTCAGCCACCTCCTGCCTAAGCTCAGTAATCTCTCTTCGACACTCGGCAATCTGCGTGTGGACATCTGGGGTCTACAAAGATAAATTATTAGAGAGCACAGTAATCCTGGGTGAAAGCGGCGTAAGAGTATAATCAGCAACAGAAGGGGATCTAGGCTCCTCAACAGTCTCTCTATGACCTTCCAAAGCATAACTCCAGTTAGTTGGGTCATGAACACTTGTCATCATCGGGTCTGGCAGTGTAAAGTAGTGTATCATCTCGCTATCAATCAACAATCTGAACTGTTTGGGATTGAAAGAGGATCTCCTTATCAATCCTCTAGTCAAGCAGAAATCAATATCCATAATAGTATAACCACATAAAGTCCTGAGATGGAGCAGCTTGCGGGATAGGCCTAACGCAATGGCAATCTGCGTGACAATCCCTCCTACATGAATAACTCCTTCGGATGATCTGGCAACATTGTTAAGGCCACACAGTAGGAAATTCCCATATGCCACAGGGCGTGACTGGGATGCACAGAATAACAAAAATATCTCCTTCTCACTCAGCAGAGTCTCAGCATCTGGTCTTCCAAGAAAGAAGTGCGCCAATATCATCTGGAAATACCTTATAGTAGGGTTGTGGATAACCTGGGACAAATGAGTGGAAGGATCCTGACTCCCTCCACCAGAGATATCGCTCCAGAATTTCTCCACTTCTTTACTCAGAAAGTATCCCATCGGCGTCTCAGGGATAGCGTCGGGGGTAGTCTGAAAACCTAATAAGTCACCGAACTCCTTTTGGCTGAAAGAGTACTCAGTTCCGAATAGCTTGAAAACAACATGTCCATCTGGTCTGGAGTAAGGATCATAATCAAATGAGCTGAGGAACTCCAAGGTCAGGTTCCTGTAGGTGTTGTTCATGTCATCAGCAAATTCATCCCATTGGAGTTGGTGGCACAGGAATCTGATGCTCGGCTCAATGCCTAGGGCATCCATGCAATCCTGGTCTGGGTAGCGTGTAGGTGCCATAAGGCGCTGATAGAGAACTATGTAACGCTCCCTTTGGGCGTTGTAATACCCCAAAATTTACCCTTCATTTTTCCTGGAAGCATACACTTTACACCTCATGCATGCATTCATTTTTAGGTCATTTAGCATTTGCATTTCATCATGGCAATCGGAATCGGATCCAAGAAGCTTGAACATCATCCAGGATACTCTGTGGGCTCTATTTAGATGATCAGTCAACAGAAGGGAAAGACTTGAGTTACTTCCAACAGGGGTCTATTCGTCAGTCAAAACGTTAATCTTGAAGGAGCAAAGGTTTGTTCATGAGCTGTCATGCTCGCTAGGCGAAGCCCACGTGTTTTGAAAAAAAAATGGAAAATGGAAAAAAAATATAAATAAATAAATAACTAAATAAATAAATAAAAGAAAAAATCTTGGACTTGGACCTCTCTCATTTGAGCCCATAGGTCCATAAAAATCAGGTTATAAATTCAGAGTTTCAGTGAAACAAAAGGCAATTCTATTCCTATTACCCTGTTTGGGAAAAAGATAGTGAGAGAAGAACCCTGGGGAAAAAGATAGTGAGAGAAGAGCTAACAGAGTTCAGAGCAACCTCCAGACAACTATGAAAGGTTCATTCTTACTCACACATTTTCAGCTCAAGCAAACCCTAACATTGGTTTGCAAATCCAGCCGTGCCATTTGATTTCAACCGATCTCTCAAATCAGGTTTGCCCTTATTCCCATTACCTTTGTGCTTTGAAGTTAAATACTCTGAATGTTTGAGGTATGATGGATGAATTTCATTAGGTTTTTGCCCACGGGTTCATAATTATGTATGAATGTATAAATAATGCCTTGAATGCTTAATCGTTTAATTTCTGAAGTGTATGCCACAGGGTTTGAGGTTTCTGAAACCATACTGTTATCCATGAAAAACCATACTGTTTTGCTCTAATCTGACTTACGTTTGTCATAGCATGTTTTCTCCTAATCCTTATCTTGTTTCACTAACCCTTTTGTTGAGTTTTTGTGAAGGCTCACATGACTTTTGTAGGGATAGCTCGCTCGCTGGATATTCCACTTTGCTTGTGGGATACCATTTGGGAGATTTATTCTGATTGCCTTGTTGGCATGTTTACTTTATACATGTTTGTTTTGTATGTGTTCGTATCCCCGCAGGTAGCGCGGTTCCTTCGTCAAGGACTGCCTTTTTGCATGAGCATCCCAAACCCTAACCCTTCATTGATTTTTATTCTCCTAAACACACGTTTACTCCTTCTACTACAGGTGAGTAAGTCTCCAAAGGTCGAGCATCCGGTAGATTGCGTAGTAACGTCGTCCGCCCCTAAAACATAATCCTTAATCCCGTAGTTAGCCGAACTACGGCTTGCTCTGATTCTCATTCCAGATGAGATACGTAGGCATAAGACGCGATGTCTTAGCGAGCACACATCCCCCAAACCCATAGGTCAGCCGAGCTACGAAGACTCTGATTCTCATATTCAAATGAGATACGTATGCAGTGGATGCGACATCCGCGCGGGTCATTTTCATTTAACCCCTTTTTTTAGTAAATAGCACAAGATAAACTCACAACCTTTAGACAAGAACTACAAAAGTGGATCCCGTAGTGTACTACGGATGCGTAGGGGTGCTAATACCTTCCCTTCGCATAACCGACTCCCGAACCCAAGATTTGGTTGCGAGACCTTGTCTTTCCCTTTCCTCTTTTCAGGTTTACTTCGAGCGTTTCCTTTCCCTCCTTTGGGATAAATAACGCACGGTGGCGACTCTTCTGTCATTTTCTTTCGCCGGTTGTTTTTTCGCACACTGTATTTTTCAGGTTGTGATAGCTGGCGACTCTGCTGGGGACCCGGTTTCCCTTAAGCGAGTCCCTCCTAGCTTTTGTAGTTTGTTTGTTTATTGGGTGTTCGTGCTTTTGTACAGTTATTTATTTACCCGCTTTACCTCATTGCATTGTGTACATATCATTGCTGTATCTGTTGGCTGGCTATGGCTGCTTGGTGATCTTTGTGAGATGAGTTCTATACCCGAACTCGAGTGCACTTAGGATAGGAGAATGGCATAGTCTTGTCGACTTATGTGGAGTTATTCCTTAGCAAGTTGACTTGCAAGCCCATTCACTTGGTGGAGGTCATGTTGAGATCAATAATGTCACACAAGTAAGTTGTGGTTAGACATTACTTTTTCCAATATAGACCTTAGAAGCCGAGGACCTTAGTTTACCAAACCCATCTTGGCCTATTCGTAGGAAGTAGTGCGAAAGTCGTTCAAGTGTAAGATTTGATACGATTGTTACGCGATACTACACTCATAAGAGTCTCTCTTGAGAATATTTTTGGAATACGAGTAGTCGTTCCTCCGATAATATCCGAAAGATGGGATTATGACTATGGGAACCTTTTGTAGAACATGTTTGGCAGGTTTAAACCTTAGTACACTCCTTTTGGGTGGTTCTTAACCTAAACTCCATGCTCGTGACTTGCAACAAACCCTTGATTCATGGTTGATCCGATCAGGTATCCTTAATATCAATGAAACTTTGGTGTTGATAAGGTGTAAACAATAATCCACCAAAATGGGTGGTTGATATTAAGGATAACATGATCCATCCCATGACCTTTGTTTGGTGTGCTCTTAATTTCTCTCCAGACAGTGCAACCTGACAGATGTTCAAGCAGATACAGCGATCCTGATTCCCATGCCACTGCACTGCATTCACATCATTTTACATCACGTCATTTTGCATTCATAATCATTCACACATGTTTATCCATTTTTGTGGGGTTTATATCTTCTACTTGATTCTAGTCGGAATTTTCTTGGTTCTCATCAACGGCTTAGTCTTTTTTTTTACATCGTTTATCTATTGAGAGACTGGGATCAAGGGGGTAGAATACCTTTGGAATTGATAAACATGTCACCTCTGGTCAACAGCCCGTTCATGATGATCAGGACGATCAGTTCCCCATGCTGCAGGAAGACTTTGGTATCGGTCATGGTGTGGACCCCATGTTTAGTAGATTGGAAGAGAGGTTGAAGGCAGTGGAAGGACAGAATCCTCTAGGAGTAGATGTTGCTGACTTGGGGCTGGTCCCAGGTGTGAGAGTGCCACCGAAATTCAAGGTCCCGATATTTGACAAATACAATGGCAACTCTTGCCCAAAGACCCATGTGCAAGCCTACTTCCGTAAAATGGTTGCATACTCTGACGATGAAAAGTTGCTTATGTACTTTTTCCAGGACAGCCTAGCTGGGGCATCCCTGGAATGGTATATGAGGCTGGACAGAGCCCACATCCGTTGCTGGAGGGATTTGGCCGAGGCTTTCGTGAAGCAGTATCAGTATAACGTAGACATGGCTCCGGACAGAACTCAACTTCAAAATATGTCTCTTAAAAGCGATGAGTGCTTCAGAGAATACGCTCAACGCTGGAGAGAAACAGCTTCCCTTGTTCAACCTCCTATGTTGGAGAAGGAAATGGCTAACATGTTCATGAACACTCTGCCAGGACCTTATTTGGAGCGCCTGGTGGGTTGCAATGCCTCCAATTTTGCTGATGTAGTCTCTACCGGAGAGAGGGTGGAGAATTACCTGAGGACATACAAGACCCAGAGTGGAGATGGATCCTCATCAGGGGTGAAGAAGCCGTTCATTCAGGTACAGAAGAGGAGAGAATGGGATGCAAGTGCCATATCTTCTTATAAGAACAGGGATAACCGGAGGAATAACTTTCAGAACTATCATCAGCAACCGTATGTTGTAGCTGTGACCATTCTAGCTGCAGCACCACTACTACAACAACAACCACAGCGTCAACCAGCTCAGTACCAACCACAACAACCGGGTAACAGACCCACCTATCAACCGAGGCCAAGGACGATGGACCGACGTTTCGACACTCTTCCAATGTCGTACGCTCAATTGCTTTCTAGTCTTCAACAACTACAACTTGTGCAGTTGTGCACTCTGGCTCCTCCCGTTGGTAGGCTTCCGGTGGGTTATGACGCCAACGCTAGGTGTAGCTTCCACTCTGGGGCACCTGGCCACAATATTGAGAACTGCAAAGCTTTTAAGCACGTAGTTCAGGACCTCATTGATTCAAAGGCCGTTAACTTTGCACCAGCTCCTAATGTCGTCAACAATCCCATGCCCCAGCATGGTGGAGACAACGTTAACATGGTTGAAGGAGAAGTCAAATTAGTCTCTGCGGTCAACAATGAAGATGGGAATAGTGATTGCAACATCGATAACTGGGTGCGTCCGAGGATCCCGGGTGAAGTTCTCAACAATTGGTCTACTGAGGAGATTGTCCAAGCCACTTGTCTGGAGGAGTAATTTTCTTTGTTTATTCATGCATATCCAAGTCTTACGTTCCGCCAGGGCGTAATGACTCATTGTAGGGCTCATCTATGTGACACTTGCATTTTTTATCATAAATAAAGGACGTCTTTTTGCATTCAAATATTTCGTTCCCTGTCTTTCTTTTTTTGCAGTTTTAAAAAAAAATGGCAATGTTTTGTTTAGTTTCCACTTTTTTTTTCACACTCATAAGCACATACCATCACTCATGCAGATGCACATCACCGGATCTTATTGATAACGGTTCTGCTATGGCTCGCTTCGACTTTGAAAATCCAATCTTTCAAGCTGAAGAAGAGGGTGATGAAGACTGTGAACTCCCTGAAGAACTTACTAGGTTATTAAAACAAGAGGAAAGGGTCATTCAACCGCATCAAGAGTCTGTTGAAGTGATTAATCTCGGCACCGAGGACGCCAAGAGAGAAATCAAGATAGGGGCTGCTTTGGAAGACAATGTGAAGAAGGGGTTGATTGAATTGCTGCAAGAGTATGTTGACATCTTCGCTTGGTCTTATCCAGACATGCCAGAGCTTGACACAGACATCGTGGTACATCGCTTGCCGCTCAAAGAAGGTTGCCCTCCGGTCAAGCAGAAGTTCAGAAGAACAAGACCAGAGATGGTTGTCAAGATAAAGGAAGAAGTGCAAAAACAGTTGGATGCAGGGTTTCTAGCAGTCACAAATTATCCGCCATGGGTTGCAAATATTGTTCCGGTACCTAAGAAGGATGGAAAGGTACGGATGTGTGTTGACTACCGGGATCTGAACAGGGCTAGTCCTAAAGATGATTTCCCCTTACCTCACATTGACGTTTTGGTGGATAACACAGCTCAGTTCTCGGTATTCTCCTTCATGGATGGCTTTTCTGGCTATAATCAAATTAAGATGGCACCAGAAGACATGGAGAAGACAACATTCATAACCCCATGGGGCACCTTCTGCTACAAGGTGATGCCGTTTGGTCTGAAAAATGCCGGAGCAACATATCAGCAAGCGATGGTGACTCTATTCCATGATATGATTCATCATGAAATCGAGGTTTTTGTTGATGATATGATTGCCAAATCTTAGACAGAAGAAGAACATTTGGTGAATTTGCAGAAACTGTTTGAGCGTTTGAGGAAATTCAAGCTGAGGCTTAATTCGAACAAGTGTACTTTTGGGGTGAGATCTGGAAAACTACTGGGTTTTGTTGTTAGCGGAAAAGGGATTGAGGTGGATCCGGCCAAAGTGAAAGCGATACAGGAAATGCCTGAGCCAAGAACAGAGAAACAAGTCTGTGGTTTCTTAGGGAGGTTGAACTACATTGCAAGGTTCATCTCTCACCTAACAGCCACGTGTGAGCCAATATTCAAATTGTTGAGAAAAGATCAGGCTATGAGGTGGAATGATGATTGTCAAAGAGCGTTCGAGAAGATAAAAGAGTATTTACAGAATCCTCCTATCCTTGTGCCTCCGGTCCCAGGGAGACCGCTGATTATGTATTTGATAGTACTAGACAATTCCATGGGTTGTGTTCTCGGTCAACACGACGAGACAGGTAGCAAAGAGCATGCCATCTACTACCTGCGTAAGAAATTCACAGATTGCGAGTCGAGATACTCAATGCTTGAAAAAACATGTTATGCACTTGCATGGGCTGCTAAGCGATTGAGACAATACATGCTGTCTCACACAACTTTACTGATCTCCAAAATGGATCCAGTCAAGTATATATTTGAGAAGCCAGCTCTCACCGGAAGAGTTGCTCGTTGGCAAATGGTACTGACAGAGTACGACATCCAGTATACTTCCCAGAAAGCCATCAAGGGGAGTATTCTGTCAGACTATCTTGCTCAACAGCCGGTTGAAGATTATGAGCCAATGAAGTTTGATTTTCCAGATGAAGACATCATGTTCCTCAAGATGAAAGACTGTGAAGAGCCAGTTGTTGAAGAGAGACCTGATCCAGATGAAAATGGACTTTAATGTTTGATGGGGTCGTCAACGCCAAAGGAAGTGGAATTGGTGCTGTCATTTCAACTCTGAAAGGTGCCCATATGCCTTTCACCGCTCGTCTGACTTTCGAGTGCACCAATAATGAAGCTGAGTATGAAGCCTGTATCTTGGGTATTGAGCAAGCCATTGATTTGAGAATCAAGACTTTGGACATCTTCGGAGATTCAGCTCTGGTAATCAATCAAGTGAATGGTGATTGAACACTATCCAGCCTACTCTGGTCCCCTACAGAGATTACACGAGAAGACTGTTGACTTTCTTCACAACAGTAAAGCTGTACCATATACCTCGTGATGAGAACCAGATGGCAGATGCTCTTGCTACTCTATCCTCCATGATCACGGTGATCCGTTGGAACCATGCTCCCAAGATCGACATGATGCGCCTTGATAGGGCCACGTATTTGTTTGCTGCTGAACTGATAGTTGATGACAAGCTTTGGTATCACGACATCAAGTGCTTTCTGAAGAATCAAGAGTACCCTGCAGGGGCATCCAACAATGATAGAAAGACTTTGAGAAGATTGGCAGGAAGTTTCTTCTTGAACAAAGACGATGTTCTGTATAAGAGGAACTTCGACATGGTTTTGCTCAGATGCGTAGACAGACACGAAGCATACATGTTAATGCAGGAAGTTCATGAAGGCTCCTTCGGTACTCATGCCGACGGACATGCAATGGCTAAGAAATTGTTGAGAGCAGGATATTACTGGATGACCATGGAATCTGATTGTTTCAAATATGCTCAGAAGTGTCATAAATGCCAGATTTATGCTGATAAGGTACATGTGCCGCCAAATCCTTTGAATGTGATGTCTTCGCCGTGGCCTTTTGCTATGTGGGGCATCGATATGATTGGAAAGATTGAGCCAACCGCTTCCAATGGGCATCGCTTCATCCTTGTTGCCATCGACTATTTCACCAAGTGGGTCGAAGCAGCGTCATTTGCGAAGGTCACCAGACATGTGGTTGCCCGATTCATCAAGAAAGAAATCATTTGTCGCTATGGGATTCCCGAAAGAATCATTACTGATAATGGTTCTAATCTCAACAACAAAATGATGAAGGAGTTATGCCAGAACTTCAACATTCAGCATCACAATTCTTCCCCTTACCGCCCTAAGATGAACGGTGTTGTTGAAGCGGCAAATAAGAACATAAAGAAGATTGTGTAGAAGATGGTCGTTACGTACAGAGATTGGCATGAGATGCTACCCTTCGCCTTGCATGGGTACCGTACTTCAGTACGTACATCGACGGGGGCAACCCCTTACTCCCTTGTGTATGGTATGGAAGCAGTCCTACCTGTTGAAGTGGAGATTCCTTCTCTAAGAGTCCTGTTGGATGTCAAGTTAGACGAAGCTGAATGGATTTGGACAAGGTTCAATGAGTTGAGTCTTATCGAAGAGAAGCGAATGGCAGCCATTTGTCATGGGAAGTTGTATCAGAGTCGGATGAAGAGAGCCTTTGATCAGAAAGTGCATCCTCGATGTTTCCAAGTCGGAGATTTAGTGTTGAAAAGGATCCTTTCTCCTCAGACAGATCACAGGGGCAAGTGGACTCCTAACTATGATGGACCGTATATTATCACCAAGGTTTTTGATGGTGGGGCCTTAATGCTTGCTACGATGGATGGTGAAAACTTCACTTCCCCGGTGAACTCAGACGCAGTTAAAAAATACTTCGCATGAAATAGACCCGCTGGACAATAAAAAGAGTAGTCCAGGAAAAAATAGGCATCCCTGCGAACCAAGAAAATGAAAAAGGTTCGGGCAAAAATTAGGGATTAAAAGTGAAAAGATTGTACACCCGGTAAGTTGAAAACCTAAAAAGGCAACTTAGGCAAAAATGGGTATCCCGGTGGATTGATGACCCGAAAAGGGCGATCCAGGCAAAAGTTAGGGATTAAACGAATGATTGCGATCTGAGTAGTTCTGAATCTCATCTCGTGTCAATGACTGGAAACTTTTGAAGGATAGGAAACAGTCCAATCACTCTTTCAGAAAGCTGATCATCTGGAGGATCTTGAAGACGAGCAAGTCATAGCAGAATTGGAACCCAATAGAAATCCATTTCACATTGCCATTAGATTAATGTCTGTTTTTATCTGTTGTGCGATTACATCTTTCAAGGGATTGCTTCTGATGTAAATGCCTATTCAGAGGCCGTTCAATCAATAAAATCATGTTATTCGGTATATCTTTGTTGTCATTTTCATTTTTCTGTTTTGTTTGCAAAAATGACGTCCGAATTTTTGATAAACATTGCATCATGACACATAAGAGCTTTACAGGTACATGCTTAATAAACATTTAAAATTGCTGTAAATTTTAAGTGCTTTGGATCGTCTATTCAGAACAGGTACCCTCGGGGCATTTCCTTAAAATCCCCTACAGATGATCGTGAATGTGTTCCTCCAACAGACGAATTCGGTATCTTATCCCTGCAGAGCTGATCAGAGCGTTGGATTCTTCAATCCCAAGCAGGTTCTCACCACTGTACCTCCACCCAAGCGGTGGTTTCAGATTATACACTCCCCAGTAGAGTTGACAGTGTCAGACTATATACCCCCAGCGGAGTTGACAGTGCCAGACTGTATCTCCCAGCAGAAGCGACTGCTCCTCAGAGTTCGAGGCCAGATCGATAATCCCAATGCTAGATCCATGGTTTCTTTCCTTGAAGCAGAACCTCGGTAACGTATCGGTGTTTGCTTCCCCTGCTGAGTCATCTCTCGCAGATCGTGGTTGCTAGAACCACTATTGCTTTCCCCAACAGCAGGTTTTCAGTGCCGTTCTCTCCCCAGTCAGAATCTCGGTATTTCGTCATTGCTAGAACACCGTGTGGCGGGTCATTTCCCCATAGAATACTTTGCGCTGTGCATCTCCAGCAGCCTTGCCAGGGTCCAGAAGATGGTGATCATTTCCCCAGCAGATCCCCTTGCCTCAACTTGGCATTCTACCCAGTATTTCGCATCCCTGCATGTAGAATCATATTGCATTGCATCCTCCCAAATCGCGTAGCATTTCCATTTTCATGGAGCATTACGCCATTGAAAAATTCAAACATACGCATGTAAGCATAAAACATTCTCGGTATCCCAAGTGATAAGCAAGAAGTTGTTTCCAGTACTCAGACTGAAGATTGTTCATGACTTACCTTTGTTATCCCCAACAAGTGTCATTGGACCATGCGTCGCCTCTATTATTGTTCCCTATTTCTGCCGATGCTGACAGGCATGAAGTTTCCGGTATTCAGACCAAAGTGGCGTTCAGGCCAGTTTTCCGATGTTCAGATCGAAGAAGTTTCCGACGTTCAGGTCGATGCAACTTGTGGCGTTTAGGCCAGTTTTCCGATGTTCAGATCGAAGAAGTTTCCGACATTTAGGTCGATGCAACTTGTGGCATTCAGGTCAGTTTTCCGATGTTCAGATCGAAGAAGTTTCCGACGTTCAGGTCGATGCAACTTGTGGCGTTCAGGCCAATTTTCCGATGTTCAGATCGAAGAAGTTTCCGACGTTCAGGTTGATGCAACTTGTGGCATTCAGGCCAGTTTTCCGATGTTCAGATCGAAGAAGTTTCCGACATTCAGGTCGATGCAACTTGTGGCGTTCAGGCCAGTTTTCCGACGTTCAGGTCGACGCAACTTGTGGCGTTCAGGCCAGTTTTCCGATGTTCAGATCGAAGAAGTTTCCGACGTTCAGGTCGATGCAACTTGTGGCATTCAGGCCAATTTTCCGATGTTCAGATCGAAGAAGTTTCCGACGTTCAGGTCGACGCAACTTGTGGCATTTAGGCTAGCCTCTCGGTGTTCAGACCGATATTAATAATCTCATATCTCCCGATGTTCAGATCGAAGTCATTTCCAGTATTCAGACTGATGAGTGGCATTCAGGCCATGGTTATTTCTGTGTTACCATTTATTCTGGTATCCATGTTAACATTCTTTTTCAGTATTCAGACTGACTCTCACCGTACCAGACGGATTCTTCTTTCAAGACCACCTCTTTGTCGATTATGACAGGCATTGTTACTTCACTTCACTTCAGTGCAGATTTTCAGGCTTTTATTGAATTCAATCCCTAGATAACTCGAAAGCACGAAAGCCGCTGCTATCTTCTTTCCAGGTCTCCAGTTGATTGAATAGGGGCAGCTATAATACCCCAAAATTTACCCTTCATTTTTCCTGGAAGCATACGCTTTACACCTCATGCATGCATTCATTTTTAGGTCATTTAGCATTTGCATTTCATCATGGCAATCAGAATCGAATCCAAGAAGCTTGAACATCATCCAGGACACTTTGTGGACTCTATTTAGATGATCAGTCAACACAAGGGAAAGACTTGAGTTACTTCCAACAGGGGTCTATTCGTCAGTCAAAACGTTAATCTTGAAGGAGCAAAGGTTTGTTCATGAGCTGTCATGCTCGCTAGGCGAAGCCCACGTATTTTGAAAACAAAAAACAAAAAAAAAATGGAAAACGGAAAAATAAATAAATAAATAAATAAATAAATAAATGAATAAATAAAAGAAAAAATCTTGGGCTTGGACCTCTCTCATTTGAGCCCATAGGTCCACAAAAATCAGGTTATAAATTCAGAGTTTCAGTGAAACAAAAGGCAATTCTATTCCTATTACCCTGTTTGGGAAAAAGATAGTGAGAGAAGAGCTAACAGAGTTCAGAGCAACCTCCAGGAAACTCTGAATGGTTCATTCTGACTCACACACTTTCAGCTCAAGCAAACCCTAACATTGGTTTGCAAATCCAGCCGTGCCATTTGATTTCAACCGATCTCTCAAATCAGGTTTGCCCTTATTCCCATTACCTTTGTGCTTTGAAGTTAAATACTCTGAATGTTTGAGGTATGATGGATGAATTTCATTAGGTTTTTGCCCACGGGTTCATAATTATGTATGAATGTATAAATAATGCCTTGAATGCTTAATCGTTTAATTTCTGAAGTGTATGCCACAGGGTTTGAGGTTTCTGAAACCATACTGTTATCCATGAAAAACCATATTGTTTTGCTCTAATCTGACTTACGTTTGTCATAGCATGTTTTCTCCTAATCCTTATCTTATTTCACTAACCCTTTTGTTGAGTTTTTGTGAAGGCTCACATGACTTTTGCAGGGATAGCTCGCTGGATATTCCACTTTGCTTGTGGGATACCATTTGGGAGATTTATTCTGATTGCCTTGTTGGCACATTTAATTTATACATGTTTGTTTTGTATGTGTTCGTATCCCCGCAGGTAGCGCGGTTCCTTCGTCAAGGACTGCCTTTTTGCATGAGCATCCCAAACCCTAACCCTTCATTGATTTTTCTTCTCCTAAACATACGTTTACTCCTTCTACTACAGGTGAGTAAGTCTCCAAAGGTCGAGCATCCGGTAGATTGCGTAGTAACGTCGTCCGCCCCCAAAACATAATCCTTAACCCCGTAGTTAGCCGAACTACGGCTTGCTCTGAATCTCATTCAAGATGAGATACGTAGGCATAAGATGTGATGTCTTAGCGAGCACACATCCCCCAAACCCCTAGGTCAGCCGAGCTACGAAGACTCTGATTCTCATATTCATATGAGATACGTATGCAGTGGATGCGACATCCGCGCGGGTCATTTTCATTTAACCCCTTTTTTTGGTAAACAACACAAGATAAACTCACACCCTTTAGACAAAAACTACAAAAGTGGATCCCGTAGAGTACTACGGATGCGTAGGGATGCTAATACCTTCCCTTCGCATAACCGACTCCCGAACCCAAGATTTGGTTGCGAGACCTTGTCTTTCCCTTTCCTCTTTTCAGGTTTACTTCGAGCGTTTCCTTTTCCTCCTTTGGGATAAATAAAGCACGGTGGCGACTCTTCTATCATTTTCTTTCGCCGGTTGTTTTTTCGCACACTGTATTTTTCAGGTTGCGACAGGCGTCATCTCTGAAAGTCACGTGCATGTCATCAAAGTTCTGCATCCTGTAAAGGTTAGGGAAAAGGATCCTGAAAACACAAACATTGCAAATGATATTTAGTCCTGATGAAAAAAAAAGTAAATAAATGCAAAAAAGTAAAATAAGATAAGAAAACCGTGGGTTGCCTCCCAAGCAGCGCTTGTTTAACGTCGTTAGCTTGACGATCGGAACTTATACATCTGTCGTAGGAATTGGTGGATCTATCAGAGTGTGGCTGGAGTATTCTGTTGGAATGTGTCCTCCTTCATAGAGCTTCAGTCTTTGCCCATTTACAACGAATGGACTACATGTCTAGTTCTTGATTTCTACAGCTGCGGATCTCAGAATCTTAGATACTTTGAAAGGGCCAACCCATCTTGAACGCAACTTCCCAGGGAAAATTCGTAACCTAGAATTGAACGGGAGAACAGGGTCGCCTATATTGAAATCTTTTTTCACAATTCTTTTGTCATGCCAAGCTTTGGTTCTCTCTTTGTATATTATGGCATTCTCGTAGGCAGATTGCCTGAGTTCTTCCAGTTTGTGGATGTCAAGGATACGTTTTTCACCAGCGATCGGGTAATCCAAATTCAAAGTTTTAATGGCCCAATAGGCCTTATGCTCTAATTCAAAAGGTAAATGACAGGATTTTCCATAGACTAGTTGGTAGGGAGTTGTTCCTATAGGGGTTTTGAAAGCGGTTCTGTAGGCCCATAATGCTTCTTGGAGCTTTTGAGACCAGTCTCTTCTAGATATAGAAACTGTTTTTTCTAGGATTTGTTTTATCTCCCTATTGGATACTTCTACTTGGCCACTAGTCTGTGGGTGGTATGGTGTTTCTACTTTATGCCTAACTCCATATTTGCTTAAAAGTGTATCAAATATTCTCGATATGAAGTGCGATCCTCCATCGCTTATGACTAAACGGGGTGTTCCAAATTTGGGGAATATATAGTTTTTAAATAACTTGATCACCACTCTAGTGTCGTTTGTGGGTGCAGCTATAACTTCAATCCACTTAGACACGTAGTCCACAGCTACTAAGATATACTTGTTTCCTAAGGATGGTGGGAAAGGTCCCATGAAATCTATACCCCAAACATCGAAGAGTTTTACTTCTTGAATGTTTCTTAGAGGCATTTCGTCATGTATTGAAATATTTCCCGTGCGTTGGCATCTATCACATTTGACAATGCAAGCATGGACATCGCGCCACATGGTAGGCCAAAACAGGCCATCTTGAAGAATCTTGGCGTATGTCTTAGAGGTGCTCGCATGTTCACCATAGGGCGCAGAGTGACAATGCTCAATTATACTTTTTACCTCCTCTTCTGGAACGCAACAGAGAAAAAATCCATCTTTACCCCTTTTGAAAAGGAGTGGTTCGTCCCAATAAAAGTTTCTTACATCATTGAAGAACTTCTTCTTCCGGTGGTAGTCAAGATCAAGGGGTATGATATCAGCAGCTAGGTAATTAACAAAGTCTGCATACCATTGCACGTTACTTACAGCTAAGGATTTTTGGAAGTGCTCATGAGGGCCGAGGCTAACGTCTTCAATGGCTTCTAGTTTAGCTATCAGTCTACCATAGGCAAAATCATCATTTATGGGTACGAAGTCTGGTTTCAGGTATTCTAGCCTAGAAAGGTGATCAGCTACTACATTTTTAGTGCCTTTTTTTATCTCGGATATCTAAATCAAACTCTTGTAGTAATAGAATCCATCGGAGTAACCTGGGCTTGGCATCTTTTTTACTTAATAGGTAATGAATGGCAGCATGATCGGTGTAAACTATAATTTTTTCTCCTACTAGATAAGATCTGAATTTGTCTATAGCAAAAACTACAGCTAGTAGTTCCTTTTCAGTTGTTGCATAGTTAAGTTGGGCAGCGTCTAGGGTTCTAGTGGCATAATAAATCACATGTAATTTTTTATCTTTCCTTTGTCCTAGAACGGCTCCAACGGCATAATCACTAGCGTCGCACATTATCTCAAAAGGTTCTGACCAATCAGGGGGTTGCATAATAGGTGCTGAAATCAACGCTTGCTTTAAAAGATTAAATGCTTCATTACATTTTCCATCGAAAATGAATTCAACATCTTTCATTAAAAGGCCAGTTAAAGGTTTAGTTATTTTGGAGAAGTCCTTGATAAAACGCCGGTAGAATCCAGCATGTCCAAGGAAACTTCAGACTTCTCTGATAGTTTTGGGTGGTTTTAGATTCTCTGTGACTTCTATCTTAGCTCTATCTACCTCAATACCTTTTTCGGAAACTATATGTCCTAAAACAATCCCTTCGGTGACCATGAAATGACACTTTTCCCAGTTTAGCACAAGGTTCACCTCCACGCATCTCTCTAGGATTTTCTCAAGGTTAGCAAGACAATTTTGGAAATCAAATCCGTAAACCGAGAAATCATCCATAAATACTTCCATGATACTATCTAGGTAATCTACAAAGATTGACATCATGCAGCGTTGGAAAGTAGATGAGGCATTACAGAGTCCGAATGGCATTTGTCTGTAGGCAAAAGTTCCATAAGGGCATGTAAAGGTAGTTTTTTCTTGATCTTCAGGGTGGATAGGTATTTGGAAGAATCCAGAGTATCCATCTAGATTGCAGAAGTAAGAGTGTCTGGCTAGACGCTTCAACATCTGGTCTATAAATGGTAAAGGGAGATGATCCTTCCTGGTTGCTTTATTTAACTTTCTGTAGTCTATGCACATCCGTCATCCTCCTTCTATCTGTTTTGCTACATGTTCGCCTTTATCGTTTTGCACTACTGTGATGCCTCCCTTTTTAGGTACTACATGCATAGGGCTCACCGACTTACTATCCGAGATCTAATAGATTATACATGCCTCAAGTAACTTAAGAACTTCTCTTTTAACAACATCACTCATTATAGGGTTTATTCTTCTCTGATATTCTCTGGAGGGCTTTGAATCTTCTTTGAGCGAAATCCGATGCATGCACATGGATGGGATTATACCTTTCAGATCAGAGATATTATATCCTAAGGCTGAGGGATATCTTCGTAAAACATCTAAGAGTTGGTCTGTTTCCTCTTGGCTCAAGGTAGCACTGACTATAATTGGACGGTTCATCTCTTCAACGAGGAACTCATATCTTAGGTTCTTAGGCAGTTCCTTAAGTTCTAGGTGTAAGACCCTAATTTTGTCCCTAAGATCCCTCATGGCATCATATCACATCATATCATTGCCTCAAGGATCATTGTGCACCTTGCCTGCTTCCCTGTGGGTGGGTTGTCTTGTGAGTGTAGTTTTTGATCACCAAGCATGTTTTGCATTTGTATATCATTGCTTTTCATTTGTTTGCTAACCAAAAGTACAAAAATATTGTCATCTAACCTTGTTACTTGCAGATGAAGCAACATTAGGTCAAACCAGTCAAAGGCATTCATTGAGCTATAGATGGTGGCCATTCTGAAGAATTTGGGCACCATGATCATTCATCAAGAGTTCATATGAACCATGGTATCATTTTGGATCAAGATCTCAAGTGGTAGAGGCTTGGATTTCATCAGATCACAGCTAGGTCAGCTGAAACCCTAGAAAAGTCAACACAAGTCAACTGTGCATTAAATCATGGATTTGAAGGTGGGAGATGGTTAGAGAGGCCTCATTCATGTCCATACAAGTCTCATATAACATTTCAAACATCAACAATGAAGAATTTGAGGTCAGATGGAAAGTTTCCAAAAATAGTAAGTGACCTGTAATTTCAAATTGCCAAAAATGGAAAGGTCTTCTCCTCAAGTTTACACCATCATGCAAGCTTCAAATCAAATTTTGTCCAACATAAAAGTTGAAGATCTGGCTCTCACCTTTCCAAAAAGTCCAAGAGCATCCATTTCTCATGTGTGGTTGAAAAGTTATGGATCAATCATTGCCAAGAAATTTTGAACTTCAAGCTTGCATAACTTTTGCATCAAAAGGCCAAATGGAATGGTTCTTTTTGTGACATTTCCATCTTGATATGCTCTATCATAATTATGCATCATATTTAACTAATTCTCATCACAAAAATATTGCATTTTTCACTTGAATTAATTTGAATTTTTGGAGGGAAAATATCCATTTGAAAAATATGCATTATTTTCACTTCAAACCAATTACACTTGCCTCTAAACAGGTTTTGAACTCATTTCCAATCACAAATTCACACTGTTCCATTGCCTTGCATGAGCATAAGGGTGATTTTGGCAATTTGCATAAACCATTCCATTTCACTAATCCTTGGGTTTTTGGTTAAACATGATTAACAAGTTTGATTAGCAGATGGTATTTAAACATAATCCTAACAGAATTCATTAACAACAACTTCAGAATTTCAGATCTAAACTTTTGCTCTCAAAATTTCTCTGCACTTTTTCATCGAGTTTCTTCATAGCCTTGCCTATTTCATGTGCTGTTCATCATCTGCAAGCATCATTGAGGATTATTGAAGCCAGATCTTGAAGAATTCAGGCTAAATCGTAGACTGTTGAAGCTCATGTTCATCAATGGCAGTTGAGATTTCTGGAAGAATCAAGCGGTGTTGAGCTATTCTCTTGCATCCATTCATTCATCTGAGCTTAGGAGAACATCTGTTTTTGCATTCCAAGCCTTGAATCCAGCAAATTAGCTTCTGCATCTTCATTAAGGTTAGATTTCGATGCTTATAATTCTTGAAATAATCATGTGCATCTTGTAGATCCTTTAACACTGGTTATGCTGAGCTTTGGATCTCTTGATTTCATTAGGTATTGAGTTAGTTATCATGATTTGAAGTTTGATTGTTGAAAGTTGTTCTGCTCGATCTGTTTAATATAGCTAGAATTAGATGAAATCAAGACTGGATATGTGATGTATGTTGAGAGAGGATTCCATTGATATGCGTTTCATGAATTTTGGTGATGATTTGTTCTTGACCTTGATGAACATGATGAACACGCGATGAACTTGCTAGGGTTTTGTTTCTAGACTTGTTTTGATCTTTGCCTGGCCTTGCTGCATGTGTTTTGCTGTTTTTCGTCCATGTACTGGTCCAAATGCCGGCTTCTGATTGGCCAGCGTTTCATTTAAATGAAACGCGGCATTTAGCTTGGCGCGCCATCCAGTTTCAAATTCGCCTTCACTTCGATTCCGGACCAAGACATTTTAATTTTTGCTCTTTGCATTTTCTTCCACCTATGCCATACATGTTCATGCTATGTCTTTCATATGATTTTATTTTTTTTCTCTTCATTAAAAATTCATAACTCCAAAAATACTCATCCAATTGACATGAAATTTTTTGCACAATGATCTTCATGATGTCTTCTATTTTATGGATATTTTTCCAGAATTTGTGCACGGTTGAAAATATTTTTGGCCTAGGGTTTATGTTTACATATCACTTCTTGCACCTTGCTTGCTATTTTCTTTGTGAAATGATGATGGTTGATCCAATGAAGCTGAAAATTGACATGCATAAACTAGACATCCTAATGCACATTTTGGTATATAGTTTGCATTTTTCTCATTTCTGGATATTGAGTTATGATGTGATTAATGGAGGTGTGACAATGTGTGTCACTTCATTTCTTTCTTGATTTGCTGATTTTCTTTACCATGCCAAATGATTTGAATTTTTGCATGATGCTTCTTCTGGATGTTAGGATTGATCGTGAATTTGTGTAGAATTTTTGGATCCATTTCCAATTTGTTTGAGATTTTCTTTGCTGGATTGTCATTGTTGGACTTTTGATGAGTGTTGAACTTCCATGATTTGTGAAATTCTTATGCCTTATCATATGAACTTGAAATTTTGTACATTCATTCTAGACACATTGAAGTTTGTCTTGGCTTTGGTTTGAGTCATTTATCTTATGTCATTTCTGTTTTAGGATTGCATTAAGTTGATGCACCATTTGTGGTCTTGTTTGAGCTTGTTTGTGCATACCATGACTTGATGAATTTCATTGACTTGCTTATACTTATCCAAATGCCATGATTTTTGGTGTGTTGATCATTTGATGTGTTCTGTTTAGCCATGATTTTTCTTGAGATTTATTGAGCCATTTTGGAATTAATAAGCTTGTGTTCATTCTGTTGCTCCAATGTGATTCCAATTTGCATGCTTTGACATGATTGCTTTATGAAATGAATTTGATGAATGATATTGACATGAGACCACTTGGATATTGTTCTTGATTGGTTAGTCTTGATTCGTACCGATTTTCATGTTCTGTTTTGGAATATTTCTCCTTCTTTGACCCTAGGCCTTGTCCTAGTGGTTTGCTTCTCATGTTTGAGTTTGTTTTCAGGTTAAGAAGCATATGGCTTTAAGGAGATTAATTCACATGGCTTGAGTTGGTTTGTTTGATTGTTATTGACTAACCTTAAGCTATTTTATAGGTTGTTTTTAGCTCATTTGAGTTGAGCTTGTGCCTTGCACAATGTAGCCTTGATTGTTGATTGTGTATTATCTGTTGACTGTTGGATTATCTGTTTGACTTTTTTTTGAATTATATACTGATTGAATTGGATTGTTTTCAGGTACATTAGTTGCTTAAGTTCATTTTGAACTTGCTTGGTTGCTTAACCAATTAGGTATAACATCTCTTCTTCATGTAGTCTGGAAGACCTGGCCTGTTACTTGGCCAGGCACCTGTCTGAAGTCCTCCTTAAGAGGCAATGTTTGTGATTGTTTATCTTTGTCCCCAAGCAGGAAAAGTCCTTTTGATAAGGCAATTGGTAGATAAAAGAGATGTGTAGTCCATCTCCTACTATTCTGTGTGTCATCCATTTGCTCACATTACATGTTGTAGCATAGTGGGTCTTAACCCAAGATCTATAGAGTCATTAACTTGTGGAGAGAGTTCCAACTTTCTGAACTCCCACACCTTCTATCATTTGAAGCTCTCCCTGATCAGGGATAAGAGCCATGAGGCATACCCCTCATATCCTTTCATCTGCTTCACCTTAACTCTCAATGTTAAGGTTAAGAGGACCACTTACCCCATTCCAGTTGACTTTAAAGTCTAACCCTTGCTTGAGCCTAATTGCTTGTATATAATGGGTGCTAATTGACTTTGTTTGATTGATTGCTTGATTCATTTGTACATGTTTGTGTGTTTTCCTTTGTGCATTTATCATCATTAATTGTTCATTATTGCATGATCATCATTTCATATCTTTGTGACACATCTTTGATTGTCCATTGAGGAATCAACTGTAAGTCCATTCATTGGCCATTGTTCCTATGATTTGGAAGGGATTGAGTGTAAGACCATTTCATTGGCCACTTATGTCCTCTTTGCTTAGTGCTTCTGTTTGTTTGTTGTATGTGAGGATTCAATTGTAAGTCCATGTTGTTGGCATTTGTATTCCCATGATCATCCTGTGGAGATTGGAGTAAGTCCAGATAGATTGGCATCTGACATCCATGTTTTGTTTTGTTGGTTGAGATTGGTATAAGTCCATTTATTGGCATCCGGTATCATTGTTTTGTTTTAGGAGATTGGTGTAAATCCATTGATTGGTATCCGGTATCCACCTTTGTGTGTGAGATTGGTATAAGTCCATTTATTGGCTTCCGGTATCATTGTTTTGTTTTAGGAGATTGGTGTAAATCCATTGATTGGTATCCGGTATCACCTTTTGTTTGTGAGATTAGAGTAAGTCCATTGATTGGCATCCGGTATCACCTTGCTTTTATTTGCTTACTTGCATTGTTGCCTCATTCCAAAGGACACACTTGAATCATCTTCTATATGATTTCAAGAGGTGAACTTCTAGGAAGTTTTACACTCCTTCATCCACATTCCTTTTTGTTTCAAAATCCCTTTTCACTTGTTGACTTTTAAAACTTGTAAATACATAGTGTGCAAACATTTTCATGTCTTTTCAAATTATAAACCTGGACCTTAAGTCCTTGACTTTTCAAACTCCATTTCATAACACTTCTTTGAATTGAATACTAATCATACTTTGACCGTACTTTGTGAATACTCATAATCAATGAACTTCACCCATTCAATTGTTTTGTGGCTTTGTCCATTGTTGATATGTTTTCATACATTAGCCATAGGTTTCAATTCTCATAGTGGTTGATGTAAATCTCACCACATCCTTAGTGAGTTGATTGTAAGTCTTCCATACTTATTATAGGGTTAACGCCTCACTAGTATGTTGAAGCTATCCTTGCATGGTGGATTGTTGGTATTGGTTGAGTTTTCTCCCGTTGAGAATGAAAAGCCTTAGTGCTCTTGTTTTAAAATGAACCCACTGATATTTTGGAAATCTTTTAGCCGAACTACGGCGTTTTGATCCTTTACCTTTGTATGGGAAGGTACGTAGGCAACGGGTTCATCCGTTCAAACACAAAAATAATAAAATTGTACATTCTTTTCTCATCTTCCCAATCATGTTTGCACAATATGTCATAAACAAATAAACTTTTTATACAACAAGTGTGAAAAGGGCTCCCTAGGAGTACCTAGGACGTTTTGGGTGCCTAACACCTTCCCATTGCGTAATTTACCCCTTACCCAGATTCTCTGATCTTTTCATTAGTTTTCTATGTGTAAAACTTCTTAGGCTTTTGTTCGCTTTTTAGCCAATCCTTTGGATAAATAAAAGTGCGGTGGCGACTCGATTTCTTTGTATGCTTTGCTTATGGTTTAATCAATAAATCATATATCGATGAATACACCGCTACAGAAAAGTGGCGACTCTGCTGGGGAAAAACAAAACAGTATTAGACCTTCCCTGGTGGTATTGCCTACTTTTCACCCTTGTTGTATGATATATTGTTATGTGTTATTTGATATATTTTTGTACAATTTGGGATAACTGTATTGATTGTAATGTTTGAATTGCTTGATATACAATTGTTGTTTGCTTTGGTGATCTCTGTGAGATGAGTTCTATACCCGAACTCGAGTGCACTCTAGGATAGGAGAATGGCATAGTCTTGTTGACTGGTGTGGAGTATTCCTTAGCCAGTTGACTTGCGAGTCCATTCACTTGGTGGAGGTCATGTTGGATTAATAATGTCACACAAGTTATTTGTGGTTAGGCATTATTCTTTCAATCATGTGCCTTAGAAGCCAAGGACCGTAGTTTACCAAGCCCATCTTGGCCTATTTTTAGGACGTAGTGCGGAGGTCGTTCAGATGTCAGATCTGATGCGATTGTTACGCGATACTACCCTCATAAGAGTCTCTCTTGAGAATATTTTTGGAATACGAGTATTCGTTCCTCCGATAATATCCGAAAGATGGGACGATGATTATGGGAACCTCTGGTAGAACATGTCTGGCAGGTTTAAACCCTAGTACACTCCCTTTGGGTGGTTCTTAACCGAGACTCCATGCTCGTGACTCTCAGCAAACCCGTGATTCGTGGTTGAGTCGTTCAAATATCCTTAATATCAATGGAACTTGGGTGTTGATAAGGTGTAAAACCTAAATCCGCCAAAATGGATGGTTGATATTAAGGATGATTGAGCCGGTTCATGTATTGTTAATATCAATGGAACTTGGGTGTCGATAAGGTGAAAACCTAAATCCACCAAAATGGATGATTGATATTAGGGATACAGTGAACTTTCCCATGACCTTTGGTTGGTGTGACTTGCTTGATCCTTGAGTGTGATTGTTGCATTCATGCATTCATGCATTCATCTGCATTCATGTCATCAGAAAAATGAGAAAATTTTCAAGGAACTTAAAGGGTTTATTTGCAAAATTTTCAAACATGGAAAGACCAAAAAGGCATACAAAGAAGTACAGCTTTAGACAGCCTGATGTGAAAGAGTTAAGGAATCTGACACCCTATGTACTAGATCCCTTGGGTTTCAAAGCTCGTTATGGGAAGCTTCTGCCTCTGTTGACTACTCAGGTTGATGAGGGACTGATGAGTACTCTGGCTCAGTTTTATGATCCTCTGTATCACTGCTTCTCTTTCCCGGACTTCCAGTTGCTGCCTACTTTGGAGGAGTATTCTCATCTTATTGGGATCCCGATTCTGGATTAGGTGCCGTTCAGTGGCTTAGAGAGTATTCCGACTGCTCGAGAGATTGAAGACTTGTTGTATATAGATGAAGCTTTGATTAAAGCTAATCTGATTACCAAAGGTGGAATTCAGGGTCTTCCTTCCGAGTTCCTCATCGCTCAAGCTACCGTTTATGGGAAGGCCAGGAGTGAGGATGCCTTTGAGGCTTTATTTGTGTTGCTCATCTATGGATTGGTTTTGTTCCCCAACATTGACAAATTTGTGGATGTGAACGCCATTAGGATCTTCTCAGTTCTTAATCTCGTTCCGACTCTGTTGGGTGATGCCTATGTCTCTTTGCATCTGAGGAATGCAAAGGGTGGAGGAGTTATTGTGTGTTGTCTGCCTCTGTTGTATAAGTGGTTTATTTCTCACTTGCCGCAGACAGTTGCTTTCAAGTAGAACAAGGGATGTCTACGGTGGTCTCAGAGACTCATGTCTCTCACTAATGATGATATCTTTTGGTATGATCGCGTGTATGATACTGTGCAGATCATTGATTAATGTGGTGAATTCCCTAATGTGCCTCTTCTTGGTACATGTGGTGGGATCAGCTACAACCCCATCTTAGCACGTCGTCAGCTTGGGTTCCCCCTGAAGGATAATCCTCATAACATTCTGTTAGAGGGTGTATTCTTTCAGGAGGGTAAAGATCCCCAAGGCCTGAAAGCCAGATTTGTCCGCGCTTGGCGCAAGATCTGCAAGAAGACTAGGAATGAATTAGGACCGAAGAATTGCATTGCTTTGGAGCCGTATACTTCTTGGGTCAGACAGAGAGCTGATGTATATCTTATGCCTTATGATCATCCGAGACCTACACCGTTGGTTGTGGCTGGGCCTTCAACCCTCCCTAACCAAGATGTAGAGGAGTTGAGAGAAGAAGACCTTTCACGTGCATGGATCCGTGAAAGAGAAGAGTTGCTTCATCAGCTGAAGGAGAAGGACGCTCTGATTGAGTTTCTCGAGCATCAGGTGATCGACGATCCGAACGATACTTGGACTTCTCTGCTTCCTCAGTCTTCCAAGTTCTGGAAGAGGAAGTATGATCGACTTGCAAAGGAGAAAGCGGATATGGAAGCAGCCTATGAGAGAGAGATCAAGAAACTGTGTGCATCTCGTTTTCCAGCATCTCGAGCTTCTAGGGATCCATAAGATCTCTATTTTCCTTTTCTCTTTGTAATAAACAAATGCTGTACTTCTTTGTTCCAAATATATTTGATGAGATATTTTCCATATGCTATTAAACGCTTAAAAATTCAAAAATTTGCAAATACCCTAAGGGTTCCTTGAAAATAAAAACAAAGCATATGCACAAACATTTCATGCATCATTTTGCATGAGCAGGTGTCGTTCTTGGTCTTCTTGTCTGTGGCCTGACTCACCGGAACTACATCAGAGCCATTTCTGCAAGATTGATGGATTATCAAAGGCTCTCCTGGTTAGCCACTTGTCTTCTTTCTCGTATATCGATGCTGAGGATGAAGTTGGAACTCCGTTCCAAGCTTTATCTATTGCTGAGCCGATTGAGAAGAAGTCTCCTTCATTTGCTTCCTACCGTGATGCGAAACTGGCCATTGAATGTGGTGCAGTTGCTGGTTTAGGGAAGATGATTGAGCTTGAAGACAATAGAGCCCGGGCTGGCATTGGCTATTCTTCTGGGGCATTCAACGAGCTTGGTTTGTTCAAGAGTGGAGGATTCATCCATGTTGATCAACCTGAAGAAGTTGCTGCTATTCTGGAAGAGGATGCAGAGGATCTGAGCAACTTCATCATACCTGGTGGTGTCTGCCACAATTGGGTCGTTGTAGATGTTCCTACAGTCATTCATAGATCAGAGTAATGGTTCACTTTGTTCAAAACCCTTCTCCCATGCCAAAAGGAGAAGTGATGACATTGTTGGCAGCATTTATACAATGATATTTTCATTCAATTAATGCATTGTTAAACATTTGTTTTTCCATTTGTTTTCACTTTTTGCTTTCGCATGAAATCAGTGATCACAAAAAAACCCATAAAAACAAGAATAAAAGCAATCTTTTTCATCTGCATAATGGTTTGCTTGTTTAAATTCTAAAGTTTTATTATCCAAAATCATTATGCAGGTTGATTCTAAAACCCATTGAACATATTGATCCAACGCCATCTCCCAATTTTGAATTCCTTGTAATCGGAGCAGAGGAAGATGATGTTGAGGGGATTCCTGACGAGATTTCCCGTACACTTGAGCAATGAAAAGCAGATCATTCAGCTGCATCTCAAGAACCCAGCAACAGTCAAACTGGGGCATGACAAATGTAATAAAAAAAAGAGAAGAGGGTGAAAAAAAAATGAAAAAAGTCAAAAATCAAAAAAAAATTCAAAAAAAAAGAGAAAGAAAATAAAAGAAAAAGCATACCCTCAAAGCCCAAGTTGACTGATGCTGAATGGATTCAGAGTCGTTACGACCAGCTGAATTTGATTGAAGAGAAGCAATTAACTGCCATGTGCCATGGTCAGTTATATCAGCAAAGAATGAAGAAAGCATTCGATAAGAAGGTCAAGCCTCGTGTGTTCCGAGAAGGTGACCTCGTGCTCAAGAAAGTCTTGTCTTTCATGCCCGATTCCAGGGGCAAGTGGACTCCAAACTACGAGGGTCCATATGTTGTTAAGAGAGCCTTTTCAGGCGGTGCTTTGATGCTTACAACAATGGATGGGGAGGATTTCACTCGTCCTGTGAATTCAGATGCAGTCAAGAAATACTTTGCCTAAAAAAAAAGTATATAAAAACAGAATAGCTCGCTAAGTTGAAAACCCGAAAGGGCGGCTTAGGCAAAAATGAGCGTCTCGGTGGAGAACCCGCAAGGGTAATCCAGGCAAAAGTTAGAGACTTGAAAAAAAGATTATTTGCATCCCGCTAGATTGAGTACCTCACCCTGGGGCAATCTAGGCAAAAATTAGGGATTCGGCAAGTAACTGCATCCTGACAAGACTTTCTGTTCCGCAACTGTCTTTTCGTCAGAGATTCTCGATTCGCCGTCGACTGAAGCTTCGAATACATCGGGATTCAAATTGGTAGAGAAAGGATCATTATGTTCGATGTAGCCCTTTTCCAATATATATCACTGATTTCAAATTTGTTCAGATCTATGGAGTCTTGCCATTTGCAGGCTACCATTCCATCAAATAAATTTGAGCTTTTTATCCAATTACTTGCACTCTTATTTGTTTCAATTCAACAAATGTTTTGCATGTTTTAATTGATAAAATGTCATTGTTTTAAACAAATAAATTTTTTCAAAATTGTTGTTTTAAACAAAGTGAACATTCACAATGATGAAAGGATACTTGAGATTTCTCAGTGCTCTCCCGAGGGTGGCATGATTTCCAACAGGTAAGACATTTGTTCATATTCCTGGCATTGGTTGTATCCTCTTTCTCCTGCTTTGTTGTTGGGGTTGTCCCCCAAGCAGGGTTGTTGTTGTGGGCTGTTCCCCAAGTAGAGTGTTTGGTGAAGACTTCGTTTTCTTCTCCAGCAGTATTCTCTCCCAGCATGGGTGTTGTTTTTCCTTTTGGAAGATTCGGTAGTTGGTGGTTGGAAACCCAGGTACTCCGTTTCTCCCTAGTGCAGTCGCTAGCGGAGTTGTTATTTCTCTCCTCAGCGTGGTTGCTTTCTGTTGAAGATTCAGTGGTTGGTGGATTGATATCCCGATACTCTACCGCTTTCCCCAGCATTGTCGCAAGCAGAGTTGTTACTGTCTTTCCTCAGCACAGTCGCTAGCAGAATCTGTGATATATCCCCAGGGCAGAGCGCTTGTGGAAGACTT
The DNA here is from genome assembly GCF_024323335.1 of Lathyrus oleraceus. NCBI lineage: Eukaryota > Viridiplantae > Streptophyta > Magnoliopsida > Fabales > Fabaceae > Lathyrus > Lathyrus oleraceus. The sequence continues at coordinate 243,925,399 of NC_066579.1, read as the reverse complement.
CGTTTGTTCCAGCAGTACTCCCTTCCCCGGCCAAGTCGCCAGCGGAGTTGCTATCTCCCCATCAGTGCGCTTATCCCGTCAGCAGAGCAGTGATTATGTTCCTCCTCAGCGGTTGTGGGTGTTCTCCTCAGAAGAGTTAGCATTTAGTGGTTGATCCCTAACTCTCTTCCATATCCTCAGTGGATCCCGCAGTGGATTTCCCCAGTGGAGCCGTCAGTGGATTTGTAGTTTGGTGGATTGTATTTGTGCAAAATCCCCAACAGAGACAGGTTTGTATCCGTGATGATTCCTTCAGAGTCTCCGTCAGAATTGGTATTCTCGACAGAGTTGATTTTGTGGCAGTTTCTGCTTGTTGAAATCTCTGTTTCCCCAGTAGGGTGAGTTGGTGGTCCATCATCCAGAGATTGGATTGATTTCCCCATTGCTTTTTATCCTCAGTAGAGTGGCTTGTTACAGAATCTACTTGCGTGATCTGTTTTTCCTTCAGTGGGTGTATTCCCGATGGAGAGGTTATTTGTGTTCTCCCTAGGGAGAGTGGCTTGTGCAGAAGATTCTACATGGATGATCTGTCCTCCCTCAGTGGGTTGTTCCCCAACGGAGTTGTGTGGAGTTGCTTTCATGGCAGTTCTCGCTTTGTGCAGTTCTCAGTTGATACTGAAGATTCCCCTGCAGATAGTTTGGGGACTCCTCCCTTTACCCAACAGATTTGTCTTCATGGCCGTCGTTGCCTGTTGTGACTTTCTGTTCGTCAGTTGGGTTGCTGTTGATCCATTACTCAGAGATTTTGTGATTTCTTTGATATCTCTGATCTTTTTGCTTTCCCGCAGATCTTTGCTTTTCAGCATGTAGATCTCCTGCAGATCGGCTTTCCAGTTGGTTTTTCCCTGGAAGTATAGTACCGGGCGTCTGATTCCTGGGCCTGTTTGTGTTAGATATGTCTGTTTTGTCAGCATTCATCAAACATAAATTACGCATATTCATGCATAATCATAAACATTCAGATATTCATGTTGCATTTTTCGCCATATATCTCTTGTTTGTTGTCTCCTGCTATGGGTGATTTAGATCTCCAATAGATCTCCTCCAAGAAGATGTCGGGTGTCTAATGTCTCAATATAGAGTCCGCCCCATAAGCAGAAAGTATCTGTCTTTCCTTCTGCAGTTCCCCACTGAGATTATCCTCGTGGATGACGGTTTCTTCCTCTTCCTCCCAACACATGTATTGGGATGGATTTTCCTATTGAGTTATATCTTCATAGGACGAATTTTGATTCAGTCTGTCTTTTCGGTTTAATCCCGATTTGACCATTTGTCAACCGTTTCTTGTGCTTCCCTGTGGAATAAATGAATGATTTGCCCAGTAACCGGCATTAATTCTTTTATCCCCCAGCGGAATTATTTTGGGTCTCTACCCAGTAACCGGTAGTTGTAAGTCCTATGTTCCCTCTTCTTGGTGGAATTTGTGGTTATATACCTTTTATTCCTCAGCAAGAGTTGTTTTGGTTTTCTACCCAATATTCGGTAGTTGTAAATCCTAGCTTTGCTGCTCTTCAGCAGTTTGTGGTTTGTTATAAACCCTATTTTTGTTTCTCGTGCGGTTTTGGTGATTCCTTCATTTCCCACGCGGAGTTGTGGTTTTCTACCCAGTATTCGGTGGATGTAAACCCTAATCCTTTTTATCCTCATCAGAGTTTGATGGCCACTACCCCGTATTCGGTATTTGTAAGTCCTGTCTCTTTTCCCCTAGCATAGGTAACCTTTGTGGTTCGTTCTGGTTGATGACGGATTTTTTATGATGTTGTGTTTTTCTCCCCAGCGGAGTTTGTGCCTCGTGGTACAGGTGGATGATTGCCGGTTGCTAGCAATTTTATCCCCAGCTGAGTCTTTGGTTCCCTATCCAGTAGTCGGTAGTGGTATACCTCTTGTTTCCTCAGCCAGAGTTTTGGTATTCTACCCCGTATTCGGTAGTTGTAAACCCTAATTTCTCCCCTTTGCAGAGTTAACCTTGTTGTTCATCCTAACCGATGATGGTTACTCTTTGTGGTTATCTTCATTCGTTATTCGATATTGATATTCCCTTTGCTTGTGGATAATTGCCGGTTGCTAGCAATTGTATCCCCAGCAGTCTTCTGGATCATTGTCGTATGCTTGCAATGTTATTCCCTTTGAAGTCGCCAGTGGGTCCTTTCACCGTTTGCTAGTGATTTGTTCCCCGGATCATTGATTGTTTATCAATGCATCCCCAGCTAGTCCTTGTGGGTAATTGCCGGATGCTTGCAATTCTCCCCAGTGAGTCTTCTTTCATTTACCCGTTTGCTTGGTAATGTTTGTTGCTCCTTTTGATCGGTCCTCGTTATATACCTAGTTGGTATCCCGATGCCTTTCTTTTCGGTCGATTTATCCTTTGTTAACCCAGTAACCGGTTGTGGATAATCTTCCATGCGAGTATGTTATCCACGTTTTGACGGTAATGGATAATATATCTCATGCACTCTTCAGTCGAAGCCTTTTGTGTTTCCCTGGTCGAGTAAGATTCGTTTTCCCTTTTGCGGAGTCGAATATTTTGTTGTTGGATAATTGCCGGATGCTTGCAATCTATCCTCTGTGAGTTGTCTTTCGTTTACCCGTACGCTTGGTATCGATTGTCTCTCTTTTTGGTTAGTCACCTATTATATGCCCTAACCGGTATCTCTGGTGTCTTTTCCTTTCGAGTATATTATTCACGTTCTGACGGTAATGAATAATATGTCTCATGCGCTCTTTGGTTGGAGTCCTTTGTTGATTTTCCCCGATAGAGTAAGATTCTTATTCTTTGTAGAATCGAATATGCGTCCTTTTGGATGATGAGTGTTTTGGCAGTAAAAACCAATCCACGTTTTCGGTAGATCACCTATTATATACCCAGTAACCGGTATCCCTGGTGTTTCTTACCATGCGAGTGTATTATCTACGTTCTGACGGTAATAGATAATATATCTCATGCGAGTATTCTATCCACGTTCTGACGGTAATGGATATTATGTCTCATGCACTCTTTGGGTTTGTGTCCCCAGTTGAGTAAGATTCGTATTCTTTGTAGAATCGAATATCCATCCTTTCGGATGATGAGTGTTTTGGCATATGAACCAATTCACGCCTTCGGTCGGTCACCTATTATATACCTAGGTATCCCTGGTGTTCCTTCCTTTCTGCTCCCTATTATGACCTTGGTCCCCTGTGGAGTCAGATTTCCCTGAGTGGATGTACCTTTTTCAGGTCTCTCTCAGATGTTTGGTTGATTGATATCTCTCACCCTTATACCGGTCTTAGACATTCATTCTTCCTGAGTTTGTTACCCTTATACCGGTAACATCTCATCTTGTTGCTTTTCCCCAGGAGAGTCTCTTTGTTAGACCTTTCCCAGTGGAGAATTTCTGTTGTGATTTTACCCTTGCTATATTGGCGTTTTCCCCAATATATGCATTTTCCCCGGCAGGGAGATTCTTTGTGAATCGTTCCTTGGTCCGAGTCCGGATTTTTATCCGAGGTATCCTTCGTGGATAGTTTGAGTCAGCTTGTGTCTCTCCAATGGATGTTTTTTCCTTTGGAATTCTTCTTTTCCCCAGTGTGAGTTCTTCACTCCCCAGTGAGGTCTCCAGTCCAGTCGTGTTTTGGTCACGCTGTGTCAGTTTTGTTTTTTCTAATTCAAAGTCGTGTCCTGCTCACGCATTCTTTTCTTTTTATCCCCAATAAGAGTCCTGTTAGAGTCTTTGTTCCTGGTGAGTGTATTACTCCGACGGATCGTCTTTTCTTCTGTGTGAACCATATCCCCCAAAGAGTTTGTGTCTTTTACATGCATACATTTGCATCATGAGGTCTCTTAGGGACCAAAATTCGTCTCATTACTGTTATTTAAGCCCATTCTACCGCGTCGAGATGAAGATTTCTAAACTTCACTTCTCCGGCTAGAATGACCTTAAATAGGGGCATCTGTAAGACCCCAATTTTGTCCCTAAGATCCCTCATGGCATCATATCACATCATATCATTGCCTCAAGGATCATTGTGCACCTTGCCTGCTTCCCTGTGGGTGGGTTGTCTTGTGAGTGTGGTTTTTGATCACCAAGCATGTTTTTCATTTGTATATCATTGCTTTACATTTGTTTGCTAACCAAAAGTACAAAAATATTGTCATCTAACCTTGTTACTTGCAGATGAAGCAACATTAGGTCAAACCAGTCAAAGGCATTCATTGAGCTATAGATGGTGGCCATTCTGAAGAATTTGGGCACCATGATCATTCATCAAGAGTTCATATGAACCATGGTATCATTTTGGATCAAGATCTCAAGTGGTAGATGCTTGGATTTCATCAGATCACAGCTAGGTCAGCTGAAACCCTAGAAAAGTCAACACAAGTCAACTGTGCATTAAATCATGGATTTGAAGGTGGGAGATGGTTAGAGAGGCCTCATTCATGTCCATACAAGTCTCATATAACATTTCAAACATCAACAATGAAGAATTTGAGGTCAGATGGAAAGTTTCCAAAAATAGTAAGTGACCTGTAATTTCAAATTGCCAAAAATGGAAAGGTCTTCTCCTCAAGTTTACACCATCATGCAAGCTTCAAATCAAATTTTGTCCAACATGAAAGTTGAATATCTTGCTCTCACCTTTCCAAAAAGTCCAAGAGCATCCATTTCTCATGTGTGGTTGAAAAGTTATGGATCAATCATTGCCAAGAAATTTTGAACTTCAAGCTTGCATAACTTTTGCATCAAAAGGCGAAATGGAATGGTTCTTTTTGTGAAATTTCCATCTTGATATGCTCTATCATAATTATGCAACATATTTCACTAATTCTCATCACAAAAATATTGCATTTTTCACTTGAATTAATTTGAATTTTTGGAGGGAAAATATCCATTTGAAAAATATGCATTATTTTCACTTCAAACCAATTACACTTGCCTCTAAACAGGTTTTGAACTCATTTCCAATCACAAATTCACACTGTTCCATTGCCTTGCATGAGCATAAGGGTGATTTTGGCAATTTGCATAAACCATTCCATTTCACTAATCCTTGGGTTTTTGGTTAAACATGATTAACAAGTTTGATTAGCAGATGGTATTTAAACATAATCCTAACATAATTCATTAACAACAACTTCAGAATTTCAGATCTAAACTTTTGCTCTCAAAATTTCTCTCCACTTTTTCATCGAGTTTCTTCATAGCCTTGCCTATTTCTTGTGTTGTTCATCATCTGCAAGCATCATTGAGGATTATTGAAGCCAGATCTTGAAGAATTCAGGCTAAATCGTAGACGGTTGAAGCTCATGTTCATCAATGGCAGTTGAGATTTCTGGAAGAATCAAGCGGTGTTGAGCTATTCTCTTGCATCCATTCATTCATCTGAGCTTAGGAGAACATCTGTTTTTGCATTCCAGGCCTTGAATCCAGCAAATTAGCTTCTGCATCTTCATTAAGGTTAGATTTCGATGCTTATAATTCTTGAAATAATCATGTGCATCTTGTAGATCCTTTAACACTGGTTATGCTGAGCTTTGGATCTCTTGATTTCATTAAGTATTGAGTTAGTTATCATGATTTGAAGTTTGATTGTTGAAACTTGTTCTGCTCGATCTGTTTAATATAGCTAGAATTAGATGAAATCAAGACTGGATATGTGATGTATGTTGAGAGAGGATTCCATTGATATGCGTTTCATGAATTTTGGTGATGATTTGTTCTTGACCTTGATGAACATGATGAACACGCGATGAACTTGCTAGGGTTTTGTTTCCAGACTTGTTTTGATCTTTGCCTGGCCTTGCTGCATGTGTTTTGCTGTTTTTCGTCCATGTCGGCTTCTGATTGGCCAGCGTTTCATTTAAATGAAACGCGGCATTTAGCTTGGCGCGCCATCCAGTTTCAAATTCGCCTTCACTTCGATTCCAACCAAGACATTTTAATTTTTGCTTTTTGCATTTTCTTCCACCTATGCCATACATGTTCATGCTATGTCTTTCATATGATTTTATTTTTTTTCTCTTCATTAAAAATTCATAACTCCAAAAATACTCATCCAATTGACATGAAATTTTTTGCACAATGATCTTCATGATGTCTTCTATTTTATGGATATTTTTCCAGAATTTGTGCACGGTTGAAAATATTTTTGGCCTAGGGTTTATGTTTACATATCACTTCTTGCACCTTGCTTGCTATTTTCTTTGTGAAATAATGATGGTTGATCCAATGAAGCTGAAAATTGACATGCATAAACTAGACATCCTAATGCACATTTTGGTATATAGCTTGCATTTTTCTCATTTCTGGATATTGAGTTATGATGTGATTAATGGAGGTGTGACAATGTGTGTCACTTCATTTCTTTCTTGATTTGCTGATTTTCTTTACCATGCCAAACAAATGCCAAATGATTTGAATTTTTGCATGATGCTTCTTCTGGATGTTAGGATTGATCGTGAATTTGTGTAGAATTTTTGGATCCATTTCCAATTTGTTTGAGATTTTCTTTGCTGGATTGTCATTGTTGGACTTTTGATGAGTGTTGAACTTCCATGATTTGTGAAATTCTTATGCCTTATCATATGAACTTGAAATTTTGTACATTCATTCTAGACACATTAAAGTTTGTCTTGGCTTTGGTTTGAGTCATTTATCTTATGTCATTTCTGTTTTAGGATTGCATTAAGTTGATGCACCATTTGTGGTCTTGTTTGAGCTTGTTTGTGCATACCATGACTTGATGAATTTCTTTGACTTGCTTATACTTGTCCAAATGCCATGATTTTTGGTGTGTTGATCATTTGATGTGTTCTGTTTAGCCATGATTTTTCTTGAGATTTATTGAGCCATTTTGGAATTAATAAGCTTGTGTTCATTCTGTTGCTCCAATGTGATTCCAATTTGCATGCTTTGACATGATTGCTTTATGAAATGAATTTGATGAATGATATTGACATGAGACCACTTGGATATTGTTCTTTATTGATTAATCTTGATTCGTACCAATTTTCATGTTCTGTTTTGGAATATTTCTCCTTCTTTGACCCTAGGCCTTGTCCTAGTGGTTTGCTTCTCATGTTTGAGTTTGTTTTCAAGTTAAGAAGCATATGGCTTCAAGGAGATTAATTAACATGGCTTGAGTTGGTTTGTTTGATTGTTATTGACTAACCTTAAGCTATTTTGTAGGTTGCTTTTAGCTCATTTGAGTTGAGCTTGTGCCTTGCACAATGTAGCCTTGATTGTTGATTGTGTATTATCTGTTGACTGTTGGATTATCTGTTTGACTTTTTTTTGAATTGTATACTGATTGAATTGGATTGTTTTCAGGTACATTAGTTGCTTAAGTTCATTTTGAACTTGCTTGGTTTCTTAACCAATTAGGTATAACATCTCTTCTTCATGTAGTCTGGAAGACCTGGCCTGTTACTTGGCCAGGCACCTGTCTGAAGTCCTCCTTAAGAGGCAATGTTTGTGATTGTTTATCTTTGTCCCCAAGCAGGAAAAGTCCTTTTGATAAGGCAATTGGTAGATAAAAGAGATGTGTAGTCCATCTCCTACTATTCTGTGTGTCATCCCTTTGCTCACATTACATGTTGTAGCATTGTGGATCTTAACCCAAGATCTATAGAGTCATTAACTTGTGGAGAGAGTTCCAACTTTCTGAACTCCCACACCTTCTATCATTTGAAGCTCTCCCTGACCAGGGATAAGAGCCATGAGGCACACCCCTCATATCCTTTCATCTGCTTCACCTTAACTCTCAATGTTAAGGTTAAGAGCACCACTTACCCCATTCCAGTTGACTTTAAAGTCTAACCCTTGCTTGAGCCTAATTGCTTGTATATAGTGGGTGCTAATTGACTTTGTTTGATTGATTGCTTGATTCATTTGTACATGTTTGTGTGTTTGCCTTTGTGCATTTATCATCATTAATTGTTCATTATTGCATGATCATCATTTCATATCTTTGTGACACATCTTTGATTGTCCATTGAGGAATCAACTGTAAGTCCATTCATTGGCCATTGTTCCTATGATTTGGAAGGGATTGAGTGTAAGACCATTTCATTGGCCACTTATGTCCTCTTTGCTTAGTGCTTCTGTTTGTTTGTTGTATGTGAGGATTCAATTGTAAGTCCATGTTGTTGGCATTTGTATTCCCATGATCATCCTGTGGAGATTGGAGTAAGTCCAGATAGATTGGCATCTGACATCCATGTTTTGTTTTGTTGGTTGAGATTGGTATAAGTCCATTTATTGGCATCCGGTATCATTGTTTTGTTTTAGGAGATTGGTGTAAATCCATTGATTGGTATCCGGTATCCACCTTTGTGTGTGAGATTGGTATAAGTCCATTTATTGGCTTCCGGTATCATTGTTTTGTTTTAGGAGATTGGTGTAAATCCATTGATTGGTATCCGGTATCACCTTTTGTTTGTGAGATTGGAGTAAGTCCATTGATTGGCATCCGGTATCACCTTGCTTTTATTTGCTTACTTGCATTGTTGCCTCATTCCAAAGGACACACTTGAATCATCTTCTATATGATTTCAAGAGGTGAACTTCTAGGAAGTTTTACACTCCTTCATCCACATTCCTTTTTGTTTCGAAACCCCTTTTCACTTGTTGACTTTTAAAACTTGTAAATACATAGTGTGCAAACATTTTCATGTCTTTTCAAATTAGAAACCTGGACCTTAAGTCCTTGACTTTTCAAACTCCATTTCATAACACTTCTTTGAATTGAATACTAATCATACTTTGACCATACTTTGTGAATACTCATAATCAATGAACTTCAGCCATTCAATTGTTTTGTGGCTTTGTCCATTGTTGATATGTTTTCATACATTAGCCATAGGTTTCAATTCTCATAGTGGTTGATGTAAATCTCACCACATCCTTAGTGAGTTGATTGTAAGTCTTCCATACTTATTATAGGGTTAACCCCTCACTAGTATGTTGAAGCTATCCTTGCATGGTGGGTTGTTGGTATTGGTTGAGTTTTCTCCCGTTGAGAATGAAAAGCCTTAGTGCTCTTGCTTTAAAATGAACCCACTGATATTTTGGAAATCTTTTAGCCGAACTACGGCATTTTGATCCTTTACCTTTGTATGGGAAGGTACGTAGGCAACGGGTTCATCCGTTCAAACACAAAAATAATAAAATTGTACATTCTTTTCTCATCTTCCCAATCATGTTTGCACAATATGTCATAAACAAATAAACTTTTTATACAACAAGTGTGAAAAGGGCTCACTAGGAGTACCTAGGACGTTTTGGGTGCCTAACACCTTCCCATTGCGTAATTTACCCCTTACCCAAATTCTCTGATCTTTTCATTAGTTTTCTATGTGTAAAACTTCTTAGGCTTTTGTTCGCTTTTTAGCCAATCCTTTGGATAAATAAAAGTGCGGTGGCGACTCGATTTCTTGGTATGCTTTGCTTATGGTTTAATCAATAAATCATATAGCGACGAATACACCGCTACACTAGGGTTGGTTTCTTAGGGCATGGCATAGGATCTGAGGTAAGGGATAAACATTCGTAAAGGTTATCATCAATGTAGGGCTTCCTAAAGTTATCATCTTCTAGTATGAGAGTTGATGGCAACTTAATTGTTTTTATGATTTCTTCTTGTTCTATTTCCCTAACGCATTCATCAATGATATCTATGGCATAACATGCGTCTCCCATCACAGGTGCCATAAGAATTTTTGAAAGTATAAATTCTATCTTCTCGTCACCTACCTCAAAGGTCAACTTTCCTCTCTTGACATCTATTATGGCTTCTGCAGTTGATAAGAACTGTCTACCTAGAAGGATTGGTATATCATTATCCTCTTTAATGTCCATGACAACAAAATCAGTAGGGATATAACTGACCTATCCTAACAGGGATATCTTCTAATATGCCTATCGGATACTTAACAGATCTATCTGCTAATTGAAGTGACATCTTAGTAGGCTGTAATTCTCCTAAGTTTAACCTCTCACAAACTGCTAAAGGCATTAAGCTCACACTAGCTCCTAAGTCCAGAAAAGCTTTTTGGATGACATGACTTCCCAAAAGACAAGGAATGGAGAAATTTCTAGGATCTTTATCGTTTTTGGCTAACTTATTCTCGGAAATAGAATTGCATTCCAATGGCTTCGGATCGTCGAGTCTACGTTTGTTGGTAAGGATGTCTTTGAGAAACATTGCATAAGAAGGTATTTGGGTGATGGCTTCTGTGAAAGGGATTTCTACGTGAAGTTTTTCTATAACCTTAATGAATTTCTGATACTGGTTATTGATCTGGATTTGTTTGAGTCTTTGCGGATATGGTATCGGTGGTTTTGTTGGTGTAAGCCCTAGAGGCCAATACTTTTGGTACTTGTATCGAATTATTTATTAATAATAAAAGGCTTTTTCTTTATTACGTTTGTTTAGTAAAGTCCCTGGAATAGATAGTCCGTTTAATGTATTAAGTGTGACTTAATCATGAGAACACATTAAACATAAGGACATTATTCTTAAAGTATCCGTAGTCGAGCTTTAGTGTGAAGTGGGATAACATTAAAGCATTAAGACTATTATGTTTGTAGACTGATGATCACATCTCATGGATCATGGATAAAGAGTTATCAAGTCTTAAACATAGGTATGAATATTAGGAGTAATATTTATACCGGATTGACCCGCTATGAGAATACTATATAGAAAGTTATGCAAGGTGTCATAAGTTATTCTCATGGTGATAATAGTGTATTCCACTCTTCGACCTGAAACCACTATGGATCCTAGATGTAGAGTCGAGTGCTTTATTACTGATCAAACGTTGTCCGTAACTGGATAACCATAAAGACAGTTGATGGGTACTCCACAAAGCATGCTGAGGGACATGAGTGTCCTAGATGGAATTTGCCCATCCTGCATAACAGGATAAATGTCTATGGGCCCAATATTGAACTGGACAAGGATGACACGGTCTATGCCTTGTGTTCAATATAGACATAAGGGCAAAAGGGTAATTATACACATAATTATTATCACAGATGGTTTTGTCAGATCACATGACATTTTCGTGTCTTGGGTAGCAGTGATGTGTTGCTAGATACCGCTCACTGTTTATTATATTAAATGCGTGATTTAATATAATTGCCAACGTCACGAAAACCTACAGGGTCACACACAAAGGACGGATTGATGAGAGATAGAGTAACTAAGGAATACCGTAAGGTACGGTGCCCTTAAGTGAATTATAGAACATCGTAAGGTATGGTGTACTTGAGTAGAATACGAAATATGGTAAGGTACCATGGGCTTAAGTGATTTTGGGCATATTATAAGATATGGGCCAAAATACACTTAAGTGGGCTTTTTAGCTTGAAGCCCACACAAGTGGTTCTATAAATAGAACCCTTGTGCAGAAGCAAAAAAATTTTGCGGTTGCATTCTTTTCGTTTTCACTCTCTCTCTCTCTCTCTCACTCAAAGCCTTCATTCGTACCAGCTAGCACTGAGATTGAAGGAAACCGTTCGTGTGGACTGAGTAGAGACGTTGTCATCGTTCAACGTTCGTGATCGTTTCGTGGATCTGCATCAAAGGGTTTTGATCGTCACAAGAGATTTGCACCAAAGGTTTCAACTGTCACAAGAGGTAAATACTCTATCACTGATCATGACCATTCGTAAGGATCTCTAAAGGAGAAAATTTTTAATTTCCGCTGCGTTTTGGACCGCAATTCTCCTTCAGGTTTGTATGGCGGGGGTGGTACATAAGTTTTGTCTTTAGGTTCTTCTCCTTTTTCTTGACCTTCCTGTTTTTCAGATTCCTCTGGTTCCTTCACTTCGTATGTGGGTTCGGTATATTCCTTAGAAGTTTTGGGTTCACTCAATCTTGGGTTAAATGGCTCATCATAAGTGTTCCCACTTTGTAGGGTAATGGCATTGGCTTGTCCTCTCGGATTCTATTGAGGTTGTCCAGGGAACTGTCCTCCAGGTGTAGTCTGGGGGGCTTGGTTTATGGCTACCTGAGAGATATGGTTTTCAAGCATCTTATTGTGAGTAACTATTTGGTCAACCTTGGTTCCTAACTAGGTAATCAGTTCGTTAATATGAATGTTCTGGTTCATGAACTCTTTGTTTTGTTGGGTTTGAGCAGTGATAAAAGTTTCCATAATTTTCTCAAGGCTCGGCTTTGGTGGCACATGTTGCATAGGTTGATTTGGTCTAGGGGGGCTTGGTAACTTGGTTGTCTCGGAGGTGCAATATTTTGGATAGGGTTATTGTTCCTATAGGAGAAGTTCGGGTGATTCCTCCATCCAGGGTTGTAGGTATTTGAATATGGGTTCCCTTGGGCGTAGTTCACTTGCTCAAAGTTGGTTTCGTTTAATAGACTGCATTCTGCAGATTGGTGTCCTTTGGTTCCACATATCTCACAATCCGACAAAACTGCAGCTGCAGTATTCGGGTTTATACACATATGCTCAACCTTGAGGGCTAACGCGTCTATTTTAGCCTGCATCATGTCTATAGAGCTTAACTCATGTATTCCTCCTTGGGCTTCCTTCTTCTCAACTGTCGCTCGTTCAACTCCCCATGATTGATGGTTTTGAGCCATATCTTCGATGAGGGCACTAGCTTTAGGATAAGGTTTGTTCATCAGTGCGCCACCTGTGGCATCGTCGATGGTCATCTTAGTGTTATAGTGAAGTCCATTATAGAAGGTCTGAATGATTAACCAATTTTCTAAACCATGATGTGGGCATGCTCTTAACAGCTCTTTATATCTCTCCCAAGCTTCGAAAAGAGATTCTCCTTGGTTCTGGGTAAATCTGGTTATGTGGTTTCGAAGAACGGTGGTCTTACTTGGGGGAAAGTATCTAGCAAGGAATACTTTTCTAAGGTTTTCGCAAGTTGTTATGGAATTGGGTGGAAGGGAATCTAACCATGATAGGGTTTTATCTCTGAGGGAGAAAGGGAATAATCTTAAATGGGTTGCCTCAGGAGAAGCTCCATTGGTTTTAAAAGTGTCTGCTAATTGGAGAAAGATTTTTAAGTGTTGGTTTGGGTTCTCAGTAGCAAGACCCGCGAATTGTCTCTGTTGCACTAGTTGCAACAAGGACGGTTTAAGTTCGAAATTATTCGCTGGGATGGTTGGGTTTACTATACTAGAACTACGTTCTTCGTTGGATGGTTGGACGAAGTCCTTAATAGGTCTTTAGTTTTGATCTTCGGCCATAGCTCTCCTAATTCTATGGAAAAATAAACGTGCGCGAGCGTAACGTTCAGGTCCCGCCAGAGGATCTACTAAGCTTCTGATGCTACGAGTTCTTCTCATTGACTGGCAGGTAACAACTTAAGTCTAAACGATATAACAACAGGGTACGAAATTTGACGAAATTGGTCCCCAGCAACGGCACCAAAAACTTGATGCGTGCTTTTCGCAAGTATACGAACGCGTCAGAGTAATATAAAAGATTTTCGAATCCACAGAGACCAAATGTCAATCTATCGTTATCTATTGTTACGGTGTTTATCTAAGGTAATTGAAACTGAGTTTTTTTAAGAGTGCACAATGAAAAATAAAGTATTAAATAAAATTCAATTAATAAAGACAAGTTCGAATGTAATTCACATAATCAATTAATAATCCAAGTACTTGCTAATAGAATTACTTATGGGCAGTGTTTCCTACTTTGAAAAGAACCAATTTAACAGGAACTGTCGCTTTCGCGTATTCAGAACCGAGTTCTACTCCCTAATCAAACCCTTTTATTGTCACTTATAAAAAGGCGAGCATTGCGTTAGAGTAGTAAACCTATTTTTAAGAAATATCGTGTCTTGACTAAGTTGAAAAGTATTTTGACCTGGATTTCTTAACCAAAAGAGGTTCTCACGAACCAGACTCTAAACTTATAAACGCGTCCAAAAATAGTTTTAAAATCACTTTTCTTTTTAAGTTAAAAACTCCTAATGAACTAAACAAAGCGCTTTCGCTGTATTTGAAATAGTTAAAAACAACTATGTTTAAACAGACGTCGGGCGACTTTCGATCTTACCCAACGGAAATTAAGTGCGGGAAAACTTAAGTCGAAAGTCAAAATAGCCCTGAAGTGTTTCTACGAACAATTGTACGGATTATCGGTTCAATTACGATCCTTACATTCTAACCTTTATAGGTTTAGCTAGACATGGTAAAGTAAAAATGCATTTTAATTTTTATCATAAAAAGGTAATAAATGTGAGTGCAGGAAAGTAAATAAAAGTAGTGCGAGTGCGGAAAGTAAATAAAAGTAGTGCGAGTGTGGAAAGTAAATAAAAGTAGTGCGATGCGAGAAATAAACGACAGTAGTGCAGTGCGAGAAATAAACAAAGTAAAGTGCGAGTTCGGAAAAGTAAACAAAATAAAGGCAGTGCGGGAAAGTAAACAAAGTAAAGGCAGTGCGGGAAAATAAACAAAGTAAAGGCAGTGCGGGAACATAATCAAAGTAAAGGCAGTGCGGGAAAATAATCAAAGTAAAGGCAGTGCGGGAAAATAAAGTAGACAAAGGTAAAGCAATAAAACCTGCTCCAATCGGAGTGTCGAATAAAGTGCGTAACAGAAATGAAAATGGCGGTAAGATTAAACTTCCTTCCAAAATGCTCCAAACTCGACTACAGACTTGATTACACAGTGTGGCAACACTCCGATGTGAAGCGATTACCACTTTTACATTACTGATATATGCCTAGTTGTAACTAAGTTTGGATGATGAAACAAATGAAATCAAGGCTCTATTTATAGGCAATGAAAATAATGGAAATGACAAGATGCCCCTTAGTTTGAAAATTGGAGGGACACATATTGTTCTTGTGGCGCCCGCCATAACCTCATGGCGCCCGCCACAGGAGGAAATTGTGGCGCCCAAGTGGAGATAGTGGGAGATGTGGAAGTTGAGGAGAAGTTGGAACTGGGACATGTCATGGCTGGACCCATGGCGCCCGCCACAGTGGGAGCCACAAGTGTAAAATGCTGATTTTTAGGCTTTTTAGCTCATTTTCGCTCCTTTTCTCGGTCGAGGTTCCGATTAGACTGAAAACCTGAAAACAAAGAAAAACATAGTAATAACATAACAAAATAACAATAAAACAACTAAAATGCATGCGAAATCGGAGTCGAAAATACGGTGAATTTCAGTGTCATCACCCACCTAAGGAAAAGGTCATTCCTACTCCGACTTCGAAGGCAGGGGCAACTGTACCTGCGACTCCGAACACGACGACTGCTCCGGTGCCGACGAAGGTTATTGACGATAAAGCTGCATAATCTAAAATGTCTAAAGGTAAAGGGTCGATGGCTGAGAATGAGTAAGTTGAAGATCACAAGAAGAGCATCGCTTTTGAGGAAAGCCAAGAATTCCTCAAATTGATCAAGAAGAGTGATTTCAAGATTGTCGACTAGTTGAACCAGACTTCCTCCAAAATATCCATTTTGTCTTTGCTGTTGAGTTCTGAGGCTCATCGTAAAGAATTGCTGAAAGTTTTGAATGTCGCTCATGTGATGCAAGATATCATGGTCGATCAATTTGACGATGTGGTTGCTAATATCACTGCTAGTAGGTATCTAGGATTTAGTGAAGTAGAGCTACATCTAGAGGGAAATGCCCATAATAAAGCATTACACATTTCGATCACGTGCACAAACTCTCTTCTATCTCGAGTCCTCATTGACACTGGTTCTTCACTTAATGTATTTCCAAAATCCATATTAAGCTAATTGCAGTTTAAAGCGCCCGAGATGAGGACCAGCACACTGATTGTTCGAGCTTTTGATGGCTCCCGAAGGCAAGTTATTGGGGAAGTCGATCTGCCCATCTGTGTTGGACACCACCAGTTTAGCATTACCTTCCAAGTCATGGATATCAACCCGACTTACAATTGTCTATTTGGAAGACCATGGATTCATGCCGCTGGGGAAGTCACCTCTATGTTGCACCAAAGGCTGAAGTTCTTGATTGATGATAAGCTGGTAATTGTGTATGGTGAAGAAGATCTATTGGTTAGCGAACTCTCCTCATTCAGATATGTTGAGATAGATAAGGGGATTGTTGAGATTCCGTTCCACTGTTTAGAGTTTGAAGAAGTCAGTTCTGCTATCGCCAATCATGACCAATCATCCGCTACCATTCTATCCTCAATGAAAAGTGCCAAGAAGACGTTGGAGAAAGGCCCACTTCCCGGTTTGGGTAAGGTTGTCAACGTAGCATAGAAGCGCAGCATATTTGGTATTGGTTATCACCCAGCAACACGGAAGGCGAGCCCAAAGAAGAAGTAGTTTAACTTGGTCAAATTCAGCAGTGCCGACTTTCAAAATGAGCACACTGTGGTAGTTATTGGAGAGTCCAATGGAAGTAAACCAGGAGCACCCAGCCTCATACGCAGATGTCCTCCAGGGTTCAAGCTTCCCAATTGGATGACTATTGTGATTCCCATAGCGTACTCAGAAAAAATGTAATGCATTTTGTTGTTTCAATCCCTCGTCCTCGTCCGAGACGAGAGGATAGCTTGTAAGGGCCTCAATGTTTAAAAGTATTATGTGAATAAATAAAAAGTACTTTTTTGCATGCAAAACTTGTGTTCCCATTTCTTTCAATTATTTTTCTTTTTCACTAAAAACAACGAAATGGCAAAAGATTTCTTTTTCTTTTTTCCACTTTTCTCAAAAAAAGCATACTAAAATAAGCTCATCATATGCAGAGCAAACAAAACTATTGATTACAACATGGCTAAAATCATTTGTAAATCTGGATTTCCAATCAACCAAGCTAAAGATGACAGTGAGGAAGATTGTGAATTACCAACTGAACTAGCATGACTCCTTGAGCACGAAGAAAAAGAGATTCAGCCATACAAAGAGCCAGTGGATGTTATTAACTTGGGTTCTGAAACGGACAGAAAAGAAGTAAAAGTTGGGGCATCTCTTTCCAAGCATGTACACTCTGAGTTGGTAGAGTTGTTGCACAAGTATGTTGACGTCTTCATATGGTCGTATCAAGATATGCCAGGGTTAGACACCAGCATCGTTGAACATCACTTGCCACTCAAGCCTGAATGTCCTTCAGTCAAGCAAAAGCTCAAAAGGACTAGACCCGACATGGAACTCAAGATCAAAGAAGAGGTTAAGAAGCAACTTGACGCTGGCTTCTTGGCCATTTCTAAGTATCCGTAATGGGTTGCTAATATTGTTTTGGTTCCGAAAAAAGATGGTAAAGTCAGAATGTGTGTAGATTATCGAGACCTCAATAGAGTGAGTCCAAAGGATGACTTCCCTTTGCGTCATATCAATGTTTTGCTTGATAATACAACTCAGTTTTCTGTCTTTTCCTTCATGGATGGGTTCTTCGGGTACAATTAGATAAAGATGTTGCCAAAAGATATGGAGAAGACAACTTGCATCATACCCTGGGGAACTTACTGCTACAAAGTAATACCGTTCGGCCTGAAAAATGCAGGGGCAACATATCAGCGTGCCATGGTAACCCTCTTTCACGACATGATTCATGAAGAGATTGAGGTTTATGTGGACGAGATGATTGCCAAATCTAGAACTAAAGAAGATCACTTAGTGAACCTGAGAAAATTTTTTGTCAGACTCCGAAAGTTTAAACTGCGCCTGAATCCAGCTAAATGTACTTTTGGGGTCCGATCCAATAAACTCTTGGGTTTCATAGTCAGTTAGAAAGGTATTGAGGTTGATCCAGACAAAGTTCGAGCCATCCAAGAAATTCCAACTCCCTGAACATCAAAAGAAGTCAGAGGTTTCCTTGGCCGACTCAATTACATCTCCAGATTCATATCACACTTAACGGCTACCTGCGAACCAATATTTAAACTGTTGAGAAAAAATCAATGGATTGTGTGGAATGACGATTGCCAAGCGGCATTCGATAAAATAAAAATGTACTTGCAAGAACCACCAATCCTGATACCACCAGTTCCTGGTATGCCTCTCATTATGTACCTCACAATGCTCGATGAATCTATGGGTTGCGTTTTGGGTCAACATGACGACACAGGTAAGAAATAACATGCTATTTACTATATCAACAAGAAATTCACTGAATGTGAGACCAAATACGCACTTTTAGAGAAAACTTGTTGTGCTTTGACTTGGGTTGCTCGACGCCTGAGACAATATATGATTTTCCATACCACTTTATTGATATCCAAAATGGACCCGATAAAGTATATCTTCGAAAAGCCTGTTGTTACTGGTAGAATTGCCCGGTGGCAAATGTTGTTGACCGAGTATGATATTCAGTATGTGACACAGAAAGCAATAAAAGGGAGTGTTTTGTCTGACCACCTTGCTCACCTACCCGTCGAAGGTTATCAACCATTGAGGTTTGACTTTCCAGACGAAGACATTATGTTTATCAGAGACTTCACCATGCCAGGCTTTGAAGCAGGCCCCAAACCAAGACCGCGATGGACGCTCGTGTTCGACGGTGCTTCTAACTCTCGAGGCCATGGCATACGTGTTGTTATCACTTTTCCAACGGTTTCCACCTTCCATTTACCGCTAGATTGTGTTTTGACTGCACCAACACTATGGCAGAATATGAAGCATGTATCTACGGTTTAGAGGTGGAAATCGACTTAAGGATCAAGATTCTTGAGGTATACAATGATTCAACTCTGGTAATCAGTCGGATAAAAGGTGATTGGGAGACTCGGGATAGCAAGTTGATACCTTACAAGGAGCATATTAGAAAGTCGGTACCCTACTTTGATGAAATCTCTTTTCACCATATTTCTAGGGAACAAAATCAGTTAGTAGATACTCTAGCCACGTTGGAATCTATGTTCAAATTCAAATGGAAGAACGAAGCACCACCCATCCATATTGACCACTTAGATGAACCAGCACATTGTCTAGCAATTGAGGCCGATTCTGATGATAAGCCCTGGTTCTATGACATAAAGACATTCCTGGAGAAATGGCAATATCCCGAGGGTATATCCACTGTCGACAAGAAGGCTCTGAGAAGACTCTCTTCCAAGTTCTCCTAAACGGTGATGTGTTATACATGCGAAATTATGATTCTGTATTGCTAAGGTGCGTGGATAGACACTAAGCTAGTACAATCATAAAATCAATACATGAAGGCTGCGAGGGTGTACATGCAAAATGTCTTGCTATGGCCAAGAAGATCCTCCGGGCTGGGCATTATTGAACAATGATGGAGGTTGATTGTTACAACTTTGTTAAAAGATGTCACA
Source organism: Lathyrus oleraceus (assembly GCF_024323335.1). NCBI lineage: Eukaryota > Viridiplantae > Streptophyta > Magnoliopsida > Fabales > Fabaceae > Lathyrus > Lathyrus oleraceus. Next base: position 243,906,131 of record NC_066579.1, on the reverse strand, counting down.
AATGTCAGATATATGGTGACAAGATCTTTGTGCCACCTACTCCATTGAATGTTTTGACTTCTCCTTGGCCTTTCCCTATGTGGGGCATCAATATGATTGGGATGATAGAGCCTAAAGCTTCTAACGGTCATCGATTCATCCTAGTCGCCATCGACTACTTCACGAAATGGGTCAAAGTTGCTTCATATGCTAATGTCACTCGACAATTCGTTACCCGGTTTATTAAGAAAGAGATAATCTGCCGCTACGGTATACCTAGAAAGACCATCAATGACAACGCCAGTAATATCAACAATATGATGAAGGAGTTGTACAAAGAACTTAAGATCAAGCACCATAACTCTTCACCATACCGGCCCAAGATGAACGACACCGTGGAAGCAGTCAATAAGAATATCAAGAGAATCATCTAGAAAATGGTCAAGACATACAAGGACTGGCATGAGATGTTGCCCTTTGCTCTGCACGGCTACAGAACCTCAATCCGCACATCCACTAGGGAAACTCCATACTCGTTGGTATACGGGATGGAGGTCGTCCTACCGATTGTAGTCGAGATCCCTTCCCTCAGAGTCGTCATGGAGGATGACCTCGATGAAGCTGAATGGGTTCAATCACAGTATGACCAACTGAATCTGATCGAAGAAAAGCGTTTGACGGTCGTCTGTCATGGTCAGTTGTACCAAAGACATCTCAAACGATCTTTTGACAAAAAAAGTTCTTCCTCGTGAGTACCGTGCAGGGGAGCTAGTGCTCAAAAGGTATTCTGCTATTCACTCAGACCCACGAGGAAAATGGAATCCCAACTATGAGGGACCTTTCATCATCAAGAAGGCCTTCTCAGGTAGATCTCTAATCCTCACAACAATGGATGGGGAAGACTTTCCATCGCCAATGAATGCAGACATAGTAAAAAAATATTATGCCTAAAAAGAAATGATAAAAGTCCGCTAGATTAATCTCCGTAAGGTTGATCTAGGAAAAAATGGTTATCCCGATGGACAAAAAATGAATTGTCCATGCAAAAGCTAGGGAATAAATATAAGGCTCGCTAAGTCAAAAACCTGAAAGGGCGGCTTAGGCAAAAAGGAGCATCCCGGTGGACGAAAAGAATAAGAAATGTCTAGGAAAAAGTTAGGGATAAAGGTATTGACTATGATCCTCGAGCCCATTACGCTACAAGCTAGATATCAGATAGGCAAGGACCAATCCGATCATCGTCAGCCGAAGCAGGGTCTCGGAATTCAGATTCTACAGTAGACTAAGGCCAATGTTGTAATCAATGGAAGAAAATATATACAAAATATTTCCCATTGCCATTTCATTTATATTTTTCAATTTTTGCCACATCCTCATCAAGGGTGTCTGCATCTTTGTACACACCCTATGTACAGTTTCATATCAATAAAATTCAGTTTGTTCCATCAATTATTTTTTCTTCTTCCGTGTTTGTATTCAAAGTAACTGATTTATTTTATACACATAATACTTTAAAATTTTGGGGAACAATAAAAGCTACACTAAAGGGAAACACTATGCATTACTGTGAAATCCCGATAAACTTGAAAGATGACTGACGGCCGAAGAAATGGTTTTTCTTGAACACCTGTGACATTCAATTGGCTTGGCTGCCAGGTTGGTTTTAGTGTCTCGATGTCCCTCAGCGGGTAGACGATTCCTTGACAACAGTGTTGGTAATACTTGGATTCCACAGTGATCACCTCCCAATCTTTGATGACGAGTCGAAGTTCCCATCATAATAAAGACTCATATCCCCAAAAATGATAGTAAGATAAACGAACAAGCAAGCATGCATCATAAAAGAAAAGCATACATCAAGCACTGCATATATCATATTCTCCACCATGATACCCCACGTAAACATCAAAAGCCGATGATGGCTCCAACCACCTATTCAAGCAAATTTTTGGATACGTCGATATTTAATCCTCTTCCACCTAGAATACCTGAAAAGCTTCCATAATTCCTGTATTCAGGTTCAAGAAGATTAAATAGGGGCAGTTGTTGTACTCCAAAATTTCCCCCCCCTTTTTCCTAGTTTTTCATCCAACCATTTGACTTGGGAATCATTTGCATACCTTCATAATTCATTCATATGCATCATTCCTCCATTAGTGGGTCACCATAGATTCAAAACGTTTAGCTTGTGAAGCTAGGGTTTGTGTGGGGATAAAGTTTCAAAAGCATGGTTTGACTATTTCATCAAGCATAAGTGATGTGAAACCCTAATTGTTTGGTGGTGGAGGTATGGATTCAATAAGATATGATGATGGGATCTTATGGAGCTTCTCTGGATCTTGTCTTGGCCATCAAAACCCTAATGAATGCTCATACCTTGGAAGAGTTGTTGTTGAAGCACCTAACTTGATTCAAAGGACTTGATTAAGGAGGTGGACCTCATGTAAACCCTAATCAAGGATGGAATGGTCTTGATGGACTATGTGGCTTAACTCTCCATCTGGTGACATCCAAAACCCCAATTTCATCCATCTTTCACCCATTGGAGGATTAGTGCCCACTTTGATCCTCATCCATCCATCTTGGCTCAAACCTAGGTGGCACAGTTCCCATACTTGACTTCATTTATTCCATTCCATCTGGTCACCTTAAATACTTGGCCCACCCTTGGCTGGCTGGTATTTTAGGTCATTGGTCTTGAATTTGATTTATGGCTTGTTGTTGGTGCATTTATGGCTTTATCTATCCAAATCACTAAAACCTATTATACTAAAATCTAAATGGTGGTCAAGTTTATTGATTCATGTTCAAACCTTAGTCTCATTTCATCAAGTCATAGTCTTGTTATTGATCCAGGTAATTTGATCATTCCATGTTATAAGTCATGTCATGTCCATTTCAAAAACAAGCATAAATGTACCAGGAGAAAACCATTTTCAAGCCATTTTCAAACCATTCTCATTTCTTTCAATCCGTTATAAACCATCACATTGATCATTACATGAAAAATTACAAGCCTTGGCAATTTTGACCAAATGTTGACTTTGGTCAACAGTTGACTTTTTGGTCAACTTTGACCAAAGTCAACCCAAATCCCTAATACCCTAAACTCACCCATAATCATCCATTAAATGTCCATTTACAAGAAAAAATACAAAAAAATGAATTAGAACCAATTGTTGACTTTGGTCAACAATTGACTTTTTGGTCAACTTTGACCAACGTTAACTCACCCATTTTTGACCATCTAAAACCTAATCAAGCCCTTTGCCTTGATTCTTCATCCAATTGCCATGTTGGTTGTGTTTTCCTTTTGTTTCTTCATTTCCAAGTAAGTTGTCTCATTTTCAACCTCATGTGTACCATGCCTTGGTTTTTTGGTTTGTCAAACCTTGGTTTTGGTCTGCCCAAACCAAGTGCTTATTGCCTTAATATAACATATGTGGCACCAATGAATCCATCATCCAAACATTTAGAAATGCTTAATCCAAATGCAACATGCCAAACTACAAAAAAAAACATGAACTCACAACATTGTAACTTGTTATGCATCAGTCCTTGCCCTACCTTACTGCAGTATACATATTCAATAATCCTGCAGCATACCATTTTAAGACCCCAATTTTGTCCCTAAGATCCCTCATGGCATCATATCATACCATATCATTGCCTCAAGGATCATTGTGCACCTTGCCTCCTTCCCTGTGGGTGGATTATCTTTTGAGAGTGATTCTTGATCACCAAGCATGTTTTGCATTTGTATATTATTGCTTTTCTTGTTACTACTAACCAAAAGTACAAAAATATGTCATCAAACCTTTGTCTTGCAGATGAAGCAATCGACAGTCAAAGCAGTCAAAGGCAGTCATTGAGCAATAGATGGTGGCCACTCTTGAGAATATGGACACCACAGTCATTATCAAGAGTTCATATGAACCATGTTATCATTTTGAATTAAAATCTCAAGTGGTAGAGGCTTGAATTTCATCAGAACATTGTCAGGTCAACTTGAGGCCTAGAAAGTCAACTGCCAAGTCAACTGTGGATTTGGAGGTGGGAAGTGATTAGAAATACTTCATTCATGTTAAAACAAGTCTCATTTGACATTTCAAACATCAACATTGAAGAAAATAAAGTCAGGTCAAAACTTTCCAAAAATAGAAAGTGACCTATAATTCAAATTTGCCAAAAATGGAAAGGTTTTAACCTAACTTCAACTTCAAATTACATCACCAAAAGAGCTTCAAATGAAATTTTGTTAAACATGAAAGTTGTAGATCTTTCTCTCCCATTTCCAAAAAGTCCAAGATCATCAATTTCTCATGTGTGGTTAAGGAGATGTGATCAAAACATGGCCAAGTGTGCATTGAGATTCAAATGTGCATAACTTCTCAACCAAAGCTCCAAATTGGATGGCTCTTTTTTGTACATTCTTCTTTTGACCTATACTTTCCAAAACATGCATTGCATTTCATCAATTGTCATCATATGAACATGTGCCAATTCACTTGATTTTTGGAGGGAATTTTTAAAGTCTAAAATTGGTGAATTATTTGAACATTCTATCATTGCCAATAGCTCCAAAATGATATTTTAAGTGAAATTGAAGCATTTTCGTGTACTGTTCTTGCATGCATATCATGCATGAGGTGAAATTGCTAATTTGCACAAACACCTCATTTTTGTTAATTACATTTGCATTGGCTTAAACATGATTAAGAGCATGATTAGGAGGGAGTATATAACACAAACCCTAACTGTTTTCAGCTAACAACAATTCATTTTCAGATCTAGATCCAAATTCTTAAAATTTTTCTCTCAATTTTTCTTCAAATTTCTTTAAACCAAACCACAATCTATCACTTGATTCATCATCTGGAAGCATCATTGAGTAGAATTGCATGTGGAATCAAGAGATTTGGCACAGTTTGAAGCAACTTGAAGCTTGAACACATCAAATGGTGAAATCTGATTTTGGAGAGGTCGTGCACAATTAAGCATCAATTCTTCATCCAATCATCTGTACAAGTATTGTAGAAGATATTTGAAGCATTGCAAGGCCTGGATAACACGATTCACCAAAGCTGCTCTTCAAGAGGTTCCAAATCGATCCTCTTATTTCTCAAAATTGTTATGCTATTGCTGTAGATCTCTTAATGCTGATGAATCTAAGCTTTATTTCATGAAATTCCATGCCAAATTGAGTTAGATATGTTAGATTAAAGTTTCATGTGTGATTTTTCTTTTCTTCGATCTGTGCACGTGTGATGTTTTCTTGATGAATTGTTTATGGATTCTTGTTGTATGATGGAAGATCTTTACAATGATATGCTCATTTATGATTTCTGGAACTTTTTGGAATTTTCTGGAAAAATTGGATGAAGATCTTCATGATCTTCATCGTGTTCTTCATATGTTCTTCAGTTTTTCCAGTTACCTACGAATTTTCTTGCAACCTTCATGTTTCCTGTGGATTTCTGTTGCTTTGCATGCGTTAGCTAGGTTAAGTCATGCATTGGTCCACGTCCTCGCTTGTTTGGCAGAATGAATGGTTCACACGCGTTTGACCAAGCACAATCAGCTTTGACTTGCCAACTAGATTAATGAAACGGTTGCGTTTCATTCAGCCAGGGCGCGCTAATTCAAAATGTTTCTCACTTCGATTCCGTGCCATTCCATTTATTTCAAATGCACTTCATGATTTTTCCTTTTCCCTCCATTCATTCATATGTTATGCTTCATAATTTTTTATTTTTTCTCCATCTTTAAAAATTCATATTAAATTGAAAATTGCTCCAAAAATTATGTGGTTTTTTGCATTATGTCACATTTTCTGTCTAGTATTTTTAGATCATTTTTCCATAAACTGTGCATGGCTGGAAATTATTTGGTGCTAGGGTTTGTGTACATGTGTCCATTCTTGACATTGCCTTGCCATATCATTTGTGAAATGCTGAGCTTTTATCCAATGAATCTGAAAATTTATATGTTGAAACTAGACACTTTGCTTGAAATTATGGTGTTGATTTTGTATTTTTATCATGTGTCATTGCTGTTTTATGATCATGTTAAGGTAGGTGTGACAATTTGTGTCACACCTTTGCTTGTTCATCTTATGTGATGTGTCTGCCTTGCCAAATGAATTCCAATTGCTCTGATTTTATGTGTGATGCTTGATATGAATGTTGTGAATGAACATGAATTTTGATGGAATTATTTGATTGATTTCTGATTTAATTGAGATTTTTCATTCTGGTTGGTCACATTTGAGCTTTAAAATTGCCTTGAACTTCAATTGATCATGAAATACTTTTGGTATATGATATTGATGTGAGACCTTTTGGATTGTTTCAAGATGTGTTTGAAGTTGATTCATGTTAATTTTCAGCTTCTGTTTTGAATTTTTTCTCCATCTTTGACCCTAGGCTTTGACCTAGTGGTTTGCCTCTCATGTTTGAGCTTTGATTTCAGGTTAAACATCCAAGTTATATGGTTCATGATGCTCCATCATTTGAGCATTTGATGTTTGCTTTTGACTACTAACATTGTGTGTTTTGTAGGGTGGTTAACTCATTTGAGCTTGACTTGTGGCTTATGCCCTTTGCTTATTGGGTTTGACTGTTGATATTAACTGTTGGTTGTTTGTCTGTATAGTTGTACTGATTTGTTTGATGTTTCCACAGGTACATAAGTTGCTTAAGTTCATTTTGAACTTGCTTTTGCTTGGTTGCTTAACCACTTAGGTATAAACTCTCTTCTTCATGTAGTCTGGAAGACCTGTCCTGTTATGTGGGCAGGCACCTGTCTGAAGTCCTCCTCAAGAGGCAATGCTTGTGATTGTTTACCTTTTGTGCCAAGCAGGAAAAGTCCTCTTATGAGGCAATTGGTAGATAAAAGAGATGTGTAGTCCATCTCCTACTATTCAGTGTGTCATCCCTTTGCTCACATAACATGTTGATGCATTGTGGATATTACCCCAAGATCTTATAGAGTCAAATCACTTGTGGAGAAGAGTTCCAACTTTCTGAACTCCTACACATTCTATTGTTTAAAGCTCTCCCGGGCCAGGGATAAGAGCTATGAGGCACACTCCTCATCTCCATTTCATCTGCTTCACCCTAACTCTGAATCTTAGGGTTAAGAGCTCATATTACCCCATTCCAGTTGACTTTAAAGTCTAACCTTGTTTGAGCCTAATTGATTGTATATAGTGTGTGCTAATTGACTTGTGTGTTTGCTTATTTGATTTATCTGTGCATATCTGCTTGAGTGTGCTTTAGTGCATTTATCATCATCATTTGTATATCATTTCATAAACTTTGCTTTGTAGCATTTTTGCTTTGTCCATGGAGGAGACAAGCATAAGTCAATTACTTGGCAGTTGTTCCTATGATATGGCGGGAGACTAGTATAAGTCCATTGATTGGCATCTGGTATCCTTGTTATTTTGTTGTGTGAGACTAGTATAAGTCCATTGATTGGCATCTGGTATCATTTGTTTTGTTTTAGGAGATTGGTGTAAATCCATTGATTGGTATCCGGTATCCACCTTTGTTTGTGAGACTAGTATAAGTCCATTGATTGGCAGATGGTATCATTGTTTTGTTTTAGGAGATTGGTGGAAATCCATTGATTGGTATCCGGTATCCATGTTTGTTTGTGAGATTGGTGTAAGTCCATTGATTGGCATCCGGTATCCATTTGCTTTGTTCATTTGCTTATTTGCTCATTGCCTATTCCAAAGGAATCACTTGGATCATCTACATATGATCTAAAGAGGTGAACATCTAAGAAGTTTTACACTCCCTCACCCTCCCACCTTTTGTTTCTTTAAACCTCCATTTGCATGTTAATCTCAACCTGAAAAACTATAGTGCAAACGTTGTCATTTCTTTTCAAATTAGAAACCTAGGCTTTAGGCCTTTGATTTTTCAAACTCCACCTCATAATACTTCTTTGAATTGAATTCTAATCATACTTTGACCCTCTTTTGTGAATAAATCCTAATTGGTTAATTTCACTCATTCAATTGTTTTGTGGCTTTGTCCATTCTTGATAAGTTTTCATACATTAGCCATAGGTTTGATTTATCCTAGTTGGTTGATGTTAACCTCACCTTTGTCCTTAGTGATTGAATTGTAAGACTTCCTTGCTTATTATAGGGTTAACCCCTCACTAGCAAGTTGAAGCTCTTCTCACATGGTGGACTTGTTGTTTGTATAAGGTTGAGTTTTTTCCCGTGGATAACGAAAGACCTTAGGGCTTTTGTTTTAAAATGAACCCACTCATATTTTGGAAATCTTTTAGCTGAACTACGGCGTTTTGATCCTTACCTTCCATGGAAAGGTACGTAGGCAACGGGTTCATCCGTTCAAACACAAAAATAATAACTTGTACATTCTTTTCTCATCCCTTCAATCCATGTTTGCACAATAAATATTTCATAAAGAAATAACATTTCGTACAACAAGTGTGAAAAGGGCTCCCTAGGAGTACCTAGGACGTTTTGGGTGCCTAACACCTTCCCATTGCGTAATTAACCCCTTACTCAGATCTCTGACCTTTTCATTAGTTTTCTATGTGTAAAACTTCTTAGGCTTTTGTTCGCTTTTTAGCCATTCCTTTGGATAAATAAAAGTGCGGTGGCGACTCGATTCTTTGTATGCTTTGCTTTTGGTTTAATCAATAAATCATAAAGTGACGAATACACCGCTACAGAAAAGTGGCGACTCTGGTGGGGAAAGATCTCCTTGGTGGTATTGCCTACTTTTCACCCTTGTTGTATGATATTTGTTTATGTGTTATTTGACATATTTTTGTACAATTTGGGATAACTGTATTGATTGTAATGTTTGACATATTTTTGTACAATTTGGGGATTCCTGACGAGATTACCCGTCTTCTTGAGCGCAAAAAAGAAGATCATTCAGCTGCATCTCAAGAACCCAGCAACAGTCAAACTGGGGCATTACAAATGTAATAAAAAAAAAAGAGGGGGTGAACAAAAAAATAAAAAAATAAAAAAATAAAAGAAAAAGTATACCCTCAAACCCCTAGTTGACTGATGCTGAATGGATTCAGAGTCATTATGACCAACTGAATTTGATTGAAGAGAAGCGATTGACTGCCATGTGCCATGGTCAGTTATATCAGCAGAGAATGAAGAAAGCATTCGATAAGAAGGTCAAGCCGCGTGTGTTCCGAGAAGGTGACCTCGTGCTCAAGAAAGTTTTGTCTTTCGCGCCCGATTCCAGGGGCAAGTGGACTCCAAACTACGAGGGTCCATATGTTGTCAAGAGAGCCTTTTCAGGCGGAGCTTTGATGCTTACAACAATGGATGGGGAGGATTTCACTCATCCTGTGAATTCAGATGCAGTCAAGAAATACTTTGCCTAAAAAAAAGTTTAAAAAAAAAGTATGCAAAAGAAAAACAGAATAGCTCGCTAAGTTGAAAACCCGAAAGGGCGGCTTAGGCAAAAATGAGCGTCTCGGTGGATAACCCGAAAGGGTGATCCATTCAAAAGTTAGAGACATGAAAAAAAGAGTATTTGCATCCCGCTAGACTGAGTACCTCACCCTGGGGCAATCTAGGCAAAAATTAGGGATTTGGCAAGTAATTGCATCCTGACAAGACTTTCTGTTCTACAGCTGTCTTTTTGTCAGAGACTCTCGATTCGTCGTCGACTGAAGCTTCGAATACATCGAGATTCAAATTGGTAGAGAAAGGATCATTATGTTCAATGTAGCCCTCTTCCAATATACATCACTGATTTCAAATTTGTACAGATCTATGGAGTCTTGTCATTTGTAGGCTACCATTCCATCAAATCAATTTGAGCTTTTTATCCAATTATCTGCACTCTTATTTGTTTCAATTCAACAAATGTTTTGCATGTTTTAATTGATAAAATGTCATTGTTTTAAACAAATAAAATTTTCAAACTATTGTTTTAAACAAAGTGAACATTCACAATGATGAAAGGATACTTAAGAATTTCTCAGTGCTCTCCCGAGGGTGGCATGATTTCCAACAGGGTAAGACATTTGTTCATATTCCTGGCATGGTTGTATCCTCTTTCTCCAGATTGTTATTGGGGTTGTTCCTCAAGCAGAGCCTCTGTTGAGATCTTGTTCCCCAAGTAGAGTGCTTGTTGAAGACTTCGTTTTCTTCTCCAGCAGTTTTTTCTCCCCAGCATGGGTGCTTTCCTTTGGAAGATTCGGTAGTAGGTGGTTTGAGACCCCGGTACCCCATCACTCTCCCTAGTGCAGTCGCCAGTGGAGTTGTTGCTTCTCTCCTCAGCACTGTCACCAGGGTTGTGGATACGATATACTTCATTTGATGCTATATCTCCCCATCGGAATGCTTGTTAAGGTTTTACCTCTTATCCCTTCAGCAGAGCAGTGTTTATTTTCCTCCTCGGCAGTTGTGGGTTTATTCTTGGAAGGTTCAGCATTTGGTGGTTGATCCCCAGCCCTCCTCCTCATCCTCGGTGAATTCCCTAGTGGATTCCCCAGTGAAGCCATCAGTAGATTTGTGGTATGGTGGATTGTAGCTGTGATTCCCCCAGAGTCCCCGCCAGAGTTGGTTTTCTCAACAGATTTGTGGCAGTTTCTGCCTGTTGAAATCTTTGTTTCCCCAGTGGGATCGGTTGGTGATCTATCATCCTCGGATGTGGTTGATTTCCTGATGCTTTTGATCCCTAGTAGAGTGGCTTGTTGCAGAAACTACTTGTGTGATCTATTTTTTTTCCTCAGTAGGTGTATCCCCGATGGAATGGCTGACATTATTCCCAGTAGAGTTGTTCTTGCAGTTAGATTCTACATGGATGATCTGTTCTCCCTTTGTGGGTTGTTCCCCAGCGGAGTTATTTGGAGTTGCCTTCGTGGCAGTTCTCGCCTGTGCAGTGAACTTTTGTTCCCCTGCAGATATCTTGGGATTTCTTCATTTCCCCAACAGATTTGTCTTTGTGGCTGTTTATGCCTGTTGTGACTTTCTGTACCCCAGTTGGGTTGATTGTTGATCCATCACTCAGAGATTTTGTGATTTCGTGATATCTCTGGTTTTGGTTGCTTCCCCCATATCTTTGCTTTTCAGCATGTGAATCTTCAGCAGATTGGCTTTCCAGTTGGTTTTTCCTCTGGAAGTGTAGTACCGGGTGTTTGATTCCTGGGCCTGTTTGTGTTAGATATGTCTATTTTGTCAGCATTCATCAAACATAAATCATGCATATTCATGCATATTTTCAACATTCAGATATTCATGTTGCATTTTTTTTCCATATATCTCTTGTTTGTTGTCTCCTGCTATGGGTGATATAGATCTCCAATAGATCTTCCCAAGCAGATGTCGGGTGTTTAATCTCTCAATACAGAGTCCGCCCCATAAGCAAAAAGTGTCTGTCTTTCCTTCTGCAGTTCCCCACTAAGATATATCCTCGTGGATGACGGTTTCTTCCGTTTCCTCCCAACACATATATTGGGATGGAGTTTCCTATTGAGTTATATCCTCATTAGGACGAGTCTTGATTCAGTCTGTCTTTTCGGATCAATCCCGAATTGGCTATTTGTCAACTGTTTCTCGTGCTTCCCTGTGGAATAAATGAATGAATTGCCCAGTAACCGACAATAATTCTTTTTATCCCCAGCGGAGTTTGGGCCTCTACCCTCATACCGGTAGTTGTAAGTCCTATGTTCCCTCTTCTTGGCGGAATTTGTGGTTATATACCTTTTATTCCTCAGCAAGAGTGGATGGTTTTCTACCCAGTATTCGGTAGTCGTAAATCCAAGTTTTTCTGCTCTTCAGCAGTTGGTGGTTTGTTATAAACCCTATTTTGTTCTCGTGCGGAATTGTGATTCTTTCATTCCCACGCGGACGTTTTGGTTTTCTACCCCGTATTTGGTAGATGTAAACCCTACCTTTTATCCTCATCAGAGTTGTTGGCTACTACCCAGTATTCGGTAGTCGTAAGCCCTAACTCTTTTCCCCTAGCAGAGGTAACCTTTGTGGTTCGTTCTGGTTGATGGTGGATTTTTGTGGTCTTCTACCCCGTACCGGTAGTTGTAAGTCCTATGTTCCCTCTTCTTGGCGGAATTTATGGTTATATACCTTTTATTCCTCAGCAAGAGTCGATGGTTTTCTACCCAGTATTCGGTAGTCGTAAATCCTAGTTTTTCTGCTCTTCAGCAGTTGGTGGTTTGTTATAAACCCTATCTTGTTCCCGTGCGGAATTGTGATTCTTTCATTCCCACGCGGACGTTGTGGTTTTCTACCCCGTATTTGGTAGATGTAAACCCTATCTTTTTATCTTCATCAGAGTTGTTGGCTACTACCCAGTATTCGGTAGTCGTAAGCCCTATCTCTTTTCCCCTAGCAGAGGTAACCTTTGTGGTTCGTTCTGGTTGATGGTGGATTTTTGTGGTCTTCTACCCCGTGTTCGGTAGTTGTAAATCCTATGTTGTTGTGGTTTTGTTCCCAACGGAGTCTGTGCTTTTTGTGGATAGTTGCCAGATGCTAGCAAACCTATCCCCAGCCAGAGTTTTGGTATTCTACCCCGTATTCGGTAGTTATAAACCCTAATTTCTCCTCTTTGCAGAGTTAACCTTGTTGTTCATCCTAACCGATGATGGTTACTCTTTGTGGTTATCTTCATTCAATATTCGATGTTAATATTCCCTTCTTGCTTCTGGGTAATTGCCGTTTGCTAGCAATTCTATTCCCAGCAAGTCCTTGTGGATAATTGTTGTTTATGCAATTCATCCCCAGCGGGTCTTCTTTCATTTACCCTTTTGCTTGGTAATGATTGTTGCTCCCTTTGATCGGTCATCTTTATATACCTAGTATGGTATCCCGATGCCTTTCTTTTCGGTTGATTTATCCTTTATTAACCCAGTAACCGGTTGTGGATAATCTTCCATGCGAGTATGTTATCCATGAAGGTGAGAAAAACAAGAAAGGGGGGTTTGAATTGTTTGGAAAAATAAGCGCTTTTTCAAAATGAAAACCACACAATGATTTTATACTGGTTCGCTTATAACACAAAGCTACTTCAGTCCACCGGGCCAAGGTGATTTCGCCTTCAACAAGGACTTAATCCACTAATCTTGAAAGATTACAAACAACGTCTAAGAGAAAAATCTCTTAGTCCTCTCAAGTATACAGACTTCACAAAGTCACTTGAGGAAATAAACAAACAATAGATAAAAGATTTATGTAATCTAGAGTGCTTCTAAGAAAGCAAATATTACAGTATTAAGAACAAGAGTTTTTCACGTTATAAGCAAAAGCTTCGTGAAGATCTTTAGAGAGCAAGAGTGTTTTTCTTGAGCGTTGATGTTTCAGTATAATTTTGGCTTGTTGGCTTGCTGATCCTTCAAAGTTGATTGCAGCCCATTTTATATATCAGTTGAAGTAGTAGTTGAAACTGGTGGATATTAAAATGAATTTACGCCATCACTTAAATAGCTTCTGCAGGATAACTTTCTCTCCTTGAAATGACTACTTACCACAAGTAGTATCTTCTTTATTGAAATTGGAGATTAACGTCTCTTTCTTAATTAGGAAAACCATTTTCAAATCTTTACTTGACTTTAACGTTACTCTTTCATGATTAGCAATTCCATGCTCAGAGTATTTGTGTATCTGAGAATCTTGAAATCTTGCTTCTGATGTAGATCTCTTTTGAGTTCTGATGGATTTCTTCAGATAGCGCTGAGAACTTCTGGAGCTTAGAGATAGCATTGTTCAGAGTCAGAACTTCTAGAGCTTACTTCTTGTTCAGATGCTTCTGATGTATTGCTCAGAGTTAGACTTTCTTGAACGTGTTTCCAGTTCAGATGCTTCTGATCATTTGATAATTTGTATATGATCTGGTTCTGTATCTGATGACATCATCAGATTTCTTCCTTCTTTCTTTAGAACCCTGCACACTTAGAAACTTTTCGTTAGGGTGCCATTTTTGGTTTCATCCTTTGTTATCATCAAAATCAAGGAATCTGTTGTAGAACAATTTTTGTTCTTACAATCTCCCCCTTTTTGATGATGACAAAACAAACTTAATTAGCAGATGAAACATGAATAATATCAGATCAGATAGACAGAAGCTCCCCCTGAGTTAGTGCTAGGGAGTTCAGAAGTTCTTACCAGAGCTTCCAAGCAATGAGGTTTCTGAAACTTTCTGCAATTTCTTAAGTCCATGTTAGATAATTTTATTTTAAGAAAAATATGTTGCAGAGTGCTTAAGGTATTTAGACAATATTTTCATCAGAGCTATTAATGACTTCTCCCCCTTTTTGTCAGAATAAAAAAGACATAGAAAAAAAATAAATAAGTAAAGAGAAAAACTTGTATTCAGATAAAAGCACAAAGGCAACAAGAAAACATCAGATTCAGAGAAAATAAAAACAACAGGCAAGCAAAAATAAATCCTAAGTGCCTAAGGGTTCGGAGGCGGAGGCATTCTCTGAAGCAACATTGCAAGCATGTTCTGGATGTTGTCGTTGACAGTATCTTGCTTGTCCATTCTGGCCCGGAGTTCATTCTGATCTTGCTTAAGTTCTTTCAGAGTCTGAAGAACCATAGGGATCACAGAAGAGGACTCCCCCAGAGTCAGAGCCTGCTGAGCTTCAGCTTCAGCAGCAGCTTGTGCTTCTGCATCCGCCAGAGCCTTAGCTTCAACTTCCTTTTCCCTTAGGATTTCAGCTTGACGAGCTTTTTTTTCTTCTTCCAGTCTTCTTGCTTCTTCTTCAGCTTCCTTTGCCAATCTCTCTTCCTCTAGCCTTCTAGCTTCAGCTTCTCTGGCTAATCTCTCTTGGAGTCTTGCCTCAGCATCTCTGATGTAGCCATTTCTGACTTGTTCAGAGATACTCTTCAGCCTAAAAGCCTCAGAGGTCATCCAGCCAATGACTCTGTTCCAGTGTGTCCTTACAGATTTAGGATCATCACTGACTTCAGAGTTAGTGGTCAGAGACTTGATCTTTTGTACTGAAGCCCCTGCAACCAGCGTGATGGATTCCTCAAGGGTAGGTACAGAAAGGTCAGGTTCAGAGGTAAGAGGTGGAGATGTTGGAGGGCTGAGATTTAGAGTTAGAGGTTCTGGTTCAGTTTCTGATTCAGGTTGAGGTTCAGATGTTTGGGGTGAAGCGTAAAGAGGATTTAAATCTAAAGGTTCAGTTTCAGTTTCAGATTCAGGTGCAGCAGAGGTGTTTGGTGGGTTAATATCAGAAGTGAGATGGTCAGAGGGTTGGTCTCCAGAAGGTTGTATTTCAGAAGTAAGGGTAGTTGTTTGTTGTGGTGGTGAAGTTATTTCAGGTTCTGTTGGTTATTGTGAAGCGAATTTTTGAGCAAAAATCTGAGCTATGGTTGGGGAGTCAGGGTCAGAGTATTCTGGGTCAGAGGAGATAGAAACATATGGGGGTGATTCTGGTTCTGAGGATGATGAAGAGGAAGTGTTTTGGTTTAATGGTTCAGGTTTAGAGGGAGGTATGAAAGTACGGGCGATATTTAAAACTGGTGAAGGTTGTGTAGTTCTGGTGATTGAAGGTGGAATTTCAGAGGTTGTATAAATGGGTGGTGTTGTGAGAGGATTAGAGGGAGGAGTAGAGGAAACCATCGAAGGTACAGAGGTAATGGGAGGAACAGACATACCAGTAGAACTTTTCAGAGGAGCTGAAGATCTGCTTCCAGAAGCTTCTCCAATTCTTGCCTTCTTTGCCTGAGATGCTATCTTCTTCTCAGAGAGACCTCTCTTGTATCTGACGAAGTCTTCTTCTGAATCCAGACAGTCGTCGAGGCTGAAGTCAGAGATGTCAACACCATCATCCAGCAGACGCTGAAGATAGATAACAACAGCATCTCTGGGTTCATTCTTGAAGAACCTGGCAAGGCCATGAGGCATCTTCCTCTGATCTTTCAAAGAATCCCAGGATGTGTCCAGAGTGGGTCTGACTTGAATCTTCTTAATTATCCCCATACTCTTGAGATTTCTGGTGTTCAGAGGCTTCCCAACATCTATTGCCAGATCATCCATCAGTTTGGTCTTTTCCAGATGATCTACCAGTCCATTCTCGATGAAAACATCAGATAGCAATCTTCCCAGAGGGATGTAGGATCTGGACTTCATATTGTTTCTGGTTTCTCTGACTGAATCTCTGAGGTATCTGAAAAGGAGAGCAGGGAGGCAGATCTTCACACCCTTCTGAATGCAATACAGAATGCATTTCTGATCTGCATTGATGTAGTCAGAGGAGTTAGAGGCTGGACGGTGGTGAATAGTTCCCAGAATGATCTTCAGCCACACTCTGAGGTTCTGATGCAGCTCTTTGTTCTTTGAAGGATTTCCTTCAGTGTTGGGTTTGAAGATTGTTGGATTGATTACATCAGTAATGCGCTTTGACCTAGGAGGGATGTTGTAAATCCTTTTTCCTCCAGCTTTCTCCATGTTCAGTAAAGAGGCAATTGACCCTTCAGTAATTACAATCTTTACCCCTAGAACATAGGAGACGATGAAATGGTCATCTGCATCTGCGAATCTCCAGAACTCCTTGATGAGAAGAGGGTAAACAGGACCATAAAGCCTTTGGAAGTAGTTTTCCCAACCTTGTTTACGAAGTTCTTCAGTGAGATCAACGCCATTTCTCTTCAAGTTGTCGAAATCTACTAGCGATTCGCACAACACGTCCAGTCCTTCAAAAGGGGTTGAAAGGTTAATATGGCGTTCACGGTCAAGAACATGAGGTTCTTTGTAAACAGGGGTGATGGTGACGCCTGTAACCGTTGGAGTTGGAATGCTTGAAGTTTGAGCAGTAGAGCTTGATTCCATTTCTTGAGAGAAGTTAAAGACTTGTTGTTGTTGAGCGTCCATGGTGAAGAAGAAGAAGATTGATGAAGATGAAGAGCTTTCAGAGAATGCTTCAGAGAGGTTTAGGGTTTTAGAGTGAGTGAGAGTGATAAGTGTGTGAAATGTGAGAAAAGTGTTTATATACTCTAAGTAAAACGCATGCAAAACGACACATCAATTTGCGTTAGTACACAGCTCAAGATTGCACGCTTGGGGGAAAAATGATTACAGCTAATTAATGAATGTCTAATCCCAACAGTACGCACACTGCTCAAGGAGATTTCAAACGTCTGTCCTTTGAATTTCTTTTGACAGCTGTCTAGAAGTTCTAGGGTTAGACGCTTAGTGCTCCACGTGTTGATGTATCTGATCTTCAGGAATACCAAAAGATTGATTCCTGGAGATTTCTAACTCAGATATCTTCTTAACTGGTAGAAGTATCAGAGTCAGAGGCAGAAGTGTATTTGTTTTTATATCAGAGTCTCATTTTATATTTTCAGAGCCATACTTCATTCAGGGCAATTTTTAATGTTCAGATGTTCTAAGATAAAAAGAAATCTATCTTCAGCTAGAGGCTTAGTAAAGATATCTGCCCATTGATGTTCAGTATCAATGAACTTCAATGTTACTATCCCTTTCTGAACATAGTCTCTGATAAAATGATGTTTTATTTCAATGTGTTTGGCTCTGGAATGTAGAATGGGATTCTTACTTAAACAAATAGCAGCAGTATTATCACAAAAGATAGGAATGTTACTTTCAAAGATTTGCAGATCTTCTAACTGATGCTTCATCCAGAGCATCTGAGTTGTGAACAGTGATGCTGAGATGTATTCTGCTTCTGCAGTTGATAGAGCAATTGTTGATTGTCTTTTGCTAGCCCAGGATATCAGATTGTTTCCCAGAAGCTGGCAATTTCCAGAAGTGCTTTTTCGTTCTATTCTATCTCCTGCATAATCTGCATCACAATAACCCGAGAGTCTATACTCTGATGTTTTCTCATACATCAGGCCCAGGTTAGGAGTTCCTTTCAGATACTTAAGAATTCTCTTAACTGCTGTTAAATGAGATTCTCTAGGATCTGATTGGAATCTGGCACAAAGACAGACACTAAAGAGAATATCAGGACGAGTAGCAGTCAGATAGAGAAGAGAGCCTATCATACCTCGATAGAGCTTCTGACAAACCTTGTTGCTTACCTCTTCCTTTTCAAGAATGCAAGTTGGGTGCATGGGAGTTTTTGCAGAGTTGCATTCAGTCATGTCAAACTTCTTCAGAACGTCTTTAATATATTTACTTTGATGGACATACGTGACTTCTAGAGTTTGATTAATTTGAATTCCCAGAAAGAACTTTAGTTCTTGCATTAAACTCATCTCAAATTCTGCCTGCATTAACTTAGAAAATTCTTGGCAAACAGAGATATTAGCAGAACCAAAAATAATATCATAAACATAAATCTGGCATATCATGAGATCATTATTAAGGTTTTTACAGAAGAGTGTAGAATCAACTTTCCCTCTGATAAAATTTTGTTCCAGAAGAAAATTGCTTAAACGTTCATACCAAGCTCTGGGAGCTTGTTTAAGTCCATATAAGGATTTCTTAAGTTTAAAAACATGTTCTGGAAAGTTTGAATTTTCAAAACCTGGAGGTTGATTGACATACACTTCTTCTGAAATATAACCATTAAGAAATGCACTCTTGACATCCATTTGATATAATTTGATAGAGTGATTAATAGCAAAAGATACAAGAAGACGAATAGATTCTAACCTCGCGACTGGAGCAAAGGTTTCATTATAGTCAATACCTTCTTGTTGACTGTAACCTTGAGCTACCAGTCGAGCTTTGTTTCTGACAACTTCTCCTTTCTCGTTCAGCTTGTTTCTGAAGACCCATCTGGTTCCAATGACATGAGTGCCTCTGGGTTTAGGAACGAGATCCCAGACATCATTCTTTGAGAATTGATCCAATTCTTCTTGCATAGCTGCCACCCAGTCGTTATCCTGAAGTGCTTCATCACAAGACGTAGGCTCAATCAGAGACACTAGTCCCAGAGGAGTATCTTCAGAAGTCCTGAAGGTAGATCTGGTTCTGACAGGTTCGTCCTTGTTTCCCAGAATCAAATCTTCAGATACATTGATACGACTTTTGACTTTCTTTGGGATTTCTGGAGATTTTATTTCTTCAGAGTTCTGAGTGACAGTTGCTTCTGGAGTTTTATCAGATTCTACAAGAGTGATTTCCAAATCTGCAAACTTTTCAACTAGCTTTGACTTTTCAGAGTCAAGCTTATCATCAAATCTGACATGAATTGATTCTTCCACAATTTTGGTTTCTGTGTTGTATACTCTGTAGCCTTTAGAGCGTTCTGAGTATCCTAACATAATACCTTTCTGTGCTTTGGAATCAAACTTGTTCAGATGTTCTTTAGTATTTAATATAAAGCAAGAACATCCAAAAGGATGAAAATATGAAATGTTTGGTTTTCTTCCTTTACACAGTTCATAGGGAGTCTTTTCTAGAATAGGTCTTATAGAGATTCTATTCTGAATGTAACACGCTGTATTTACAGCTTCTGCCCAAAAGTGCTTTGCTACATTAGTTTCATTGATCATGGTTCTGGCCATCTCTTGGAGTGTCCTATTCTTCCTCTCTACAACTCCATTTTGTTGTGGAGTTCTAGGGCAGGAGAAATCATGGGATATTCCATTAGAATCAAATAATTCTTCAAAATCTTTGTTTTCAAATTCTCCACCATGATCACTTCTGACTCTAATAATTGTAGAGTCAAATTCTTTTTGCACTTTGGAACAGAAACTGGTGAATACAGAGTGAGACTCACTCTTGTGCTTTAGGAATTTTACCCATGTCCAGCGACTGTAATCATCAACAATGACTAGTCCATACTTCTTTCCATTAACTGATGCTGTTTTCACAGAACCAAATAAGTCAATGTGAAGAAGTTCCAGAGGCTTAGAGGTAGAAACAACATTTTTCTTTTTAAAAGATGTTTTTGAAAATTTTCCTTTCTGACAAGCTTCACACAGAGCATCTGAAGAAAACTTCAGTTTAGGTAGGCCTCTGACTAACTCGAGTTTAGTTAGCTGAGAAAGTTTCCTCATGCTAATGTGGCCCAAGCGTCTATGCCATACCCATTGCTCTTCGTGAACTGACATTAGACATTTAACATTTTGATCTTTTAGATCAGAAAGATTTATTTTGTAAATGTTGTTTTTCCTCTTGCCTGTGAAAAGGACAGAGCCATCGTTCTGATTAATGGCTTTACATGTTTTTTGATTGAAGATTACATCATAACCGTTATCACTTAATTGACTTATGGATAACAAGTTATGCATTAATCCTTCTACATAAAGGACATCAGATATAGAGGGAAGAGTACCATTACCAATAGTTCCGGAGCCTCTGATCCTTCCTTTCTGATCTCCTCCGAAGCCTACAAATCCAGCGTCTTTAAATTCCAGACTTTGGAACATAGACTTTCTTCCCGTCATGTGTCGCGAGCATCCAGAGTCCAGGTACCATGACTGGTGTCTGAACTTTGCTGCATAGGATATCTGCAACATACACAATCTTATCTTTTGGTACCCAGAATCTCTTGGGTCCTTTCAGATTAGTTTTCCCAGAGTTTCTTATAACTTTGGGTTTTCTAGCATTTTTAAATTTTTGTTCTTGTGTGTGTGTGTAATGATATGAAAAGGGAGACTTAAGTTGGTTATTGGTAGAAGTTTTATCTTCCTTAGAATCATACCCAATTCCCTTTTTATTGTTCTGACTAACTCCATAAATCATGGATGCCATAATACTCCTATCTATCCCATTTTTCAGAAATTCTTGAAAGGCTTCTTCGTATTTATAAATTATTTTATTTGAAGTTTGTGGTGCTTGAGACAACGCTTCTTCTAATTCTAAGCTTTTTCTTTTTGCTCCATCTCTTTCTAGTGTTAAAGATCTGATTGTATCTTCTCGTGCTAGAATTGTCATCTCAAGTTCACTACATTCTTCAAATTTTGCTTTAAGACAGCCTTTAATGTTTTTAAACTTTTGTTTTAATTTCTGATATGAGCTAAGAGTTTCTGACAAACAAGATTCTAGATCAGATCGAGAAAGTTCAGAAAATACCTCTTCAGATTCTTCATCTGAGCTACTCCTGGATGTGGTAGCCATAAGTGCCACATTGGCCTGTTCATCAGAGTCAGATTCTGATGATCCAGATTCACTATCATCCCAGGTAGCCATCAGTCCTTTATTTGTCCTGAAGGTATTCTTCTTGAAGCTTTCTTTTCTAGGGTTGTCTTTCTTTAGCTTGGGGCATTCATTCCTGTAATGACCTGTTTCTTTACATTCATAACAGGTAATATCTTTGTTAGATTTACCTTTTGAAGTTGATTCAGATTGATCCCCTCTGGGTCTTGGTCTTCTGAAGTTGTTGTTCCTCTTTTTCCAGAGTTGCTTAACTCTTCTGGTTAGTAGGGACAACTCTTCTTCATCATCAGAGTCTTCTGGTTCAGAGTCGTCAGTATCTTCAGTTTCTGCCTGGAGAGCTTTGGTTCTGTCAGGTTTCCGTCTTTCAGATCTGGACTTTAGCGCTACGGACTTGTTCCTTTTCTGAGGCTCATCTTCCTCTAGTTCTATCTCATGGCTTCTGAGAGAACTGACAAATTCTTCAAGGCTGATATTGTTCAGATCCTTTGACAGCTTCAGAGCAGTAACCATAGGTCTCCATTTCTTTGGCAGACTTCTGACTATCTTCTTAACATGATCTGCAGTTGTGTATCCTTTGTCTAGCACCTTGAGACCTGCAATAAGAGTTTGGAATCTAGAAAACATAGCCTCTATAGCTTTGTCATCTTCCATTTTGAAGGCTTCATATTTCTGGATAAGCGCCAGAGCCTTCGTCTCTTTGACTTGGGAGTTTCCTTCATGAGTCATCTTCAGAGAGTCAAGTATATCTTTGGCTGTCTCTCTGTTGGTGATCTTTTCATATTCGTTGTATGATATAGCATTTAGAAGTATTGTTCTGGCCTTGTGGTGATTTTTGAAGATACGTTTCTGATCTTCTGACATCTTATTTCTGGGAACTTCAGCTCCATTTTCTGAGATTGGAGGTGTGTATCCATCTGTGACAATGTCCCAGAGGTCAGCGTCATAACCAAGAAAGAAACTTTCGATTCTATCTTTCCAGTAATCAAATTTCTCTCCATCAAAAACAGGAGGCTTAGCATTGTAACTATCTCTTTCATTTGAGTGGGCCATGGTTTTTCTCGTACTGGATCTCTCTACACTATTAAGTGTTTGATTAGAAAATCAATAACAGAGCCGGAGCTCTGATACCAATTGAAGGTGAGAAAAACAAGAAAGGGGGGTTTGAATTGTTTGGAAAAATAAGCGCTTTTTCAAAATGAAAACCACACAATGATTTTATACTGGTTCGCTTATAACACAAAGCTACTCCAGTCCACCGGGCCAAGGTGATTTCGCCTTCAACAAGGACTTAATCCACTAATCTTGAAAGATTACAAACAACGTCTAAGAGAAAAATCTCTTAGTCCTCTCAAGTATACAGACTTCACAAAGTCACTTGAGGAAATAAACAAACAATAGATAAAAGATTTATGTAATCTAGAGTGCTTCTAAGAAAGCAAATATTACAGTATTAAGAACAAGAGTTTTTCACGTTATAAGCAAAAGCTTCGTGAAGATCTTTAGAGAGCAAGAGTGTTTTTCTTGAGCGTTGATGTTTCAGTATAATTTTGGCTTGTTGGCTTGCTGATCCTTCAAAGTTGATTGCAGCCCATTTTATATATCAGTTGAAGTAGTAGTTGAAACTGGTGGATATTAAAATGAATTTACGCCATCACTTAAATAGCTTCTGCAGGATAACTTTCTCTCCTTGAAATGACTACTTACCACAAGTAGTATCTTCTTTATTGAAATTGGAGATTAACGTCTCTTTCTTAATTAGGAAAACCATTTGCAAATCTTTACTTGACTTTAACGTTACTCTTTCATGATTAGCAATTCCATGCTCAGAGTATTTGTGTATCTGAGAATCTTGAAATCTTGCTTCTGATGTAGATCTCTTTTGAGTTCTGATGGATTTCTTCAGATAGCGCTGAGAACTTCTGGAGCTTAGAGATAACATTGTTCAGAGTCAGAACTTCTAGAGCTTACTTCTTGTTCAGATGCTTCTGATGTATTGCTCAGAGTTAGACTTTCTTGAACGTGTTTCCACTTCAGATGCTTCTGATCATTTGATAATTTGTATCTGATCTGGTTCTGTATCTGATGACATCATCAAATTTCTTCCTTCTTTCTTTAGAACCCTGCACACTTAGAAACTTTTCGTTAGGGTGCCATTTTTGGTTTCATCCTTTGTTATCATCAAAATCAAGGAATCTGTTGTAGAACAATTTTTGTTCTTACAATCCACGTTCTGACGGTAATGGATAATATATCTCATGCACTCTTTAGTCGAAGCCTGTTGTGTTTCCCCAGTCGAGTAAGATTCGTATTCCTTTGCGGAATCGAATATTTGTTGTTCTCTTGGATAATTGTCGGATGCTTGCAATTTATCCCTTGTGAGTTATCTTTCGTTTACCCTGTTGATGTGGTATCGATTGTCTCTCTTTTTGGTTGGCCACCTATTATATACCCAGTAACCGGTATCTCTAGTGTCTCTTCCTTTTCGAGTATATTATTCAGGTTCTGACGGTAATGAATGATATATCTCGTTCGCTCTTTGGTTGAAATCCTTTGTTGATTTTCCCCAGCGGAGTAAAATTCGTATTCTTTGTAGAATCGAATATCCATCCTTTAACAAGTTTGTGTTCAGGATGATGAGTGTCTTGGCATATATACCAATTCACGTTTTCGGTAGGTCACCTATTATATACCCAGTAGCCGGTATCCCTGGTGTTTCCTTCCATGTGAGTATATTGTCTACGTTCTAACGGTAATAGATAATATATCTCATGCGAGTATTCTATCCACGTTCTGACGGTAATGGATATTATATCTCATGCGCTCTTTGGGTTTGTGTCCCCAGTTGAGTAAGATTCGTTTTCCTGTTGTGGATTCGAATGTCCATCCTGTAAGTCGATTTGCTTTTTCAAGCCCCCCTTTCGGATGATGAGTGTTTTGGCATATATACCAATTCACGCTTTGGTCGGTCACCTATTATATACCCAGTAATCGGTATCCCTGGTGTTCCTTCCTGTCTGCTCCCTATTATGACCTTGGTCCCCTGTGGAGTCAGATTTTCCTGAGTTGATGTACCTTTTTTCAGGTCCTTCTCAGATGTTTGGTTGATTGATATCTCTCACCCTTATACCGGTCTTAGATATTCATTCTTCCTGAGTTTGTTACCCTTATACCGGTAACACCTCATTCTTTGTTGCTTCTCCAGGAGAGTCTTTTTGTTAGCCCTTCTCCAGTGGAATTTTCTGTTGTGATTTTACCCTTTTGCTGTATTGGTGTTTTCCCCAATATATGCAATTTCCCCGGCAGGGAGGTTCTGTGTGAATCTTTTCCCTAGTCCGAGTCCGGATTTTTATCCGAAGTATCCTTTGTGGATAGTTTGAGTCAGCTTGAGTCTTTCCAATGGATGTGTCTTCCTTTGGAATTCTTCTTTTCCCTGTTTGAGTCCTTCACTCCCCAGTGAGGTCTCCAGTCCAGTCGTGCTTTGTTCACGCAGTGTTAGTTTGTCCCCTAATTCAGAGTCGTGTCCTGCTCACGCATTCTTCTTCCTTTTATTATTATCCCCATGAGAGTCCTGTTAGAGTCTCTGTTCCTGGTGAGTGTATTACTCCGATGGATCGTCTTTTCTTCTTTGTGGACCCATATTCCCCACAAAGTTTTGTTTCTTTTGCATGCATACATCTGCATCATGAGGTCTCTTAGGGACCAAAATTTGTCTCATTACTGTTATTTAAGCCCATTCTACCACGTCGAGATGAAGATTTCTAAACTTCACTTCTCCGGTTAGAATGACCTTAAATAAGGGCATCTGTAAGACCCCAATTTTGTCCCTAAGATCCCTCATGGCATCATATCATACCATATCATTGCCTCAAGGATCATTGTGCACCTTGCCTCCTTCCATGTGGGTGGATTATCTTTTGAGAGTGATTCTTGATCACCAAGCATGTTTTGCATTTGTATATCATTGCTTTTCTTATTACTACTAACCAAAAGTACAAAAATATGTCATCTAACCTTTGTCTTGCAGATGAAGCAATCGACAGTCAAAGCAGTCAAAGGCAGTCATTGAGCAATAGATGGTGGCCGTTCTTGAGAATTTGGACACCACAGTCATTATCAAGAGTTCATATGAACCATGTTATCATTTTGAATCAAAATCTCAAGTGGTAGAGGCTTGAATATCATCAGAACATTGTTAGGTCAACTTGAGGCCTAGAAAGTCAACTGCCAAGTCAACTGTGGATTTGGAGGTGGGAAGTGATTAGAAATACTTCATTCATGTTCAAACAAGTCTCATTTGACATTTCAAACATCAACATTAAAGAAAATAAAGTCAGGTCAAAACTTTCCAAAAATAGAAAGTGACCTATAATTCAAATTTGCCAAAAATGGAAAGGTTTTAACCTAACTTCAACTTCAAATTACATCACCAAAAAAGCTTCAAATGAAATTTTGTTGAACATGAAAGTTGTAGATCTTTCTCTCCCAGTTCCAAAAAGTCCAAGATCATCAATTTCTCATGTGTGGTTAAGGAGATGTGATCAAAACATGGCCAAGTGTGCATTGAGATTCAAATGTGCATAACTTCTCAACCAAAGCTCCAAATTGGATGGCTCTTTTTTGTACATTCTTCTTTTGACCTATACTTTCCAAAACATGCATTGCATTTCATCAATTGTCATCATATGAACATGTGCCAGTCCACTTGATTTTTGGAGGGAATTTTTAAAGTTTAAAATTGGTGGATTATTTGAACATTCTATCATTGCCAATAACTCCAAAATGATATTTTAAGTGAAATTGAAGCATATTTGTGTACTGTTCATGCATGCATATCATGCATGAGGTGAAATTGCTAATTTGCACAAACACCTCATTTTTGTTAATTTGCATTGGCTTAAACATGATTAAGAGCATGATTAGGAGGGAGTATATAACACAAACCCTAACTGTTTTCAGCTAACAACAATTCATTTTCAGATCTAGATCCAAATTCTTGAAATTTTTCTCTCAATTTTTCTTCAAATTTCTTCAAACCAAACCACAATCCATCACTTGATTCATCATCTGGAAGCATCATTGAGTAGAATTGCACGTGGAATCAAGAGATTTGGCACAGTTTGAAGCAGCTTGAAGCTTGAAGACATCAAATGGTGAAATCTGATTTTGGAGAGGTCGTGCACAATTAAGCATCAATTCTTCATCCAATCATCTGTACAAGTATTGTAGAAGAGATTTGAAGCATTGCAAGGCCTGGATAACACGATTCACCAAAGCTGCTCTTCAAGAGGTTCCAAATCGATCCTCTTATTTCTCAAAATTGTTATGCTATTGCTGTAGATCTCTTAATGCTGATGAATCTGAGCTTTATTTCATGAAATTCCATGCCAAATTGAGTTAGATATGTTAGATTAAAGTTTCATGTGTGATTTTTCTTTTCTTCGATCTGTGCATGTGTGATGTTTTCTTGATGAATTGTTTATGGAATCTTGTTGTATGATGGAAGATCTTTACAATGATATGCTCATTTATGATTTCTGGAACTTTTTGGAATTTTCTGGAAAAATTGGATGAAGATCTTCATGATCTTCATCGTGTTCTTCATATGTTCTTCAGAATGAATGGTTCACACGCGTTTGACCAAGCACAATCAGCTTTGACTTGCCAACTAGATTAATGAAACGGTTGCGTTTCATTCAGCCAGGGCGCGCTAATTCAAAATGTTTCTCACTTCGATTCCGTGCCATTCCATATATTTCAAATGCACTTCATGATTTTTCCTTTTCCCTCCATTCATTCATATGCTATGCTTCATCATTTTTTATTTTTTCTCCATCTTTAAAAATTCATATTAAATTGAAAATTGCTCCAAAAATTATGTGGTTTTTTGCATTATGTCACATTTTCTGTCTAGTATTTTTAGATCATTTTTCCATAAACTGTGCATGGCTGGAAATTATTTGGTGCTAGGGTTTGTGTACATGTGTCCATTCTTGACATTGCCTTGCCATATCATTTGTGAAATGCTGAGCTTTTATCCAATGAATCTGAAAATTTATATGTTGAAACTAGACACTTTGCTTGAAATTATGGTGTTGATTTGGTATTTTTATCATGTGTCATTGCTGTTTTATGATCATGTTAAGGTAGGTGTGACAATTTGTGTCACACCTTTGCTTGTTCATCTTATGTGATGTGTCTGCCTTGCCAAATGAATTCCAATTGCTCTGATTTTTTGTGTGATGCTTGATATGAATGTTGTGAATGAACATGAATTTTCTTGGAATTATTTGATTGATTTCTAATTTAATTGAGATTTTTCATTCTGGTTGGTCACATTTGAGCTTTAAAATTGCCTTGAACTTCAATTGATCATGAAATACTTTTGGTATATGATATTGATGTGAGGCCTTTTGGATTGTTTCAAGATGTGTTTGAAGTTGATTCATGTTAATTTTCAGCTTCTGTTTTGAATTTTTTCTCCATCTTTGACCCTAGGCTTTGACCTAGTGGTTTGCCTCTCATGTTTGAGCTTTGATTTCAGGTTAAACATCCAAGTTATATGGTTTATGATGCTTCATCATTTGAGCATTTGATGTTTGCTTTTGACTACTAACATTGTGTGTTTTGTATGGTGGTTAACTCATTTGAGCTTGACTTGTGGCTTATGCCCTTTGCTTATTGGGTTTGACTGTTGATATTTACTGTTGGTTGTTTGTCTGTATAGTTGTACTGATTTGTATGATGTTTCCACAGGTACATAAGTTGCTTAAGTTCATTTTGAACTTGCTTTTGCTTGGTTGCTTAACCACTTAGGTATAACCTCTCTTCTTCATGTAGTCTGGAAGACCTGTCCTGTTATGTGGGCAGGCACCTGTCTGAAGTCCTCCTTAAGAGGCAATGCTTGTGATTGTTTACCTTTTGTGCCAAGCAGGAAAAGTCCTCTTATGAGGCAATTGGTAGATAAAAGAGATGTGTAGTTCATCTCCTACTATTTAGTGTGTCATCCCTTTGCTCACATAACATGTTAATGCATTGTGGATATTACCCCAAGATCTTATAGAGTCAAATCACTTGTGGAGAAGAGTTCCAACTTTCTGAACTCCCACACATTCTATTGTTTAAAGCTCTCCCAGGCCAGGGATAAGAGCTATGAGGCACACTCCTCATCTCCATTTCATCTGCTTCACCCTAACTCTCAATGTTAGGGTTAAGAGCTCATATTACCCCATTCCAATTGACTTTAAAGTCTAACCTTGTTTGAGCCTAATTGATTGTATATAGTGTGTGCTAATTGACTTGTGTGTTTGCTTACTTGATTCATCTGTGCATATCTTCTTGAGTGTGCCTTAGTGCATTTATCATCATCATTTGTATATCATTTCATAAACTTTGCTTTGTAGCATTTTTGCTTTGTCCATGGAGGAGACAAGCATAAGTCCATTACTTGGCAGTTGTTCCTATGATATGGCAGGAGACTAGTATAAGTCCATTGATTGGCATCTGGTATCCTTGTTATTTTGTTGTGTGAGACTAGTATAAGTCCATTGATTGGCATCTGGTATCATTTGTTTTGTTTTAGGAGATTGGTGTAAATCCATTGATTGGTATCCGGTATCCACCTTTGTTTGTGAGACTAGTATAAGTCCATTGATTGGCAGCTGGTATCATTGTTTTGTTTTAGGAGATTGGTGTAAATCCATTGATTGGTATCCGGTATCCATGTTTGTTTGTGAGATTGGTGTAAGTCCATTGATTGGCATCCGGTATCCATTTGCTTTGTTCATTTGCTTATTTGCTCATTGCCTATTCCAAAGGAATCACTTGGATCATCTACATATGATCTAAAGAGGTGAACATCTAAGAAGTTTTACACTCCCTCACCCTCCCACCTTTTGTTTCTTTAAACCTCCATTTGCATGTTAATCTCAACCTGAAAAACTATTGTGCAAACGTTGTCATTTCTTTTCAAATTAGAAACCTAGGCTTTAGGCCTTTGATTTTTCAAACTCCACTTCATAATACTTCTTTGAATTGAATTCTAATCATACTTTGACCCTCTTTTGTGAATAAATCCTAATTGGTTAATTTCACTCATTCAATTGTTTTGTGGCTTTGTCCGTTCTTGATAAGTTTTCATACATTAGCCATAGGTTTGATATATCCAAGTTGGTTGATATTAACCTCACCTTTGTCCTTAGTGATTGAATTGTAAGACTTCCTTGCTTATTATAGGGTTAACCCCTCACTAGCAAGTTGAAGCTCTTCTCACATGGTGGACTTGTTGTTTGTATAAGGTTGAGTTTTCTCCCGTGGATAACAAAAGACCTTAGGGCTTTTGTTTTAAAATGAACCCACTCATATTTTGGAAATCTTTTAGCCGAACTACGGTGTTTTGATCCTTACCTTCCATTGAAAGGTATGTAGGCAACGGGTTCATCCGTTCAAACACAAAAATAATAACCTGTACATTCTTTTCTCATCCCTTCAATCCATGTTTGCACAATAAATATTTCATAAACAAATAACATTTCGTACAACAAGTGTGAAAAGGGCTCCCTAGGAGTACCTAGGACGTTTTGGGTGCCTAACACCTTCCCATTGCGTAATTAACCCCTTACTCAGATCTCTGACCTTTTCATTAGTTTTCTATGTGTTAAACTTCTTAGGCTTTTGTTCGCTTTTTAGCCATTCCTTTGGATAAATAAAAGTGCGGTGGCGACTCGATTCTTTGTATGCTTTGCTTTTGGTTTAATCAATAAATCATAAAGTGACGAATACACCGCTACAACCATGACTAGCTGCAGTCACATGCCTTCATCAAATTGAACCTTTGAGTAGCATGCATTGATCAACAACAACAAGTTCACTTCAGTCCATCAACAAACAACAGCAACATGTGTTCACCATGGCATAGTAAGTCAAGTAATGTACAAGCAACATAGCATAACCATAGCATAGACAATGAATAGACATGCATCACATTGCCTTATCAAACCAGCCAATGTGCAAGTTTCATATAGCAGACCTGTTGTGATCCTATAGTGAACCATACCTGGACCTGTAGCAGACCACACCCTGACCAAGCCACCACATGGGACTTCAACCTGCAACATCCATAACCTTGCCAGATTCATAAGTCATGATTGCAGCCATGCCAAACATGTAGTATACCCAAACATACCAAGTTACACCTACTGTAACCAGACCTAACTATGTGAACTTGTATCAACATGAGCCTAGCTTCCTGCAAAAAACCACACTACCTGCAGTACACTAGGGCCATCCTACAGTATGCACCCAAATGTCTAAACCTAACAGCATTTCACAAGCCAGTGTTGTACACAACAACAACCTACAACTCATATGCATTTTAACCAACTCAGCAACCTTATCACAACCAGGAAGGAACCTTCAGAATCAGTTACACTCTTGGAGTCATGTTCCAAATGAGTGCATAGCTGAATCTAAAAAGATTCTATATCCACTAACACCCAACAAAACTGAAAACTACAAATGAAGTAAAACTTACCACAGGTTTAGTAGGTCATCAACCTAAGTCCACATGGCTTCAATTCAAACACCACCTGCAATGAACAATCATGAGTATTCACTTGGCACTCCCTGCTCCCATAATTTCCCTGCATCAATGATACCATAACAGCATAACAGATGAGCATAACACACAACACACAACACACAAACATTCACATTCCAACCAATACAATGCCAACATACACCTACTTCACAAACCAATAAATGGCTAAAAGAACATGACTCACTTCAGTGCACATCAACTGTTCCAAGCATTCATCAAATATCAGCTAGGGTGTCTTACAAAATTGGGGCAAGAATTGCAATAGAGGAATGAGACCAAGAAAGCATCAACTCAAAGCAAACTCAAATCGGCTGTAAGTTCAGGCCAGACTTGCAGGATTCTTGTGCCCCACAAGCCATACCATGACCAGACTGCGCCATTGGAAGGCTGACCTCATATCTAACTTGCCATAATGCGCCTGAAACCTAACATTTGGCTCCATCACCTAGGCCCAATGAATTTCCTGCTATGCAAATTGCGGTAGGAGAGAAACACAATCAATAATTGGAACCTCCACTTCAGAAGGTAGCAAGCCATTGCAATTAATACCAACACATGATTAGGACTATCCTGCAAAACCATGAACTGACACCTGTAACATTAGGAATGCATTAATATAACTTATTAGTAACTGGACAAACTAAGCCTGAGTTAACTGTTGCATCTAAAACAAGGGATCAAACTATTAATCAAACCTTTGCAAGTTAGTTCCCTTTAGCTAACTGCTATAACTTTTCAGCATGAGAACCTTGAGAATCCCAAACTCTTTGCAACAGGGTCATGGTAGGGAATATCATAGTAGAGACTATGCAAGACATCCACCATGTGACTACCTCATGTTGCAGCCTATGGATATGACCCTGATGCATAACACAAACCCATCACCATGCAGAATTGATAACATGGATGACATGAAAAGAAAAATAACATCAAAGCATAACATGAGGACATCCACATAGTGATTCAATAATCCATGCACATGACATTGGCAACAACCCTATTTAGATTCCATGGCAAGTAAGAGCAATGATGAAATAATGCAAGGTTTCATGGCCAAGACATAACATACTTTAATGAAGTGTTAAACTGAGTGGATCATTTCCATTGACAATAAAAAACCCTAATAGTAGAAAATAACATCAAGTAATGCTAACCATTTGCAAAACATAACACTTTCCAAACTAAGTCACAAAGTTCCAATTCACTAACCAAGCTAACTAAGGGAAAAAACTTTTTCAACAGGTCATCACTCCAGCCACTAATACAAATCCACTTAATTAATAACCTGCATTAGCCAGTCAACATGAGCAAAAACTTGGTCATTCACTCATTCAACAACTAACATAACCAACTAACTGAGTCAAGGATAACTAACTGAGTTAACTGCTAACTCAGTGAGCCAATGCTAACCAACTCCAAGCCTCCTCTAACAGAACCCAAACCTGATTCCAAGCCTAACAAAATCCAAACCTCACTCCTATTTAAACAAGTTCATCACCATCATTCTATCACTTTTTGGCATCACCTTCAAACTCACTCTCACTCTGCGGAATTTCTCCCTCACCACTCAATCACTCAAAGCTCTTTTTCTAAGCCATTAAAGCTTCACATTGAAGCTTCAAATTTCTTGATCTAGACCTCATCATTCACTGTTCATCATTCCCAAGTTCCAGAAGAAAGAAGAAGAAGAAGAAAGGAATAAGAGAGGAGGACGAATCGTGAAGAAGAAATCAGAAACTCACCTGAAAATTTTCCAGTCTCCTTCTTCGGTAAGTCAATCTTTCATCTTAGCTTTTTCATGCTTTCAAGTCACCAGAGTGTAGAATTTTGGGAGAGGAATTCAAGACCCATGGTGGTAGATGCCAATTCACCTTAGGTTCCATTTAATTTGCGCGCAACAATTTAGGGTTCTTCAATGAAATTCTTCAATTAGGATTGGACAAAAACGATCTCACAAAACCACCCCTAAATCAATCTCCAGCGCAACTTTGTGTGTCTGATGGTGATTTCAAACTTAGCTTAGGACACCACCTTCGCCAGCGGCAACCGCCCGCACGGTGGTGTACGACGGTTGGCCGGTGAATTGAACGTGAGAGGGAGGAAGTAGCGCGCGCATTTCAATTTGGTTCAAACTTGTTGACTTATACAAGTCAACATGTAACTGTGGATTCACCCCTTAATGGGTTTGGTGTCCTCCAGGCCCACTGAAGTTTGTTTCACACATTGCCATTTCACCTACACCCCCTATGAACATTGAGCCAAATGGAACCGGGCTTAGAGGAAGGCCCACTTGACATTTTTGTCTCTCAAACTGCTTCCTGGGACGCACCCCCCCCCCCTTAGCCAACAATCCAACAATGGGCTTGGCTTGAAGCCCACATAACAAATTCAGCTTCTCACCCCTTTCTTTGATTTACAACTCCCAACCAAATTCAATTTTATTTTATTTTTTAATTGATTTTTAATTTTGTAATTAACTTAACTAGATTAATGTTAAGTTAATTAGGTTAATTTTGGTATTAGTAAATTAAAATCTTGATTTTTTAGAATATTAGGTTAACATGGTTTTAATTAGGTTAAACTAGGTTTAATTAGAAATAATTAGATTTTGATTAAATTTAGGATATAGTGCAATTTCCACACATTAGGTTAAAATCAATCCTTAGGATTTAACCAACTTTAGACCATGGTTAAAATTTGATTTGAGATATTTGGACATATTTTGTAAATGACAATTTTGCCCTTTAGAGGAAATTTTAGGCTTTTACCTTTTAATGACATGATCCCTTAGGACTAGAATTTGACATTAAGATTGAATCATTTCCTAACAATTGTAGGTTCCCTTAGGGTTTGTACATAGAATTTCTTATCAATACTTTGATTAACATGCACACTTGGGACTTTTAACTTAGAGTTTTTAATCAACTTTATTCAATCAATGCATGATCCCTTATGGTAGTTTCTAACAATTACTAACTTATAGGTTAGGGTTAACCTAGTCCCCTAAACCGAAATAAACCCATGATTAAATTGATCAAAAGAAATTTTTATTAATTAAATCCTTTCAACTTGTATAACCCCACAGTCTAATTTGAGTGACCAAAAGACCCTTGGTCACTTAATAAGACTTTTCTTCCAAGTTGTGGAGCTCAAGGCCTCAAGTCATGAACGTCAATCAAGGCATCCTCAGTCATACCAAGAAGCGGATTATGCAAGCATATCAAAGGTGGCATCTTCAAAAGCTTGTCAAGTCAAGGTTAGAAGTGTGTGGTACGAGCCTTAAGCAATAGAGAGAGTGGGACTGGAGTATTCCTACCCCCATTCTGAATATCTTTGGGTATGGAACGTATGACCCAGCGGTCACCGTATTCACCTCTATTGATAGACTTTAGTGCAATTCGAATCGAATGACTGATAAGGTCTTCATCATCAACATAAGAAACAACTACAAAGATTCTTCTCTCTCCCCGTGAAAGTTAAGACCAGAATTACATGCCACGAGCCTTAAGTGGTAAAAAAGGAATGAGACTAGAGCTTTCCTACACTCATTCTGGATATCTTTGGGTTCGAGACGTTTGGCTCGTTTCTTATCGTATCCACCTTTACTCATAGACTTTATTATAATTTTTATCAAGTAACTATCAAGTCTATTCCACTCTTTCATTCTAATTATTCCAATTCAATCATTGAATCATCTTATTTTGTGTCAACCACCTTGTTTTCAGTCTTAGTGGGCTAAACTACGAAAGCTCTAATTTCCTTATTGCACTATAAGGTTACGTAGGTAAGAAACCCAGTTTCTTCGGGAGCTATATCTTATTTATCAACCTAAATTCTCTATCCAATCAATCATTCTCCATCATACTATCTTTTTGAGATGAATCATATTTCTCTTTGGACTCCTTGTTTATCCCTTTAGGATGTCCTAACGACAGTCCACCTCATCAATCGAGAGTTGTTTAGGCTACAACCCCAAACACTTAATTCAGTCTTTCATTTTGGCTTTACCCTATAGTGGCGGCCTGCTGGTCCACGTATCGGTAAATGCATACCTTGCTCTTTGATTAAGAGTTTATCCCCTTCTTGGATCCAAGATACTATCCTTCTTTGATCTCGAACTATTTTTCCCTAGCGAGTGATACCATTCTTTGCACTACAATCATTCCTTGAATTGGTATTTGTCTTGTGAGCCCCCGTTGCTTAGACAAATGTCTCTCTTTCTTTCCTCGTAGTTCCGAACTACGATTGCTCTGAATTTCTCATTGCACGATGAGAATATGTAGGCACGAGGATGCGAATCCTTGGTGATCATACTTATAATTATTCCTCTTCCGCCTCAGGGCATCATTCATATCTTTCACTATCCATTACCTACCTTTGATCATGAATCGTTCACCCAGTGACATATTATTCCTTTGACATCGAAATACACTTTCTTTGGGATTCCATCTACACCCTTTTAGGACACATAATGTAGTCCACCTTTCTACCTAGAGTTGTTTGGGCTACAACCCCAAACATCTAATTCCTTCCTTTTTTGGCTAAACACCCTATAGTGGCGGCCTATTGGTCCACGTGTCGGTTTAAGTTGTTTCCATATATGGTAGAAATGTCATTCCTCTTATGGATTCCAATACACTTTCACCTTTCGATTTCGAATAATACTTCTTCAGTCACTTATCACCAAATATTCAATTTTGTGACTTTGGTCACTTCGTTCCATTCATCTCCATAATACACTCATATTCTACCTTCTTTCACTCCATGTGATATACCAGTTACTTTTGAGCCAAATGCACTACTTGTTTGTGCTCGTTCTTGTGTCACCTTTTGAACCAAGAGATGTTTGGGCTACAACCTCAAACACTTAATTCCTTCCTTTTTGGCTTTACCTTATAGTTATAGCCTGCTAGTCCACGTATTGGTAATAGCCACCTTACTTTTGGGTTCATCTTTTCACCCTTGTTGGAGTTCAAAACACTATTCTTTGGTTTATACCATACCTTGATCACCATTCTTTTCACCTCCCACTTCTAGTTCCTTGAACTACGAAGCTCTTAATTCCTCATTGCACTATGAGGATACGTAGGCATGAGGGCCCCAATCCTCACCCAGCATATTATCTATTTCCTTTCCTTTTCCCCCATTCTTTTGCGAGTAATCTTTAGATAACACCTATTCGAGTGAGAACAATTAAAACAGTTCCCATGGAGTACCATAGATGTTTGGGGTGCTAATACTTTCCTCTTGCATTACCGACTTCCTTATCCAACATATCTCTTTTCCCCGGATTTTATCGATGTTTTCTCTTTTCTTTGGGGATAAATAAAGTTCAATGGCGACTCTGTTGTATGTTCGAGCGTGCGATACGTTCGGATATATTTCCGCTAGCTTCAGGGAGGAATTTTATCAAATTAAAATCATTTATTCATTTTGGGAGATGAAATGTACATTTCATCAATCCTCTAAATCCAATGATTTTAATCCAACAAAAGTCAAATCAACCTTGACCAAGGCCCAAACACATATTCAAACTTCACAAGTCAATGAAAATGGCTCAACATTATTTCTACACAATTAATCAATTAAAAATCAAATTAAAAATGCATTTAAATTAAATTTAGTTTGGTCAAAATCTAAAACCTCTTTAAAACACCGAATAAATGGGCAAGAGATTTATCCTAGGTCAAACAAGGTCAAATGACCTTAGACAAAAAATTTCATAATTTTTGAAAAGTCGGAAGTATTTTTAAACAATTAAAAAAATTCACAAAAACAATTAATTCATGAAAAATATCAAAATTAATCCAAAAAATAATTTTAATTCAGAAAATGAAAGAGGAAAATATTAAAAGATTTTTGGTGAAAGTCCCATATTTTTTGGATTAAAAATGAAATTAATATGAATTAATCAAAATAAGTAGATTAAACACAAAAATTAAAAAATCAAAAAAAGGAGGGCCATCAGATCTCCCTCATTAATTGAGGTGGAAGATCTGACGGTCAAGCACGTGCATTCCACAAACACCTTAGTCAACTGCGCCACACGCTTAGTAATCAAATTGGATGCGTGAGATTAAAATATTTCAAACAGATTATGTGGCTGAGATGTGTGACAACACATCACCGGAGATAGGGCTCCGGTCTTCTTCTACGGTGGACCTCACTGGACTGGTTCACCACCAACCATCACCAAAATAAACAAAAAAATACATGGATTTAAATAAAAAATGCTCAGGAGCTCGAATCTGACCTCAACTTTCTCCAATTCCAGTATATAAAAAGATATAGGGATTTGAATTTTGAGGATCGTGAACTAAGTTGCTTCGATTTGACCTCAAAGCAACTCAATCTTCTTGCCTACATTGATAGGACTTCAGACAACCAAAAATCACAAATAATGATGAATAATTGAGGGAGAATCGAAGATAAGAAAATTCTGAAAATTCACCTTCAATTGAGCTTCAGATTGGCACGATCTTGATTCTAGTTGTGCTTGGCCTTGCTTCAGATGCTTGTTGGAAGTGATTAGGATCAAGGAAAGACCTGGACTCTTGGAGTTTCAATCTCAAAATAGATGGAGATTTGAAACTCGATTTTCAAAGAAAACCTTCAAGAGTATCCTGCAATGGTGAGGGTTTGGGATTGCAGGCTCAAAGCATGGGCATGAGGTCCTTAATTCTGAGCACTAAGGGTCTTATTTATAGCCAAGGAGATTCATTTCCACACACTTCCAATTTTGGCCAATTTTGAGAAATTCCCATGCATGATTGCATGGGT
Source organism: Lathyrus oleraceus (assembly GCF_024323335.1). Taxonomy (NCBI): domain Eukaryota; kingdom Viridiplantae; phylum Streptophyta; class Magnoliopsida; order Fabales; family Fabaceae; genus Lathyrus; species Lathyrus oleraceus. The sequence goes on along the minus strand of NC_066579.1, from coordinate 243,868,712 downwards.
GTGTGATAGACCCATCAAGTGAAGTAATCAGGTCCAAAAATGAGTGAGGATCATGCTGAAATCATGTTACAAATCCATGCAATCGTGTATGAAAATTGGAAGTGGAAATCATCCAAATGGTTCTTCATGTTGCATCCATGCGCAAGTCCTTCATCCTTAGGCCAAATGACATGATCTTGAACTTTTTAGAAAGGTGAGATCAAGGGGAACAACTTTAATGTTGAACCCTTTTTTATTTGAAGCTTGGATTATGATGAATTTTGAGGTGGACGTTTGGCAAATCAAACATATTTGCAAATTTTCTAAGTCCCAAGTCAAATGTTCACTTCTTCTAACTTGAATAACTTTTGTATGGACTTCAAATGAGAAAATTTCCTTCTTCAAAGTTGTAGGTCTTTCAAACCTCTTAAATGTTTTCACAAATTTGACCTCATTTGGATTTGGCATGAAGGAGTTATGCATTTTAGAAGGGGAGGAAAATCAATTGTTCAATGGTATTGGCCCAAAATGACCTATAGTGTTTCCTCTTGGCACATGCATTTGCAAGTTGAATTTGAACTTCCTCAAAACATAAAAGTTTAATTATACATCTTGAATTTGATCATGGAATTTGAATGGCTTTCATATCGTACAAATTGAGCAAGTTATGGTCTTGGGAAGTTGACCTTCAAACTAGGGTTCAGACAAAATGACCTATAATCTTTCACCATAAAAAATGACTTTCCATAAAAAAACTAGCTCTTTACTTCGACATGAAAGTTGTTTGGAATATCATTTTGAGTAACGTTTCTCTTAGAATAATTTTCATATAACAAATATTGTAGGAGATAGGGTCTAGGGAACCCCCGTTTTGACTAGTTGACTTTCTCTGGTCAACCACCATGAATTAACTTGCTAGCTTGGCATTCTCTTGACTTTTGGGACCAATGGAGGGTCATATATGCATAATATGATTTAATGTAAAGTATCCCTTGAAATATTTGATCAATTATTGAAGAAGTCATACAAGATACCCAAATGAATTAAGGTTTCCAAGGCAAACCAACTCCAAACTCTTGATGATTTCTTGATCAAAATAACATGTGAAGATCATGGGGATCCATATATGATGCTGTCATACCCCAAAAATTACCCATCATTTTTCCTAAAAAAAAAAAAAAAAAAAAAAAAAACGAATAAAAAAACGAAAAAAAAAGAGAAAAAAAAAAAGAAAAAAAAAGAGAATTTTTTTTTTTAATTAATTAATTAATTAATTAATTAATTAATTAAATAATTAAAATAAATAAATAAATAAAATATAACAAATTATTTTGGACTTGGGTCTCCCTCATTCCAAGCCCATTACCCACGAAATTAGTCTATAAATACTGAAGTTTCAGTAGGGGGAGTGAGACTTGGAGTTTTCACTGGGAGATTCACTGGAGAAAGAAGGAAGAGAAGCAAAACACTCTGAGGTTTCCTTGGAACAAAACCTTGAGGAAAAAGAAAGAGAGAGAACAGAGAAGAACGGATAGAAACTTTGGCATAGGAACCCTGCCTACCCGGAGAATTCAGAGTAAAGAAACCCTGAAGGCAGCCCATCTGCACCGAAGCCATCGCCGTCCAATTCCCGCTGCCTAACTTATTCCGATACTACAAGTGGTCAATCCCTTCAACCTTGAATTGGCAAACAGGTTTGCGTATCTCTATTGTTTATACTTTCAATTGGCCATATCTACATGTATAATGCATCATGATTAAATGTTGATATATAATTTGCTTTCGTATGGGAATTTAAATATGCCTGAATACCCTGAATGTTTGACCATGTTATTCTTGTGATAAAATGCCATAAAATTCAAAGTTCCTAACATGGGGCTGTTTTCAAATTCAAAATCCGTGGCCTTCGCTAGGCGAGGCAGAGGCGAACGAGACAGTACCTGATTCTTCTAGTCTGTTTTTTTTATGTTTTTATCATAGCCATGCATTATTCATCCTATCCTATTTATTGTTGTGATATTTCTCCGGTGTAATCTTCGATTGCACCCTGATTTGGTGTTCTGACATGTTTCTTTTTTTGAGTTTCGTAAAGGTTCACATATCCCAGGAAAAGGTTATTGGCTAGGTATTCCACTTTATTTGTGGGATACCCTTGTGGAGTTTCACCCTAAATTAATTTTTTAATGTATTAATTTCTAATGTATTAATTTTTTAATATATTATTTTTAATAATTTTAATGTGGAGTTTCATCCTAATTATATAATTAATTGTAAAACTTTGCCTTTGAATAAGTGATCTTGGACCTCTCTTTGTTGCCTTACGATTACGATATTACGGTCATGTCCCGCGAACGTGGGGATACCCTTAGCAAAGACCCTTCGGTTAAATCATCATAAAATAAATTATAGTCCCTCGGATGTTGCCTTCGAATATACAACTTTGTCCCTCGATGACCCTCCGATGTTGCCTACGGTTAAATGATGATAGTCCCTTCGAATGCTAAGGTATCCTCATAACTGTTGCCTTCAATGACCAATCGATGACCCTACGATGACCCTTTTACATCCAAAGGATAAAACTACTTATTTCTCAATAATAAGGACAGTTTTACCCTCATAAGGATAGGAAATGCCCGTAAAGACCTTGGGTCGGTATAACTCTTAATTGCTGGCTCACAACTTAAAACATTTTTTTTGCACCTCACACCTTTCAAAATGCCTTTAGAAAATCACCACTTGGTATACATTCATACTAGAATCATTACCGAGTTATATTTTTCTAAACAATTTTCAAAACTAAAACGGGATAACCACTTTGTATACATTCATACAAGAATCATTACAAAGTTAAATTCTCTTTTCAAAACAATTTTCCAAACAATTCACAAACACTTTTTTAGACAAAAATAATATAAGTGATCGAGCAATTAAGAGCCCATGGATAACCATGGATACAAAGGGTGCTAACACCTTCCCTTTGTATAATGTACCTCCCGAACCCAAAATCTAAATTAAGGTTTTTCCTGTTCTTTTCCACCTTTCCTTATTGGATAAAAGAAAAGTCGGTGGCGACTCTTGCTAACCGCGACATTGCGATTAAAACCACAAAAAAGTCCAGTTCACCGTATGACAGAACTGGCGACTCTGCTGGGGATCCTAAATATTTAAAAAGAGAGGTTACCTTAAAAACAAGATCACTTATTCAATTTGTCTGATTTATTTTTAAGGGATTGCTTGGGTATGTTATGCTTGAGTGAAAGATCCTACACCCGGATCTAGTGTACCTTAGGTAAGTAGCAAGAGATCATCGCGACTGTCCGGCGTATACTGGAATGGTCAAAATGATGGCTACGGTTAATGTGGCACTTTGGATGTCCTGATGTTCCTCATGTTAGTTGAGGAAATATTTGGCATTCGCGTGGTGTCATAAAAGCATTAACCAGACCTTTAGAACCCTAATTGACTCATCCTGGCCATTAGAAAGTAGTGAGATAAGTGGCTTCGGTTCCGACTGGAGTTGGTTGAGACTCGATACTACACTCTTTGAGATTGGACTTTAGGGAAGCTTCGGTCAACCACTTGGTGTTGCACTGAAGTGGACTTAAGGAAAGGTCAATGATTTGAGATCCTTCTAGAACCCGGTTACTATTCTAAGACAGGTTGAACCAACCAAACTTCAGTGGGGAGGGTATTTACCTATGGAACTCACGCAAGCCTTAAAACCTAGGAATGATTGTTGTGTGACTTGCTTGTGCTTGTTATTTATCTAACAACATGACATCATAACAACATAACATCATAACATCATGGCATTGTACTAACCATTTCAAGGATTTAGGGATTTAACTCTGCTAAAAAAAAAACAGAAAAAACAAAAACAAAAGCAAAAACAAAAGAGAAAAGAAAAAAAAAGCTCTTTTTGTTAGTTTATGCAAAGTTAAATCCCGAAAGTCCTTGAAAACATTTCATACATTGCATTGCATCGCATAACAGGTATTCTAAAGGATCAGTGTTCTCACGATTTTCCTATCAAACAGATTCCAGCAGATTCAAACAGATTGAACAATGGCTCTCGAACAAACTGTCAAAGATCTCCAGGCCCAGAATGCTCAATTCCAGGAAATGATGCTGAGCTTATCTAAGGGGCAGGAAGAACTGAAAGCTCTTTTGATGGAGAAGAAGAAGGACCAGAAACCGGTGGGTTACATCAACCCGGGGAGAAGGCTTAAGGGACAGGTTACAGGAGTCAAGATTAGAATTCCGAAGGATTCAGAAGAAGAGACCGAGAATGATTCGGAAGATGAGAATCCTAATCTCGTCAATTCTGAGGACGACGATGAAGATTATGAACATGAACAGTACTCTCCGAAGGATGATAAGTACAAGTTGCTGGAAGAACGTATGCTAGCTATGGAGGGGCAGAAAGTGCCCGGTCTGGATTTCGAAAACTTGGGTCTGGTCTCTGATGTGGTCATTCCCTGCAAATTCAAGGTTCCCATTTTCACTAAGTATGGTGGTGCCTCTTGTCCTCAGATGCATCTAAGGGCTTATGTGAGAAAGATTCAGCCGCACACTACTGATAAGAAACTGTGGATCCATTTCTTCCAAGAGAGTCTGTCTGGCACACAGTTAGAGTGGTATTATCAGCTTGAGAGCTCTAACATCCGCACATGGACTGATTTAGCAACAGCTTTCTACAAGCACTACCAGTATAATTCTGAGTTAGCGCCTACTCGGCTACAGCTACAAAATATGACTATGGGCTCTAAAGAAAGTTTCAAAGAATATGCTCAAAAGTGGAGAGATTTGGCTGGCAGAGTCAAACCCCCTATGACTGATCGAGAGTTAGTGGACATGTTCATGGGTACACTGACTGGCCCATTCTACAGCCATCTACTGGGAAGTTCCTCGTCAGGTTTCACTGAACTTATCTTGACAGGTGAACGGGTTGAAAGCGGCATTCGAAGTGGAAAGATACAGGCAGCTACTTCTGCAAGCACCAAAAAGTCCTATCAGGGAAAGAGTGAATCAAATGCTGTGTATAGTGAGAGGAAGCATAACAAGAAGAATCGTGACCATACTGTTGGGGCAGTTACAATTGCCGCACCGCCATCTCAGAACTTCCAACACAGACAAGACAGGTCGAGAAGACAGTTTACCAAGATCAATATGACTTTAACCCAAGCACTGCAGAGTATGTTAAAGGCCAATTTGATTACCCTCAGAGGCCCTCCTGCAAATCCCAACACTACTTCTCCTCGTTATAATCCCAACGCCAGGTGTGCCTATCACTCCGATAGCCCCGGGCATGATACGAATGATTGCTGGTTGTTGAAGAACAAGATTCAGGATATGATCGACGCTGGAGAAATTGAATTTGATCCTCCGGCGACCCCCAATGTCATCACAGCACCTATGCCTAATCATGACCAGAATGTTAATGTTGTGGACGACAATTCTCACGTTACTGACGTTACTGATTTAGCATCTCCTCTCCTGATCGTTAAGAAGAATTTATTGCAAGCTGGTTTATTTCCAGGTTGTGCTGAAGATTGTGATCTCTGTGTACTCCGACCCAATGATTGTTTGAAGTTGAAGAACGGCATTCAACGGCTGATGGATGATCGTACAATTCTATTCGAAAGGGTTCCTAAGGTGGACAACTCTATTGAAGAGGTATCTGTGATTGCTAGGTCCAAAGCTCCAGTGAAGATTACCGCTACTAGAGTGCCTGTGAAGATTACCGCTGAGCCCAAAGTGGCTCCCCTGATTATTACCGCACCTGGCCCCGTGCCATATTCCTCCAGCAAAGCTATTCCGTGGAACTATGGAGGCGACGTTTACATCCATGGCATAAAGCAAGTTGGTAGTTCTGCTAATCCTAATGATATTGTGGGGACTAGTAAAGTTACTCGAAGTGGAAGGATCTACTCCCCAGAAATCTCACCTCCCGCTCCCGAAATTCGAGGAAAAAGACCAGTCAATCCTCCTCAGTCAGAGACATCGGTCGAAGTTACTTCTGAAGATGTTGCCAAACAGGAAATGGAAGAGATGCTGAAAATCATCCGTAAGAGCGATTTTGATGTAGTGGAACAATTGGGGCATACTCCGTCTAAAATCTCAATGTTGTCCTTGTTATTATCCTCTGAATCCCATGCCAATGCATTGATGAAATTCTTGAAGACCGCTCATGTGCCGCAAGAAACATCCGTCGATCAATTCGAACATTATGTTGCTAATTTGACTGTTGACAATGGCCTAGGCTTTTCCGATGCTGACCTGACGCCAGCAGGAAAGAATCACAATAAAGCTCTGCATATCTCCATCGAGTGTGAGGGGATCACCCTGGCTCACGTGTTGATCGACAACGGCTCTTCCTTGAATGTGCTCCCGAAAGCTGTACTCGATAAATTTGACTACAAAGGCATTGAACTGAAACCTAGTGATGTTGTGGTGCGTGCTTACGATGGTGCGAAGAGTGTTGTCTATGGTGAAGTGGTTCTCCCTATCAAGATAGGACCTCAAGTCTTCAACACTACCTTTCACGTGATGGACATTCGTCCCGCCTACTCCTGCTTGTTGGGGCGCCCTTGGATCCATGGGGCAGGTGCGGTAGCTTCGTCGCTTCATCAAAAGCTGAAGTACCCAATAGCAGGCATGGTTGTCACTGTATGTGGAGAAGAAGAGTATATTGTCAGTAGTGTGCAAGCCTTCAAATACGTCGAGATGGATGGTGAATTCTTTGAGACTCCTTCTCAGTCATTTGAAGTGGTTCCTCCACCCAGTCCTGTCCTTAAGCCAACTCCCCTTGTGCCCAAGGTTGTTCGTGCTCCCCCTGTCATGATCTCTCTGAAAGATGCTCAAGCCGCGATTGAAAATGGTGCTCGTGCTGGTTGGGGTCAACTGATCAATGTACCGTACAAGTCTGATAAAGCTGGCCTGGGGTTTAACTCTGGAAAGATAGTCAAAAATCAGATTAATGCTATGGAAGATGCTGATAGTGATTGCGACTTGGATAGCTGGATTTTCCCAACAATTGGTGACGGACTCAACAATTGGAAGACTGAAGACATTATCCCGATTTCCTTTAGTCAGGAGTAATTGTTATTGTTTATTCTAGAATTGCAAATTTTAATTTTCTTTTACAATCAAACTTCTTAAAACATTGTGTCTATGCCCGAGGCACAATGGCTAATTTGTTAGGGGTTTGTCATTTTCATAAGCATATTCATATTCAATAGATCAATGGACTTTTTGCATTCAAATATTGCGCTCTTTATCTTTCCTGTCATTTTTCAAACAAGCTATGTTTCTTGCACACACTCACGTAACAATTTGCCGATCCATATCCACTCTGGATCCTGTTGGTAATGACTCTGCTACTGTTCATTATGACTTTGAAAATCCGATCTACCAAGCCGAGGATGGAAGCGAGGAAGATTGTGAAGTCCCTGGAGAACTTGCCCGACTACTGCAAGAAGAAAAGACTATACAGCCGCATGAGGAATCAATTGAAATTGTAAATCTGGGTACTGAAATAAACAAGAAAGAAGTCAGAGGTTTCTTGGGGCACTCGAATTACATTGCCCGATTCATTCCACACTTGACTGCTACCTGCAAACCCATCTTCAAATTACTGAGACAAAATCAAGAGATGGTATGGAATGATGAATGCCAAGAAGCTTATGACAAAATCAGGAAATATCGCCAAGAACCTCCAGTTCCGATGCCACCAGTTGAAGGAAGACCTTTAATTACGTATTTGACCGTGTTAGAAAATTCAATGAGGTGTGTTGGGGCAACATGACGAGTCTGGTCGAAAAGAGCATGCCATATACTGCCTTAGCAAAAGGTACCGACTGTGAAACAAGATACTCACAGCCCGAGAAAGCTTGCTGTGCTTTGGCCTGGGCTGCTCGCCGACTAAGACAGTATATGTTGAATCATACCACCTTATTGACTTCTAAGATGGATTCTATCAAATACCTATTTGAGAAACCTGCTGTCTCCTGAGAGAATTATCACTAACAATGGCACTAATTTGAACAACAAGATGATTACTGAACTTTGCACGCAGTTCAAAATAAAACACCATAACTCTTCTCCGTACCGGCCAAAGATGAACGGCGCTGTAGAAGCGGCTAATAAGAATATTAAGAAGATTATACAAAAGATGACGGTAACATACAAAGACTGGCATGAGATGTTACCATTTGCTCTTCATGGTTATCGTACTTCCGTGCGAACTTCGACAGGGGCAACTCCTTTCTCTTTAGTCTACGGAATGGAAGCCGTTTTACCAGTGGAAGTTCAGATTCCCTCTCTAAGGATCATGAAAGAGGCGGGCTTAGACGAGGACGAATGGATTCAGACTCGACTCGATCAGATAAATTTGATGGATGAGAAGAGACTTGCGGCTGTATGTCACGGGCAGATATATCAGAAGCGCATGACCAGGGCATTCAACAAAAAGGTCAAGAGACAAGTGTATCAAATTGGCGACTTGGTAATCAAACGCATCATCCTACCACAAACTGACCCCAGAGGCAAATGGACTCCCACATACGAAGGGCCATTTGTAGTTAAGGAGGTATTCTCTGGTGGAGCCATGATACTCGCTACTATGGATGGTGAAGACGTCCCACATCCCGTGAACGCGGACATAGTTAAAAAATACTACGCATAAAAGAGACCCGCTAGATCGACGTATCTAGGCAAAAGTAAGGGCATCCCGGCGAACCAAAAGGGTTCGGGCAAAATTAGGGATATATAAAAAAAATGTACACCCGGCAAGTCGAAAACCTGAAAAGGCGGCTTGGGCAAAAAAGGGTATCCTGGTGGACTGAAAACCTGAAAAGGCGGTCCAGGCAAAAATTAGGGATTAAAGCGTATGACTATGTCCCGTTCTCAGTCAACTTTCATCCAAGTTCGAGGGACTGACCAAGCCAATCACTTCTATCCGACAGCAAGGGATGAGATGCTCGAAGACATAATGACAGTAGTAGGCTTAAAATCAATAGGACTTCTTCCACATAGCTTTCTCTTTGTTTTCGACAATTTCCTCTTACTAGGATTTCTGTCTCCTTGTACACAAATTGCCTGTTTATAGGCCTCCTTTCAAAATCAATACAACCCTCTTTCAAAAAAAAGATGCTTTTGTTTTTACTTTTCTGTTTTGGTTGCGTAAATGTCCATTGATTTAATTTGAATTAATATGTGCATTTGAATATGATAAATGTTTACCAAAATATATGCGTAGAATAGCAATAGCAATTACTACCCGACTTCAGGATCGAGGAGAAGGTCTAACCATGCTTCCAATGAATCCGCTACCAATTCTATTCCCCCAGCAAGTCTGTTATTCCTCAGAAGAAATTAGCAGTATTCCCCGGCACAGCCAGTTACTCCCCAACAGAGGTCGGCATCATCAGACAGATTGATCATCTCATCCATCCTCAGCCAAGATCTGTGGAATATTTCTACCATCAGACAGAATCAAGACCCCCCTGCCGAGAAAGGGTCATCGTTACAAATATCTCCAATCAGTAGATGGGGATTTATTTTCCCCAGTAGAGTCCCCAAGCAGAACTTCTCATACGCATAACTCATTCATTACATCATTTCACAGCATACGCATGCATACAACATTCGCATTTATTTTAGCATAACACGAAACATCTCATACATCATGACATAGCATGAAGCTAACTTTTCTTTGCAGGTTATTTATCCTCCTGATATAGTCAAAATAAAAGGTTCATTCAGACAGACACCTTTATCAATCACATTCAAGATTCAGATACATATTTCAAATACAGTTCATGGGAACATTCATTCTGACAACACTTCGATATCCTCCTAACGATGGCATCTCTAAGCCCATCCCAGACATTTATTGCAAGTACAACATATACAGGTTATCAGATACAGCCTAACGTACGGTTCATTCTGATTCAGCCCAACATATGACTTCTTCAGCAACTCCAATGCGGTCTAACGTACGACCCATTTGGACCTTCAAATCCTCAGATGCTGCCTAGCGTACGGTACATTCAGGGGTGTAGTCTAGCGTACGACTACTTTCTTCTTCGGATACAGCCTAACGTACGGCTCATTCTGCAACTCAGATACGATCTAGCGTACGATCCATTCTAAACTCCAGCAACTCCAACGCGGTCTAACGTACGACCCGTTTGGATCTTACAACCCTCAGATGCTACCTAACGTACGGTACATTTCTGAAGTGTAGTCTGGCGTACGACTACCGCTTTCATCATCAGATGCGGCCTAACAGACGACTCATTCTGCGACGGTCTAACGTACGACCCGTTCGGATGTCCATCCCCTCAAATGCTACCTAACATACGGTACATTTCTGAAGTGTAGTCTAACGTACGACTACCCCTTTCGTCATCAGATTCAGCCTAACGTACGGCTCATTCTGCAACTCAGATACGATCTAGCGTATGGTCCATTCTGATCCTTTATCCCCAACAGCATATGACACACTCCGACTCCCCAGCGAAGTCGGCAGCCTAATGGATGACTCATTATTCGGTCTAACGTACGACCCAGTGTGGCACCCATGTCTTCAAATTGGCCTAATATACGGCGCGATCTGAAGCTTTCGTCATCAAACCTCCCGGATGGCATCTTTAAGCCCATCTCCATCAAGACCAACTGTCGATTCTCAAGTGCAAATTTTTGGGGCATTCTAGTGTTCAATAATCTTCCACCTCCAGACCACGAATGGCATACACGCCATCCTAACTCTCTCGGTTCAAGAATATTAAACAGGGGCAGCTGTCATACCCCAAAAATTACCCATCATTTTTCCTAAAAAAAAAAAAAAAAAAAAAAAAAAAAAAAAAAAAAAAAAAAAAACGAAAAAAAAAACGAAAAAAAAAAAAGAGAAAAAAAAAAAAAAAAAAAAGAGAATTTTTTTTTTAATTAATTAATTAATTAATTAATTAATTAATTAAATAATTAAAATAAATAAATAAATAAAATATAACAAATTATTTTGGACTTGGGTCTCCCTCATTCCAAGCCCATTACCCACGAAATTAGTCTATAAATACTGAAGTTTCAGTAGGGGGAGTGAGACTTGGAGTTTACACTGGGAGATTCACTGGAGAAAGAAGGAAGAGAAGCAAAACACTCTGAGGTTTCCTTGGAACAAAACCTTGAGGAAAAAGAAAGAGAGAGAACAGAGAAGAACGGATAGAAACTTTGGCATAGGAACCCTGCCTACCCGGAGAATTCAGAGTAAAGAAACCCTGAAGGCAGCCCATCTGCACCGAAGCCATCGCCGTCCAATTCCCGCTGCCTAACTTATTCCGATACTACAAGTGGTCAATCCCTTCAACCTTGAATTGGCAAACAGGTTTGCGTATCTCTATTGTTTATACTTTCAATTGGCCATATCTACATGTATAATGCATCATGATTAAATGTTGATATATAATTTGCTTTCGTATGGGAATTTAAATATGCCTGAATACCCTGAATGTTTGACCATGTTATTCTTGTGATAAAATGCCATAAAATTCAAAGTTCCTAACATGGGGCTGTTTTCAAATTCAAAATCCGTGGCCTTCGCTAGGCGAGGCAGAGGCGAACGAGACAGTACCTGATTCTTCTAGTCTGTTTTTTTTATGTTTTTATCATAGCCATGCATTATTCATCCTATCCTATTTATTGTTGTGATATTTCTCCGGTGTAATCTTCGATTGCACCCTGATTTGGTGTTCTGACATGTTTCTTTTTTTGAGTTTCGTAAAGGTTCACATATCCCAGGAAAAGGTTATTGGCTAGGTATTCCACTTTATTTGTGGGATACCCTTGTGGAGTTTCACCCTAAATTAATTTTTTAATGTATTAATTTCTAATGTATTAATTTTTTAATATATTATTTTTAATAATTTTAATGTGGAGTTTCATCCTAATTATATAATTAATTGTAAAACTTTGCCTTTGAATAAGTGATCTTGGACCTCTCTTTGTTGCCTTACGATTACGATATTACGGTCATGTCCCGCGAACGTGGGGATACCCTTAGCAAAGACCCTTCGGTTAAATCATCATAAAATAAATTATAGTCCCTCGGATGTTGCCTTCGAATATACAACTTTGTCCCTCGATGACCCTCCGATGTTGCCTACGGTTAAATGATGATAGTCCCTTCGAATGCTAAGGTATCCTCATAACTGTTGCCTTCAATGACCAATCGATGACCCTACGATGACCCTTTTACATCCAAAGGATAAAACTACTTATTTCTCAATAATAAGGACAGTTTTACCCTCATAAGGATAGGAAATGCCCGTAAAGACCTTGGGTCGGTATAACTCTTAATTGCTGGCTCACAACTTAAAACATTTTTTTTGCACCTCACACCTTTCAAAATGCCTTTAGAAAATCACCACTTGGTATACATTCATACTAGAATCATTACCGAGTTATATTTTTCTAAACAATTTTCAAAACTAAAACGGGATAACCACTTTGTATACATTCATACAAGAATCATTACAAAGTTAAATTCTCTTTTCAAAACAATTTTCCAAACAATTCACAAACACTTTTTTAGACAAAAATAATATAAGTGATCGAGCAATTAAGAGCCCATGGATAACCATGGATACAAAGGGTGCTAACACCTTCCCTTTGTATAATGTACCTCCCGAACCCAAAATCTAAATTAAGGTTTTTCCTGTTCTTTTCCACCTTTCCTTATTGGATAAAAGAAAAGTCGGTGGCGACTCTTGCTAACCGCGACATTGCGATTAAAACCACAAAAAAGTCCAGTTCACCGTATGACAGATGCTTATAACCAATTTAAACCAATTCTTGATTGAGATCCTTTTATTGAGGGTCTTAAACCCTAGATATGAGCTCGATGGAGCATAGGTGAGCATACACATCTCCTACAAAAGCAACAAACTATACATTGACATATTTTTGGGATTTTGGTTAGTAAATAATGAAAAACAAAGTATGATACAATCAAAATGTGCTTGGTGATCTCTCCCAATGCAAACCCAATGAATGGATGGGTAAGGAGAATGCCAAGGTGTGATCCCAATGCTAATGCATATGATGAGATAACATGAGGGATCTTAGGGTCAAAATTGGGGTCTTACAATGGGCACAAGCTGATAATCATGAAAAGTGAAGCAACTATGAAGAGGGTCATAAAACTATACCAAGACACTCAAAATTCCTTCCACCATATCAGTGGATAGTACGGACAAAAGCTTCCCATGATGTTGCTTGAAGTCCAAGTGATCTAATACAAAGGATGACAACTTTCTTAACTCCTTCAAATTAAGATATCTGAAATTGTACTTTTTAGTATTCCTCCGTCCATAATCCATGGTCTGAAAATTATTTGCAAATAAGACCTTAGTTCCCTTGAAAATATATTGGTGTGATGAACGTTATGATGCTCATGAATACATGAATGCGATAATCACACACAAGGGATCACACACAAGGCAAAAACAAACAAAGGTCATGGGAGGGATCAAGACGTCATCGAAACCATCCACTTTGGTGGATTATGGTTTTCACCTTATCAACACCCAAGTTCCATTGATATTGATGAGACCGATTGGATCAACCAAGAATCAAAGGGTTTGTTGTGACTCACGAGCATGAAGTCGGGTTCAGAACCATCCCAAAGGAGTGTACTACGGATAAAAACCTATAGAGCATGTTCTAACAAGTTCCTATAGTCGTGATCCCTTCTATCGGATACTATAGGTTTAGATGACTGACTCATCAACCCATAGTATTCTCAAGAGAAAATCGCATGAGTGTAGTATTGCGTAACAACTGTTATCAAGTCTACACTTGAACAGTCTCCGCACTACATCCTAAATAGGCCAAGTTGGGTTATATGTTCTATGGTCCTCAGTTTCTCGGACTCCCAGGTCGAAAAAAGTAATGCATATCCACGATTTACTCATGTGACATTAGTAATTCCAAGGGGGTCTCCACTGAGTATACGGGTCTAAAGACAACTCGTTAAGTACTACTCCACACGATTCGAACATGACTATACCATCCTCCTATCTTAATTGCACTCAAGTTCGGGTTAGAACTTATCTCACCACTCAGAGATCACCAAGCACAACATACATATTATATCACACAAATAATATATACAAACAAGCAAACATCGAATATCAACAAAATATTGCCTACATAAAATTAGGTTAAACGCACTGAGGACTATTCTCCCCAGCAGAGTCACCACTTTTTATCTGTAGTGGTGCACTCATGACCCTCGAGCTATGGATAAATCCGACGTCAATTGAAAAATCAGAGTCACCATCACACCCTATTTGTTTCTAAAGGAAAAGGGAAAAGTACGAACAAAACCCAAAGATAAGAAGTTTTCAAATCTAAACTAATAAAATGCCAGAGATTACAAGTAAAGGGGCTGGTTACACATAGGGAAGGTATTAGCACCCAAAGTGTCATATGTACTCCTAGGGAGCCCTTTTTGTGTGCAAGTGTTTTTGTTGAAAAGATGTTTGATAAAAATGGAATGGGGGGATGAGAAAATAATTCATTAGTTATATTTTTTTGTTTGACAAGACCTTTGGTCTTATGCCTACATACCAACATAAAAATGAGGGATCAAAACCCCGTAGTTGGTGGTAAAAATTTCAAAGAAGTTGGTGAAATGATTTTAACAAAAATTTACCAGAGAAAAGCACAAAGATGGCCAATGATTTGAATGGGGTTGCTAGTTCTTTTTGCCTTATTGAAATTAAAGCCAATATAGTTAAGTTCATTCACATGTTTGATTTAAGAAAAAAGTTTAAAATTTCAATGGCATAAGGCCAAAGTTTCTAGTTATTAAAACATGTCTAAAATGAAAACACAAACAAAGAAGGTTTTGAAAAGAGGGAGAGATTTAGAAATTAAAGAAGTGGGAGGAGATGAAGAGGTTATCCTATACAAAAATTAAAAGTTAAGAGTTGAAAAGATCTAACCAATGGGATGCAATCCATAAGACAAGAATGTCAGATAGAAACCCATTTTCCTTTGGACTTTTGAGCAAGCAACAAGCATAAGAAATATACAAGAAAACCATATGAAGACCAAGGCATCATATAAAGATAGCCATAATATCCAAGCAAGCACTCCAATAGCAAGTAGTCTTTAGTCTCTTCAAATGTATCAGGTGAAAATATTCCTTGGAAAATTCTCAGGAACAATCATCAGATATCAACAATAATAACAGTATAACAATCAATCATAGAGACAAAGTAGAAGATGAACCAAGGGCACTCAAGGTCTAGATCAGATGAAAGGAATTGTCAAGGATAACTCAGTCTCAAATAGTGGCATTGGCCAAATCCTTAAAGCATAGGGACTATTGCCTACTTCTAAGTCCTAAAGCTTAGATCAAGTCCAATAGTCCACCAAAATAATTTTTAAGATTTTTTGTTGTTATTAGGTATTTTAAGGTCCTAAGACCAAAAACAGAAACAAATCACAAGCACACAATATATGAAAGCACAAATGATATGGCTCAAGTGAGCAAAGTAAAAATGACTGAAACATAAACAAGTTGCATGAAATGTAAATGGCAATGAATGATAAAGGTACTGAAATTTAAATTGCATTAAGTAAATGACTTGAAAGCAGAACAATGTTAATAAGAAGTTATCCATGAGAAGGGCTCCAATGTTAATACTCAACCATTCAATCACAAGTATGAATACATGAACTAAGACATTATCCATGAGAAGGGCTCCAACTTGGATAAATCAATAAGTATTCCACTAACTCTTATAAATGGAAAAAAGGTCAAGTTTTCACACAATTCCATGAAGAATGGGAGACTTACAATCTCACTTACTAGAAAGCTATGCCTTGCGGGACACATTTAGCTCTATGTTAAGCAATCATAATTAGACTTATATAGAAGTCACAACTATCTGAGGTCGGGCAATAAAGATATTGGTGTTAATGCATGTTAGAGACTTGGTACAAAGAACCAAACTCCTAAAATATATAACACACAAAAATAAAGATGGGATGGACCTATCTCAATCCAACTCATGTTGATTCATCTGACACAAGGTCATTGATGAATCAACTAGCCTTTGGACATTAGAGAGATCATAGGTCAATAGTGGATTGGGAAAGAATAAGGATAAAGATGAAGAGGGGAGGGGAAATAGAAACCCAAATTGATCACATGAGGAAATTCATCTGATAAATATTATCCATTCATCTTGAGGGATGAAATGTACATTTCATCAACCCCCCAAATCCAATTGTATTGATCAAATAAAATTTCAAATCAACCATGATCAAGGCCAAACAGAAGCCAAACATCACAAGGTTAATCAAATGGCTCGACAATATTTTTAAATAATTAAATAATTTAAAATCAATTTTAAAATGAATTAAAATGCATTTTTAAATGGACAAAACCTCAAATCCCTTCAAATCACCAAATAAATGGCCAAGGGACTTATCCTAGGTCAAACACGACTAAAGGACCATAGAATTTTTTTATAGAATTTTTGGAAAGTTAGAAGTATTTAAAAACATTTAAAAACAAGTCAAAAATCAATTAATTCATAAAAAATATTAAAATTAATCCAAAAAAATGATTTTAATTCAAAATATGGAAGAGGAAATTTTTTAAAAGATTTTTGATGAAAGTCCCATATTTTTTGGATTAAAAATGGATTTACTATGAATTAATCAAAATAAGCTAATTAAAAGAAAAATTAGAATATAAAATAAAAAGAGAAAAAATAAGGACCAACAAATCTCCCTCATTAATTGAGGTGGCAGATCTGATGACCATACGTGTGGTGTCACCAAACACGCTAGTCAACGCACACGCAGGGATGGTAATTAAAACCAATGGCCATGATTAAAACGTTCAAGCATGATCAGATGGTTGGAAGGGTGCCAACACACCACCAGAGCCCTAGCTCCGGTCTTCTTCTCCGGTGGACCTCACCGGACTGGTCCACCGCCAACCTCCATGAAAATGAAAAGTGAGTACATTAATTTGAAGTCAAAGTCCTCAGGAGTCTGAATATGACCTCAATTTCTTCCAATTCAAAGTATATTGAAAGATACATGGATTTGAAATTGGAGGAGTATGATCTGAGTTGCTTTGATTTGACCTCAAAGAAACTCAATCTTGTTTCCTACATTGGTAGGACTTCAGCCAACTAAAAACCAAGTGAAATGATAGAGAATTGAGGGAGAATCGAAGAAGGAAAGTTTCACAAAATTCACCTTCTGTTTGCAGTGATAAAGCTCGATCTGGATCTCAATTTTCTTGGGCTTACTTCTAATAGTTTGCAGGAGGTGAAATGGATGCTCAGATGGTTTGGATTCTTGGAGTTTCAACTTCAAAACAGAAGTGAAATTGAAACTCGATTTCAAAATGAAATATTCAAGCTTGTAATATCAATGGAGGGTGAGAATGTTGCAGGAGCAAGGCTTGGGCAAGGTGTGTTTAATTCTGAGCAGGATGAGTTGCATTTATAAGCTTGGCAATTGATTTCCACACACTTCCATTCAAATGACAAAAATAGTAATTCAAGTATGCATGCTTGCATGAGCGTGTGATAGGCCCATGAAATGATTGGAAATGGTCCAAAATGATTTGTAAACCAACCTGAAACAATAGCATGAAGTCATGCATTAGTGAAATGAAAGTTGACCGTGGAACTTACCAAACGAAGCCATGCATTACAACCATGCGTAAGTCCTTCAAAAAAACTCCAAATACCATGACTTGGACTATTTGGAAAGGTAACATGAAGGGGAACAACTTTGTTGTTGAAGATTTTTCCATTTGAAGCTTGGATGATGATGAATTTTGAGGTGGAAGTTGGAGAAATCAAACATAGTTGAAAATTTTCTAAGTACAAAGTCAAATGATCACTTTTTCCACCTTGAATAACTTTTGTTACGAGCTTCAAATGAAAAGACTTCATTCATCAAAGGTGTAGATATTTCATTACTATTAAATTTGGTCACAAATTTGACACCATTTGGATCTTGCATGAGGGAGTTATGGATTTCATAAGTTGAAGAAAAATGCTTCTTCAATGGTGATGGCCCAAATGACCTATAATGTTTCCTCTTGGCACATGCCCTTGCAAGTTGATTTCTACATTTCTCAAAGAAGAAAAGTTGGAGAATACATATTTAATTTTATCAAGAAACTTTGATGGTCTTCATATCACAAAAATTTAACAAGTTATGGTTCTTGGAAGTTGACCTTCCAACTAGGGCACAAACAAAATGACCTATAATCTTTCACCATAAAAAATGACTTTCCAAGAAAACGTTTCTCTTGATTCCAATATGAAACTTGTTTGGAATGCCATGAAGAGTAACCTTTCTCTTGGAATCATTTCCATATGACATAAATTGTAGGAGATAGGGTCTAGGGTACCCTAGATTTGACCAATTGACTTTCTCTAGTCAATCTTCTTGAACCAACTTGCAAACTTGAAGTTGTTTTGATTTTTGGGGCTCATGGAGGATCATATATGCATAAGATTATTTATAATGAAGTATACCTTGAAATATTTGACCAACTGTTGAAGAAGATTGTTGAGGAAGTCACACAAGATACCTAGATGAATTAGGGCTTCCAAGGCAAACAAGCTTCAAACTCTTGATGAATTCTTGATCAAAATAACAAATAAAGTACATGGGGATCCATATATGATGCTTAGAACCATGGTGAAACTTTCCTTGATTGATCTCCTGCACTGAGGGTCTCCAACCCTAGATGTGAACTTAGTGGGGGGACAGATGGACACACACACCTACAAAAATGACAAAGCTATACATAGACATATTTTTGGTATTTTGGTTATTAAACAAAAGAAAATAAAGTATCATAGAATCAAATGTGCTTGGTGATCTCTCCCAATGTAAACCCAATGAATAAGGGGCGAGGAGGATACCAAGGTGTGATCCCAAAGCCAATGCAAATGATGAGATAACATGAGGGATCTTAGGGTCAAAATTGGGGTCTTACAGTTCTCCTGATTCATGGACTTGTGGTTACTATCCTTAGCAATGTCATGGAGTTATGGACTTAGAATTAGGACCTTGATCATTGCTTTTGAGGGTTTGTGATTTAGGACCTTAGGATTCATCTGGTACCTTTGACTTTGGACTTCTTTTGTAGACTTGGTTGAGTTACTTTGGTTTCATCTGATACATGGATTATTATTTGCTTATGTGGCTTGCTTGGGGATCAATCCAAAGTAAGGAATTCTTGATTGACTTATGTCATGAGGCTTGCTATTTCTAGGTTTGATCTTTCCTCCCTAGTTGTTACTTTGTGCTATAGGATAGTCTCTTCTTCTCCTCCCTTTCTTTAATTTTCAAAATCTTCTCTCTTTTACAAAACCTTCTTGTTTTAAACTTGAATCATTTTCTTGATAAACCTGACTTTTGTCATGTGATTTTCAAAACCCTCTTCTAATAAATACTAATCCATCTTAAGCATATCTAGACCATTTTCAAAAGACTTAAAAAATGCATAACTCATTCAAATTGTTTTTGTGCCCCTTTGTGAACTTTTCCTTTTAAAACTCTTCCCAAAGTTTAGACATGAGTCATTTCAAAAGTTGAGATAAATTCTCTTATTCCCATAGTATTTATGATTATTCTTTTCCATATAAAAGAGCTAGTGGAATGCTTGTTGATCCTTATCCAAGTTGGAGCCCTTTTCATGATGATGCCAAGATCTCGTACTAGTGGGCAACTAGTTGAGTATTCTCCTTAAAATGACAAAGTGTCCTTTTATTAAAAATGAATCAAAACAAACACCTTTGTTATTTTTACCATGAACTACGAGATTTTGACCCTCCATGAGACTTCAAAAGGTCTTAGAAAACACAAAAATCATTAAAAAATTGTTTCTTTTCCCATCTCTCCAATCTTTTGCAAATAATACCCATTTTCAAACCAAAAGGCACATTTTCGAAGAGGTTCCCATGGAGTACCATGGATGTTTAGCGTGCTAATACCTTTCCTTTGCATAACTAACCCTCAGATCCTTGTTCTCTTTTTATTAGTTTTTGTCTTAAAACTTCTTCGGATTTTTTTCGTACTTTTTCCCTTTTCCTTTGGAAACAATAAAAGCGTGATGGAGACTTTTGCTTTGTGAGTTAAGTTAATCAATAACTTAATCTCAAATTTTTTACCACTACAATCATGACATGACTCAACCAAAAGGAATAAATGAAATTGGATCAATGAATATCGAGGGAATCAATGGATGAGGTGGCTTAGATCAAATAAGATCAAGGACAATATACAGTAGAATATAAATGAAAGCATGCCTTTAGACTAATCACAAGGCACCATAGACTAGGGTTTTGATTAATCACAAATCCAAAAATCAACCAATCATGGTACTTCAACACCCATTATCCCTGATTAGGGTTTCAAACCAAGCACCAAGCTCCAAAAGCAACATCTCAAACCATAGGCTCACCATTAGGGTTTAGAAATCAAGTCAGATACAAAGAAGGTCAAACACAAGCTCCCATAAGAGCAAAATCAAGAATTAGGGTTGGATGTACAGATGAATGTCATGGTATAAACTTCAAGAATCAAGGACCCAAAGAATAAAGCAATCAAGGTTTCACCTCCACATGATGTGCAATAACATAAACTCCAAGCAAAACTCTGGTTTTTACTAACCATAAACCTTGAACCTATGATGCTTGTTAGCAAATGTTAATCATGAGGGAATGATGTGCATGAATGAAACATGAGTGAGTATAAATGTATCTCAAGTTGTGGGTTAGATGAAAAGTTAAAAGAGGAAGGCAAATTTTAGGGTATGACAGTTGCCCCTATTTATTCTTCTTAGACCTGAAAGTATGAATATCAACGACTTTCAAACATTCTTGGTAAGAGAGGATAAAATATCAAAATATCCAAGAAATTTGCCCGCTAGGAATGAATGAAATGAATGGGGTATAAGGTAAGGGTATTAATGGAAAATTGTCTAATGGATGACGTATGGGTTTTTGCATATGGTTATCTGTTAGGGATCAGCTGAAATGTATATGGGGAGAATGGGTCTGTTGTACAAAAAGGGATGTTTTGTAGAGGCGTGTATGAAGTATACAATATGCTTATGTATGTCGTTTATGATTGATACTTTTCATTGTCTTTCTGTCTTTCTCGCTCTTTTATTTTTCCTTTCTTTTTCTTCCTTGCCTCCACTAACAAGGTTTGGAATGTACCTAGTTATCGAGGTATTCCCGCAGGATTTCACGAAGGTAAAAGAAAAATGGGTTTGCAAAAGGCATGTATCAGAGGATATAAAAGTGAAATGATAGCTCCTATAAAAGGTAGAGAGACATCATGAAAAAGGAAAGTAGCTTGACTGTGAGGTGATTCGTGCTCCAAAAGGTAGAGTAGACCTCCAAAAGGTAAGCAAAAGAATATAGTGTTCCCTTATGCAAAAGGAATATGAGGAAATCTTAACAAAAGACCAAGAAGACAAATAGGAATGAGGGACGACCTCGCTTGGGAGTATGGTTTTCCCGAACAACATGTAGCAATTGCTTATTAGAAATAAAATGGGGATCTTAGAAACAAAAGGTTAAGAAGAAAGATGGCCAAAATTCTCACACAAAAGGTGATGAGAATTCCTTAACAAAAGGTTAAGAATAAAATGGGAATGAGATTCTTGTACAAAAGGTAACAAGATCTCTTAGACTCAAGGTCTGTTGGGGATTCTCACATAAAAGGTAGTGAGAGCTTCTTAACGAAAGGTTAAGAAGAAAGTTAGAAGGGATTCCTTATACAAAAAGGTAAAAAGAAGCTTCTCAACAAAAGGTTAAGAAGAAAATGGAGATGGATATGATTTCTCATGCAAAAGGCATATGAGAAACTTCTCAACAAAAGGTTAAGAAGAAAGATAGATGGGGTTTCTCATACAAAAGGTAGCAACGAGTCCTTAACAAGAGAAGATTTCCAACGCAAAAGGAAAAGGGTACTTACAAAGGGTAAGCATATTTGGGGATAAAAATCCTTGAGCAAAAGGTTGAGGAGACTTACAAAAGGTAAGCAGCTGGGGATAACCGTCTTTATGCAAAAGGTACAAAGGGGACTCGCGAAAGGTAAGCAAGAAAAGAAATACCTCCCATGAAAAAGGCAGGTACTTACAAAAGGTAAGTAATTGACGAAAGGTCACAAACATTTGCAAAAGGCAAAACAAAGTGTTGGACAAGATCTTCTAGGTAAAACCTATACTTAAAGTGTTGGCACACTCTGACAGATGGGGAACTTTGTGATAGGTACGAAAACCTCATATCGTCCCTCAGGCATAACGACGAGGATGAGGCTTTCAAAAATGGCTACCCAAACCCTGGGACTCACCAGACCTATATCAAGTGTTTAAAATAAACAGGATGCAAAGATCTGACAAGGGAACCCTTCTCGTGTAAAAGGTAGCAAGGGAGAGACATGATTTCATGCATAAAGCAACGAAATAAACTCACGAAAGGTAAGTTATCTCAATAAATATTTTTAATGCAAAAGGCAAGGAGGGACGGTACAAGGCCGAAGGTACTTAAAAATGGTAAGTGACTGGGGGATGATTCAAAAGGTACTTGCAAAAGGCAACACGAAGGAGAGATATTTCGGGAAAACATGTCGGGAATACCGCTCAAGAGTTCCATGATAGTGTTCTCAACTAGGGAGGAAGAAGATCTCAACGGAGGATTCTTTTAAGCTTGAAAAAGACTTTCATACAATTATAAACATTTATTTTGCATGGAATAATGCTCCATTTTTGATGGAATATGATATGTTTTTTATGATGCAATTTTATGAAATGAAAGATTGTTTACACAAGATGCTGATGCATAGTCAGACTTTTGGTTAGGTGAGATGGTAGGACTTTTAGAGGTGCCAACAAGGGTTAGGCTTGGTGTTAAATGGGAAAGTTTTGACTTCTCTACATCCTGGCTGTATCAACACTGCTCGGGAGGTATCTGTCATACCCTAATTTTAAACCCAAAGATCCCACATACCATTTGCATCTTTTCATACAAACAAGATCACATCTTGGTCCCCTCCCTCTCATCTTTGGGGATTTCCTTTTGCAGGAATCATCAAGCACCTCTTTGTTAATGTCTTACCTTGTGTGTTTATATGTTCATTACTTATCTAACTACTAATCAAATTATCTAAAATATGTTTTCTTTTCTTTAAGTATATTGTGCGATGTAGCACTTTTCCATCAAGAACATCAAGCATGGCTCCTCGGATAAGGTTTATTTTGATTCCTCATTAAAGTATGGTGAACCATTAGTTCTCAAGGGGTTTATCTCTCAAGCATGATCTCTAAGGTTCTCAAGCACCTCTCAATCTCATTTGGATCAAGAACATCTCAAAGTCTTTTGGCTTACTTCTCAAGAAAAGTCAATGGTTCATGTGTTTATTTCCATGCCTTCTTCAACAAGTTACCTCAAGCGTTGAGCAATTTAATCAAGAGAAATTCAAGCACATATTATTTTGAGTTCACATGATCATCCATGTACCTTAAAATGCAATAAAAGTTCAAGTTCACAAGTTTATATCAAGAGGTTTGACCAAAAAAGTCAACATTTGAAGTTAAAGTTCCAAGGATCACAACTCCTTCAATTCTCAACATTTTTTATGCTTCTTTTCGAATGCGACTCTTCTCAATATCCTATGCAAGTTCTCTTTACATGACAAGAGCCAATTATACTTGGAGGATCATCAAAATTTTGGAGACATTATAGGTCATTTATGGACTTAGTGAAATTTGACCTATTTTCAAGTGACTCTTTCTCAACTTCGAAGATTTATAACTTCTTCAATTCTTAACATTTGAGGTTGATTATTTTTGCATAATATCATTTGTTATGCCCTATAAAAGTTTTATTCAAGGATCAAAGTAATAATATGCTTGGAAGTCCATGGAATTGATTTAGACATTAAAGGTCATTTTCAGCCATTGGGGATTTCAAATTTTCTAAGTTACATGATCAGTTTTTTGTGCCAACATCAACCTGCCATAACTTTGTGCTCAAGCATCCAAATTATGCATTTATTGGAACATTTTAATCTTTGTCATGATTTTAACACATTGCAAAAATAATGGAATCAAAAAGCCTAATGAGCAAGATGCCCCATTGAGTTGAACATGGTGACTTAAAACTTAAGAAATCACCATGGTCCAAATTTGAACTTCACTAATTTTCAATTACAAGCCAAATTAGCACGCATTTTGGACCTAAACATGTTTAACCAAGTTTTCAGAAGTTGATTGACCCTTGAAATGCATGATTTGGCTTTGTTTTGATGTATTGCAAGTCACACTTTTCAGACTTTCTGATCAAATTCGTTTTGCACGAATTAAGCTTGATTCCACACATATTTGGATCCAAACGCATTCCATATAAATAGAGGAGGTTATTTCATTCACTTGCAATCTTTTGAGAGCCAATAAATCCCTGCTTCACTCTGAAATTTTTCAAAAGTATGCTCGAAAGATGTCTACTCAGACCGACAATGATCAACTACTGATCCATTACTTTTAGGACAATCTTGTTTGCAAATAAATTTTAAGGAAAACTGAGGTCTTGTTTGCAAATATTTTTAGACCATGGATTATGGACGAAGGAACACTAAGAAGTACAATTTTAGATTTCCTGAATTGAAATAGCTAAGGAAGTTGTCGTCCTTTGTATTAGATCCCTTGGACTTCAAGCAACATCATGGGAAGCTTTTGTCTGTATTATCTGCTGATATGGTTGAAGGACTTCTGAGTGTTTTGGTTCAGTTTTGTGACCCTGTCTACTGGTGCTTCACTTTTCTAGACTATCAGCTTGTGCCTACGTTGGAGGAGTATGCCCATCTCTTGGGAATACCTATATCTGACAAAGTACCTTTTAATGGACTGGAGGAGATTCCAATATCTCATGTTATAGCAGAAGCTCTTCATCTGAAGAAATCTGAAATTGATGCTCATTTGGTGAAGAAAGGAAGTATTCTTGGGTTGACTTTTGAGTTCCTCATTGGTAAAGCTATTTTCTTTGCTCAAGCTGGTAGCATGGATTCTTTTGAAGCCATCTTTGTATTGCTCGTCTATGGTCTAACTTTGTTTCCTAACATTGACGGTTTTGTTGATGTTAACTCCATTAGAATCTTCTTGATTGGGAATCCTGTTCCGACTTTGTTGGGTGACATGTATTTCTCTTTGCATTTGAGGAATTGTAAAGGTGGTGGGACTATTGTGTGTTGTGTTCCTTTTCTGTACAACTGGTTTATTTCGCACTTGCCTCAGACACCTGCTTTTTTGGAGAACAAGCAATGTCTATGATGGTCTCAGAGACTTATGTCTCTCACTAATGATGATATTGCTTGGTATGATTCTGCATTGAGTAGTGTGGACATTATTGACAGTTGTGGTGAACTCTCTAATGTGCCTTTCATTGGTACTCAAGGAGGAAACAACTATAACCCTACTTTGGCCCGTCGTCAACTTGGGTTCCCCTTGAGAGATAAACCTAATAACATTCAGGTAGAAGGTATATTCTATCAAGAGGGTAAAGATCCCCAACATTTGAAGCAGAGGATGATACATGCTTGGCATAAATACGCATAAGAAAGGAAGACCCGAGCTTGGTCCATGCAATTGTGTAGCTTTGGACTTTGGAAGCATACACTATTTGGGTGAATAAGAGGGCTCTGCAGCTGAAGATAACGTACGCTTGTAAAAGACCTATGCCTTTGGTTATGGATGTGCCATAAACTCCCCCTAACCAAGATGTAGAGGAGTTGGAAGACGCACTCACCAAGATGATGGAAGAGAAAGATATGTGGGAAGAGAGGTTTCATGCTTTGAGCCGAAAGCATGAAGAGTTGGAGCTTAAGTCGAAAGACAAAGAAGCCCTTATTGAGATTCTTGAAGACCGTGCAGTGAAGAGACAGAGAGAGCCATTGGGTTTACCTTCCTCTAGTATGCCTCATCCTTCTGGTGTTTGGAAGAAGATTGTTGATCAGCTAGTTCTTAAGAAGGATCAAATGAAGACATCCTTTGAGTCTGAGATTCGACGCATCCGAAGGAAGTATGCATCCATAGCCAGATCATCTGATGCAGTTACTAGGGATCCTTAGGATGATAGTTTCCTTTTCTCTTGTATTTATATTTTGGTTTCTAAAATTGTACTCAGTATAACCCTTCAAAAAATTTATGAATTAAAAGAGATTTTATGCTCAATCAAATTATTATTTGAATATATATTTGCAAATAGGACTTCATATACTCCTTAAAATTAAAAACAATAAAAAACATTGCATTTCATGCATCATTTTCATAACAGGTTTCTTTCGCTAGATGTCTTATCAATTCTTCTTATGTGCATCAGCCAAGATGACTCACCGCTATAATACTTGCGTTAATCAACCAAAGAGAATGGAGCATCTAGAGCAAGAGAATCGAGAGGTGAACGATGAGATCGCCAGGCTTACGACGCTGATGGAATCTGTGATTGGTGCCCATAATTAGTTATCACCAACTCCTGCAACTCCTCCTCCTCAGAGGACTGTCATTTCTGAGGTTCCTACCTCAACTATTCCTGTTACTCCTCCCAGTCAACCCATTCCTTTTATGCATGATGGATTCCCTTGGGGAATGTCGTCAAATTTTATGCCAAAAGGGTATGCGCACACATTTATTTCTCTGCCGACATCTAACCCGGTCATGTCAATGCCACCTCTGGTTGTTCACACTCTTCCTTATGTTAAGGACATTATCTACCACTCTGATCCATCTGAAGTTCCAGATGTATACAAGAAGATGGATGAAATGAAAGATCAATTCCTTGAGTTGTGCAAAGAGTTATAGACTCTGAGAGGGGAAGACTTGTTTGGGAAAAGTGCTGCTGAACTCTGCTTGGTCCCCAATGTTAAGATCCCGGTGAAATTCAAGGTTCCAAACTTTGAAAAGTACAAATGGAATACTTTCCCGCTGATCCATCTTGTTATGTATGCCAGAAAAATGTTTACTCAGACTGATAATGATTAGTTGTTGATTCACTATTTCCAAGACAGTTTAACCGAAGTTGCCTTAAGGTGGTACGTGGTTCTAGACAATGCAAGCATCCGTACTTTCCATGATTTAGGCGAGGCCTTTGTCAAGTAGTATAAGTATAATGTGGATATGGCACCTAATAGAAACCAATTGAGGTCTATGTCTTAGAAGGATAAAGAGACATTCAAAGAATATGCTCAGAGATGGAGAGAACTGGCTGTCTAGATAAGTCCACCTATTGAAGGTAAGGAAATGATAAAGATCTTCTTGAAGACGTTGAGTTTGCTTTACTATGAACGTATGATTGCGAGTGCCCTTAATGACTTTACCGAAATGGTAAACATGGGGATGAGGCTAGAAGAATGAGTTTGTGAAGGACGTTTCTCTAAAGAAGAAGCATCGGCCAACAAGAAGTATGGTGGAAGTTTCTCCAAGAGGAAGGAAGGAGAAACTAATTCAGTATCAGTGGAGAGGAAGATGAGGCCTTATGTCAGAAAACGTTCTCAACCCCGTCAACATTAGCACCAAGTTTCTTTAGTAATTCCAGTTTTTTCTAACAATTCCAACAATCAATCAGTTCTAGTTCAGCAACAACAACATCAACAACCACAACAAAAAACCAACTACAAAAACAACAATAATCACCAATAAAATTTTGAGTGGAAGAAGGTCTCCTTTGACCCTATTCCTATGACTTATGCAGAGTTATACCCATCATTGGTTCTTAAGAACCTTATCCAGCCAACAAATCCTTCGCAAATTCCTGAGCCACTACCATGATGGTTCAAGCTTGATCTTCATTGTGCTTTTCACCAAGGATCCCCTATCCATGATATATAGAATTTTTATCCTCTAAAATATGGAGTTCAGAAGTTGGTAAAGAGTGGTATGGTGTCCTTTGAGGATAAAGCGCCAAATGTGAAAGCCAGTCCGTTGCCTCCTCATGGTAACACATTTGTGAACATGGTGGACGGCTGTCCAGGTAATTTCCTAGTTTTTGATGTGAGACGTATCTATAACGGTAAACTCATGACCCTCAAGCTATGGATAAGCTAGACATCAATAAAACCAGAGTCGCCACCACACTTTTATTGTTTCCAAGGGAAAAGGGAAAAGTACGAACAAACCCCAAAAGATAAGAAGTTTTCAAATCAAAACTAATAAAATACAGGAGATTACATGTAAGTGGGTTGGTTACATAGAGGGAAGGTGTTAGGCACCCAAAGTGTCCTAGGCACTCCTAGGGAGCCCTTTTTTATGTGTATATGTACTTTTGTACAAAAGATGTTTGCAATTAATTGAGTGGAGGGATGAGAAAAGAATTCATTAATTATATTTTTTGTGTTTGACAAGACCTTCGGACTTGTGCCTACGTGCCAACATAAAATGAGGGATCAAAACCTCGTAGTTCGTGGGAACAATTTCAAAATGAGTGCATTGTTTTTAACAAAAATTTAAGTTTAGCAAATGCACAAAAGGCCTAAAAATGGTTTGAATGAGTGTTAGTTCTTTTTGGATTTTGAAATTTTAAGTCAAGTATGATTAAGTTCATTTACAAGTTTAATTAAGAAAAGAGTTTAAAAATGCAATGGCATAAGGGCAAAGTTTCTAATTTGCAAAATGGTCTAAGTTTTGAAAACAAACACAATCAAATAAGATTTTAAAAGGAGCGAGAGATTTGAAATTAAAGAAATGGGGAGGAGATGAAGAGACTAATCCTAAGCACAAATTTAAAAGTTAAGAGTTGAAAAGATATGACCAACGGGCTACAATCCAATAGACAAAAATGTCATATAGAAACCCAAATTTCCCTTGGACTTTAGAATCAAGCAATATCAATACACAAATAGCTAGATGAGGAGCAATGCATCAAATAAAGATTGCCACATCCAAGCTTAGCAACTCTATGATCTTCCATGTATCAGATGACTTCAAAGATAAGCATTAGACATAAGTTCAAAATATCAGCTTCATCAAGATCATGTTGCAGATGAACTCAAAAGGATCTTCAAAATTTGCATTAGATGAAAGTTCACTTTACAAGCATTTGGTTTCATGAAAGTTGGCATTGGCCAAGTCATTTTGAATAGGGAGTGTTGCCTAATTCTAAGTCCAATGTCTCAGAGCAAACCAACTGTCCACACAAAATGTCTTTTAGGGTTTTTGTTGTTATTATGTACATTAAGGTCAAAAGAACACAAACAAGTATATACAATCAGAGA
Organism: Lathyrus oleraceus; assembly: GCF_024323335.1. Classification (NCBI taxonomy): domain Eukaryota; kingdom Viridiplantae; phylum Streptophyta; class Magnoliopsida; order Fabales; family Fabaceae; genus Lathyrus; species Lathyrus oleraceus. Next base: position 243,839,402 of record NC_066579.1, on the reverse strand, counting down.
ATAATCACAAGATATGGCTCAAATGAGCAAAGTGAAAATGACATTAAAGTAAACAAGTTAAATGGTATGAATAATGGAAAATGAATAAGAGCTCAAAATTAATGTGCATAAAAGTAAATGGCTTGAAATTAAATGTTAGTTGTTAGTTGATTAAAAGTTAGTATTGCTTTTGCTTTTGTTCTGTTTAAGTAATTCTTTGGAGAACACTCAACCCACTATTCACAAGTATGAATCTTTGAACCAAGACATCTTCCAAAGGAAGGAAAAAAGGCCAAGTTTCCACATAATACCATGAAAGAGGGGAGACTTACAATCTCACTTACTAGAATGCTATGCCTTTTGTGTCACAAATTTAGCGCTATGTTAAGCAATCATAATTGGACTTATGTAGAAGTCACAACTATTTGAGGTCGGGCAATGGAAACATTGGTGTTAATGCATGTTAGACACATAATATAATAAACTATGCTCCTAAAACATACCACACACAAAAAGAATATGCAAAAGAGGTGGACCTTATCTCATCCACACTTATGTTGATTTTGCAATCAACTAGCCTTAAGATATAGAGATATCATAGGTCCATGACATGAATGAATAGAAAAGAGGATTGAGACGAAGAGGGAGGGGGAATGGAATCAACACAAATTGGTCAAAGGAGGACTTTTATCAAATTAAAATCATTCATTCATTTTGGGAGATGAAAGGTATCTTTCATCAATCCCCTAAATCCAACAATTTTAACTCAACAAAGTCAAATCAACCTTGACCAAGGCCCAACAACATAATTCAAATTCAACAAGTCAAGATTAGAAGCTCAACACAATTTATTTTGCAATTAAACAATTAAAATCAATTAAATAATGCATTAAATTAAATTATGGTTTGTCAAAATCCTAAAATCTCATCAAAACACCATATAAATGGCCATGAGATTTATCATAGGTCAAACATGGTCAAAGGACCTTGGAGAAAAAATTTCATGATTTTTGGAAACTTAAAAGTATTTTTAAAGAATTAAAAATATTCACAAAATCAATTAAATCATGAAAAATATGTATAATGATCCAAAAAAATAATTTTAATTCAGAAAACAAAAGAGGAATTTATTTAAATTTTTTTGGTGAAACTCTCATATTTTTTGGATCAATATTAAATATAATATGAATTAATGAAAATAAACCAAATAAAATGAAAATCAGAAAATGAGAAAAAACGTGGACCACTTGATCTCCCTAATGAGGTGGCAGATCAAGTGGCTGCTAGCGCACATTCCACCATAGTCACGAGTCAAAGCGTAACACAAGTGGTTGTCAGTTTCGACGCGTGAGATTAGATCATTTCCAATGGATCAAGTGGCTCAGATGAATGCCAACTCACCACCGGAGCCAAAGCTCTGGTCTCCTTCTCCGGTGAGCTTCACCAGACTGGTTCATCCACAACTAACACCAAAATTAAAAATAAGGACATGAATTTAAAGTAAAAATGCCCCTGAGCTCGAATCTGGCCTTAATTTATCCTAACTCCAAGCATATTGAGAGATACAAGGAGTTGAAATTTGAGGTGCACGATCTGAGTTGCTTAGATTTGACCTCAAAGCAGCTCAATCTTATTTCCTACATTCGTAGAACTTCAGACAACCAAAGATCCAAGAGAATTATGGAGAATTGAGTGAGAATTGAAGAGATGAAAAATTCTGGAAAATACCTTCAATGCAGTTTTGTGCTTGATTGATCTTGCTCTTACTTGCTCTTGATCTTGTTCAGGACACTTGAAGGAGTAGAAATGAATGGATGAAAAGCTCAAGACTCTTGGAGTTTCGAATCTAAAAACAGTGAGATTCAAACTCAATTTCCAATGGAAATTATCAAGGTTATCCTTTGAAATGAGAGTGTTTAATGGTATGGATTCAAAGCTGACGCGTAGGGTCCTTGTTTCTGAGCATAAAGGGTTCTATTTATAGCCAAATGGGTTGATATTTGCACACTTGAAATGGAATCCAAAAATAGCAATGTACATTGCATGGGTGCATGGGCGTGTCACAGGCCCATGTAATCACTTCTTCTAATCCATAATTGAGTACAAGCCTTGCTGAGATCACATTGGAATGTTATGCATAGGTGTATGGAATGTTTAAGTTTAATTTGTGCCAAATGATCATTCATGTTCAAGCCATGAGCAACCCATTCCAATCTTGTTCAAAATGGATGAAATTGGATGTTTTGGAAAGGTTAGATCAAGAGGAACAACTTTCATGTTGAACACGTTTTCATTTGAAGCTTGGATCATGATGAATTTTTAGGTGGAATTTGGGAAAATCAAACATGTCAAAAAAAATTCTAAGTGTCAAGCCGTATGTTCACTTATTACACCTTGGCTAACGTTTTATGCGAGCTTCAAATGAGAAAGGTTCCTTAATCAAAGTTGTATATCTCTCAATGTCTTTTAAAATGGTCACAAATTTGACCTCATTTGGATTTAATATAAAGGAGTTATACACTTTTGAAGTTGAGGAAAATCACTTGTTCAATGGCATTGGTCCAAAATGACCTATAATGTATCCTCATATCACATGCACATAAAAGTTGAATTTGATCTTCCTCCAAACATCATAGTTGAATTAGACATCTTAAATTTAATTGTGTAACTTGGAAATCTTTCATCTCATAAAAATTGAGCAAGTTATGGTCTTGGGAACTTGACCTCCAAATTAGGGTTTAGACAAAATGACCTATAATCTTTCACCATAAAAAATGACTTTACAAGAAAAACTAGCTCTAGACCTCAACATTAAAGTTGTTTGTAATGTCGTTTAGAATATCTTTGCCCTTGGAATCATTTTCATATGACAAAAATTATAGGAGATAGGGTCTAGGGAAACCAGTCTTGTTCAAATGAATTCCTCTGGTCAACCACCATCAACCAACTTGCTAACTTGCAATTATCTTGACCTTTGGGACTCATGGGAGATCATATATGCATAACATGATGAATTTTGAAGTATACCTTGAATTATTTGATCAATTGTTGAAGAAGCTTGTTGAAGAAGTTACACAAGATAACTAGATGAATTAGGGTTTCCAAGGCAAACCATCTCCCAACTCTTGATGATTACATTGATAAATATAACATATGAAGCTCATGGGGATTCATATATGATGCCTAGAGCCATAGTAGACCACTTATTGAGTTAGCTCCTTGCATTGAGGGCCTTAAACCCTAGATATGAGCTTGATGAATCAAAGGTGAGCATGTGCACTACCTACAAAAGAGTTAGACAAATACAAACACATATTTTTGGTATTTTGGTTAGTAAATGATAAAGATACAAAGTATGATACAATGAAATAGTGCTTGGTGATCTCTCCTAATACAAACCCAATGAATGAGGGGTAAGGAGGATGCCAAGTTGTGATCCCATAGCCAATACATATGATGAGAAAGTATGAGGGATCTTAGGGTCAAAATTGGGGTCTTACAGCTGCCCCTATTTAAGGACGTTCTAACTGAGGAGATAAAGGTTAAAATCTTCGCATCGACTCAGTAGAATAAGCTTAAATAACAACATATAGAAACAAATTTTGGTCCCTAAGAGACCTCATGATGCATATGAAATGTTATGTTGAAATAATCTTTATGGGGAGATATTGCCACAAAGGGAAAGAATCCTGAGAGACTGAAAGTCCACAGGAGTATAATGCATTCTGTAAGAAAAAATCACTGGGTAGACCGATACTCTAGGGGGATGAAAAGGTTGTGCGTAGGCCAGGCTACGACTTAAAAACAACTGGGGACTCGAGGGATTCAATGAAAATAAATCAAAGGAAGGACTCAGTTAGGGAACAAAAGGAACATTTGCAAGGGAAACGGGTAGATCAGGACAAAGTTGAAATACTCGAACCAAGCAGAAAACAACGATTTCACTAAGGAAATGCACACTCAAACTCAACTGGGGAAGAAATGATCTTCAACACAGGAGGAGCATAAGTTTATTATCCATTACTAGTTGTTGGGTAAGGGATTAACAAAAATCTGACAGGGAGAACATCCGTTACAGGTTAGGGTAAACATATCAAGGATGACTCGCTGAAGGCAACCAGGAGGTGTATTCATTACCGGTTACTGGGTAAGAATAATTTGCTGGGGAAAAGCCAAAAATAGGGTTTACAACTACCGGTTACTGGGCAGAAAACCAAAGAGAGAGAATATCCGTCACTAGCTAAAGTGAACATATCAAGAATAGACTCAAAGGAAAGAAAATCCGTCATCGGTTAGGATGAATATATCAAGGATAGACTTGCCTGGGGAATCTAGGGAGAATATCCGTCACCGGTTAGGATGAACATATCAAGGATAAACTGCCTGACAAATTAGGAATTACATCTATCGAATGCTGGTCAGAATACCAAAAAGAGAATATCTATCATCGGTTAGGATGAACACATCAAGGATAGACTCAGAGGGGAGAAATAGGAATTGTATCTATTAGTTACTGGATAGAATACCAAAAAGAGAATATTTGTCATCGGTTAGGATGAACATATCAAGGATAGACTCTACAACGAGGAGAAAAGCAGGATTTACAACTACCGGCTACTGGGCAGAAGACCGCAAAGAGGAGGAAACCCGTCGTCAGTTAGGATGAACATATCAAGGATTAACCCTCTGGGGAATAAAATAGGGATTACAACTACCTTTTTACTTGGTAGAAAACCAAAAAGAGAATATCCGTCACCGGTTAAGCTGAACATATCAAGGATAAACTCAAAGCAGGGGAAGAAAATATCCGTCATTGGTTAGGATGAACATATCAAGGACATACTTCCTAGGGAAACATGGACACGAATCTGCTGGGGAATCAAAGGTTGTTCTTGCCGGGTATTGGGCAGTAGTAACAAACATGAGAAGAATATTACCAGTTACTGGGTAATGGGTTCTCAGGGGACCAAAAGCTTTTATCTAGGTAAGATCTAGAAAGAAAAGGTCAATCAAAGGACTCAACCCAATGAGGATATAACCCAAGGGGAGTGGTTCCATCCAGATAATCAAATGGGGAGGAAACTGAAATAATAATCATCCATGAGGAAATAACTCAGTGGGGAAAAGAGAAAGGTTAAAGTTTTTTTGCTTATTGGGCTGATACTCTATAATTGAAAGAGGACAAATACACCAAATCTGCACGGGGAAAGGGTACCGCCATAGCAGAGGATCAAAGGCATACTGAATCATAAAGTGAAATGATGCAATAATGAAATTTACGAATATGTATATGTATATGTATATGTATATATGATGATCATGATGACAAAATGATCATAAAGGATACAACTATCACTGATCTGGATCATCGATACAACTCTCGGCCACTTCACACAAGAGGGAAACAACTGCTGGAGAAAAGATCAAACATCTCAAAGGATCGACCCTAGCTAGGGAAGAAAGGAAAGGATCTGCTGAGAAAGCTGCTACAAAGTCTGCGGGGAATTTTAGGTCAACACCATATCAAATGGGAGACAACCCTGTAGAGGATAACACAATAGCTGCTCAGAATCAAGGAGCAATTCCGACAACTTGCGGAGAAATAAAATTATGCCGAAACCATACAAATTGTTGGAATAACGTGCCTACAACTCATAGGAGGCCAACAAACTCGGTTGGGGAAACCAACAAACTTAGCTAGGGATGTCATCAAAAACTCGGTTGTCGAAAGGCTGCTGAAATGCTGCTGAGGATGAAAAAAAGAGTCACACCAACTGCTTCGAGAGAACCAATAATTCTCCTCACTTAGGGCTTACAGTTTTTCAAACTGTTGTTGATATTTATTTAAATGAGATTGATTGCTTAAAATAACTGCTTTTATATATTTAAGAAAATATGGTTTTAATTTAAAATTCAATTTCAAAAATGATCATAATAAAAATTTAAATCCGTTTGGATGAATAATAAATAAGAGTATAGACAATTGGATAAAAAGCTCAACTTTATTTAATAGAATGGTAGTCTGTAAATGACAAGACTCCATAGATCTTTAAAAAAGTTGAAAACTGGTAATTTACATGGAAAAGGGCTACATTGAATACAATGATCAATAATCCTTCTACCAACTCTTGACATCCACTGTGCTCTTGGCGTTAGCTGGAGATGATGAATCAGAATTGACCGACATGCTCAAGAATGTCTTCAAACCTGAAGATTAGCAGGATGCAGTTACTTGGCATGATCCCTAATTTTTGCATAAATTGCCCCAAGGTGGGGTATTTAATTTATCAGGATGATTCTTTCTGTTTTTATGTCTCTAATTTTTTCCTGGATCGCCCTTTCGGGTTCAATCCATCGAGACACTCATTCTTGCCTAAGCCGCCCTTTCAGGTTTTCAACTTAGCAAGTTGTTCTTTTCTTTTTAGGCGAAGTATTTCTTGATTGCATCTGTGTACATAGGACGAGTGAACTCTTCACCATCAATATTTGTAAGAATCAAAGCACCGCCTGAAAAGGCTCTGTTAACAACATATGAGCCTTCATAATTGGGAGTCTATTTGCCCCTAGAATCTGGTTTGAAAGATAGAATCTTCTTGAGCACAAGTTCACCTTCTCTCAACATACGAGGTTTGACCTTCTTATCAAAAGCTTTCTTCATTCTCTGCTAATATAACTGGCCATGACACATGGCAATCAATCTCTTCTCTTCAATTAAATTCAACTGGTCATATCTGGTCTGACACCATTCAGCTTCTGTCAACATGGCTTCCATCAGCACACATAGTGATGGGATCTCAACCTCTACCGGGAGCACAACTTCCATACCATAAACAAGTGAGAAAGGGGTTGCCCCTGTTGAAGTGTGGGTGGATGTACGATACCCATGCAAAACAAATGAGAGCATCTCATTCCAATCTTTGTATATCACAACCATCTTCTGGATGATCTTCTTGATGTTCTTGTTTGCAGCTTCAACAAACTCATTCATCTTAGGTCTGTAGGGAGAAGAATTATGATGTGCAATCTTAAAGTCTTGGCAAAGAGTTTCCACCATATTGTTGTTCAAGTTTGATCCATTATAAGTAATGATCTTACTTGGCACAACATATCGACATATAATCGGGTTCTTGATAAACCTCATAACAACTTGCTTGGTTACATTTGCATACGATGCCGCTTCAACCCATTTTGTGAAGTAGTCAATTGCCACCAAAATGAAACGATGTATGTTCGAAGCTTTGGGATCAATCATACCAATCATATTAATTCCCGACATGGAGAAAGGCCGTGGGGAGGAAATGACGTTCCACATTGTCGGAGGAAGATGAATCTTATCTGCATATATTTCTTCATAAATTTGCAACAGTCAGATTCCATTCTAAGCCAATAGTAACCTGCTCGTAACATCTTCTTAGCCATAGCACGTCCATTGGAATGAGTACCAAAGGAACCTTCATTGACTTCAGTCATCAATAGGTCTGGTTCGTGTCTATCGACGCATATGAGCAAAACCATATCGAAGTTTCTCTTGTAAAGCACATCACCATTCAGGTAGAAATTGCCGACTAATCTTCTCAAAGGCTTCTTATCTATCAAAGATGCCGCTGATGGGTAAATCTATCTTTGGAGAAAACATTTGATATCAAAATACTCCGGCTTCTCATCTTTGGCTTCTTCATCAGCAAACACATGAGTTGGCCTATCAAGACGCATCACAGTCGAATTGGGAACTTCATTCCAATACTTTACCACAATCATCAAAGCCAACGTTGCAAGAGCATCTGCCATCCGATTTTCATCTCGAGGGATATGATGAAACTCAACCTTTGTAAAGAAAGTTGAAATCCTCCTCGTATAATCTCTATATGGTATCAAACCGGGTTGATTCGTCTCTCATTCACCTTTGATCTGATTCACAACAAAATTTGAATCTCCATAGACGTCCAAATACTTGATTCTGAGATCAATGGCCTCTTCAAGCCCCATAATGCAAGCTTCATACTCAGCTATGTTGTTTGTGCACTTGAAAGTCAACCTAGCTATAAACGAAAATTGTGTGCCTTGAGGAGTAATAATCACTACCTGTCATACCCCAAAATTTGCCCATCAATAGTTCAAGACATTTTTCAGGGGCATTCCGACTCATTTTATGGCACTGATCTTAAAGGGACAAAGGCCCAGCTCACGAATGGCCCAATCCAGAAAATGGCCCAAACTGGCCTGTTCGCTACACGCTCGCCTAGCGAACGTTACGTTCGCTACACGCTCGCCTAGCGAACGTTCGCTACACGCTCGCCTAGCGAAGCAAACGTTCGCTACCAGCTCGCCTAGCGAGGCTGACAGACAACAAAAAATTTCGGGCTTCGTTCTGAGCCCATTAGGTCATGAAAAAGGGCATTATAAATACCAGCACTTCAGTAATGAAAAGGAGAACGAAAAAAAGGAAAGGGAGAACCCTAGCAAGCAAACCCTAGCGCTCACAGACGGAAAACCCTGAAGGAAAAGCCGGCGGCCGCAAAGCTACCTCCGTCCAACTCAATCCGGCTCGCCAATTCAGCATTACCACTCCATTGCAAACAGGTTTGCACTACTATTATCGCTTTATGTTCGTAACTTGCATGTGATACCGCTTTATGTTCGTAACTTGTATGTGATATTATAATTGAATTCATAAACATATTTGAGGTTTTGCATGTGAATTTAAGTGTGCCTGAATATTGTGAATGCTGAACCATGTAATTATGTGTTGGATGCCATAAGCCATGCCGCAGGTTGAAGTCATACTGTTCTGAAATTCAAAACCCGCAGCCGCTCGCTAGCACATCGCTAAGCGAGCACGCAGCGAGTGTTCGCTAGACCTTCGCTAGGCGAAGCAGAGGCGAACAAGGGCAGCCGCCAATATTTTGTTTGTTATGTCTTATGCGTATCTGGTCGATTCTATGTTAATTATACACTGTTTTCTTGCTGCTGTTTTTCTTTTACGGTGTAATCCTCGATTGCACCCGGATTTGGTATGCTAACCCGTTTGTTGAATTTTGCAAAGGTTCATATGTCCCAGAAAAAAGATCGCCGTTTAGGTCTTCCACTTTATTTGTGGGATACCCTTGTGGAGGCTCACCCTAAATTGTTTAATTAATTTTAATGTGTTAATTTTAATAATTAATTTTAATAATTAATTTTAATGTATTAATTTTAATGTATTATTTTTAATGTATTGATTTTAATGTGGAGATTCATCATAATCACCTAATTAACTTTAAAATGCGGCCTTTAAATATGTGATCTTGGACCTCTCTTTTGCCTTATGATATTACGGTATTACGGTCATGTCCCGCGAATGTGGGGATACACTTAGCAATGGCCCTTCGATTAAATCATCATAAAATAAATCATAGTCCCTCGGATGTTGCCTTCGAATATATGATTTCGTCCCTCGATGACCCTTCGGTGTAGCCAGCGGTTAAATGATGATCGTCCCTTCGAATGCTAAGGTATCCTTACAACTGTTGCCTTCAATGACCTATCGATGACCCTACGATGACCCTTAAACATCCAAAGGGTAAAATTACTTACTTCTCAATAGTAAGGACAGTTTTACCCTCATAAGGATAGGAAATGCCCATAACGACCTCAGTAAGGTATAACTCTCAATTACTGGATCATAACCTAAAACATTTTCCACCCCTCACACTTTACACTTTACAAATCCTAGAAAATCACCACTTGGTATACATTCATACTAGAATCATTACCGAGTTATATTTTTCTAAACCATTTTCAAAATCAAATGAGATAAATACTTTGTATACATTCATACGAGAATCATTACAAAGTTAAACTCTCTTTCAAACATTTTTTAAGCAATTCACCGACATTTTTCAGACAAAAATATAAGTGATCCAGTAATTAAGAGCCCATGGATAACCATGGATACAAAGGGTGCTAACACCTTCCCTTTGTATAATGTACCTCCCGAACCCAAAATCTATTGAGGTCTTTCCTGTTCTTTTCCACCTTTCCTTATTGGATAAAAGAAAAGTCGGTGGCGACTCTTGCTATCCGCGACATTGCGATAAAAAGCAAAACACCCCAAGTCAGTTCACCGTATGACAGAACTGGCGACTCTGCTGGGGATGGCTTAAAGAGAGGTTACCTTAATAACAAGATCACATATTCACATTGTCTGATTTACTTTTAAGGGATTGCTTGGGTATTCTTGAGTGAAAGATCCTACACCCGGATCTAGTGTACCTTAGGTAAGTAGCAATAGATCATCGCGACTATCCGGCGTATACTGGAATGGTTAAAATGATGGCTACGGTTAATGTGACACTTTGGATGTCCTGATGTTCCTCATGTTCACTTGAGGAAAAATTTGGCTTCCGCGTGGTGTCATTAAAGCATTAACCAGACCTTTAGAACCCTAATTGACTCATCCTAGCCATTAGAAAGTAATGAGATAACTGACTTCGGTTCCGACTGGAGTTGGTTGATACTCGATACTACACTCTTTGAGATTGGACTTTAGGGAAGCTTTGGTCAACCACTTGGTGTTGCACTGAAGCGGACTTAAAGAAAGGTCGATGATTTGAGATCCTTCTAGAACCCGGTTACTATTCTAGGACAGGTTGAACCAACTAAACCTCAGTGGGGAGGGTACTTACCTATGGAACTCATGCAAGCCTCAAAACCTAGGAATGATGGTTGTGTGACTTGCTTGTGCGTGTTATTTATTTAACCTCATAACATCATAGCATCATAACATCATAACATCATGACATCATTGTACTAACCATTTCAAGGACTTAGGGATTTAGCTTTGCTCTGTTGAACAGGTTATGACTTCCAGGAAGACTATCCGGATCAATCTTGTAGCAATCTCTCCTCAACTCAAGGATTTGGTGTCAGAACTTCCCGATCATGCTCAGTTCATCAAGAAACATGGTCATCTCCTCAATTTGGTTACCACTGGTTTCAAAGAAGATATGATGAGAGTCCTATTCCAGTTTTTCGATCCTAAACATCATTGCTTCACTTTCCCAGATTATCAGTTGGTACCCACATTAGAAGAATTCTCCCAGCTGCTTGGGATACCTATCCTGGATCAAATACCTTTCAGTGGTTTAGAAAAGATGCCAAAATCTGAAGAAGTTGCCGCAGCTTTACACATGACAAAGTCTGACATTGAGACCAATTGGGTAACGAGGAGTGGAATGAAAGGTTTACTTGCCAAATTTCTGATAAGGAAGGCCCGAGAATGCCTAAAAGTTATGAATGTCCGTGCTTTTGAAGATGTTCTAGCATTGCTAATCTATGGTTTGGTGCTATTCCCTAACCCGGACCAATTCATAGATGTGAATGCTATTAAGATATTCCTCACTCATAACCCTGTGCCTACCTTGCTGGGAGATGTCTTGCATTCCCTTCACACTCGTACTATGAAGAGGCAAGGGACTCTCATGTGCTGCGTACCTTTGTTGTCTAGGTGGTTTATTTCGCACCTCCCTCAATCAGTCTTGAAGAATGATCAGAATCTGAAATGGTCTCAAAGGATAATGGCACTCTCCCATTCAGACATCCGATGGTGTTCTAACTTCAGAGAAAATGTTATCATCATCGACCGATGTGGAGAATTCCCTAATGTACCACTCATGAGGATAAGAGGAGGTATTACTTATAATCCCGCCTTAGCCCTACGTCAGTTTGGGCATGCTCGAAGAGATGGTCCACATGAAATGATCATTCAAGGTATAGTGTTTGACTATGACAATGACTCTCAAGGTCTCCGCCAAACGTTTGTACGAGCTTGGGGCATGGTGAAAAGAAGCAATTTAGGAAAGAAAAACTCCATTCCTATGGAGCCTTATCTCCGATGGGTACGAGCCAGAGCTCGTGAGTTTGTCATGCCATATCTTGCAGTCGGACCATTGATTGTTGAATCAAGTGTCGAAGGAGGTACTACCCAGATCATTTCTTATCCAGATATACCTACTGATATTGAGGAACTAAAGAGATCCTGGACCCAGTTGAGAGAGGAGAGGGATACTTTCGAAACTCAGTTCAATGCAGAAAGGAAGAAAGTATTAGAGCTCACCAGTCAGCTTAATGAGGAACGAAGACTCAATGCATATCTTCGCCCAAAAAGAAGTCGCCCCTGGGAGACTTGAGCTTTCATTGTATTTTACTATTATTCCTTTTGTAATGAACATTGATCAAAAAAGTAGCAATAAACATTTCTCTCTTGTTGGTGATTTATGCAAAGTTAAATTCCAAAAGTCCTTGAAAACATTTCATGCATTGCTTCGCATAACATAACATTGCATAACAGGTATTCTAAAGGACCATATTCTCACGGTCTGCCTCTTAAACAGAAAAATGGATCTCGAACAAACTGTCAAAGATCTCCAGACTCAGAACGCTCAATTCAAGGAGATGATGCTAAGCTTATCCAAGGGGCAGGAGGAACTCAAGGCTCTTTTGGTCGAAAAGAAGAAAGACAAGAAAGTTGTGAGTTTCATTAATCCGGGAAGAAGGCGTAAAGGACAGGCTACGGGAATCAAATTTGGAATCCCGAATGGTCCAGAAGAGGGGGCGGAGAATGACTCAGAGGAAGAAAATGCTGATTTCTCCAACCCTGAGGATGACGATGAGAACTATGAAAATGAACAGTACTCTCCGAGAGATGATAAGTACAAGTTGCTGGAGGAACGCATGCTAGCCATGGAGGGTCAGAAGGCGCCTGGTCTAGATTTCGAAAGTTTAGGTCTGGTCTCCGACGTGACCATTCCCCGCAAATTCAAAATCCCCACTTTCACTAAGTACGATGGTGCATCCTGTCCTCAGATGCATCTAAGGGCTTATGTGAGAAAGATTCAGCCGCATACCACTGATAAGAAACTGTGGATCCATTTCTTCCAAGAAAGTCTGTCTGGCACTCAATTGGAATGGTATTATCAGCTCGAGAGCTCTGACATCCGCACCTGGACTGATTTAGCAACAGCTTTCTATAAGCAGTACCAGTACAATTCTGAATTAGCGCCTACTCGGCTACAGTTGCAGAATATGGCTATGGGATCTAAAGAAAGCTTCAAAGAGTATGCTCAGAAATGGAGAGATTTGGCTGGCAGAGTCAAACCCCCTATGACTGACCGAGAATTAGTAGACCTGTTCATGGTTACCCTGACTGGCCCATTCTACAGCCATCTACTGGGGAGTTCTTCATCAGGTTTCACTGAACTTATACTGACAGGTGAACGGGTGGAGAGCGGCCTTCGAAGTGGAAAGATACAGGCAGCTACCTCTACAAGCAGCAAAAAGTCCTACCAGGGGAAGAACGAATCAAATGCTGTGTACGGTCAAAAGGGTCGTAACAAGAAAAACCGTGACCACGACATTGGAGCAGTTACGATTGCAGCACCACCATCTCAAAACTTCCAGCCCAAACAAGACAGGCCAAGAAGGCAGTTCACCAGGATCAATATGACCTTGGCACAGGCACTGCAGGGAATGCTAAAGGCAAATTTGATCACCCTCAGAGATCCTCCTACAAATCCCAACACTTCCTCTTCTCGTTATAATCCCAATGCCAGGTGTGCATATCACTCCGATAGCCCCGGGCACGATACAAACGATTGCTGGCCATTGAAGAATAAGATTCAGGATATGATCGAAGCTGGAGAAATTGAGTTTGAGCCTCCGGAGACTCCTAATGTCATCACTGCTCCTATGCCTAACCATGACAAGACTGTTAATGCTGTAGATGACGGTTCTCACATTTCCAATGTGGCGGACTTAATATCTCCCCTCCCGATCATAAAGAAGAATTTATTGCAAGCTGGTTTATTTCCAGGTTGTGCTGAAGATTGCAATCTCTGCATACTCCGGCCCGAGGACTGTTTGAAATTGAAGAATGGTATTCAACGGCTGATGGACGATCGTACAGTTCTCTTCGAAGGGATTCCTAAGGCGGAAAACTCTATTGAAGAAATATCTGTGGTTTCTAGGTCCAAAGTTCCAGTGAAGATTACCGCTACCAGGGCGCCTGTGAAGATTACTGCTGAGCCCAGGGTTGCTCCCCTAATCATCACTGCACCTGGCCCGATCCCGTATTCCTCAAGCAAAGCTATTCCGTGGAATTATGGCGGTGATGTTTACGTCCATGGCGTGAAGCAAGTGGATAATGCTGCTAATACTAGTGGCATTGTTGGGACTAGTAAAATTACTCGAAGCGGAAGGATCTTCTCTCCAGAAATCTCACCTCCTGTCCTTGAAACTCGGGGAAAGGAACCAGTCAACCCTTCCCAGTCAGAGACACCGGTTGAAGTTACTCCCGAAGATGTTGCCAAACAAGAAATGGAAGAAGTGCTGAAAATCATCCGCAAGAGTGATTTCGATGTGGTAGAACAGTTGGGGCATACCCCGTCTAAGATCTCGATGTTATCCCTGCTGTTATCTTCTGAACATCATGCCAATGCATTGATAAAATTTTTGAAGACCGCTCATGTACCTCAGGAGACATCTGTCGATCAGTTCGAACATTATGTTGCTCACTTGGCTGTTGACAATGGCCTAGGCTTTTCCGACGCTGATCTGACACCAGCAGGAAAGAATCACAATAAAGCCCTGCATATCTCAATTGAGTGTAGGGGAATCACTTTGTCCCATGTGTTGATCGATAATGGCTCTTCTTTGAATGTGCTACCGACAGCTGTGCTGGATAAGCTGGATTGTAAAAGCATTGAACTGAAACCTAGTGACATTGTGGTACGTGCTTACGATGGTGCGAAGAGTGTTGTCCATGGCGAAGTAGTCCTCCCTATCAAGATAGGACCTCAAGTCTTCAATACTACCTTCCATGTAATGAACATTCGTCCTGCCTATTCCTGCTTACTGGGACGCCCTTGGATTCATGGGGCAGGTGCTGTAGCTTCGTCTCTCCATCAAAAGTTGAGATATCCGATAGAGGGTAAGATTGTCACCGTGTGTGGAGAAGAAGAGTACATTGTCAGTAGTGTGCATACCTTCAGATACGTCGAGATGGATGGTGAATTCATTGAGACTCCTTGTCAGTCATTTGAAGTAGTTCCTCCGACCGTTCCTGTCCTTAAGCCAACTACCTGTGTACCCAAGGTTATTCGTGCTCCTCCTGCTATGATTTCTCTGAAGGACGCTCAAGCCGTGGTTGAGGATGGTGGTCGTACTGGCTGGGGTCAATTGATCGAAGTACCATACAAGTCTGACAAATTTGGCCTGGGGTTCAGCCCTGACAAGAGTCAAATTAATGCTGTAGAAGATGCTGACAGTGATTGTGACCTGGATAGCTGGATCTACCCAACAATTGGCGACGGACTCAATAATTGGAAGGCTGAAGACACTATCCCGATCTCCTTTAGTCAGGAGTAATTGTTATTGTCCATTTAGTATTGCAAATCTTTAATTTTTCAATTGAACTTCTTAAAGCATTGTGTCTACGCCCGGGGCACAATAGCTAATTTGTTAAGGGTTTTGTCATTTCATAAGCATATTCATATTCAATAAATCAGTGGACTTTTTCGCATTCAAATATTGCGCTCTTTATTTTTCCTGTCGTCTTTCGAACAAGCTATGCTTTCTTACACACACTCACGTAACAAATTGCAGATCCGTATCCACTCTGGATCCTATTGATAATGATTCCGCTATTGTTCATTATGACTTTGAAAATCCGATCTACCAAGCCGAAGATGGAAGTGAGGAAGATTGTGAAGTCCCTGGAGAGCTTGCCAGACTATTACTGCAAGAGGAAAGGACTATACAGCCACATGAAGAGTCCCTCGAAATTGTAAATCTGGGTACTGAGGTAGACAGAAAAGAAGTCAAAATAGGAGCAGGATTGGAAAGCAGTGTCAAGGAAAGATTGATTCGGATGTTACATGACTATGTAGAGGTTTTCGCTTGGTCTTATGAAGACATGCCCGGGTTGGATACTGATATAGTGGTGCATCGGCTGCCTACGAAGGAAGACTGCCGTCCTGTCAAGCAAAAGGTTCGCCGCATGCGTCCTGAAATGTCCGAGAAAATCAAAGTCGAGGTTATAAAACAGTTCAATGCCGGTTTCCTAGCCGTTACTTCTTATCCTCAATGGGTTGCTAATGTGGTGCCAGTGCCAAAGAAGGATGGTAAGGTACGAATGTGCGTAGATTACAGAGATTTGAATAAAGCAAGTCCCAAGGATGACTTTCCACTCCCGCACATTGATGTTCTGGTAGATAACACCGCTCAACACAAAGTATTCTCATTCATGGATGGATTCTCGGGTTATAATCAGATTAAAATGGCACCTGAGGACATGGAGAAAACTACGTTTGTGACGCAATGGGGCACTTTCTGTTACAAAGTAATGCCATTCGGTCTAAAGAACGCCGGGGCAACGTACCAGCGTGCTATGGTGGTTTTGTTCCATGATATGATCCATCATGAAATAGAAGTATATGTGGATGACATGATAGCCAGATCTCATACTGAGGAGGAACATCTCGATCATTTATACAAACTGTTCGAGAGGTTGAAGAAATACAAGTTGAGGTTGAACCCGAACAAATGCACTTTTGGAGTAAGATCCGGTAAGCTCTTGGGCTTTATTGTCAGTGGTAAAGGAATTGAGGTTGACCCGGCTAAAGTGAGAGCTATTCAAGAAATGCCAGTTCCTCATACGGAGAAAGAAGTCAGAGGTTTCTTGGGACGCTTGAACTACATTGCCCGATTTATCTCCCACTTGACCGCTACCTGCAAACCCATCTTCAAATTACTGAGGAAAAATCAAGAGATGATATGGAATGACGAATGCCAAGAAGCTTTTGACAAAATCAAGAACTATCTCCAGGAACCTCCGATTCTGATACCACCAGTTGAAGGAAGACCTCTAATCATGTATTTGACCGTGTTAGAAAATTCAATGGGGTGCGTATTGGGGCAACATGACGAGTCTGGTCGAAAAGAGCATGCCATATACTACCTGAGCAAAAAGTTTACCGACTGTGAAACAAGATACTCACTGCTCGAGAGAACTTGCTGTGCTTTGGCCTGGGCTGCTCGCCGACTAAGACAGTATATGTTGAATCATACCATTTTGTTGATTTCTAGGATGGATCCCATCAAATACATGTTCGAGAAGACTGCCCTCTCCGGAAGAATAGCGAGATGGCAGATGATCTTAACAGAGTATGATATCCAGTATACTACCCAGAAAGCAATCAAAGGAAGCGTGCTCGCTGATCATTTGGCTCATCAAGCGGTGGATGATTATCAATCTATGAATTTCGAGTTCCCAGATGAGGATGTCATGCTTGTTACTGATGATGAAAAACCTGAACCAGATGAAGGACCCGAACTGGGATCCCGATGGACTATGGTTTTCGACGGATCTTCTAATGCGTTGGGCCATGGTGTTGGGGTTGTACTTATTTCTCCCGGAGGTTACCATACACCTCTCACTGCTAGACTATGTTTTCACTGTACCAATAATATGGCTGAGTATGAAGCATGCATTTTGGGACTCAAAGATGCTATTGATCGGCGGATCAAGCTTTTGAGTGTGTACGGAGATTCAGCCTTGGTAATCAGTCAGATCAAAGGAGAATGGGATACTAAACATCCAAATCTCGTCCCTTATCGAGAGCGGGTGATGACCTTAATCCCATATTTTGAAGAGATTACATTTGAACATATTCCACGGGAAGAGAATCAGTTGGCAGACGCCTTAGCTACCATGTCATCTATGTTCAGAGTCAGATGGGGCAGCGAAGCTCCCATGATTACCATTGGACGATTAGATGAACCAGCACACTGTTATGAACTTAACACTGAGGGAGTACGGGAAAAACCTTGGTTCCACGAAGTAAAAAGATATTTAGAAGCTCAGGAATACCCTGAAGGGGCATCCATCAATGACAAAAAATTCCTGAGGAAGTTCTCCGCTAAATTCTTTCTGAGTAATGGAGTATTATACAAACGTAATCATGATTCAACTTTGCTTCGCTGTGTGGATAAAAAGGAAGCAGAAAGGATTATGGAAGACATGCATGACGGTATTTTTGGGACTCATTCTAATGGACATACAATGGCCAAGAAGATTCTGAGATCAGGGTATTATTGGTCTACCATGGAAGCTGATTGCCACCATCACTCCAGAACCTGTCATAAGTGCCAGATCTATGCGGATAAAGTACATGCACCTCCTGCTCCATTGAACATGTTGACAGCACCTTGGCCTTTTGCAATGTGGGGCATTGATATGATTGGAGAGATTAAACCTACGGCTTCTAATGGACATCGCTTCATTCTCGTCGCTATTGATTACTTCACAAAGTGGGTAGAGGCAGCCTCATTTGCTTCTGTCACCAAGAATGTGGTGGCACGGTTCATCAAGAATAGCCTTATTTGTCGATATGGCATCCCTGAAAGAATTATCACTGACAATGGTACTAATTTGAACAACAAGATGATTACTGAACTCTGCACGCAGTTCAAAATTAAACACCATAACTCCTCTCCATACCGGCCAAAGATGAATGGCACCGTAGAGGCTGCTAATAAGAACATCAAGAAGATCATACAAAAGATGACAGTAACGTACAAAGACTGGCATGAGATGTTACCGTTTGCTCTCCACGGTTATCGCACTTCAGTACGCACTTCGACAGGGGCAACTCCTTTCTCTTTAGTCTACGGAACGGAAGCTGTTTTGCCAGTGGAAGTTCAGATTCCCTCTCTAAGGATCATGAAAGAGGCGGGTTTAAGCGAGGATGAATGGATTCATACTCGACTCGATCAGATAAACTTGATTGATGAGAAGAGACTTGCGGCTGTTTGTCACGGGCAGATATATCAGAAGCGCATGACCCAAGCATTTAACAAAAGAGTCAAGAGACAGGTGTATCAAATTGGCAACTTGGTGATCAAGCGTATCATTCTACCACAAGGGGATCCCAGAGGCAAGTGGACTCCCACATACGAAGGGCCATTTGTGGTTAAGAAGGTATTCTCCGGTGGAGCCATGATACTTGCTACAATGGATGGCGAAGACTTCCCGCATCCTGTGAACGCGGACATAGTTAAAAAATACTACGCATAGCAGAGACCCGCTAGGTCGATGTACCTAGGCAAAAGTAAGGGCATCCCGGCGAACCAAAAGGGTTCGGGCAAAAATTAGGGATAAATATATAAAGACGTATACCCGGCAAGTCGGAAACCTGAAAAGGCGGCTTGGGCAAAAAAGGGTATCCCGGTGGACTGAAAACCTGAAAAGGCGGTCCAGGCAAAAATTAGGGATTAAAGCGTATGACTATGTCCCGTTCTCTGTCAGCTTCAACCAAGTTCAAGGAACTGAACAAGCCAATCACTTCTATCCGCCAGCAGGAGATGAGATGCTCGAAGACATGATGACAGTAGTGGAATTAAAATCAATAGGACTTTCTCTGCATAGCTTTCTCTTTGTGTTCTTGACAATTTCCTCTTACTAGGATTTTTGTCTCCTTGTACACAGATTGCCTGTTCATAGGCCCTCTTTCAAAAATCAATGCAATTTTATTTCACTTTTACTCTTCTGTTTTGTTTGCATAAATGTCCATTGATTTGATTTGAATTAATATATGCATTTGAATATGATCAATGTTTATCAAAATACATGCATGGAATGGCAATAGCAATTACTACCCGAATTCAGGATCAAGGAGAAGGTCTAACCATGCTTCCAATGAATCCGCTACCAATCTTATTCTCCCCAGCAAGCTTGTTTTTCCTCAGGGGAAATTGGCATTATTCCCCGGGCAAAGCCAGCTATTTCCCAGAAGAAGTCGGTATCATCAGACAGATTGATCCTCTCTTCCATCCCCAGCCAGGCTCTATTGAATATTTCCACCATCAGACCGAAATCAACAACCCCCTGCCGAGAAAGGGTCATCATTACAAGTATCTCCAATCAGTAGATGGGGATTTATTTTCCCCAGTAGAGTCTCCAAGCAGAACTTCTCATACGCATAACTCATTCATTACATCATTTCACAGCATACGCATGCATACAACATTCGCATTTATTTCTTAGCATAACACGAAACATCTCATGCATCATGACATAGCATGAAGCTAACGTTTCTGGGCAGGTTAATTATCCTCCTGATATAGTCAAAGTAAAAGGTTCATTCAGACATACACCTTTATCAATTATGTACAAAAGTTCGGATATGTATTCCAGATACCATTCATGGGAACATTCATTCTGACAACACTCCGATATCCTCCTAACGATGGCATCTTTAAGCTCATCCCAGACATTTATTGCAAGTACAACATATACAGATATCATCAGATACAGCCTAACATACGGTTCATTCTGATTCAGCCCAACATATGATTCCTTCAACTATTTCAAGACGGTCTAATGTGCGACCCAATTAGACCTTCGTCTCCTCAGATGCTACCTAGTGTACGGTACATTTCTGAAGTGTAGTCTAGTGTACGACTACCCCCTTTTTTATCATCAGATTCAGCCTAATGGACGGCTCATTCTGCTCAGATACGGTCTAATGTACGACCCAATTTGACCTTCGCCTCCTCAGATGCTACCTAGTGTACGGTACATTTCTGAAGTGTAGTCTAGTGTACGACTACCCCCTTTTTATCATCAGATTCAGCCTAATGGACGGCTCAGTCTGCTCAGATACGGTCTAATGTACGACCCAATTTGACCTTCGTCTCCTCAGATGCTACCTAGTGTACGGTACATTTCTGAAGTGTAGTCTAGTGTACGACTACCCCCTTTTATCATCAGATTCATCCTAATGGACGACTCAGTCTGCTCAGATACGGTCTAATGTACGACCCAATTTGACCTTCGTCTCCTCAGATGCTACCTAGTGTACGGTACATTTCTGAAGTGTAGTCTAGTGTACGACTACCCCCTTTTATCATCAGATTCAGCCTAATGGACGGCTCATCCTGCAACTCCAATACAGTCTATCATAAGACCCATTTGGATCTTCAACTCAGAGACGATCTAGCGTACGATCCATTCTGATTTTTCATCCTCGGCAAAGTCATCTGCCTAACGAACAGCTCACTCTGGTATTCAGATACGGTCCAGTGTATGATCCATTCTGATCCCTTATCCCCAGCAGTATATAGCATACTCCGACTCCCCGGCGAAGTCGACAGCATAATGGATGACTCACTATACGGTCTGATGTACGACCCGGTGTGACACCCATGTCTCCAGATATCGTCTAACGTACGACAGAATCTGGAAATCTCCTCATCAAACTTCCTGGATGGCATCTTTAAGCCCATCTCCGTCAAGACTGATGGACAAGCGCAAATTGTTGGGGCATTCTAGTGTTCAATAATCTTTCACCTCCAGACCACGAACGACACATACCATTCTGACTCTCTCGGTTCAAGAATATTGAACAGGGGCAGCTGTCATACCCCAAAATTTGCCCATCAATAGTTCAAGACATTTTTCAGGGGCATTCCGACTCATTTTATGGCACTGATCTTAAAGGGACAAAGGCCCAGCTCACGAATGGCCCAATCCAGAAAATGGCCCAAACTGGCCTGTTCGCTACACGCTCGCCTAGCGAACGTTACGTTCGCTACACGCTCGCCTAGCGAACGTTCGCTACACGCTCGCCTAGCGAAGCAAACGTTCGCTACCAGCTCGCCTAGCGAGGCTGACAGACAACAAAAAATTTCGGGCTTCGTTCTGAGCCCATTAGGTCATGAAAAAGGGCATTATAAATACCAGCACTTCAGTAATGAAAAGGAGAACGAAAAAAAGGAAAGGGAGAACCCTAGCAAGCAAACCCTAGCGCTCACAGACGGAAAACCCTGAAGGAAAAGCCGGCGGCCGCAAAGCTACCTCCGTCCAACTCAATCCGGCTCGCCAATTCAGCATTACCACTCCATTGCAAACAGGTTTGCACTACTATTATCGCTTTATGTTCGTAACTTGCATGTGATACCGCTTTATGTTCGTAACTTGTATGTGATATTATAATTGAATTCATAAACATATTTGAGGTTTTGCATGTGAATTTAAGTGTGCCTGAATATTGTGAATGCTGAACCATGTAATTATGTGTTGGATGCCATAAGCCATGCCGCAGGTTGAAGTCATACTGTTCTGAAATTCAAAACCCGCAGCCGCTCGCTAGCACATCGATAAGCGAGCACGCAGCGAGTGTTCGTTAGACCTTCGCTAGGCGAAGCAGAGGCGAACAAGGACAGCCGCCAATATTTTGTTTGTTATGTCTTATGCGTATCTGGTCGATTCTATGTTAATTATACACTGTTTTCTTGCTGCTGTTTTTCTTTTACGGTGTAATCCTCGATTGCACCCGGATTTGGTATGCTAACCCGTTTGTTGAATTTTGCAAAGGTTCATATGTCCCAGAAAAAAGATCGCCGTTTAGGTCTTCCACTTTATTTGTGGGATACCCTTGTGGAGGCTCACCCTAAATTGTTTAATTAATTTTAATGTGTTAATTTTAATAATTAATTTTAATAATTAATTTTAATGTATTAATTTTAATGTATTATTTTTAATGTATTGATTTTAATGTGGAAATTCATCATAATCACCTAATTAACTTTAAAATGCGGCCTTTAAATATGTGATCTTGGACCTCTCTTTTGCCTTATGATATTACGGTATTACGGTCATGTCCCGCGAATGTGGGGATACACTTAGCAATGGCCCTTCGATTAAATCATCATAAAATAAATCATAGTCCCTCGGATGTTGCCTTCGAATATATGATTTCGTCCCTCGATGACCCTTCGGTGTAGCCAGCGGTTAAATGATGATCGTCCCTTCGAATGCTAAGGTATCCTTACAACTATTGCCTTCAATGACCTATCGATGACCCTACGATGACCCTTAAACATCCAAAGGGTAAAATTACTTACTTCTCAAAAGTAAGGACAGTTTTACCCTCATAAGGATAGGAAATGCCCATAACGACCTCAGGAAGGTATATCTCTCAATTACTGGATCATAACCTAAAACATTTTCCACCCCTCACACTTTACACTTTACAAATCCTAGAAAATCACCACTTGGTATACATTCATACTAGAATCATTACCGAGTTATATTTTTTTAAACCATTTTCAAAATCAAATGAGATAAATACTTTGTATACATTCATACGAGAATCATTACAAAGTTAAACTCTCTTTCAAACATTTTTTAAGCAATTCACCGACACTTTTCAGACAAAAATATAAGTGATCCAGTAATTAAGAGCCCATGGATAACCATGGATACAAAGGGTGCTAACACCTTCCCTTTGTATAATGTACCTCCCGAACCCAAAATCTATTGAGGTCTTTCCTGTTCTTTTCCACCTTTCCTTATTGGATAAAAGAAAAGTCGGTGGCGACTCTTGCTATCCGCGACATTGCGATAAAAAGCAAAACACCCCAAGTCAGTTCACCGTATGACACTACCCAATGCCATTACCATATTGATTAACAACTATATCAAATACCATGCCCCAACGGGAACCAGGTTCTGGCCTTTCTTCAAGCAATGGTTCATCACAATCTTTCATTTTCAAGTACAAAATCTCTTCATCACGAAAATCGTACTGTACTGACTGATAATCTTCAATATGTTGGTAAGCCAAATGGTCAGCAAAGACACTACCCTTGATTGCTTTTTGAGATCGGTATTCAATATCATACTCTGATAACAACATCTGCGAACGGGCAATCCTCCCAGTTAAAGCAGGCTTCTCAAAAATATACTTGATTGGATCCATTCCGGATATCAACCAAGTGGTATGATTCAACATATATTGGCGCAGACGCTTAACAACCCAAGCCAATGTGTAACAAGTCTTTTCAAGCATAGAATACCGAGTCTCACAATCGGTGAATTTCTTACTGAGGTAGTATATTTCATATTCTTTCTTTCCAGTCTCATCTTGCAGACCAAGAACACAACCCATACTTTCACCAAGCACAGTTAAATACATGATCATTGGTCTTCACTCCACAGGCGGAGACAGAATCAGAGGCTCTTTGATACTATCAAAAGCTTTCTGGCAGTCTTCGGTCCAATCACAAGACTGAACTTTTCGAATAAGCTTGAATATATGAGCACATGTGGCTGTCATGTGTGAAATGAATCTTGAGATATAATTCAAGCGGCCGAGAAAACCTTTGACTTGCTTCTCAGTTTTGGGCGCAAGCATCTCTTGTATTGCTTTGACCTTGGAAGGATCAAATTCAATACCCTTCTCGCTCACAAGATGAACCAAGAGAAGGATATGTGGGAAGAGCGTTTCCATGCTTTGAGCAAAAAGCATGAGGAGTTGCAACTTGAGTATAAGGACAAAGATGCACTTATTGAGCTACTTGAAGATTGAGTGACAAAGAGACAGAGAGAGCCAGAGGTTTCATCTTCCTCTAGTACGCCTCAGCCTTCCGTCGCTTGGAAGAAAATTGTTGATCAGCTTGTCCTCGAGAAGACTCAGATGAAGGCTTCTTTTGAGACCGAGATCTGACACATTCGAAGGAAGTACACGCCTGTAGCCAGATCTTCTGATTTTGTTGATAGGGATCCTTAGGATGACTAGTCTCCTTTTCTCTTGTATTTTGTATTTTTAGTTTCTGAAATTATACTCAGTGTAATCCTTCCAATTATATAAATAAAAGAGATTTTATGGTCATATCAAATTGTTGCAATTATTGTTAAATATATATATTTTCAAAAAATATAGTAAGTTCCTTGAAAATAAAAACAATCAAGCATTGCATTTCATGCATCATTTGCATAAGCAGGTTTCTCTTTCGCCAGATGTCTCATTGGTGTTTCTTCTGTGCTTCAGCCAAGCTGACTCATCGATACAATACCCGCGCCAATCATCTGAAGATTATGGAGCATCTTGAACAAGAGAACAGAGACCTGAAGGATGAGATTGCTCATCTGACTGCCATGATGGAGTCAGTCCTAGCTGCTCAGAGCCAGTCTTCTCCAACACCTGCAACTCCTCCTCCTCAGAGGCATGCTAATTCCGAGGTGGATACCTCTACCATTCCTGCAACCGCTGTTCATTTTTAACCAAATATGCCTGTCGGATTCCAATGGGGAATGTCGCCGAACTTTGTGCCTGAAGGCTTTGCGCCTACCTTTGCTTCTATGTCGGCATCTATCCCGGTCATGTATGTGCTGCCGCCTGTTGTCCATACTCATCCCCATGTAGAAGACGCCATCTATCACTCTAAGTCGTCTGAGGGCCCTGATGTGTATGAGAAGATGGACGAGACGAAGGACCAACTCCTTGAGTTGCGAAAGGAATTGAAAACTTTGAGGGGTAAGGACTTGTTTGGGAAGAGTGCTGCAGAACTGTGTTTGGTTCCAAATGTCAAGATTCTGGAGAAATTCGAAGTGCCTAACTTTGAAAAATACAAAGGGAATACCTGTTCACTCAGTCATTTGGTGATGTAGGTCAGAAAGATGTCTACTCAAACTGATAATGATCAGCTTTTGATCCATTATTTTCAAGATAGTTTGACGGTGCCGCTCTGAGGTGGTACATGGGATTGGATAGTGCAAGCATCCGCACGTTCAATGATTTGGGTGAAGCATTTGTGAAGCAGTATAAGTACAATATTGATATGGCTCCAGATAGAGACCAGTTTAGGTCGTTGTCTTAGAAAGGCAAGGAGACATTCAAGGAGTATGCTCAACGATGGAGAGAGCTTACTGCTCAAATTACCTTTCCTTTAGAGGAAAAGGAGATGACTAAGATTTTTCTTAAGACCCTGAGCTCATTTTTTTATGAGCGGATGATCGCCAATGCCCCTAGTGATTTTATCGAGATGGTAAATATGGGGATGAGGCTCGAAGAAGGTGTCTGAGAAGGACGGTTGTCTAGAGAGGAAGCATCATCCAGCGAAAGATATGGTAACAGTTTCAGCAAGAAGAAGGAGAGAAAAACTAATGCAACTTTATTTGGGAGGCAGAGGAGGCCTCAGGTAAGAAGAAATCAACCACCCCGTCAATATCATCATCAAGTATCATCATTCATTCCGGTATTTTCAGCAAATTAGTCAACACCAATTCACCAACAACAACAACCACATCAAGGAACAAACACCTACAACAACAGCAATGCCAACAATCATCAACAACAAAATTTTGAGAGGAAGAAGGTCTCTTTTGACCCGGATCCGATGACATATGCAGAATTATATCCGTTTTTGGTTCTCAAGAACCTATTACAACCAAGAAATCCTTTGCAAATCCCCGAACCACTTCCTTGGTGGTACAAACCAGAACTCCACTGTGCTTTTCATCAAGGAGCTCCCGGACACAATATTGAGAATTGATATCCCCTCAAATATGAAGTTCAGAAGTTGGTTAAGAGTGGAATGGTGTCCCCGTGCGCCAAATGTTAAAGCTAACCCACTACCTGCCCATGGGAATTCATATGTTAATATGGTGGACGATTGTCCAGGGGAGTTCAAGGTATTCGATGTACGCTTCATTAGAAGGTCCTTGGTGACGATGCACAAGGATATTCACGTGGTTAGCGATTGTGAACATCACCATGATGGTTATGCTATCTGCGGTGTCAATCCTAGAGGTTGTATGGATGTGAAGAGAGACATCCAGCGGTTGATGGATGAAGGCTTAATTCAGATTGTTCAATCACGTCACATAGATAAGGATGTCAATGTAATAGTACCAATTTTCAAAACACCTGATAAAGTGGGTATTCAATATGACAACAGCAGCAGTAACAACGTCAACAATAGATTGGTATCGCCGTTGGTTATACGGTTGATGGGTGCAGTCTCGTATGCATCCGATAAAGTTGTACCGTATCAATACAATGCTACTGTGTTGGAAGATGGTCAAGAGGTCCCGTTACCTACAACCAATTTTTTTGTAAGCATTGTTGATGTTACTAAGGTGACCCGTAGTGGTCGTGTGTTTGGGTTGGTGTTCCCAAAGAATATAGAAGATTCGACTGTCTATAAGAAGGTGGATGTGCCTGTAGTAGAATCTGTTAGTGCTTTGAGGTGTCAGTCTGGTGAATCCAGTGGCTTGAAGCCTAATGATGATGATGAAGTACTCAGGCTAATTAAGAAAAGTTAGTTCAATATGGTGGAGCAGTTGCTCCAAACCCCCTCGAATATTTTAGTATTGTCTTTGTTGATGAATTCAGAAGTGCACAGAGAAGCACTGCAGAAAGTTCTTCAGCAAGCCTATGTGGAACATGATGTTATGGTGGATCAATTCGATCATATTGTTGCTAACATTACTTCTTGCAATAATCTCAGTTTTTGTGACGAAGAACTCAATAAGGAGGGTAGAAATCACAATTTAGCTCTGCACATTTCAATGAACTGTAAGGAGGATGTTTTGTCAAATGTGTTGGTAGACACCGGATCTTCTTTGAATGTATTGCCAAAATTAACTTTTTCCAAGTTGTCATACCAAGGAGCGCCTATGAGATATAATGGCGTGATCGTCAAGGCATTTGACGGTTCGCGCAGGACTATGATTGGTGAGGTGGACCTTCCGGTGAAGATAGGTCCGAGTGACTTCCAAATTACTTTTCAAGTAATGGATATCCACCCAGCCTATAGTTTTCTATTGGGAAGGCCATGGATCCACGAGGCAGGAGCCGTTACTTCAACGTTGCATCAGAAACTCAAGTTTGTCAAGAATGGGAAGCTTGTTATTGTTGGCGGGGAGAAGGCGTTGTTGGTCAGCTACCTGTCATATTTCTCTTATGTTGAAGCTGAGGATGAGGTTGGAACTCTATTCTAAGCCTTATCTATTGTTGTTTAAAAGAGAGTTGGGGCACCTATGTCCTCATTCAAAGATGCCTTGAATGTTGTTGAAGATGGACAGTCTGATCAGTGGGGGCGAATGATAGAGGTCTCCGACAACAAGAGTAGAGCCGGTTTAGGGTTCCAACAAGGATCGTCAGCAGTCAGATCTGAAGATGTATAACTCAACTTCCGTAGCGGAGGGTTCATTCATGGTAATGAACAACACTTAGCTATTGTGCTAGAGGATGATGAAGAGGAAGACTGCACCAATTTTGTGACGCATGGAAAGGCTTGCAACAATTGGACTGCTGCTGATATTCCTGTTATTATGCATCAATCTAAGTAATTGCTTTTATTTGTTTTTGAAAATCCTTCTCCTATGACTAAGGGAAAAGTGAACATTGTTGGGCATTTTCAATTCGATCATCAATAAAATATAATTCTATTCATCCACATCTATGATGCTTTGTTTTTACTTTTTGCTTTATTCTGAAAATGGTAATCACAAAAAACATAAATAAATAATATAATTGTCCATCTGCATAATATTTGGTCATAAATCCACTTCTCTAAAATCGAAATATCAAATCATTATGCAGGTTAGTTTCTACCCCCATTGAATATAATGATCCTTCTCCTTCTCCAAATTTTGAATTCCCTATGTTTGAGGCTGAGGAGGAAAGTGATGAAGAAGTGAGTGATGAATTGTCTTGTCTTCTTGAGCATGAAGGAAAAGCCATTCAGCCGTTCGAAGAGCAGATTGAGCTAGTCAACTTGGGTTCCGAGGATGATGTGAAGGAAGTCAAGATTGGGTCTCGACTATGTCCTGATGTTAAGAAGGGGTTGGTTGATCTTCTCCGAGAGTATTCAGATGTGTTTGCTTGGTCCTATCAAAACATGCCTGGGTTGGATTCTAAGATTGTGGAGCATAAATTGTCGTTGAAGCCAGAATGCCCACCAGTCAAGCAAAAGTTGAGGAGAACTCATCCTAATATGGCAGTGAAAATCAAAGAAGAAGTGCAAAAGCAGATTGATGATGGTTTCCTTGTTACTGCTGAGTATCCGCAGTGGGTGGCCAATATTGTACCTGTGCCGAAGAAGGATGGAAAAGTCTGTATGTGCATTGATTATAGAGATTTCTATAAAGCCAGTCCGAAAGATGATTTCCCTTTGCCACACATTGATATGTTGGTAGACAATACATATAAATTCAAAGTCTTTTCATTTATGGACGGATTTTCCGGATAAAATCAGATCAAGATGGAACCCAAAGATATGGAAAAGACCATATTCATTACACCTTGGGGAACATTCTGTTATAGAGTGATGTCTTTCGGTTTGAAGAATGCTGGTGCAACTTACCAGAGAGCAATGACTACTCTTTTTCATGATATGATGCATAAAGAGATCGAAGTCTATGTTAATGATATGGTTGCTAAATCTGTTGATGAAGAGGAACATGTTGAGAATTTATTGAAGTTATTCCAGCGTTTGAGAAAGTATAAACTCCGCTTGAATCCCAATAAGTTTACTTTTGGTGTTCATTCTGGTAAGTTGTTGGGCTTTATTGTCAGCGAGAAGGGTATTGAAGTTGATCCTGCCAAGGTCAAAGCAATACAAGAGATATCGACGCCCAAAACTGAGAAGCAAGTTAGAGGTTTTCTCAGCCGCTTGAATTATATATCAAGGTTTATTTCACACATGATTGCCACATGTGTGCCTATATTCAAGCTTCTCCAGAAAGATTAGTCTTATGATTGGACCGAGGATTTCCAGAAAGCTTTTGAAACTATCAAAGAATATCTGCTTGAGCCTCCGATTCTGTCTCCACCTGTTGAAGGAAGACCATTGATTATGTATTTGACTGTGCTTGAAGAAAGTATGGGTTGTGTTCTAGGTCAGCAAGATGAGACTGGAAAGAAAGAATATGTTATCTACTACTTCAGTAAGAAATTCACCGACTGTGAGACTCGGTATTCTATGCTTGAGAAGACTTGCTGCACATTGGCTTGGGCTGCTAAGCGTCTGCGTCAATATATGTTGAATCATACCACTTGGTCGATATCCAAAATGGTTCCAATCAAGTATATTTTTGAGAAGCCTGCTTTAACCGGGAGAATTTCCCGTTGGCAGATGTTGTTATCAGAGTATGATATTGAATACCAGTCTCAAAAATCTATCAAAGGTAGTGTCTTGGCTGACCACTTGGCTCACCAACCAATTGAGGTTTACTAGTCATTGCAGTATAACTTTCCTGATGAAGAGATCTTGTACTTGAAAATGAAAGATTGTGATGAACCATTGCTTATAGAAGGGCCAAAACCGTGTTCCCGTTGGGGCATGGTGTTTCACAGAGTTGTTAATCAGTATGGTAATGGCATTGGGGCAGTGATTATTACTCCTCAAGACACGTATTTTCCATTTACAGCTAGATTGACTTTCAAGTGTATAAATAATATGGCAGAATATGAAGCTTGCATTATGGGGCTTGAAGAGGCTTTTTATCTCAGAATCAAGTATTTAGACGTCTATGGAGATTCAACTTTGGTTGTGAATCAGATCAAAAGGTGAATGGGAGACGAATCAACTCGGTTTGATACCATATAGAGACTATGTGAGGAGGAAAACCGAATGGCAGATGCTCTTATGACATCGGCTTCAATGATCGTGGTGAAGTATTGGAATGAGGTTCCCAATTTGATTGTGATGCCTCTTGATAGGCCAACTCACGTATTTGTTGTTGAATAGATCAAAGATGAAAAGCCGTCGTAATATGACATCAAGTGTTTCCTCCAAAGTCAGATTTACCTGTCTGGGGCGTCTTTGAAAGATAAGAAGACTTTGAGAAGATTAACCGGCAATATCTACCTGAATGGTGATGTGTTTTACAAGAGAAACTTCGATATGGTTTTGCTCAGATGCGTGGGTAGACACGAAGCATACCTATTATTGACTGAAGTCCATGAAGGTTGCCTTAGTACTCATTCCAATGGACATGCTATGGCTAAAAAGATGTTGCGAGCAGGTTACTATTGGCAGACAATGGAATCTGATTGTTGCAAGTTTGTGAAGAAATGCCACAAGTGTCAAATATATGCAGATAAAATTCATGTTCCTCCAACACTATTAAACGTCATTTCCTCTCCATGGCCCTTCTCCATGTGGGTAATTGATATGATTGGCATGATTGAGCCCAAAGCTTTGAATGGACATCATTTCATTTTGGTGGAAATTGACTACTTCACAAAGTGGGTTGAAGTGGCATCGTATGCGAATGTAACCAAGCAAGTTGTTGTAAGGTTTATCAAGAATCAAATTATATGTCGTTATGGTGTGCCAAGTAAGATCATTACTGATAATGGATCAAACTTGAATTATAATATGGTAGAAGCTCTTTGCAAAGACTTCAAGATTGCACACCATAACTCTTCTCCCTACATACCTAATATGAATGGGGATGTTGAGGATGCAAATAAGAACATCAAGAAGATTATTCAGAAGATGGTTGTAACGTATAAAGATTGGCATAAGATGATCCCATTTGCTTTGCATAGATATTGTACATCTATCCGCACTTCAACAGGGGAAACCCCTTTCTCTCTTGTATATGGTATGGAAGTTATGCTCCTCGTGGAGGTTGAGATCATATCATTACGCGTACTCATGAAAGCCAAGTTGACTGAGGATGAATGGTGTCAGACCAGGTACGATCAGCTGAATTTGATTAAAGAGAAGAGATTAACTGCCATGTGTCATGTTCAGTTATATCAGTAGAGGATAAAGAAGGCATTTGATAAGAAGGTCAGACCTCGTGTGTTCAGAGAAGGTGACCTTGTGCTCAAGAAGATCTTGTCTTTCAGACCAGATTCTAGGGGTAAATGGACTCCTAACTATGAAGGCCCATATGTTGTTAAGAGAGCCTTTTCAGGCGGTGCTTTGATCCTTACAACTATGGATGGTGAAGAGTTCACTCGTCCTGTGAACACATATGCATTCAAGAAATACTTCGCCTAAAAAAGAAAAGAACAACTTGCTAATTTGAAAATCCGAAAGGACGGCTTAGGCAAAAATGAGCGTCTCGGTGGATTGAAAACCTGAAAGGGCGATCCAGGCAAAAGTTAGAGACATAAAACAGAAAGATTTATCCCGATAAATTGAGTACCCCACCTTGGGGCAATTTATGCAAAATTAGGGGATATGGCAAGTAACTACATCCTGCTGATCTTCAGGTTTGAAGGCATTTTTTAGCACAACGATCGATCTTGATTCATCGTCCTCGGTAGAAGTTAAGAGCACAGTGAACATCAAGAGTTGGTAGAAGGATTAGAGATCATTCAATGTAACACTTTTCCATGTAAATTACCATTTTCAACTTTGTAAAGATCTATGGAGTCTTGTCATTTACAGACTACCATTCCATTAAATAAAGTTGAGCTTTTATCCAATTGTTTTTACTCTTCTTTAATTCAGCCAAATAGTTTTAAATTTTATTATGATCATTTTTGAAAATTATTTTTTTAATCAAAATCATGTTTTCTTAAACATATAAAAGCATTAATTTTAAGCAATCGATTTCATTTAAAACGAGTATCAACAAACGGTTTGAATGCAGTAAGCCCTAAGTGTGGAGCATTATGGGTTCTCCCCAAGCAGTAGGCGGCATTTCTCTTTCATCCCAGACAACATTGATCAGCACTCAGTGTTTGTTGAGTTCTCCAAATGGTTATTTCTCCGTCATTCCCAGCTGAGTTGGTTGATTATTCCCTAGCCAAATTTATATTTGGTCTCCAGCAGTGTTAGAACATTTCTTGGTTCTGGTAGACTTTGGTTTCCTCATCAGTTGCCGTCAATTCATTCCCAGTCAGAGTTCCCTTCGGGTTTCTGAGCAGTTATTTGTGGTTTATTCCTTGCAGGGTTGTCTCCCATTTGATATGGTGTTGACCTAAAATTCCCCGCAGAGTTGATAACACTTTTCCGCAATAGATCTCCTCCTTCCCCAGCTAGGGTTGAGCCTTCGGGATGTTGATCCCTCTTTTCTCCAACAGTTGTTTCCCTCTTTTGTGGATTGGCCGAGAATTGTATCGATGATTCAAATCTGCGACATTTTGTATCCTTTGTGATTGTTTTGTCAGCATAATCATATATATATATATATATATATATATATATATATATATATATATATATATATGTATATATGCATATACATATACACTCATATAATTTCATTGTGGCATCATTGCGCTTTGAGAGTCATTCCTGTAATTCTTATTCTCTATTATGGTGGTACTTTATCCCCATACAACTTTGGTGTCTGTTCTTCTTCAACTGTAGAGTGTCGGCCCCTTAAGCAGAAAACTTTAACCTTTCTCCTTTCCCCACTGAGTTATTGCCTCATGGATGATGATCGCTTCAACTTCCTCCCTAGTTGATTATCTGGATGGAACCGCTC
The DNA here is from genome assembly GCF_024323335.1 of Lathyrus oleraceus. Taxonomy (NCBI): domain Eukaryota; kingdom Viridiplantae; phylum Streptophyta; class Magnoliopsida; order Fabales; family Fabaceae; genus Lathyrus; species Lathyrus oleraceus. Next base: position 243,806,143 of record NC_066579.1, on the reverse strand, counting down.
CCCTTGAGTTATATCCTCATTGGGTAGAGTCTTGATTGACCGTTTCTTTCTAGATATTACCTAGATAGATATTTTTGGTCCCCTGAGAGTTTATTACCCAATAACTGGTAGTATTCTCCTTAGTTGGCAGTTTGTTACTTCTTGCCCAATATCCGGCAAAAATAATCTTTTTTCTCCCCAGCGAACTCGTTTTCACATTTCTCCACGAAGTATATCCTTGATAAGTTCATCCTAACCGATGATAAATATTTTCTTCCCTTGTATTGAGTTTATCCTTGATATGTTCATCCTGACCGATGACAGAAATTCTCACCTTTGGTATTCTACGCAGGAAAAAGGTAGTTGTAATCCCTATTTTTATTCCCCAGAGAGTTAATCCTTGATATGTTCATCCTCACCGATGACGGGTTTCCTCCCCTTGCGGTCTTCTTCCCAGTAACCGGTAGTTGTAAATCCTGCTTTTCTCCCCTTGCAGAGTTTATCCTTGATATGTTCAATTTAACCGGTGACGGATATCCTTTTTTGTGGTCTTCTCTCCAGTAACTGATAGATGTAATCCCTATTCTTCCCCTCAGAGTCTATCCTTGATATGTTCAATTTAACCGGTGACGGATATCCTTTTTTGTAGTCTTCTCTCCAGTAACTGATAGATGTAATCCCTATTCTTCCCCTCAGAGTCTATCCTTGATATGTTCATCTTAACCGGTGAAGAATATTTCTCTTTGACAGTATTCTATCCAACATTCGATAGATGTAATTCCTACTTTTTGTTCAGGTGGTTTATCCTTGATATGTTCATATTAACGGATGACGAGTATCCTCCTTAACATCCCCGGGCAAGTCTATCCTTGATATGTTCATCCTAACCGGTGATGAATTTTCTTTCCTTTGAGTCTATCACTGATATGTTCACTTTAATCAATAACAAATATTCTCTCCTTTATGGTCTTCTGCCCAGTAACCGGTAGATGTAAATCCTATTTTCAGCTTTTCCCCAGCAAGTCTATTCTTACTCAATAACCGGTAATGAATATGTCTCCTGGCGGCCCTCAGTGAGTCATCCTTGATATGTTTACCCTAACCGGTGACAGATGTCCTCTCTGTCATAATTTTTATCCCCTCACCCAGTAATCAGTAGTGGATGATAAATTTCTACTCCTCCTGTGTTGGAGTTTATTTCTTCCCCCAGTTGAGTTGAGTGCGTATTTCCTTGGGGAAATCGTTCTTCCTGCATGGTTCGAGTATTTCAGTTTTATTCGGATCTACCCGTTTCCCTTGCAGGCTTTCCCTTTGTTTCCCGGCTAAGTCCTTCCATTTTCATGGAATTCCTCTAGTCCCCCATTTGTTTTAAGTTATAGCCTGGCCTGTGCACAACACTTTTTCCCCCAAAGTCTCTGTCTCCCCAGTGAATTTTCCTTAGGGAAATGCATTATACTCCTGTTGACTTTCAGTCTCTCCGGATTCTTTTCCTTTGTGGCAACATTTCCTCATAAATATTTATCTTAACATTCATATCATATGCATCATGAGGTCTCTTAGGGACCAAAATTTGTTTCTATATGTTATTATTTAAGCCCATTCTACTGAGTCGATACGAAGATTTTAACCTTCATCTCCTCAGTTAGAACATCCTTAAATAGGGGCAGCTGTAAGACCCTAATTTTGACCCTAAGATCCCTCATGCTATCTCATCATATGCATTAGCATTGGGATCAAACCTTGGCATCCTCCTTACCCCTCTTTCATTGGGTTTATTTTGGGAGAGATCACCAAGCACCATGTGATTGTATCATACCTTGTATTTTATCATATTCTAACTAAAATACCAAAGATATGTCTTTGTAGTTGTCTAATTATTTTGTAGGTAGGGCATGATCACTATTGATCTATCAAGTTCACATCTAGGGTTTAAGACCCTCATTGCTAAAATCTCAACCAAGAAATGATCCACAATGGTTCTAGGCATCATATATGAGTCCCATTGATCTCTACATGTTATTTCGATCAAGTATTCTTCAAGAGTTTGGAGTTGGTTTGCCTTGGAAACCCTAGTTCATATGGGTATCTAGAGTAACTTCTTCAACAAGCTTCTTCACCAATTGATCAAATGCTTCAAGGGACACTTCATATTTCATCATCTTATGCATAAATGATCTCCCATGAGCCTAAAAAGTCAAGAGAATTGCAAGTTAGAAAGTTGGTTGATGCTGGTTGGCCAGATGAATTCATCTGATCAAAATTGGGTGTCCCTAGACCCTATCTCCTACAATTTTCATCATATGAAAATGATTCCAGGATACAAGTTACTTTAAATGACATTACAAATAACTTTCATGTTGAGGTCTAGATCTAGTTTTTCTTTGAAATTCATTTTTTATGTTGAAACATTATAGGTCATTTTGTCTAAACCCTAATTTGAAAGTCAACTTCCCAAGGCTATAACTTGCTCAATATTTATGATATGAAAGATTTACAAGTTTCACAATATAATTCAAGGTGTCTACTTCAACTTTTATTTTTCGAAGAAGAGCTAAATCAACTTTTATGAGCAAGTTATATGAGGATACATTATATGTCATTTTGGACCAATACCATTGAACAAGTGATTTTCCTCAACTTCAAAAATGCATAAATCATTCATCCCAAATCTAAATGATGTCAAATTGGTGACCATTTTTAAGGATTTTGAAAGGGATACAACTTTGATGAAGACACTTTTCTCATTTGGAGCTCACATGAAATGTTAGTCAAGGTGAATTAATTGAACATATGGCTTGACACTTAGAAAATATTTTGACATGTTGAAATTTCCAAACTTCCACCTCAAAATTTACCATGATACAAGTTCCAAATGGAAAAGTGTTCAACATAAGAGTTGTTCCTCTTGATCTAACCTTTCCAAATAGTCCAAATTCATTCATTTTAGACAAGGTTTGAGCGGTCTGCACATGGCTTGAACAAGGTTGTATCAGTTGGCAAGAATCATACTTCAAACATCCAAACATTCTTGCATTGCAATCTAATTCTCATTCAGACTTCATTTCACTTGCATTTTGACCTAATTGAGTTGCTTCATGGGCCTGTACATGCCCATGCAAGTGTGCACTTCACATTGCCAATTTTGGAAGCATTTTCAAGTGTGCAAATATCACTTACATTTTGCTATAAATAGAGGTCCCTTTCATAAATTTGAAGGACTTTGTGCTCCAGCTTTGCCTCCAACTATTGATACCCTCACAATTCAAAGGAAAACCTGATAAATTTCACTTGAAATTTGAGTTTGAATCTCACTATTTGGAGATTCAAGAACTCCAGGATCCAAAGCCTTGTACCATTCCTAATCTACTTCTGCAAGCTCCATAAGCAAGATCAAGAACGAATTGAAGCAAGAGAGATCTAGTTATGCACAACATTGAAGGTATTTTTCCAGATTTTTCTTCTTTTTTATTTTCTCTCAATTCTCATCAATTCTCTTGGATCTTTGGTTATCTGAAGTCCTACCAATGTAGGCAAGAAGATTGAGTTGCTTTAAGGTCAAATCGAAGCAACTCAGTTCGTACACCTCAAAATTCAATTTCATGTATCTCTTAATATACTTGGAGTCAGGTTAAATTGAGGTGATATTTGTGATCTACGCCATTTTTTCTTTAAGATCATGTCCTTCAGGGTCATCGGAGATGATGACCGGCACTTGGCTCCGGCGATACGCTGAATGTGTTCTGAACCATTGGATCAATTCAAAATGTTTTAATCATGAACGTTGCTTGTGATAATTAGTTGTGTAGCGCGCTGACTAGCGCGTACCATGGAACACGCGTTCTCCACCAATTGATCTGCCACCTCAATTAATGAGGGAGATCAAGTGGTCCACATTTTTATGATTTAGTTGATTTTCATTTTATTTCTTTTACTTTCTTTAATTCATATTAAATTTAATATTGATCCAAGAAATATGAGAGTTTCACCAAATGTTTTTTAATAAAATTCTCTTTCATTTTCTGAATTAAAATTATTTTTTGGATAATTATTAATATTTTTCATGATTTAATTAATTTTGTGAATATTTTTAATTGTTTCAAAATATTTTTAAGTTTCCAAGAATTCTGAAATTTTTTCTCCAAGGTCCTTTGACCTTGTTTGACCTATGATAAATCGCATGGCCATTTCTTTGGTGTTTTGATGAGGTTTTAGGAAATTGACCAACCATATTTAATTTAATGCATTATTTTTATTATTTTTAATTGATTAAATGCCAAATAAATTGTGTAGAGCTATTTTAATTGACTTTGTGAGTTTGACTTGTGTTGTTAGGCATTGGTCAAGGTTGATTTGACTTTGTTAAGTTAAGATCATTGGATTTGGGGGATTGATGGAATGTACATTCCATCTCCCAAAATGAATGAATGATCTTAACTTGGTAAGAGTCCTCCTTTGTCCAATTTCTACTTGATCCATTCCCCCTCCCTCTTCATCTTATTCCCATTCTTTATGCATTCATTTTATGCACCTATAATGTCTCTATATCCTAAGGCTAGTTGATTGCAAAATCAACATCAGTATGGATGAGATTAGGTCCCCCACTTTGCATATTTTTTTTGTGTGTGGTATGTTTCATGAGCATAGTTCATCATACTATGTCTCTAACATGCATTAACACCAAAATTCTATTACCCGACCTCAAATAGTTGTGACTTCTACATAAGTCCAATTACGATTGCTTAACATAGCGCTAAATTTTGACACAAAAGGCATATCATTCTAGTTAGTGAGATTGTAAGTCTCCCCTCTTTCATGGTATTGTGTGAAGATTTGGCCTTTTTTACTTCCTTTGGAAGATGTCTTGGTTCAAGGATCCATGCTTGTGATAAGTGGGTTGAGTGTTCTCCAAAGAATGACTTAAACAAAATAAAAGCAAAAGCAATACTAACTTCTAACTCATTGACAACTAACATTTAATTTCAAGTCATTTAATTTCAATACACTTTAATTTTTAAGCCTTATTCATTTGCCATTATTCATACCATTCAAGTTGTTTATGTTAATGTCATTTTCACTTTGTCCACTTAGACCATATTTTGTGATATATTTGAATTGTGTATATTGTGATTGTTTGTGTGGTCTTTTGACCTTAATATACATAATAAGAACAAAAACCCTAAAAAATATGTTGTGTGGACGGTTGGTTTGATCTGAGACAATTGAACTTAGAATTTAGGCAACACTCCCTATGCAAAGGACTTGGCCAATGTCAATTTTCATGAAACCAAATGCTTGTGAGTTGAAACTTCATCTGATACTTCATTGAAGATCCATTTATGTTCATCTGCAACATGATCATTGTGAAGCTGTTATTTTGAGCCTATGACTTATGTCATCTTGGAAGTCATCTACTACATGGGCAAAACTTGAAGAAGATCATGGAGTTGTTAAGCTTGGATGTGGCTATCTTTATTTGATGTCTTGCTCTTCAACTTGCTGTTTGTGTATTGATTATTGTGCGATTCTAAAGTCCAAGGGAAATTTGGGTTTCTATATGACATTCTTGTCCATTGGATTGCAGCCCATTGGCCAGAGCTTTTCAACTCTTAACTTTTAAATTTATGCTTAGGATTAGTTTCTTCAACTCCTCCACATTTCTTTAATTTCAAAATCTCTCCCTCCTTTTAAAATCTTCTTTGCTTGTGACTGTTTTCTAAACTTTGATCTTATTGCAAACTAGAAACTTTGGCCTTATGCCATTGCATTTTTAAAAATCTTTTCTTAAATAAACTTGTAAATAAACCTAACTATAATTGACTTAAAATTTTCAAAATACAAAAAGAACCAACACCCATTCAAACCATTTTAGGCCCTTGTGCCTTTCAAACTTAAATTTTGTTAAAAGCAATGCACACACTTTGAAACTGATACCATGAACTACGAGGTTTTGATCCCTCATTTTTATGTTGGTACGTAGGCACAAGTCTGAAGGTCTTGTCAAACACAAAAATATAATTAATGAATTCTTTTCTCACCCCCCCATTCTATTTATTACAAACATCATTTTATACAAAAACACATATGCACACAAAAAAGGGCTCCCTAGGAATACCTAGGATACTTTGGGTGCTAACACCTTCCCTCTGTGTAACCAACCCCAGTACCTGTAATCTATGGTATTTTATTAGTTTTGATTTGAAAACTTCTTATTTTGGGGTTTTGTTCGTACTTTTCCCTTTTCCCTTGGAAACAATAAAAGCGTAGTGGCGACTCTGGTTTTATTGTCATCTAGCTTATCCATAGCTTGATGCTCAGGAATTTACCGCTACACCAGTGAAGATAGGTTCGAGTGATTTCCAAATTACTTTCCAGGTAATGGATATCCACCCGGCCTATAGCTGCTTGTTAAGAAGGCCATGAATTCATGAAGCTGGAGCAGTTACGTCTACTCTTCACCAGAAGCTGAAATTTGTGAAGAACGGCAAGCTTGTCATTTTTGGTGGAGAAAAGGCATTGTTAGTGAGCCATTTGTCATCTTTAATATATGTTGATGCTGAGGAGGAGGTTGGAACGCCCTTCCAAGCCTTATCTATTGCTAATGATTTAAAGAAAACTGGGGCATCCATGTCTTCTTTAAAAGATGCGCAAGAGGCTATTCAAGCTGGCAACATTGACAAATGGGGTCGTGTTATGGAGGTCACCGAGAACAAGAACAGAGTCAGACTAGGATTTCAACCAGGGTCGTTCAACGCCAAAGTCAAAGTTATGAAACCAGTATTCCGCAATGGAGGGTTCATTCATGAGAATGATCAACACTCAGCTACCATTGTTGAAGACAATGGTGATGAAGACGAAGTTTGCGCCAACATTGTGACGTATGGCCAAACTTGCAACAATTGGGTTGCTGTTGATCTTCCCGTTGCCATTCATCATTCTAAGTAATTTGTTTTTATTATCTTTAAAAAAAATCTTTCTCCCATGCCTAAGGGAGAAGTGAACATTGTCCGACATTTTTATTATTATCATCAATAAAATACAATTTTATTCATCCACATCTATGATGTTTTATTTTACTTTTTGCTTTTTCTAAAAATGGTAATCACAAAAAAAACATAAATAAATAATAATCTTTCTATCTGCATAATATTTGTCCGCACTCCACTCCTCTAAAATCAAACTATCAAATCATTATGTAGGTTGGTTGTCAAACCCATTGAATACAATGATCCTACTCCTTCTCCAAACTTTGATTTCCCTGTGTTTGAAGATAAGGAAGAGATTGATGATGAAGAAGTATCTGATGAATTATCCCGTTTACTTGAGCATGATGAAAAATCCATTCAGCCATTTGAAGAGAAGATTGAACTAGTCAACTTGGGTTCCGAAGATGATGTGAAGGAAGTCAAGATTGGGCTCAACTGTGTCTAGAAGCTAAGAAGGGGTTGATTGATCTTCTTCGAGATTATTCTGATGTGTTTGCTTGGTCCTATCAAGGCATGCCTGGTCTGGATTCTGAGATTGTAGAGAATAGATTTTCGTTGAAGCCAGAATGCCCGCCGATCAAGAAGAAGTTGAGAAGAACCCATCTTGATATGGCAGTAAAGATCAAAGAAGAATTACAGAAGCAGATTGCTACTGGTTTTCTTGTAACCTCCGAGTATCCACAGTGAGCGGACAATATTGTGTTTGTCCCTAAGAAGGATGGAAAAGTCCACATGTGTGTTGATTATAGAGATTTGAATAAAGCTAGTCCGAAAGATGATTTTTTCCCTGCCACCCATTGATATGTTGGTAGCTAATACGGCTAAATTCAAAGCCTTTTCGTTTATGGATGGATTTTCCGGTTACAATCAAATCAAAATGGTACCTGAAGATATGGAGAAAAGCACATTCATTACACCCTGGGGAACATTTTGTTATAGAGTGATGCCTTTCGGTTTAAAGAATGTTGGTGCAACATACCATAGAGCTATGAACACTCTTTTTCATGATATGATGCATAAAGAGATTGAAGTTTATGTTGATGATATGATTGCCAAATCAAGTGATGAAGAAGAACATGTTGAGAATTTATTGAAGTTAGTCCAGCATTTGAGTAAATATAAATTCCGCTTGAATCCCAATAAGTGTACTTTTGGTGTTCGTTCTGGTAAATTGTTGGGCTTCATTGTTAGAGAGAAGGGTATTGAAGTTGATCCTGCCAAGGTTAAAGCTAAAGCAATACAAGAAATGCCTGCGCCCAAAATTGAGAAGCAAGTCATAGGTTTTCTCGACCGTTTGAACTATATCTCAAGATTTATATTGCATATGGCTGCCACATGTGCGCCTATTTTCAAGCGTCTTCGGAAAGATTAGTCTTGTGATTGGACCGAAGATTTCCAAAAAGCTTTTGATAGTATTAAAGAGTATCTACTTGAACCTCCAATTTTGTCTCCGCCTACTGAAGGAAGACCGTTGATCATGTATTTGACTGTGCTTGATGAAAGTATGGGCTATGTTCTTGGTCAGCAAGATGAATCCAGAAAGAAAGAATATGCCATTTACTACCTCAGTAAGAAGTTCACCGACTATGAGACTCAGTATTCTATGCTTGAGAAGAAATGTTGTGCATTAGCTTGGGCTGTTATGCGTTGGCGCCAGTATATGTTGAATCATACTACTTGGTTGATATCCAAAATGGATCCAATTAAGTAAATTTTTGAAAAGCCTGCTTTAATCGGGAGATTGACCGTTAGCAGATGTTGTTATCTGAGTATGATATTGAATACTGATCTCAAAAAGAAATTAAAGGTAGTGTCTTGGCTGACCATTTGGCTCACCAACCGATTGAAGATTATCAGTCAGTGCAGTATGATTTTCCTGACGAAGAGATTTTGTACTTGAAGATGAAATATTGTGATGAACAATTGCTTAAAGAAGGGTCATAATTTGGTTCTCGTTGGGGCATGGTATTTGATGGAGGTGTTAATTCGTATGGTAATGGCATTGGGGCAGTGATTATTACTCCTCAAATAACTCATTTTCTGTTTACAGCTAGGTTGAAATTCAAATCTACAAATAATATGGCTGAGTATGAACTTGCATCATGGGGCTTGAAGAGGCCATTGATCTCAGAATAAAGTATCTTGACGTCTATGGAGATTCAACTTTGGTTGTGAATCAGATCAAAGGTGAATGGTAGATGAATCAACCTAGTTTGATACCATATAGAGACTATGCGAGGACGATATCAACTTTGTTTACAAAAGTTGAGTTTCATTATATCCCTCGAGATGAAAACCGGATGGCAGATGCTCTTGCAACGTTGACTCAATAATTATGGTGAAACTTTGGAATGAAGTTCCCAATTTGACCGTGATGTGTCTTGATAGGCCATCTCATGTGTTTGCTGTCGAAGAATTCAAAGATGAAAACCTTGGTATTTAGATATTAAATGTTTCCTCCAAAGTCAGATCTACCCATATGGGGCATCTTTGAAAGATAAAAAGACTTTGAGAAGATTAGCCGACAATTTCTACTTGAATGGTGATATGGTTACAAGAGAAATTTTGATTTGGTTTTGCTCAGATGTGTGGATAGACACGAAGCAGACATGTTGATGACAAAAGTCCTTGAAAGTTCCTTTGGTACTCATTCAAATGGACATGCTATGGAAAAGAAGATGTTAAGAGCAGGTTACTATTGGCTGACAATGGAATCTGACTGTTGCAAGTTTGTGAAGAAATGCCACAAGTGTCAAATTTCCGCAGATAAGATTCATGTTCCTCCGACACTGTTGAATCTCGTTTCCCCTACATGGCCCTTCTCCATGTGGGGAATTGATATAATTGGTATGATTGAGCCAAAAGCTTCGAACGGACATTGTTTCATTCTGGTGGCTATTGATTACTTCACAAAGTGGGTTGAAGCGACATCGTATGCAAATATGACCAAGAAGTTGTTGTAAGGTTCCTCAAGAATCGAATTATATGTCGTTATGGTGTGTAAAGCAAGATCATTATTGATCATGGATCGAACTTGAACAATAATATGGTGGAAGCTCTTTGCAAAGACCTCAAGATTACACATCATAATTCTTCTCCATACAGACCCAAGATGAATGGGGTTGTTGAAGATGCAAATAAGAACATTAAGAAGATCATCCAGAAGATGGTTGTGACATATAAGGATTCGCATGATATGCTCCCTTTTGCTTTGCATGGGTACCGTACATCCATCCGCATTTCAACAGGGGAAAAACCTTTCTCTCTGGTTTATGGCATGGAAGTTGTGCTCCCCGTGGAGGTTAAGATTCCATCATTGCGTGTCCTAATGGAAGCCAAGTTGACAGAAGTTGAATGGTGTCAGACAAGGTTTGATCAGTTGAATTTGATTGAAGAGAAAAGATTGACTTCCATGTGTCATGGTCAATTATATCATCAGTGAATGAAGAAAGCTTTTGATAAGAAGGTCAGGCCTCGTGTGTTTAGAAAAGGTGACCTTGTGCTCAAGAAGAACTTATCTTTCAAACCTAATGCTAGGGGGAAATAGACTCCTAATTATGAAGGCCCATATGTTGTGAAGAGAGCCTTTTCAGGCGGTGCTTTGATTCTTACAACTTTGGATGGCGAAGAGTTCACTCGTCCTGTGAATGTCGATGCAGTCAAGAAATTATTATCCTAAAAAGAAAAGAACAACTCACTAAGTTGAAAACCCAAAAGGGAGGCTTAGGCAAAAATGAGCGGCTCGGTGGATTGAAAACCCGAGAGGACGGTCCAGGAAAAAGTTAGAGACATAAAATAGAAAATTCATCCCGATAGATTGAGTACCCCACCTTGGGGAAATCTAGGCAAAAATTAGGGATTATGGCAAGTAACTGTATTTGGTTGGTCCTAATCATGGAAGCAGTTTTGAGTAAGTCATTTGGTTCTGATTCATCATTCCCAACTGAAGATAAGCACAATGGATTTAGAAGTTGGTAGGGAGAGTAGTGATCATTTTATTCAATGTAGCCCTTTTCCATGTAAATTACCATTTTTTAACTTTGTAAAGATCTATGGAGTTTCGTCATTTATGGACTACCGTTCTATTAAATAAAATTGAGCTTTTATCCAATTATTTCTATTCTTATTTACTTCTGCTAAATAAAATTGAATTTTTATGATAATAATTTTGAAATAAATGAATGAATAATTATTATTTTTCTTAAAATAATAAAAACAATCACTTTAAGAATAATCGATTTCAGTAAGGAATGTCAACAGCAATCTGAAAACAGGTAAGTCTCGAAGTGTGAAGCATTATTGGTCTTCCCCAAGCAGTTGCTTTGGTAATTACTTTCCTTCCCAACAATTCATCATTTATCCCCAACTTGGTTGATTAGTTTCTCCCCGAGTATTTTATTATCCCCTAGTAGAATTAAGATGATGATCGGTCCTCTTTTCAAATTCATATTCCCAAGTTGTGGTTCTCAGGTTTTGTATCCTCCTAGTTTGTGTTTTATGATTGGACCCTGGAGATCCAGAACCTTTATTTGGTTTCCATTTTGCATTTGATTATGTTGCATATCTTTGGCAGTTTCTCCTCTGTGTGAATTAGATCCATTTATCTTTGCCTTGGGATTGGTTTATTTTGCAATTTCCAAGAAGAATTCAATGAGTATTGAGGGATGTGATGGTCTTGGTCATAGCATCCCCAGAAATTTGCTTAAATCCTCATGTAGAGTTTTACCTCTTGAATTCCCCAACGAAGTTCATCCTTTGATATGGAGATCCCTCGTCCCTGATAGTATTGGATCTAAGTAGCATTTGATTTTTGTTCCCTGCAAGGTTGTCTCCCATTCTGATATGGTGTTGACTTAAAATTCCCCGCTGTGTCGATAATTTGGAGCCTCAATAGATCTTTTTTTCTATCATTGGCATGTTTGGTTGATCATCCTTCAGCAGTACTCTCCCCATGATTGGAAGCATGTTCTCCATGAGTCTCCCAGCTAGGGCTGATTTATTCAGAGCTAGATGATTTATTTTCATCCCTAACATTTTCTCCAGTTAAAATTAGCCGAGTGTTGCATCCGTGACTGAAATCTTTTTTATTTGTATCCTTTGTGTTATTTTGTCAGTAGAATCATGATCATATACATGCATATTCATGCGTAAAACACAGCATTAGATATTTCATTATGAATTTTATCGCATTTGATTTCTTCTTCTGATCCCCTGCTTCGGTAATATTATTTACCCGGGAAGATTTGGTATGTATGTCCTTCTTCAATTGTAGAGTGTCAGCCCCTTAAGCAGAAAGAGTTTAACCTTTCTCATTTCCCACTGAGTTATTTCCTCGTGGATGATTATTTTTTCAGTTTCCTCCCTAGTTAATTATCTGGATCGAACCACTCCCTTTGAGTTAGATCCTCTTTGGGTTGAGTCTTTGTTTAATCGTTTCTTTCTAGTTATTACCTAGATGGATATTTTGGTCCCCTGAGAGTTTATTACCCAGTAATTGGTAATATTCTTCTCGAATTTTGAGTACATTACTTTTTCCCAACACCCGGTAAAATGTAATCTACTTCCTTTGTCTTCCCCAGTGGATTCGTTTTCACGATTTCCCCAGGTAGTCTATCCTTCATATGTTCATCCTAACCTGTGACGGATATTCTTATTTTTTTTTGTTTTCTACCTAGTAAAAAGGTAGTTGTAATCCGTATTTTATTCCCCAGAGAGTCTATCCTTGATATGTTCATTTTAACCGGTGACGAATTTTCTCTCGCTTTTTGGTATTCTACCCAGTAACTGGTATTTGTATTTCCTATTTTCCCTTGCTGAGTTTATCCTTGATATGTTCATCCTAATCGGTGACGGATATTCTCTCTTTGGTATTCTATCCAGTAACTGATAGATATAATTGCCTTTTCTCCCCGGTAGTTTATCCTTGATATGTTCATCTTAACCGATGACAGATATTCTTCATTTGAGTTTATCCTTGATATGTTCACTTTAAATAGGTGATGGATACTCTCTCTTTGGTCTTCTGGCCAGTAACTGGTAATTGTAAATCCTATTTGAGTTCTCTCCCCAGCAGGTTATTCTTACCCAGTAACAAGTAACGGATACACCTATTTTTCCTCAGCGTGTCATCCTTGATATGTTTACCCTAATCGGTAACGGATGTCCCTCTATCAGAGTGTATTATCTTTCTACCCAGTTACCAGTAATATATAATATATCTCTAGTACTCCTACGTTGGAGTTCATTCTTCCCCAATTGAGTTTGAGTGCGTATTTCCCCATTGAAATCGCCAGTCCTCTGTTTGGTTTGAGTATTTTAGTTTTGTTCTGAACCCATTCCTATCCCCAGCTTTCCCTTATCCCCAGACCGAGTCCTTCCATTGATTTATTCTCATGGAAATTCCCTCGTGTCTCCAGCAATTTTAAGTCGTAGCGTGGCCTATGCACAACTTTTTATCCCCCAAGAGTCTCTGTCTCCCCAAAGAGTTTTCCTTAAGGAATGCATACTGCTCCTGTGGACCTTCAGTCTCTTTCGGATTCTTTTCCTTCGTGGCAATATATTCCCCACAAAGATTATTTTAACATTCATATCATATGCATCACGAGGTCTCCTAGGGACCAAAATTTGTTTCTATATGTTGTTATTGAAGTCCATTCTACTGATTTGATACAAAGATATTAACCTTCACATCCTCAGTTAGAATGTTCTTAAATAGGGACAGTTGTAAATCCCCAATTTTGACCCTAAGATCCCTCATGCTCTTTCATCATTTGCATATTGGCTTTGGGATCACACATTGGCATCCTCCTTACCCCTCATTCCTTGGGTTTGCATTGGGAGAAATCACCAAGCACATTTGATTGTATCATACTTTGTTTTTCATTATTTACTAACCAAAATACCAAAAACATGTCTATGTATAGCTTTGTTTCTTTTATAGGTAGTATGTGCATCCACCAATGCCTCATCAAGCTCACAACTAGGGTTTGAGACCTCAATGCAAGGAGACCAATCAAGCGATGATTCACATTGGTTCTATACATCCAATATGGGTCCTCGTGATCTTTATTTATCATTCGATCAAGAATTCATAAAGTGTTTGAAGCTTGTTTGCCTTGGAAGCCCTAATTCATCTCAGTATCTTGTATGACTTCCTCAACAAGTTTCTTCAAAATTTGATCAAATATATCAAGGTATACTTCATTATACATCATCATATGCATATATGATCCTCCATGAGTCAAAAAGATCAAGATAAATTCAAGTTTGCAAGTTTGTTCATGGTGGTTGACCAGAGAAAGTCAACTAGTCAAAACTGGGGTTCACTAGACCTTATCGCCTAAACTTTTTGTCATATAAAAATTACTTTAAGAAAAACGTTACTCCTTATAATATTTAAAACAACTTTCATGTTGAGGTAATGAGCTAGTTTTTCTTGTAAATTCATTTTTTATGATGAAACATTATAAGTCATTTTGTTTGTGCCCTAGTTAGGAGGTCAACTTCGAAGGACCATAACTTGCTCAATTTTTATGATATTAAGGCCATCAAAGTTTTAGGATCAATTTCGATATATCTTATCCAACTTTTATTCTTTGAGAAACTTCAAATTCAACTTTTAAGGGCATGTGCCAAGAGGAAACATTATAGGTCATTTTGGGCCATTAACATTGAACAAGCAATTTTCCTCAACTTCTAAAATGCATAACTCCCTCATGCCAAATCCAAATGAGGTCAAATTTGTGACCAAATTTAATATGTTTGAAAGATATACAACTTTGGTGAAGGAACCTTTTCCATTTGAATCTCATGGAGAAAGTTATTCAAGATGGAAGAAGTGAACATTTGACTTGGTACTTAGAAAAATTTCAATAATGTTTGATTTTCCAAATTTCCACCTCAAAATTCACCATGATCCAAGTTTCAATTGGAAATGTGTTCAACATTAAAGTTGTTACCCTTGATCTCACCTTTCCAAAGAATCCTAAATAACTTCATTTGGCCATGGTTTGAATGACTTGCGCATGGTTACTCTTCATGGTTCCATTTGGATGAATCTCATTACCACTTTTCAATTTCAAATGCATGGCTTCATGTTACACTTTCAGCATTGCTCATGGTCACTTTTAGATTGAATTATATCATCTCATGGGCATATCACACGCCCATGCAAGCATGCATCTCACCTTTCCAATTTCGGCCTATTTTTGAAGTGTGTAAAAAGCAATGAGCAAGCCTATAAATAAAAGTTCCTTGAGCTCATAAATGGATCCCTCTTGCCCAAGCTTCATCCCCATGCTCTCCCAAACCCCATTGAAAGGATAATTTTGAGATTTCTTGAGAAATCGAGTTTCAATTCTCATTCTATTTTTGAATTAAAACTCTAAGAGTCCAAGCTTTTTAACCATCCAAATCATCTTCTACAAGCTTCTAGAGTCAAGCCAAGCCAAATTGGAAGCAAGATCAAGCCAATTTGAAGATCCTCAAAGGTGAAATTTCAGAAACTTTTCTTCTTCGATTCTCTCTTATTTCTCATCCATTGTGATTGATTGTTGGTTTCTGAAGTCCTACCAATGTAGGCAATAAGATTGAGTTGCTTTGAGGTCAAATCAAAGCAACTCAGATCATGAACCTGAAATTTCAAATCCATGTATCTTTCAATATATTTGGAATTGGAAGAAATGGAGGTCACATTTGTGCTCCTGAGCATTTTTCCTTCAAAAACATGTTCTCACTTTCCATTTTTCATTTGGTTAAGGGTGGACCAGTCCGGTGAGGTCCACCGTAGAAGATGATCGGAGTTAGGGCTCCGGTGGTGCGTTGGCAAGGTCCAAGCCATCTGATCATGAATACACGTTTTAATCTTAGCCTTCCATTTTGATTACCAATTATGTTGCGCATTTGACTCAGGTGTTTGGTGTACTCTAGCGCGTGGTCATCAGATATGCCACCTAATTAATAAGGGAGATCTGATGGGCCTTGTTTCTTTAAATTTCTTTTTAATTTATGATTTTTCATTTAATTCCTTTATTTTGTTTAATTCATATTAATTTCATTTTTAATCCAAAAAATATGGGACTTTCCCCAAAAATCTTTAAATATTTTTCTCTTCCATATTCTGAATTAAAATTATTTTTAGGATTAATTTTGATATTTTTCATGGATTAAAATCTTTTTAATTTTGATATTTTTCATGGACCTTAAGGCTTTTGGACCAATCAATTCACCAATTTGTTTTGAGATTTTTACCCCGAACTACGAGGTTTTGATCCTAATCTTTTTATAAGATGGTACGTAGGCAATGGGTTTATCCATCCAAACACAAAATGTAAATAACTTGTACATTCTCTTCTCATCTCTTCAATCATGTTTGCACAAATAAAATTTTCACAAAACAATAACCTTGGCAACAAGTATGAAAAGGGCTCCCTAGGATGTTTTGGGTGCCTAACACCTTCCTGTCGCAACGCGAAAAACAACCGGCGGAAAAAAAAACACAGAGCCGCCACTGTGCGTTATTTATCCCAAAAGAGGGAAAGGAAACGCTCGAAGTAAACCTGAAAAAGGGAAAGGAATGGTCTTACGACCAGAGATTGCAAGGCACGGGAGTCGGTTACGCAAGGGGAAGGTATTAGCACCCCTCACGTCCGCCGTACTCGACAGAATCCACGCTCAAAAGAATAGAAAAAAGTTGCTGAATAACTGCTCAAAGAATGCACACACTGGAATAACAAACATGTGGAAGAAAACGGAGGAAGCGGACTCGGCAGGATATCGCATCCTGGGCCTACGTAGTTTGTCAGAAACAAACATCAGAGTCAACGTGGTTCGGGGAAATGGGGAACATGCTCGCTAGGATATCGTATCCTATGCCTACGTATCTCATCTGGAATGAGAATCAGAGCTACCGTAGTTCGGCTAACGCACGCCGAAACAAAACACAACACAGAGACGCTGAGACGTCAAAAGAAACTCAACAAGGAAACGGAATGCCAATAGCTGGGCTTACATCCGACTCCAAACAAAGGCAAACAAGGAAACGGAATGCCAATAAATGGGCTTACATCCGACTCCAAACCAAACAGCACAAGGAAACTGAATGCCAATCAATGGGCTTACATCTGACTCCAAACAAATAAACAATCGCTAACCAGCGAACACCAAAGGTTCTCCAACTGACAAACTAAAAGGGAGTCTGGAACTCGAGCCTAGTAGTTGTCAAGCAAACACACAAAAAAAAAGAAAAGGGTGCCCGGAGAGATCTCGCACGATCTCTTGCCTACGTACCTCATCTGGTATGAGGATCAGGGCGACGTAGTTCCCCTTAACAGGGGAGAAATTCTCCTAACCAGAGACCAAGGGAATAACGAACTAAAAGGGAGACTGAATCGAGCCTAATAGTCGTCATGCAAATTATAACCCTAGGTTGAGGTCTCTAACAAGAGTTTGACTCACACAGGAAGTGAGTCAACTCAAGTCTATCTCTACATACGTTCAACTTCCTTGGAAGTTGACCATACGACTCCTACAGAAAAGGAGATGAGAAGTGGAAAGCATATAAACATATCAAAAGCAATCATCACACTCTATATACAAACAAGAGGCTTCACACAAGGGTGGGCTTTAGTCAAGGGGTCATGTCAACCTCGACAAACAAGCTTGAATGCAATGGTAATCTGGAGCTCTTAACCTCTAACATTGAGAGTTAGGGTGAGCAGATGAAAGGTACTGAGGATGAGACCTCAGGCTCTTAACCCTGGCTTGGGTGAGCTCAAGACAAAGAAGGTGTAGGGGTCCAGAATGAGGGACCCTATTCCACCTGACTGACTCTATACAAGATTTTGGGTGTTTTTTCAAAAGCATCACCACGTAGTGCGAGCATAATGAACGACTCAACTGAATAGCAGGGGATTGATTGCAAATCCCTTCTATCTGCCAATTGCCTCTTCACTTAGGAGGTCTTAACATGTAACCATACCTCAACAAGGAGGTCTTTAGCATGAAAGTAAACAATCACAGACATTGCCTCTTAAGGAGGACTTCAGCCAAACGCCTGCCAAAAAAGCGATAGGGCTTCCAGACTACATGGAGAAAAGAATGGTTACCTAAGTGGTATGCCAACCACAAGCCAAAGCAAAGCTCAAGCAAGAGCTAAAAGCGACTAATGTACCTGTACAAAAGCCAAACAATCAGTAGGATATTCAGACAAACAACCAACAGACAACAACAGTGGTTTCCAATATGTACACAAAGCAAGTCCTAAAAGGCAATCAATCAAGTGAGTTCACCACCAAAGGACGTACAACACAATCAAAGTTAGTTAACCAAAGTAACTTGCATCTCAAGTAATGAGATCACATCAACCATTATAGCTAATTGCTTGAACCTGAAATACAAAGCTCAAAAGGTGAGTACAAACCACTAGTGCAAAGACTAGGGTCAAAGGCAAAGCAAAAAGTCAAAACAGAAGTTGATGTTCAACATGAAGCACATTTAATCAAGTAAGAACATGTCCTAAAAAGGATCAAATCCAAATCAATAAGAAAAGCCATCTAATGAACAAGATAAGGCAAAGGCAATCACAATGCACACAATTGGATATCAAACATAAAAAATCCACATTAAAACAGAAATGAATCTAATGATCATGAAATTTTTTATGTGCACACAACATGTTAATTACAAGCATCATGCAAAAAATTGGAATCAGAAAAGCTCAATTGACATGTATATGAAAATGAACAAGAGCAACATCAAAATGTGTGACACACATTGTCACACCATACATCCATGTGTCCAAAACAAAGATGGAATATGCTAAAAATGCCAAACAAAAGCTCAAAAATCCTGTAACATGTTAGGAATAAGCATGTTAAATTGCATGGCAATTGGACAATTAATGAGCATTTCACAATCAATTGAATGAAGCATGGTAGTTTTGCATACATGTTCAAACACACAATCTCAATTAAAAAACCAGAAGCAATCAGATCACACAAATGACATCTAAAAATAATAGACATCAATACAATCAAGTGAAAAAAAATTGGGAGCAATTTGGATTAATTTGCTATTTTTTATGGATTTTTGAAGTTAAGGAAAATATATGGATTATCATGAAATAATGAAAAAATAACAATGGAAAATGGAAATTAGCATAAAAAATCAGAATGTGACAAGCAGGGTTCGAACACACGCCTGCCAGGTCCAGAAAGGCGCTTCAGAATTAAATTTACAAACGCGCCTGGCAAGAATCGAACACAGGACCAAGGGATTCAAACAAACACTCAGAAAAAATCAAATGGAATAAAACAAATGCACGCGCTAGGACTCGAACCAGCGCTTGGACGGTTCATGAGCGCCTGGCCAAAACGACGCCGTTTCAGAGCTAACCCTAGCCAATTAACAGGCGGTGGCGGACGGTGGTTTCCACCGTCTTCTCCGGCCGTCTCCGGCGGAGCGCCACCGTCACCAAGTGCAGAATTTAACAAAATATATATCGTTGGAAAGGTCTTTGAACGCACATTCCAAATATCCTATTAGCTAAGCCTAAATCTCCATGGATTTTCTGAATCGAAGCAAAGAATTTCATAGATCTAAACTTTAATTCAACATAACTTCATCAATATTCATCCAAATTCAACAATATTTATATCAGAATTATCAGCATTCAAAGACCTACAAGATCATGGCAATGAATTGGAGAAATGTGAGATTCGAATTTTCACCAACCTGAACTTGCAGTGACCAAATCCTTGTGGTTAAGCCTTCTCCAGCTCCAGATCTCCTTCTGCACTCTTGTTATGAAGCTCTATGCACAAATCAACACTTGACACGGCCTAGATCTTGCTTAATTTGAACTTTCCATTGATATGCAAATGCACTTGAACATCTCCAAACCTTGCTCAAATGCCACGAAAAATGGATGAATCATGCTCCAAATTCCATGAGGATGAAGGATCTATGAAGAAATTGTGTGCTTGTGTGGAGAATTTTTGAAATCCAATGAGAGAGAATTTTGGAGGGGAAAGAAAATTCTAGATCTAGAATTGTGATTATGAGCAAATTCTGTTATGATTTACTATTTACATCATTCACTAATCACCTTGCTAATCCACATTAGGCTTGATTAATTAAAATTAAGAAAATATGGACCAATTTGCAAAAATGAAAAAAATGAGCTTGTAAGGCCATGCACCACGTGAATAGTAGCATGCAAATGCTTGGATTCACTTAAAATCAGCCACAAAACACAATGCAAGTGGTATTTTACTCATGTGATGCACCAAATTTAAATTCCCCATTTTCCCTCCAAAATGCACTTGAATGGACATTTGATCATTTGAACTTTTTTCATGCAATGCAATGCTTGATTTGGAAAATATAGGTCATGAGAAGCATTTTGCAAAAAGAGTGACTCCATTTGGAGTTTTGGATCAAAAGTTAGGCTATGTTGAACTTCCATGTGCACTTTGTCATCCTTTGGCCATAATTCTTCAACCATTCATCAGATGATAATGATCTTGGACTTTTTGGAAAGAGGAGAGAAAGATCTTAAACTTTCATGTTCACCAAAAATTCAATTGAAGCTTCTTTAATGTTGGAAAGTCAAGTTGAATGTGGACCAAAAACTTTCCATATTTGGAAACTTTCAATTACAAGTCACTTTCCATTTTGGGAAACTTTTGCTCTGACTTCAAAATCTTTAAGATATATGTTTGAAATGACAAATGAACCTCTTTTGAACATGACTGAGGTGTTGAAACTCAATTCCCCACCTCAAAGCCCTCAGCTCTTACACAGTTGATTGTATATGTCCTCAGATGACCTTGACATGCTCTGATCAGCTTGAGCCTCAACCACTTGAGGAATTGGCTCAGAAATGAAACCCTAGCTCACATAAGCTTCTCCACATAACCATGTGATCTCCTTTTCAATAGAATACTTCACCTCCTTGAGAATCCCTGGTTGGAAGAATGCCATTGATTAGGGTTGACCAGAGGTCAAAACCCTAACCCAAAGGAACTTGAACATGTACAGTGAAGCCCTTGAGGAGAATAAAACCATGATGATGGTAATATATCCTTGCAACCAAGACACTACTCAAGGCCTTTGAAAGACCAGGAAACCCTAACTGAAGCCCATACCCTCAGATGGCTGATCATCAATTCATGAAAACCCTTAGGCTTGAACCAGACAACTTCTTCATCTTCTGAGAAAGACTTTGGAGGATGGCCTGCTTATTTCAGATGATATGCAACAATGCAAATGCCTAATATCCTAAAACATGAAATGCAAAATGCTATACTAGTCCCAAGAGAGGAGGGAAAATTTTGAGGTGTTACACTTCCCATTGCATTACCAACCCCCTTACCCAGATCTCTGTTTCTTTTACTAATTTTTGTTAAAACTATTAGGTTTTTGTTCGCTTTCTAACCATTCCTTTGGATAAATAGAAGTGTGGTGGCGACTCGACTTTGTATGATTTACCTTGGATTTAGTCAATATCTCCAATGGTAACGAATACCCCGCTACAGAGTAACACACTCACTAAGGAGACAGAGACTCTGGGGGGGAAATAAGGTAAAAATGCGTGAGCAGGTCACGACTTGAAAACTTGCTGGGAGACTCGAAGGGATTCCACAAAAATAGATCGATGGAAAGACTCGAGCTGACGCAAGGATGCATGTATTAGGGAATATGCCAATACATCAAAACTATCCTCAAAGGATACATCGGATAAAAATCCGGACTCAGACTGAGATGTCCACAAAGGACTTAGCTGAGGAAGAAACAACGAGATATTACCGGCTACCGGGTAATAAACTCAAAGTGAGACATGTTATCAAAACACCGGTTACTGGGTGAGAGAACAACACGCTCAGGGAGGAGGAATATCTAAGACCGGTATAAGGGTGAGAGATATCAATCATCCGAAACATCCGAGGAGGACCCAAAAGGCACATCTCAACTCAGGAAAATCTAACTCCACAGGGAAAAAAAGTCATAATAGGGAGAAGAAGGAAGGAACACCCGGGATACCGGTTACTGGGCATGTAATAGGTGACCAACCAGGCGTGAATTGGGAACACATCCAAGACACTCATCATCCGAAGGGAGGGCTGAAAAAGTAAACTCGACTTACAAGATGGACATTCGATTCCATAAGGAAATACGGATCTTACTCAATTGGGGAAGAAAAATACTTCGACTGAAGAGCGCATGAGATATATTATCTATTACCGTCATAACAAAGATAACATACTCGCATGGAAGATTATCCACAACCGGTTACTGGGTTAATAAAGGATAAATCGACCGAAAAGAAAGGACATCGGGATACCGGTTACTGGGTATAAAATGATGACCAATCAAAAAGGAGAAACAATCATTACCAAACAAGGGTAAATGAAAGATGACTCGCCGGGGGATGAATTTCCTAACAAAAGCAATTATCCAGGAGATATACCACCGGTTATTGGGTGGTATACTCGAAAGCGGAGGAATATCAATACCGAATATTGGATAAAGATAACCATCAAAGAGGGGATTACATCTACCGGTTACTGGGTAGAAAACCACAGATATATGACTTATAACTACCGGTTAATGGGTAGAAGACCACTAGATCCACTAGGGAAAAGATGGACAAATACTGGTTACTGAGCAATTGAACAACTAACCCGCAGGAAACTGCAAGAAAGGAGTTAGTCTAGACACAATCAAACAAGACTCAACCCGATGAGGATATAACTTAGGGGAGTAATTCCATCCTAATACATAACTGGGGAGGAAACTGAAACAAAAATCATCCACGAGGACATGACTCAGTGGGGAATATAGAAGGAAAGATAGACACTTTCTACCTATGGGGCTGACTCAAACATCTGCTTAGGGACGGATATTTCACCAATAGCAGGAGACAACAAGCAAAGATATATGGCAAAGAATGCAACATGAATATCTGAATGCATGTATATGCGTGGTTTATGTATGATTAATGCTGACAGACAGACATATCTAACACAAACAGGTCCGAGAATCAATGGACGGACATCCAGTATAACATCTCAAAAAAGCAGCCAGGCCCATAGGAGAAATCAAATCTGGTGGGGAGCATCAAATACCAGGAGACACAGACCACCGCTGAGGATAGGCAAAGTCATAGATGGGGAACATGCAGAGTTACCGCCTCCGATTGCCGGGGATATTCCAACAATTCTCGGGGACCAGGTGACAAGATACCGATAAGATCCGTTGTAGAAGAAACTCTACTGGGGAATTTATCAAGGAAATGATGTGAAACTCTATGGGGAACAACCACCAAACAGATACTCATCAAAATACTCCCTTCTAACCGCTGAAGAGACATCTCTGCTAAGGGGAGAGAGAACCATTTGCTCCGCTGGGGAAGGAAATAACACATCTTCCTCATCACCATCCGATACTGGAAGAATCTTCAATCATGGAGGGGATACAAATGTCAAGCTAGGATCAGGAAACTCCATTGGGGATGGACTGTAGGCGACCCAACTGGGGATGAGCTGTAGGCAAACTCAAAGGAGACTGCCCTGGCTGAGGGAACTGGAAACGAATCCTACGTCAACATGTGCTATGCTAGGGATGAAAAGGGGAACAAACCCTTCACCAACTGCTCTAGGCAACTACTGCTGAGGAGATATCTGAAAGATAGCTTTGCAGGGAACACATGCTTACTCCGCTGAGGACTTCTACTCATACTGGGGAAAGACCAACTTCCTCCTGAATAGGTAGCATATCAACTTTTATCAATTTATAAGGGATTTTAGGTTAGTTCACACAAGGGATGACAACCATATAATTGATAAAACACAAATGCTAGTGCCTGATATAGAGGTATACACATCTTTATAAGATCGAGACCAAAACTCCAGACTCTCTGGGGATCTGATAACGTTTTATTCTTTCTGCGCTCGCTGGGGAGACAACCTGAAAGATGATGAAGAGGATACAAACATGCCAAAATATGAACAAATGTCTTACCCTTTGGGAGATCATACTGTCCTTGGGAGAGCACTGAAGACATTCCATTTATCCTTTCAGTCATTGTGAATGTTCACTTTGTTTAAAAATAGTTTATAAAAACTTTATTTGTTTAAAATAATGATATTTATCAATTAAGACATGCAAACATTTGTTAAGCAGAAACAAATGAGAGTGCAAAGAATTGGATAAAGGCTCAAATTTATTTGATAGAATGGTAGTCCGCAAATGGCGAGACTCCATGGATCTTTACAAATTTAAAATTGGTGATATATATTGGAAAAAGGGCTACATTGAACATAATGACCATTTCTCCACCAACTCCGAATCCAATGTATTTGAAGCTTCAGTTGACGATGACTGAGCGAGAATCTTTGACAGATGACAGCTATAGAACAAAGTCTTGTCAGGATGCAGTTACTTCCAAATCCCGAATTTTTGCCTAGATTGCCCCAGGGTGAGGTACTCAATCTAGCGGGATATATATTCATTTTTATGTCTCTAACTTTTTCCTGGACCACCCTTTCGGGTTTTCAATCCACCGAGACGCTCATTTTTGCCTAAGTCGCCCTTTCGGGTTTTCAACTTAGCGAGCTATTCTGTTTTTATTTTTAGGCAAAGTATTTCTTGACTGCATCTGAATTCACAGAACGAGTGAAATCCTCCCCATCCATAGTTGTAAGCATCAGAGCACCGCCTGAAAAGGCTCTCTTAACAACATATGAACCTTCATAGTTTGGAGTCCACTTGCCCCTGGAATCGGGCGCGAAAGACAAGACTTTCTTGAGCACGAGGTCACCTTCTCGGAACACACGAGGCTTGACCTTCCTATCAAAGGCTTTCTTCATCCTTTACTGATACAACTGACCATGGCACATGGCAGTTAATCTTTTTTCTTCAATCAAATTCAACTGGTCGTACCGGCTCTGAACTCATTCAGCCTCAGTGAACTTGGCTTCCATCAAGACTCTCATTGATGGGATCTCAACCTCCACGGGGAGCACAACCTCCATGCCATATACAAGAGAAAAAGGGGTTGCCCCTGTGGAAGTGCGGACAGATGTACGATAACCATGCAGAGCAAATGGAAACATCTCATGCCAATCTTTGTACATAACAACCATCTTCTGGATAATCTTCTTGATATTCTTGTTAGCAGCCTCAACAACCCCATTCATCTTGGGTCTATATGGATAAGAATTATGATGTACAATCTTGAACTCGCTACACAGCTCTTTCATCATCTTGTTGTTCAAATTAGATCCATTATCAGTAATGATCCTATCGGGCACACCATATCGGCATATAAGCTGGTTCTTGATAAACTTCACAACCACCTGCCTGGTCACATTCGCATATGATGCCGCTTCAACCCACTTGGTGAAGTAATCAATAGCTACGAGAATAAAACGGTGACTGTTTGACGCCTTTGGTTCAATCATGCCAATCATGTCAATTCCCCACATGGAGAAAGGCCATGGTGAGGAAATAACATTCAGAAGTGTCGGGGGAATATGAATCTTATCCGCATAAATCTGACACTTGTGGCATTTCTTCACATATTTGCAGTAGTCAGACTCCATTGTCATCCAATAGTAGCCTGCTCTCAACATCTTCTTCGCCATGGCATGTCCATTGGAATGAGTACCAAATGAACCCTCATGGACTTCAGTCATCAACAGGTCCGCTTCGTGTCTATCCACGCATTTGAGCAGAACCATGTCAAAATTCCTCTTATAAAGCACATCACCATTAAGGTAGAAACTTCCATATAATCTCCTCAAAGTCTTCTTATCTTTAACAGATGCACCAGGCGGGTAAGTCTGACTTTGGAGAAAACACTTGATATCGTGATACCATGGCTTATCATCTTTCGCTTCTTCAACTACAAACATATAAGCTGGTTTATCCAAGCGCATCACAGTAATGTTGGGGACTTCATTCCAATATTTTACAATCATTGAAGCAAGTGTAGCAAGAGCATCTGCCATCCGATTCTCATCTCGAGGAATATGATGGAAGTCAACCTTAGTAAAGAAAGTCGAAATCCTCCTCGCATAATCTCTATATGGGATGAGACCAGGCTAATTCGTCTCCCATTCACCCTTAATTTGATTAACAACAAGGGCCGAATCACCATAAACATCAAGCTGTTTGATCCTAAGATCAATACACTCTTCCAAACCCATAATACAGGCCTCATACTCCGCCATATTATTCGTGCATTTGAAAGTTAGCCTTGTTGTAAAAGGAAAATGTATGCCCTGAGGAGTAATGATCACTGCCCCAATACCATTTCCATACTGATTAACAGCGCCATCAAACACCATACCCCATCGAGAACCAGGCTCTGGCCTTTCATCGAGCGTAGGCTCGTCGCAATCTTTCATCTTCAAATACAACAGCTCCTCATCAGGGAAGTCGTACTGAACGGACTAATAATCTTCAATTGGTTGATGTGCCAAGAGGTCAGCCAAGATACTACCTTTAATAGCTTTATGAGCTCGATACTCAATGTCATACTCAGACAACAGCATCTGCCAACGGGCAATCCTCCCAGTTAAAGAAGGCTTCTCAAAGATATACTTAATTGGATCCATTTTGGATATCAACCAAGTCGTATGATTCAACATATACTGGCGTAAGCGCTTAACGGCCCAAGCCAAAGCACATCATGTCTTTTCAAGCATTGAGTACCGAGACTCACCATCAATGAACTTCTTACTCAAGTAGTATATCACATATTCTTTCTTCCCTGATTCATCTTGCTGACCCAATACACAACCCATGGAGTCGTCAAGCACAGTCAAGTACATAATCAACGGTCTCCCTTCAACAGGCGGAGACAAAATCAGAGGCTCAGACAAATACCCTTTGATACTATCAAAGGCCTTCTGGCAATCCTCGGTCCAATCATGACGCTGATCTTTCTGGAGGAGTTTGAATATAGGCGCACATGTGGCAGTCATGTGGGATATAAATCTAGAAATGTAATTCAAGCGACCAAGAAAACCTCGAACTTGCTTCTCAGTTTTGGGCGCATGAATATCTTGTATTCCTTTGACCTTGGCAGGATCAACCTCAATACCTCTTTCGCTGACAATAAAGCCTAATAACTTGTCGGAACGGACTCCAAATGTACACTTGTTCGGATTCAGACGGAGTTTGTACTTCCTCAAGCGTTGGAAAAACTTCAACAAGTGCTCTACATGTTCAACTTCCGTTTTCAACTTTGCAATCATATCATCGACATACACCTCAATCTCCTTGTGCATCATATCATGAAACAGAGTAGTCATAGCTCGTTGATACGTGGCTTCGGCGTTCTTCAAATCGAAGGGCATCACTCGATAACAGAATGTTCCCCAAGGTGTGATGAATGGTGTCTTCTCCATATCCTCGGGTGCCATTTTAATCTGGTTATAACCGGAAAATTCGTCCATGAATGAGAAGACATTAAATTTAGCTGTATTGTCTACCAACATATCAATGTTTGGTAGAGGGAAATCATCTTTTGGACTAGCTTTATTCAAGTCTCGATAGTCCACACACATTCGTACTTTTCCATCTTTCTTAGGCACGGGAACAATATTGGCCACCCATTGAGGATATGTAGAAGTCACCAGAAACCCCGCATCAATTTGCTTCTGAACTTCTTCTTTAATCTTCACTACCATATCAGGATGCGTTCTTCTGAGCTTCTGCTTCACAGGTACACACTCAGGTTTCAATGGCAAGAAATGTTGCACAATATCAGTATCTAGACCAGGCATGTCTTCATACGACCAGGCAAAGACGTCGACATATTCTTGTAGCAACTCAATCAACCCCTTCTTAAAAAACGCTTCCAGGAGTGCCCCAATCTTCACTTCACGAATGCAGTCTTTAGACCCCCAAATTGACTATTTCCAGATTCTCAAGATGCGGCTGAATGATCTTCTCCTCGTGCTCAAGCAGACGAGTAATCTTATCAGGAATCTCTTCAACATCATCTTCTTCTGCCTCAAATACAGGGAACTCAAAGTTGGGAGATGGTGTTGGATCATTATGTTCAATGGGTTTGATCAACCTGCATAATGATTTTGAGTATAAAAGAGATTTCAGAATTCAAACAAGGCAAATCATTATGCAGATGAAAAGATTGATTTTATTCTCTTTTTTAGGGTTTTATGGTGATCACCAATTTCATGCAAAAAGCAAAAAGGGAAAAATAATTTGGAAAAACAAACACTTAACATGTGATTATTGAATGAATATCATTGTATTAATCAAATATGCCAACAATGTCATCACTTATCCTTTTGGCATGGGAGAAGGGTTTTCAAACAAAATGAAACACATTACGTGGACTTGTGGATAACTGTTGGAACATCAAGAGCGACCTAATTATTGCAGATTCTGCCAGGTATGACAAAGTTGCCAAGGTCTTCCTCTTCATCATCTTCAACAATGGCAGCAGCTTCCTGATCTTCAACAGTGTGGATAAAACCTCCACTCTGGAACAGCCCACGCTCATTGGAAACACTTGAAGAATACCTTATGCCATCTCAGGATTTATTATCTTCCAGTTTGATCATTTTCCCCAAACCAGTAGTTGCACCATGCTCAATGGCCAACTTAGCATCATTATAGGAGACAAATGAAGAAAGTCCTTTCTTTGAAGGCTCAGCAATAGAAAAAGCTTGGAACGGAGTCCCAACCTCATCCTTAACATCAATATAGGAAAAGGAAGATAAATCGCTAACCAAGAGAGCCTTCTCCCCCCCTATCACCACCAACTTCTTGTTTTTCACAAACTTCAACTTCTGGTGTAGGGTGGATGTCACGGTGCCTGCCTCGTGAATCCATGGTCTGCCAAGCAAACAGCTGTAAGATGGATGAATATCCATGACCTGGAAAGTGATCTGGAAATCACTAGGTCCAATCTTGATCGGGAGTTCTACTTCACCGATCACAGTTTTCTGCGATCCATCGAACGCCTTCACAACCACTCCACTCTGCCTCATGGGAGGCCCCTAGTACGAAAGTTTAGCCATAGTGGATTTTGGCAACACATTAAGTGATGATCCTGTGTCTACCAACACATTAGACAAGGTATCATCTTTACAATTCATTGAAATATGTAGAGCCAAATTGTGGTCTTTTCCCTCCTCGGGAAGATCAACATCACAGAAGCTCAAATTGTTGCAAGCGGTTATGTTTGCAACAATTCTATCAAACTACTCAATGGTGACATCATGATCCATGTATGCCACGTCCAACACCCTCTGCAAAGCTTCGCGTTGTGGCTCAGAATTCATCAGCAAAGATAACATAGATATCTTTGATGGAGTTTGTAGCAGCTGATCAACAACATTATATTCACTCCTTTTGATGAGCCTTAACATCTCATCACCGTCCTCTCTAAACATGCCAAACTGGCCAACCAGGACAGAAGTGTTATTATCTTTAGTAACAACAGGGTCAACACCCTTCACAGCAGGATTAGAAGAAGAAGTCCCCACGGGACCAGCAGGATTAACAATAGTCTTTTTCATGGAATCTTCATGGGGTTTCGGCGGTGCCGAGAAAACACGACCACTACGGGTCACACCTCTGATGTCAGAGATGCTCACTATGGAAGTTGAGGGCAACAACACCTCCTTTCCATCTTCTAGCATCACAACATTGTATCTCTAGGGAACAACTTTATTAGATACATACGGGATAGGGCCCGCTGGCTTGATCATAAGAGTTGGAGATACCTTCTTCTTGCTGCCATCATACTTGACGACAACAGGCTCTGGCATTCTAAATACAGGGGAGATAACATTAACTTCATCCTTATTACGATTCTGAAGTATTTCGATCATCCCCTGATCCAGCATCTCTTGGATGTCCTTTCTAAATTGTTGGCTTCCTCTTTTGTTGATGGTGCACACCTGGCACCTATCATGGTCATGCTCGTAGTGATTGTATCCACATAACAACTTGTGCATCTCGACCAAAGATTGCCTGATATCATTAACATACAAGACTTTATATTTGCCAGGGCATCCCTGAACCATATTAACAGCAGCCTTCCCATGCTCGGGCAATGGGTTCTTCTTCACATTAGGACCTACGTCCTCTAAAAACAATATACCGCTTCTCACAAGGTCTTGCACCTTGGTCTTCAACGGGTAACAATTCTCCATGTCATGTCCGGGAGCACCGGAATGATATACACAATGCAATTCAGGCTTATACCACCACTGAGGGTTGGTTGGCACAGTAGGAGGGTCTTGTGGAGTGATTAATTTTCTATCGGTCAAAGAAGGATAGAGCTAAGCATGTGACATCGGAATCGGGTCAAAAGTTACCCTCTTCCTCTCGTAATTGCTGGTGTGTTTAACAGTGATTTCTGATAAACAACCGCTAGTCTTCCAAATTTATATATTTTTGGTAACTTACAGGATCGACTAGATTGATCCTAAGACATTTGTCTCAAGAACTATTATTACGGTGATTTGACTCATGGTTAAGTTTGTTTCTGATTTGTGGACAACGAAAAGTGTTTTGACAACAATTCTAGACGAAACATATGACTTTATGAACAATGTAAATGACGATAACTTTGTAGTAAAAGGTTTCTTAAAGATAACGAAAATACTTGGGAAGGGTAAAGATAAGTGACTCGAAGTAAATGCTTTAAGTTTTGAGAAAGTACTGAAAATGAAGACTTGGCGAAATGTAAATACAACAGTAAAAGTGATGATAAACTACTGAAAATAAGGGCAATTCGACAAAATAAAAGGCAGTGAATAACTTTAATTTAAATAATTGGTATGAAATAGATAACATGAACGAAACTTATGGTGTTCTTCATACATACATTTTTAGCATAAAACTCTTTTCTCTCTCTCTGGTACTTCGAGTATATTTTGTGAATTTCTATATATCTGTTTGAACACCTCTGAATCCAAAACTAAGACCCCTATTTATAGCAATTCGACCCTAACGGCCTCTACACATATGACTGCCACGTTTTCCATTCTCAAGCGTTGCATGTCTCAGATGTTTCCATGTGTTGGCCTGACGAAACGGCTTTGTTTAAATTTCAAATGCTTCCCGCTTGAAGCTTCGACTCTTTGAACGCCTATGTCGAAGAGAACTTTGTGGAAATCCAAAAATCTTCTAAGTCTCAGGCTTCGACAACAAAGAATTGTTCACCCATGATAAGAATTAAACAGCTTCGACACAACCATCTTTTATCTATTCTCCAAAACGTAACACTTCCAAAGAACTTCAGTTATCAGTCGAAATCTCCAGCTAACAAATTACCCCCAAGAAATGTCTATTTCGAATTACTGTAGAAATGGACATTTTTTGTATTCACCAGATTTCGACCAGAGACCTTTCATAGACCTGAAAGTCCATATTTGTCAGTTAATCATGATTAACTTTTTCAAAACGTCTCATCAGAATGTTTGCGCAGTTATTTGTCATCATGAACTTCAACTTCCAAGAAAATGAATAGTATTCCCTGTACCCTTTTCTCAGAAAAAACCACCACGTGGCCCACTACCCTAGTAAAGCGTTGTAACGCCTCAAAATTTGCCCTCCTCTTCTTGAGACTAGTTTGGGGCATTGCATTTCATGTTTTAGGGCATTAGGCATTGCATTTTGCATCTCATGGGAAAATGAGAAGGTCATCCTCCAAAGTCTTTTCAAAAGATGGAGAAGTTAGGTGATTCCAGCCTAAGGGTCTTTATGAATTGATCATCAACCATCTGAGGGTATGGGCTCCAATTAGGGTTTCTTGATTCTTCAAAGGTTTTGAGCATCATCTCATCTGCAAAGATATGTCACCATCATCATGGTTCTATCATCTTCAAGGGTTTCAGAGTTTATCCTTAAATTCCTCTGGATTAGGGTTGTGACCTTTGGTCAACCCTAATCAATGCAGTTCTTCCAGCTAGGGTTTCTCAAAGAGATGAGGTATTTTCTTGGTATGAGGATCACATGATTTTTATAAGGAGCTTAGAAGAGCTAGGGTTTCATTTTGAAGCAATTTCACCAGGTGGTAGAGGCTCAAGTTGATCAAGACATTTCAAGGTCATCTGAGGACCAAAAGTCGACTGTGCGGTCAACTGAGGGCTATGAGGTGGGGAAATGAGTTGAGACACCTCAATCGTGTTTAAATGGGGTCTATTAATCATTCTAAACATCCATCTTGAAGATTCAAAGGTCATGGCAAAAGTTACTAAAAATGGAAAATGACCTATAATTCAAAGTTTCCAAATTTGGCAAGTTTTTGGTCCACTTTCAACTTGACTTTTCAATATCAAAGAAGTTTCAAATGGATTTATGGTGAACATGAAAGTTGTAGACTTTGTCTCTCCTTTCCAAAAAGTCTTAATTCATGTCCATATGATGAATGGTTGAGGAGTTATGGTCATTTGACCACAAAGTATGCATGGAAATTCAAAAAGGCATAACTTTTGATACAATGCTTCAAATTGGTTCATTCTTTTTGCAAAATGCTTCTCATGTTCAAGACATATCAAAATGACATTATTTGACTCAATTGTGCAAGCTAAGCCTCAAGGGATTATGGTCAAAAGTCACATTATTTCACATTTGTTCTAAGGATGATATCATGCTACAAATCATAATTCACAAAGAACCAAGGCAGGGCCTCACTTCAGCCTTCTTCATAGACCATATTTGAGTGAAAATGAGCTTTTTCCATGCATGGGAGAAGCGTGTATGTTCATTATTTCACACATGAACAAAATGAAGTAAATCTTCACCATTCATTTTTGGCTTAAGATACAAGCAAAGTGATCTTAAAATCCTAGCCCTTGGTTGTTCATGAGTGAATTAAAGCTCTAGCATTGGAGATCACACGTGCATTATGGCCATGGGAGGTTAATTTTCAGTTTTTGCAATTGGTTTAATAACTCACTAATCATGTTTAGTGAAGGGATAAAATGATTATCAGTGTAATTAGCAAGGAGTATAAATAGGGAAACCCTAATTATAACTGCCATAACCACCATTTCAGATCTAGAACTCAAGAACTCTCTCAAAACTCTCTCTCTTTGAATTTGCATTTTCTTCATACAAACCTCAAAGATCATTGCATATTCTTGATCCTCATGCTTCACTGATCAAGAATCATCCATTGTTTGGTGCAGTTCATCAAGATTTCGAGCAATTCATGTGCATTATCATGATGATGGAATTTGGAAATTGAAGCACATTCAAGAGGTTTCAGCCATTGCTTTTTGCTTAAAGTTTCAAAGGAGGTTCATAGGAGTGGTTCTGGAGCAGCTGAGCTCGTGAGGACGCGTTTTCAGAGATCTCCAATTCAAGGTGACTTCAATTTCATTCTCTCCTTTTGCTGATTTCATGTTATAGAATGGAAGATCGTGTTGTGTAGATCACGAATATATGCTTAGAATTGAGAATGAGTGAGAATTGAGGACGTGGTGTTGACTGAAAGTTTGGATCTGGAAACTTTCTCTCTTCGATTTGCAAAACCTAGGGAGAATTAGGATGAACTAAGGTGATATTTGGAATCAGCATCGAAAACTGAGTGGAACGGTACCAGTTTGAGGAAATTCTGGAAAATTTCATGGTGGCGCCGCCGTGGGAGCCACCATGTATTCATCGGAGAAGACAACCGAAGCGGAGCTCCGGTGTCTGTGTTAATGGCTAGGGTTTGGTGATTGCGCGCCATGTGGCCTCATGAGTGGAAGATTGATTGGAGGAGAGCGCTTTGACCAAAGCCACGCGTGCATGGACTGTTGACTGGGAAGGCTGACTAGTTTAATGAAACGCTGCGTTTCATGAGTTCAAATGTGGAGCATTGATTGCATATGCGCGCCAGATCCAAGGGCCAGCATTTTTTCTGAGGTTATTCAAATTATTCTGTTTCCCTCCATTTTTATGTTATATTTCATTTATTTTGGTCAGTTTGTTTAATTCATTAAAAATATAAAAATTGTCCAATTGAGTCCCAATGTTTTTCATAGTTTTGTATTGATGTCTACTTTTTTATGGTGTTGAATTCAAGAATTGTTGATGTCTGGATTTTTATGTGGGAATGTTTGAATCAATGTTGTGCCAAATTGACCTAGTGCATTCAATGCATTGTGAAATCCTTAATTTTGAGCTTTTTGACCCAATTTTTTGCATACGTTACATTCATACATGACATGAATTATTGGTCACTGGTTTGGATTTTTCTCACATGTTATCATCATTTTTGACACATGGAGGAAAATGTGACAATTTGTGTCACATTTTTGACATTGGATTGGTGCATTTTAGTTCACATAGCATTTGCATCATTCTGGACTTGATCTTTTGCAAATTGAACACTCATGGACTAAAGAAATTATACAAAAAATCCCAAAGTCATTGCATGCATTTCTGATTTGATATGAATTTTCTAAGTTGGAAGTTCATTTTCTGCATATTTTTGGTCATTACATTACATAGACCAGTTGAGGCACTTGATTATAGATTTGATGCTGGTCCTTTTGAGGACATTGGAGGGAGTGTTTGAATGTGTTATGTGCAAAAGGATGGGTCCTGGATTGGTCATTTGGTTAGGTTTTGAGTCTTGTACATAAACTAACTTTGTTTTATTGTTTTAGGTGGATACTCATCATTGATGATTGGTATTGTTCTCACCTTTGTGAGATACGAAATGCATTGAGTTCTGACCTATTTTTGTTTTATAGGGTTTTAATTGATGTGGTGAGCTCATGAGCTTGTTTGAGTGCTAGGGCACTAATGCATTGAATTGTGTAACTGTTAGAGGGTTTCACTGCTTCTCTTCTGGTTTTATGACTGAAGTACTGACTGTTTAGTCTTTGTACAGGTACCTTAGTTGCTTACTTGCTTTAGCTCTTGCTTGAGAATTGGATTATGGTTGACACATCACTCAGGTAGTTAGCTTCTTACTTCATGTAGTCTGAAGTCCTGTCACCTTTTTGGCAGGCATTTTGCTGTCAAGTCCTCCTTTAGAGGCTCTGTTTGTGTTTGTTTAAAATTGTGCCCAAATACCTCCAAGGAGAGGCATGTGATATTTGATAAGACCTCCAAAAGAAGAGGCAATTGACGGATAAAAGGGATTAGCAGTCGATCCCCCGTTATTTAGTGTGTTGTTCTTTATGCTCGCACTACGTGCTGATGCTCCTGAACATGTGCCCCAGATCTTTGTCCAGAGTCTGTCAAGTGGAAAAGGATCCCACTTTCTGGGTCCCCACGCTTTCTGTGTCATGAGCTCACCCTGGCCAGGGTTAAGAGCTATGAGGTCTCATCCTCATTACCATTTTCATCAGCTTCACCCTGACGTTCAATGTCAGTGGTTAAGAGCTACAGATTACCTCTTACAGTTTGGCTTGTTTGTCGAGGTTGATATGACCCCTCTTGACTAAAGCCCACCCATTATTTGAGACTCTTGTATGGATATAGTGTGTGATGCTTGTTCACTTGTGTTGGTGTGGTTATTTTCTTTCCTCTTCTCATCTCCATTTCTGTAGGAGTCGTACGATTAACTTTTGAGGAAGTTGAACGTATGTAGAGTTTAGACTTGAGTTGACTCGCTTCCAGAGTGAGTTAAGTTCTTGTTAGAGACCTCAGCTTAGGGATATTTGATTGCA
The DNA here is from genome assembly GCF_024323335.1 of Lathyrus oleraceus. NCBI lineage: Eukaryota > Viridiplantae > Streptophyta > Magnoliopsida > Fabales > Fabaceae > Lathyrus > Lathyrus oleraceus. Next base: position 243,770,520 of record NC_066579.1, on the reverse strand, counting down.
TGACAACTATTAGGCTCGAGTCTTAGTCTCCCTATTAGTTTGTTGTTTCCCTGGTCTCTGGTTAGGAGAGTGTTTTACCCCTGGTAAGGGGAACTACGTCGCCCTGATTCTCATACCAGATGAGATACGTAGGCAGGAGGTTGTGAGCAATCTCTCCGGGCACCCTTTTTTCTTTGACTCTCTGTTTGTTCACCCTTTTCTTTGTTTTCGCGTGTGTTCATCTTTATTCTCGAATTGTGTTAACCGTTTCGAGTCTTTTGTTTCTGGCATTTGCTGGCGTTGGTGTGAGTATCCGTTTGTTCAACGTGTGTGTAAGTGGTATGTTCATACCTTGGGGGATTTCTTATGTTATTAGTCAGGGTTCACTAGTTGGGGTTCACTTTAGTTACCTGTTATCCGTTCGGGGTTCATCTTTGGGGTTCATTTGTGATGATTGATATTCATTTGGGGTTCATCTTCGGGGTTCATTTGTGACGATTGTTAGTCAGATTGAGCTTCATCTTCGGGGTTCATTTGTGATGATTGTTATTCACTTGGGGTTCATATTGGGGTTCATCTTTGGGGTTCATTTGCAGTGACTGGTTATACATATTGGGGGGTTTATTCTGGATATTTGGTTACTTTGTTGGGGTTCGTTCTGATAACCTTTCCTTTTGTGTTCGCTGGTTAGCGTTTGTTATTGTTAGGAGTCGGGTGTAAGTCCATGTATTGGAATTATGTTTCCTGTTTGTTGATGTTGGGAGTCGGGTGTAAGTCCATGTATTGACATTCTGTTTCCTGTTTTGGTGTTTTCTTTTGACGTCTCAGCGTCCCTTTTTGGTGTCTTGTTTCAGCGTGCGTTAGCTGAGCTATGAGTGCTCTGATTCTTCTCTGGATAGAGAAGATACGTAGGCATAGGATGCGATGTCCTAGTGAGCATGCCTCCTGTCCCCCGAACTACGTTGACTCTAATGTTTGTTTCTGACAAACTACGTAGGCCCAGGATGCGACATCCTGCCGAGTCCACTTCCTCCATCTTCTTTCTCTCCCTCACCTGTTTATCATTCCAGTTTGTGCAGTTTCTTTGAGCAGTTTATTAGCAACAACCCTTTCTTTTCCTTTGAGCTACCTTTTGAGCGTGGATCCCGTCGAGTACGGCGGACGTGAGGGGTGCTAACACCTTCCCCTTGCGTAACCGACTCCTGTACCTTGTAATCTCTGGTCGTAAGACCGTTCCTTTCCCTTTCTTAGGTTAGTCCTGCGCTCCCTTTCTATCATAGGATGAATAGCGTCGGTGGCGGCTCTGTATTTTCCCCGCCGGTTATTTTTCGCATTGCGACAACTGGCGACTCTACTGGGGACTGGAGTTGACCTCTTGTTGGTCCATCTTCCCTAAGCGAGTTAATCCTAGCGCTCTCTAGCGTAGTTTTTAGGGTAGCTTAGGTTGCTTTTACTGCTTTATTTATCGCATTTGTGATTATTATACTGTGATTATATGTATATTTGCATATATGTTTGCATGCATCATGTTATCACTGTGTTGGATTCTGGACAGGTGTGGTTTCTCTGATTTGGGGGTGGGTGTTCTGAGTGGGGCTAAAACCAAAGCCCGAGTATACACCTAGGATTAGCGTGGTCTCATGTTTCCTCACATGTTAGATCAACATGTTGTTGCGACGTGACATACCACTGCCGGACGAGGTTCTTTTGAGAGAGCTCTTCCTTGTGGAGTTTCCACTATGGTTGGGTTATCTCTTTTGAGCTGTTGACTTCGGTGACCGTTCTTTCCCGGATCTTTGGTTTAGATGATCTTATGAGAGCTGCACGGCACACCCGAAAGGGCAAACCCGTTGAGTATCTCGTCCGATTGTCGAGACCGATTATCCGCCTTAGGATGACATTATTAGAATTCACCTGTGAGGGGAGGGGTTTGGTTCCTACAAGTACAGGTTCTGTTGGTGACTCTTTGATGGTGACTTTGGTTCGGTTCGTGATCTATGTTCTATTTATAAGTTGGATTTATGGATATTTATTTCCGACATGCCGGAGTTCTGTCAGTGGTATTTATCAGCGGGTTTCGTTTATTTCGGATCCCCCGAATTAGATTTGGGGTTACTTGCTTAGATGATCTTGTTGTTATCCGTTCAGTGACTTTCCAGTGATGATGGTGATGTATCCTCCGGTTCCGTTTATTTCGGAACCCCCGAGTTGGATTTGTGGTTATTTAGTCCCTTGGATGGTTCTGATCAGTTCTGAGACCGGAGTCCAGTACAGTTGGTGGTCAGATGTCTTGGAGGATGGCACTATGCATTGCATTCATGCATCAGCATCATTCCCATTTTGCATTTATCCGCATCTAACTCATGTTTATCAATATGCAGGGTACATTCTTGATTGAGATTCTGGTTGAGAGACATCCTGATGCCAGAATGTTACTGTCGAATTATTATCCGTCTCAATGAAGCCAGGATCGAAAGACAGAATGTTCCTCATACGGATAGAATCATTGCTCGCGCACGCAGAATCATCCCTCTGCACGTAACTCGTCCGCATAGATACTTTACCAGACGCAACAAGCCTAGACTGATGGATCCATCCAACGCTGACATTCTCGAGCTGAAAGAGAAAATGAGTGAGTTGATCAATTCCATGCAAGGGTTCTCCCTGGAGCAGAAAGCAATCGCCGAGAAGGTGGAGAAGCTTGAGCTGGCTTCGATTGCCAATAATGGCAATAGTTAAGAGGGTAACTCCAACCATGGTCCTGGTGGTTCTAGGGGTGGTGGCGATCCCAGAAGGAAGGCAACTAATGGTGGTGTATTCATCAATAATGGTGGTAGTTTTGGTTTTGCTGCAGGCAATGGCCTGGGACATGTTGGCAACATTCTGAAGGAAACTCAGTTTTCTCCTTTCTTTGGGGCTGTGGAGGATAAAGAAGAGGATCAGTTCTCTGTGCTGAATGAGCAGTTCGGTCAGTATGGTGTTCAACCTCCGAACAAAGAGATTCAGGTACTAGCAGAAAAGATTAGGGCTCTGGAAAGCCATACCACTCCTGGGGCTATTAACATGACAAATATGGGGCTGGTTGAGGGGATTGTGATTCCACAGAAGTTCAAGGTGCCCACATTTGATAAATACAATGGAAGTTCTTGCTCGGAAACTCATCTTCAGGCCTTTGTTCGAAAGATATCTGCCTACACCATGGATCAGAAGCTCTGGATGTACTTTTTCCAGGATAGCTTATCTGGCGGGTCTCTCGAGTGGTACACCAAGCTGAGATAATCAGATATAAAGAGCTGGCAGGATTTGGGAGATGCTTTCTTCAAACAATACCAATTCAACGCTGATATGGCACCAAGCCGTACCCAGTTACAGGATATGTCTCAAAAGCCGAACGAGGGGTTTAAAGAGTACTCACAAAGGTGGAGGGAATTGGCTGCCAGGGTTCAACCTCCATTGGTGGATCGGGAAATGTCAGATTTGTTCATGGGTACTCTTCAAGGGACTTTTGCTGAGAGGATGGTGGGATGTCCAGTTACTGGTTTTGCGGATATAGTAGTGGCTGGTGAAAGGATTGAAAGCTGGTTGAAAATGGGAAAATACAAGGAAATGTTTCGTCGTCTGTGTTGAAGAAGCCCTTCGGAAATGGTCAGCGCAAGAAAGAGGGTGACTCGAGTGTTGTGTATGCCAAAAGAGGACACGGTAGGAATCATTACTACCAGCATACTGCTGCAGTAACGATTCCTGCTGATAATCAACCCGCACAACAGCAACAACACCCATTTCAGCAGAGAACACAAAGGGCTGGGTACCAAGTTAGGGGAAGGATGGCAGATCGCCAGTTTGATAGGCCACCCATGACATATGCCCTTTTGTTGAAGAAGTTGAAGGATCTCGGGTTGGTACAGTTGAGGACGTTAGCTCCGTTAAGACCAGATCAGAGGCCTGCCAGTTATGATGAGAATGTCAAGTGAGAGTTCCATTCTGGTGCTCCCGGGCACAATATTGAGGGTTGTAAAGCCTTTAAGCATGTTGTCCAAGACTTGGTGGATTCCAAGGCCATCAATTTTGCACCATTGCCGAATGTTAATGCTAATCCCATGCCGACGCATGGTCAGATGGGGGTGAATGTAATTGTTGAGGATCCAGGCCACATCTGCGCTGTGGGTGAAGAGACTGACAGTGACTGCGAGCTCGACTCGTGGATAAAACCGTGCGTACCAGGAATAGAGATCCAGAACTGGAAAGCCGAAAAGATCATGATTGTCACTCTACGCGAAGAGTAATATTTCTGTTTGTCAATTCTGTTTGCATGAAAGCCATACGTTTTGCCCAAAACATAATGGTCCATTGTAAGGGCCACCTCATGTGTTTCATTTTACAGCATTTACTCATTAATAAACGGATGTTTTTCGCATTAAAAGTGGTGTTCTCTGTTTTTCATTTATTTTTGCAGTTTAAAAAAATAATACAATAAAAATGGCAATGTTTATTTTCATTTTTCATCCTTTTAATTTGTCTCGTTCCGACTCTAAAAGCAACACATGAATCAACATTGATGCAGATGCGATTATTCTCCGGATCTCATTGATGACAATCTTGTTACACCCTTATATGACTTCGACAACCTGATCTATCATGCCGAAGAAGAAGACGAAGAAGATTGTGAATTGCCGGAAGAGTTAGCCAGGTTGTTGAAACAAGAGGAGAAGGTGATTCAACCGCACGAGGAGCGAGTTAAGATTGTTAATCTGGGTACCGAGGAGGTCAGAAAGGAAGTAAAAATTGGGGCCGCTTTGGAGATGAATGTCAAGAGCAGAATGGTAGCACTGTTGAAAGAGTATGTTGATATCTTCGCCTAGTCTTATCAAGATATGCCAGGGTTGGATACCAATATTGTTGTACACAAGTTGCCATTAAGAGAAGATTGTCCTCCAGTAAAGCAGAAGTTGCGCAGAACTCGACCCGAGATGGCCATGAAAATCAAAGAGGAGGTACAAAAGCAGTTGGAGGTTGGTTTCCTAGCTGTCACTAATTATCCGCCTTGGGTCGCGAACATTGTGCCGGTACCAAAGAAGGATGGAAAGGTGAGGATGTGTGTGGACTACCACGATTTGAACAGAGCTAGCCCGAAAGATGATTTCCCATTACCTCACATCAATGTGTTGCTAGATAATACAGCTCAATTCTCGGTGTTTTCCTTCATGGATGGCTTTTCTGGCCATAATCAAATCAAAATGTCGCCAGATGATATGGAGAAAACAACGTTCATCACACCATGGGGCACTTTTTGTTATAAGGTGATGTCATTCGGTCTCAAGAACGCCGGTGCCACGTATCAAAGAGCTATGGTGACCTTGTTTCATGATATGATTCATCATGAGATCGAATGCTATGTTGATGACATGATAGCAAAGTCACAAACAGAAGAGGGGCATATGGTAGACTTGGCCAAGTTTTTTGACCGGTTAAGACAATTCAAATTGAGGTTGAACCCGAATAAGTGCACTTTTGGAGTGCGGTCCGGCAAGTTGCTGGGGTTTATTGTAAGTGAAAGGGGAATCAAGGTTGATCCTGCTAAAGTAAAAGCGATACAAGAAATGCCTGAACCGAGGACAGAAAAAGAGGTTCGTGGTTTCTTAGGTAGATTGAACTACATTTCGCGGTTCATATCTCATCTAACATCCACGTGTGAACCCATATTCAAGTTGTTGAGAAAGGATCAAACGGTCAGGTGGAATGATGATTGCCAAGCAACATTTGAAAAAATAAAATAATATTTACAGGAGCCTCTGATTCTGATGCCTCCTATGGAGAGCGACCGTTAATCCTGTACATGACAGTCCTTGAGGGGTCTATGGGGTGTGTACTGGGGCAGCATGACGAGTCTGGTCGAAAAGAGCATGCAATTTATTACCTTAGCAAAAAGTTTACCGACTGTGAAACAAGATATTCACTGCTCGAAAAAACTTGCCGCGCTTTGGCATGGGCTGCTCGCTGACTGAGACAGTATATGCTGGTTCATACCACTTTGTTGATTTCCAAGATGGATCCGATCAAGTATATATTTGAGAAGCCAACATTGACCGGACGGGTTGCGAGATGGCAAATAATTTTGACTGAATACGATATCCAGTACACTTCTCAAAAGGCAATAAAGGGGAGTGTATTGTCTGATTACCTCGCCCAGCAACTCATTGAGGATTATCAACCGATGAAATTTGAGTTCCCTGATGAGGACATCACGTTTCTCAAATCGAAAGATTGTGAGGAACCTATCCCGGAGGAGGGGCCTGACCCTGAATCTGAATGGATTCTGATGTTTGATGGGGCCGTTAACGTGAATGGTAGCGAAGTTGGTGTTGTTTTGGTTACGCCGAAGGGATCCCACATTCCTTTTGCTGCCCGGCTAACATTTGAATGCACCAACAATGTGGCTGAATATGAAGCTTGTATCTTGGGTGTCGAAGAGGCGATTGATTTACGAATCAAGAACCTTGTTATTTATGGAGATTCAGCTTTGGTTGTGAACCAGGTTAACGGGAAATGGTATACGCATCAATCCCACTTAATTCCATATCGGGATTATACGAGGAGATTGTTAACGTTCTTCACCAAGGTGGAATTACACCATGTGCCGAGGGAAGAAAATCCTCTAGCGGACGCCTTGGCTACTTTGGCCGCTTTGATCAAAGTGCAGTGGTGGAATCAAGTTCCTAATGTTGAGGTGGGACGGCTGGATAGACCGGCTTATGTGTTTGTTGTCGAAACAGAGCCTGATGATGAAAAGCCGTGGTATTATGACATCAAGCGGTATTTGGAGACCCAAGAGTATCCCGAGGGAGCGTCTAAGAATGACCGAAAGACTCTGAGGAGGTTGGCCATGGCGTTCTATCTGAATAAAGATGGGGTTTTGTACGAGAGGAATTTTGATTGGGTTTTGCTCAGATGTGTCGATGACAAAGAGGCAAGCCAATTCATGAAAGAGGTGCACGAGGGATCGTTTGGTACCCACGCCAGCGGGAATGCGATGGTGAAAAAGTTGTTAAGGGCTGGATATTACTGGATGGCAATGGAGGCTCAGTGTTTCAACTTCGTGCGGAAATGTCATAAATGCCAGATTTATGCTGACAAGGTGCACGTGCCTCCAAATCTGTTGAGTTTGATGTCGTCTCCGTGGCCGTTTGCTACGTGGGGCATTGATATGATAGGAAAGATCGAGCCTATGGCTTCGAATGGGCACCGGTTCATATTAGTGGCTATTGATTACTTCACCAAGTGGGTGGAAGCGGCATCTTATGCAAACGTGACGAAATAGGTTATGGCCAGGTTCCTGAAGAGAGACATCATTTGCAGATATGGGGTTCCCGAAAGAATCATCACTGATAATGGTTCTAATCTCAACAACAAGATGATGGTAGAACTGTACCGGGAGTTCAAGATCGAGCATCACAATTCTTCTCCTTATCGTCCAAAGATGAATGGGGCGGTCGAGGCGGCTAATAAGAATATTAAGAAGATTGTGCAAAAAATGGTCGTGACCTATAAGGATTGGCACGGGATGTTTCCGTTTGCGTTGCATGGGTATCGAACCTCAGTGCGTACATCCACTGGGGCAACGCCTTTCTCGCTTGTGTATGGGATGGAAGTTGTGCTACCAGTTGAGGTCCAGATTCCGTCATTGAGGGTCCCGATGGATGTGAAATTGGAAGAGGCTGAATGGGTAAGGACTCGGTATGAAGAGTTGAGCCTGATTGAGGAAAAGAGGCTGGCGGCCATTTGTCATGGGCAGTTGTACCAGCAGCGAATGAAGCGTGCTTTTGACCGAAAGGTGCGACCTCGTGTGTACCATGTGGGAGATATGGTGTTGAAAAGGATCCTTCCTCCTCAGAACGATCGTCGGGGCAAGTGGACACCCAATTATGAAGGTCCATTCGTGGTCAAGAAGGTCTTCTCTGGCGGAGCCTTGTTGTTGACGACCATGGATGGTGAGGATTTTCCATCCCTTGTGAATGCGGACGCAGTTAAAAAATACTTCGTATAAGAGACCCGCTGGACGGAAAGAATAAAATAGTCCAGGCAAAAATGGGCATCCCGGCGAACCAAAAAATAAAAAATAAATGAAAATGAAAAAGGTTCGAGCAAAAATTAGGGATAAAAAGGAAAAAAACTGTACACCCGACAGGTCGAAAACCCCACAAGGGCGGCCTGGGCAAAAAGGGGTATCCCGGTGGACTGAAAACCCGAAAGGGCGGTCCAGGCAAAAGAGGGAGTGAAACAAACAACTTCGTCTAGCATAGTCGTTTGTACTTTAGATTTGACACCTGGATAATCTAAAAGCGGAGATCGGTTGGAAGCGTCTTGTTTCGGAAGGCAAAAAGCGCGGAGAGTCTTGAGGACATATGGGTTGTAACCGGGTTGGAACTCGATGAGATCACGGCTTCACATTGCCATTAGGATAGATTTTCCTTTTGTGCGCAATTACCTCTTTTTAGGGATTGCTTCATGTGTACTGCTCAATTACGAGCCATCTTTTTCAATCAATAAAATGCATATTCAGTCAAATAATTTTTTTTTTGTTTTCATTACCGCTTTGATTGCAAAAACATCTGTTTATTTTGATAAGAATCTTTGCATTTTGAAATGTAGGGGTCTCTTTCAATGCATGTTTAGAGGATTGAAACTTGAAATCTTATTCGGAAGGTAGAGTGACCTGGGTTTTGAAATTTTGGCGTGCCTGGGGCAAGTTTTATCTGACGATCTCTTTTGCAGGTGCTGTTGGTTATTTTCACTCACCTGAAGGTTGTGGTGCGAAGCGTTTCTTTGGACAAAAGATTCCTTTGAGGTCCAATCAGGGACGAGGAATTGAAGAATGGTGTAGAGACGACGAAAGAATTGTGACGATCCTAGAGGGTTAATCAAGAAGACTCTTCAAAGTCTGAGGACTCGAGAGTTGGTACGAATCTAAGGAGGTCGATTTTCTTGAAGTAGGGAGAAGTCGAGAATACAAGGTGATGAATCGGAAAAGACCGGAGGAGTCTGTGAGCTCTCAAAAGTGGACAATTGACACTGTGGTTAGATGGTGAATACCAGTGTTCGACGAGTCGACGGGTGTTCCGTGTCAAATATTCCGTATCTCCCCAGCGGGTTCGAGGTCGGTGTTCCCTCAGCGGCAAGGCCTGGAGGCTGCTGTTCCCCCGGCAGGGGTGTGCGTTGGTAGTTTTTCCCCAGTAAAGTCCCCCAAGCAGATCGACGTCAGTGGAGGTCATCCCCAGTGAGGGTTACTCTTGCCTCGACATCAGTGATATCCCAAGCAGGGTTGGAGATTGGAACACTATCGAGTTCCTCAACAGAGTTACTCGTGCCGTCCCCTGAGGGGGATGCTTTTTTATGCATTCATCATTTAGAGAAGCATAGCATATTGCGTAGCATTTCCATGGTTATGGAGCATTACGCTGTAAAACTCATGCATCAGCATTGCAAGCAGAAGCTAGTCTCGAGTCGTGGTTACCGTTTGAGAATTGGTTTAGCTGGTTGGTGAAGATGTTACTCTGAGGAGTTTGGTATCGTGATCTTGAATCAACAGTATTCCCCAGTAGTGCGATATTGGAGGAAGAGATTCCGTCGTTCGGAGATGGAAATGAAGAGTGGAGAACGTTACGCGATCAGCGCGGAGATTGGGGTCCACCAGGAGAAAAGGAAATGCTAGGCATTTTCTGGAGAACGGGGTTCAACTGAAGATGGAGATGGGAATTGAAGATCGTATCCGGGATGGGGTCCTCGGGATTGTCTTCTGATCATGTGTCACCTTAGACTTTGGCGAGGCCAACAGAAGTCGTTATGGGTGTCTTCAAGAGAAGAAATGCACATGTTACCTTCCTTTTGTGAAGGTCTACCCTCTGGTATGTCGCCATCAGAGTGGTGGTTGCCAACGAAATTATCACAAGAGAATGGAGAACGGGGTTCGAATGGAGAAAAGGAGATACGGGGTGTCTTCTAGAGAATGGGGTTCACAACGACAATCGAGAGTTATCGTCAGGCGACTGGGGTTCAAATGGAGAACGGGATTCATTGTGTTGGCAGCAAGAGTGATATGAAGTTGTCGGGGTTCAAATGCGGTGAACAGGGATCATCCGCACGAAAGAAAAATATTTGTGTAGGGGTCCAAGAAAAAAAATCAAAGAAGTTTTTGGGGTTCAAGAAAAGCAAGAAAAAATAATACAAAAAGAATAATTCCCAGCGGAGCGCAAATTGTTCGTTTGTTCTTGGTATTCAACCACTCTTCACCCTGATCATCTGAAAGCCGAGGCTGTTCATATCGACAGGTTCACAGTGGATTGAATAGGGGCCGCATCGAAGAAGTTTCCGACATTCAGGTCAATGCAACTTGTGGCATTCAGGCCAGGTTTCCGATATTCAGACCGAAGTGGCATTCAGGCCAATTTTCGGATGTCCAGATCGAAGAAGTTTCCGACGATCAGGTCGATGCAACTTGTGGCATTCAGGCCAGGTTTCCGTTATTCAGACCGAAGTGGCATTCAGGCCAATTTTCTGATGTCCAGATCGAAGAAGTTTCCGACGTTCAGGTCGATGCAACTTGTGGCATTCAGGCCAGGTTTCCGGTATTCAGACCGAAGTGGCATTCAGGCCAATTTTTCGATGTTCAGATCGAAGAAGTTCCCGACATTCAGGTCGAAGCAACTTGTGGCATTCAGGCCAATTTTTTCCGGTATCCAGACCGAAGTGGCATTCAGGCCAGTCTCTCGGTGTTCAGACCGATATTAATAATCTCATATCGTTCGATGCTCAGATCGAAATCATTTCCAGTATTCAGACTGATGAGCGGCATTCAGGCCATGGTTATTTCTGTGTTACCATTTATTTTGGTATCCAGGTTAACATTCTTTTTCGGTATTCAGACCGACTCTCACCGTACCAGACAGATTCTTCTTTCAAGACCACCTCTTTGCCGATTCTGACAGGCATTGTTACTTCACTTCACTCCAGTGCAAATTTTCAGGCTTTTATTGTATTCAATCCCTTGATACCTCGAAAGTGCGAAAGCCGCTGCTATCTTCTTTTCGGGTCTCCAGTTGATTGAATAGGGGCAGCTGTAACACCTCAAAATTTTCCCTCCTCTTCTTGAGACTAGTTTGGGGCATTGCATTTCATGTTTTAGGGCATTAGCCATTGCATTTTACATCTCATGGGAAACTGAGAAGGTCATCCTCCAAAGTCTTTTCAAAAGATGGAGAAGTTAGGTGATTCAAGCTTGAGGGTCTTTATGAATTGATCATCAACCATCTGAGGGTATGGGCTCCAATTAGGGTTTCTTGATTCTTCAAAGGTTTTGAGCATCATCTCATCTGCAAAGATATGTCACCATCATCATGGTTCTATCATCTTCAAGGGTTTCAGAGTTTATCCTCAAGTTCCTCTGGATTAGGGTTGTGACCTTTGGTCAACCCTAATCAATGCAGTTCTTCCAGCTAGGGTTTCTCAAAGAGATGAGATATTTTCTTGGGATGAGGATCACATGATTGTTATAAGGAGCTTACATGAACTAGGGTTTCATTTTGAAGCAATTTCACCAGGTGGTAGAGGCTCAAGTTGATCAAGACATTTCAAGGTCATCTGAGGACCAAAAGTCGACTGTGCGGTCAACTGAGGGCTATGAGGTGGGGAAATGAGTTGAGACACCTCAATCGTGTTCAAATGGGGTCTATTAATCATTCTAAACATCCATCTTGAAGATTCAAAGGTCATGGCAAAAGTTACTAAAAATGGAAAATGACCTATAATTCAAAGTTTCCAAATTTGGCAAGTTTTTGGTCCACTTTCAACTTGACTTTTCAATATCAAAGAAGTTTCAAATGGATTTTTGGGGAACATGAAAGTTGTAGATCTTTGTCTCCCCTTTCCAAAAAGTCTTAATTCATGTCCATATGATAAATGGTTGAGGAGTTATGGTCATCTGATCACAAAGTATGCATGGAAATTCAAAATGGCATAACTTTTGATACAATGCTTCAAATTGGTTCATTCTTTTTGCAAAATGCTTCTCATGTTTAAGACATCTCAAAATGACATTATTTGACTCAATTGTGCAAGCATAGCCTCAAGGGATTATGGTCAAAAGTCACATTATTTCACATTTGTTCTAAGGATGATATCATGCTACAAATCATAATTCACAAAGAACCAAGGCAAGGCTTCACTTCAGCCTTCTTCATAGACCATATTTGAGTGAAAATGAGCTTTTGCCATGCATGGGAGAAACGAGTATGTTCATTATTTCACACATGAACAAAATGAAGTAAATCTTCACCATTCATTTTTGGCTTAAGATACAAGCAAAGTGATCTTAAAATCCTAGCCCTTGGTTGTTCATGAGTGAATTAAAGCTCTAGCATGGGAGATCACACGTGCATTATGGCCATGGGAGGTTAATTTTCATTTTTTGCAATTGGTTTAATAACTCACTAATCATGTTTAGTGAAGGGATAAAATAATTATCAGTGTGATTAGCAAGGAGTATAAATAGGGAAACCCTAATTACAACTGCCATAACCACCATTTCAGATCTAGAATTCAAGAACTCTCTCAAAACTCTCTCTCTTCGAATTTGCATTTTCTTCACACAAACCTCAAAGATCATTGCATATTCTTGATCCTCATGCTTCACTGATCAAGAATCATCCATTGTTTGGTGCAATTCATCAAGATTTCGAGCAGCTCATGTGCATTATCATGATGGTGGAATTTGGAAATTGAAGCACATTCAAGAGGTTTCAGCCATTGCTTTTTGCTTAAAGCTTCAAAGGAGGTTCATAGGAGTGGATCTGGAGCAGCTGAGCTCGTGAGGACGCGTTTTCAGAGATCTCCAATTCAAGGTGACTTCAATTTCATTCTCTCCTTTTGTTGATTTCATGTTATAGAATGGAAGATCGTGTTGTGTAGATCACGAATATATGCTTAGAACTGAGAATGAGTGAGAATTGAGGACGTGGTGTTGACTGAAAGTTTGGATCTGGAAACTTTCTCTCTTCGATTTGAAAAACCTAGGGAGAATTAGGATGAACTAAGGTGATATTTGGAATCAGCATCGAAAATTTAGTGGAACAGTACCGGTTTGAGGAAATTCTGGAAATTTTCATGGTGGCGCCGCCGTGGGAGCCACTGTGTATTCATCAGAGAAGACGACCGGAGCGGAGCTCCGGCATCTGTGTTAATGGCTAGGGTTTGGTGATTGCACGCCATGTGGCCTCATGCGTGGAAGATTGATTGGAGGAGAGCGCTTTGACCAAAGTCACGCGTGCATGGACTGCTGATTGGGGAGGCTGACTAGTTTAATGAAACGCTGCGTTTCATTAGTTCGAATGTGGAGCGTTGATTGCATATGCGCGCCAGATCCAAGGGCCAACGTTTTTTCGGAGTTTATTCAAATTATTCTCTTTCCCTCCATTTTTATTTTATATTTCATTTATTTTGGTCAGTTTGTTTAATTCATTAAATATACAAAAATTGTCCAATTGAGTCCCAATTTTTTTTCATTGTTTTGTATTGATGTCTACTTTTATGGTGTTGAACTCAAGAATTGTTGATGTTTGGATTTTTATGTGGGAATTTTTGAATCAATGTTGTGCAAAATTGACCTAGTGCATTCAATGCATTGTGAAATCCTATATTTTGAATTTTTTGACCCAATTTTTTGCATAGATTACATTCATACATGACATGAATTATTAGTCATTGGTTTGGATTTTTTCTCACATGTTATCATCATTTTTTACACATGGAGAAAAATGTGACAATTTGTGTCACATTTTTGACATTGGATTGGTGCATTTTTGTTCACATAGCATATTCATCATTCTGGACTTGATCTTTTGCATATTGAACATTCATGGCCTAATGAAATTATACAAAAAATCCCAAAGTCATTGCATGCATTTCTGATTTGATATGAAATTTCTATGTTGGAAGTTCATTTTGTGCATATTTTTGGTCATTACATTACATAGACCAGTTGAGGCACTTGATTATCGATTTGATGCTGGTCCTTTTGAGGACATTGGAGGGAGTGTTTGAATGTGTGATGTGCAAAAGGATGGGTTCTAGATTGGTCATTTGGTTAGGTTTTGAGTCTTGTACATAAACTAACTTTATTTTGTTGTTTCAGGTGGATACTCATCATTGATGATTGGGTTTGTTCTCACCTTGTGAGATACAAAATGCATTGAGTTCTGACCAATTTTTGTTTTGTAGGGTTTTAATTGATGTGGTGAGCTCATGAGCTTGTTTGAGTGCTAGGGCACTAATGCATTGAATTGTGTAACTGTTAGAGGGTTTCACTGCTTGTCTTCTGGTTTTATGACTGAAGTACTGACTGTTTAGTCTTTGTACAGGTACCTTAGTTGCTTACTTGCTTTAGATCTTGCTTGAGCATTGGATTATGGTTGACACATCACTCAGGTAGTTAGCTTCTTACTTCATGTAGTCTGAAGTCCTGTCACCTTTTTGGCTGGCATTTTGCTGGCAAGTCCTCCTTTAGAGGCTCTGTTTGTGTTTGTTTAAAATTGTTCCCAAAGACCTCCAAGGAGAGGCATGTGATATTTGATAAGACCTCCAAGATAAGAGGCAATTGACGGATAAAAGGGATTAGCAGTCGATCCCCCGTTATTCAGTGTGTCGTTCTTTATGCTCGCACTACGTGCTGATGCTCCTGAACATGTGCCCCAGATCTTTGTCCAGAGTCTGTCAAGTGGAAAAGGATCCCACTTTCTGGATCCCCACGCTTTCTGTGTCATGAGCTCACTTGGCCAGGGTTAAGAGCTATGAGGTCTCATCCTCATTACCATTTTGATCAGCTTCACCCTGACGTTCAATGTCAGTGGTTAAGAGCTACAGATTACCTCTTACAGTTTGGCTTGTTTGTCGAGGTTGATATGACCCCTCTTGACTAAAGCCCACCCATTGTTTGAGACTCTTGTATGGATATAGTGTGTGATGCTTGTTCACTTGTGTTGGTGTGGTTATTTGCTTTCCTATTCTCATCTCCATTTCTATAGGAGTCGTACGATTAACTTTTGAGGAAGTTGAACGTATGTAGAGTTTAGACTTGAGTTGACTCGCTTCTAAAGTGAGTTAAGTTCTTGTTAGAGACCTCAGCTTAGGGATATTTGATTGCATGACAACTATTAGGCTCGAGTCTTAGTCTCCCTATTAGTTTGTTATTTCCCCGATCTCTGGTTAGGAGAGTGTTTTACCCCTGGTAAGGGGAACTACGTCGCCCTGATTCTCATACCAGATGAGATACGTAGGCAGGAGGTTGTGAGCAATCTCTCCGGGCACCCTTTTTTCTTTGAGTCTGTTTGTTCACCCTTTTCTTTGTTTTCGCGTGTGTTCACCTTTATTCTCGAATTGTGTTTACCGTTTCGAGTCTTTTTGCTCACCCTTTTTGCTGGAGTTGGTATGAGTATCCGTTTGTTCAGCGTGTGTGTGAGTGGTATGTTCATACCTTGGGGGATTTCTTCTGTTATTAGTCGGGGTTCACTAGTTGGGGTTCACTTTGGTTACCTGTTATCTGTTCGGGGTTCATCTTTGGGGTTCATTTGTGACGATTGTTATTCATTTGGGGTTCATCTTCGGGGTTCATTTGTGACGATTGTTATTCAGATTGGGCTTCATCTTCGGGGTTCATTTGTGATGATTGTTATTCACTTGGGGTTCATATTGGGGTTCATTTTTGGGGTTCATCTGCAGTGACTGGTTATACATATTGGGGGGTTTATTCTGGATATTTGGTTACTTTGTTGGGGTTCGTTCTGATAACCTTTCCTTTTGTGTTCGCTGGTTAGCGTTTGTTATTGTTAGGAGTCGGGTGTAAGTCCATGTATTGACATTCTGTTTCCTGTTTGTTGATGTTGGGAGTCGGGCGTAAGTCCATGTATTGGCATTCTGTTTCCTGTTTTGGTGTTTTCTTTTGACGTCTCAGCGTCCCTTTTTGGTGTCTTGTTTCAGCGTGCTTTAGCTGAGCTACGAGTGCTCTGATTCTTCTCTGGATAGAGAAGATACGTAGGCATAGGATGCGATGTCCTAGCGAGCATGCCTCCTGTCCCCCGAACTACGTTGACTCTGATGTTTGTTTCTGACAAACTACGTAGGCCCAGGATGCGACATCCTGCCGAGTCCACTTCCTCCGTCTTCTTTCTCTCCCCCACCTGTTTATCATTCCAATTTGTGTAGTTTCTTTGAGCAGTTTATTAGCAGCAACCCTTTCTTTTCCTTTGAGTTATCTTTTGAGCGTGGATCCCGTTGAGTATGGCGGACGTGAGGGGTGCTAACACCTTCCCCTTGCGTAACCGACTCCCGTACCTTGTAATCTCTAGTCGTAAGACCGTTCCTTTCCCTTTCTTAGGTTAGTCTTGCGCTCCCTTTCCGTCATAGGATGAATAGCGTCCGTGGCGGCTCTGTATTTTCCCCGCCGGTTGTTTTTCGCGTTGCGACAAGCGTAACCAGTCAGCTTCGTAGGTTTAACACTATAAAAGCTCACTTGTCATTTCTCTCTTTCTTTTCACGAAAATCTCCATTTTCCATCTAAGTTCATCTTCTTCAACTTCTCTGAAAACGCTTCTTCTTCCCTAAAACCCTAATTCTTCAAAATCTCCAAAACCCATTACAATGTCTTCTGATAAACAACAAAAGCAATCAAAGAATATCAAAGGTGCTGAATCCTCAAAAAGTTCTGCTTCCCAGAACATTCCAACTAGCACAACCATCACTGTTGGGGACCGGGAATACATCACTGCTCCAAAACTTTTGAAAGAACAGAAAGCAATTTTTGCTTCTCAGGTAATGGTTCCTTCCTTACTTTCTGGAAATGCTTTAGGGTTTTTAGGCCCATTAGTATCTAAAGAACATTTAGAAAAATGTGCTTAGTTTTTTCCCTGTCATCATACTACTAAATCCATAGCCAACAAAACCGTTTCCTATAGAGATAATGAGGATCTAAACCAGAGAGAGGCTTTTCAACTGGATTTTATCACTAATAGTTTCAGACCCTTTAGGTCTTGTCCAACTCTAGACAAATCCTATCTAGCTTGGTTAACAAAAGTTGAGAAGAAGAAAGCTTCATTTTGGAAAGAATTGGGTATTTTTGACCTAATCCAGATGTCGAAGTTGGCATTCAGTTACTGTCAGCCTTTATTATTATCCAACCTATATTTTTGGGATAACACATATAACACTTTTCATCTCCCTTGTGGAATGATGACTCCCACACTTTTCGACGTAGCTGCCATTGTTGGACTTTCTCCGACAGGAGAAACCTTCGACCCCTACCAAGACTATGAAAACTTGATTCACTTCAACGTTAAGCATGCTTCGTTTAGTACTTACATTAATCTATATCACGCTGATGGGGAAGAAGTTTCTGATATAGAACATATAACATTCTTAGGTCTATGGTTGTCCAAGTTCTTCTTTTGCTGCAAATCTTTACAAGTTGCTAAGAGATTTTTAATGCTCGTTAACCAATTGCATGCGGGTCGAAGAGTGTGTTTGAGTGAACTCTTATTGGCCAGTTTGAACGAAAGTCTAGGATCGGCTAGTGCTAAGCTAAAGGAATACGAAACTGGTACCAATTTATTACTATCTGGGCCTTATTGGCTTCTTCAATTGTGGTTTAATGCCACTTTCGAATCCTGTTTGCCAACACGAGGAAACTTCGAAGAAAATGCCCCAGAGATAATAAATCGAAGCATTGAGGGCACCAAACTCCTTCGACTGACTCTAGCTGATGATGTTGACAAATTACAAACTTCCCTCATCAAATACACCTTGATGTTCTCGGAGCGTTACCATTTCCTTCCTTCGATAGCTCCTTTTGCCAGTCGAACCCATGATCCTTCCTGGTTTAGTGCCTCGCTCGAAGACGCTGTGAAAAATGCCAACACAGAGATCGAAGACATATGGCGTGCCTTTCTCCTCCAAAGGTTGCTTGTTTCTAGGATTTTACTAGTAAAGAGCCATGTGTGTCTTTTGGCTTATCAGCCTAATTTTGTCTCTCGATAATTTGGGTTGTGTTAACTTATCCCTGTTTCTTTATTCAAACGAAAGCGCGAGATCTGCTGTGCAGGGACTGAATGGAGCGCTTGAGACATTGCCATCCACAAAGAGTTCCATGCAAATTTTGCTGAATTCCAATTAATACCTTACCAACCGTCGTTCTACTCCACCAATGGTTTTGCCACTTGGTGGACAAATTTCTATTCCCAGAATATGTTTTCTAC
Source organism: Lathyrus oleraceus (assembly GCF_024323335.1). Classification (NCBI taxonomy): domain Eukaryota; kingdom Viridiplantae; phylum Streptophyta; class Magnoliopsida; order Fabales; family Fabaceae; genus Lathyrus; species Lathyrus oleraceus. Next base: position 243,752,251 of record NC_066579.1, on the reverse strand, counting down.
TGCTGAAATCAAAGAACGTATAACGAAGGCCTTTTCATCTTTGCAGGAAAACGTCCCCAAGGGTAAGCTTACTCATTCTGAAGAAATCCGAGCATTCCAAAAGTACTTTGAAACTGTCTATGACCCAACGAACCTTGTTGGAACCGTTTGTGATGCAGCGCCAAATTTAAAAGAAAAATTTGAAAAGCAGATTGCCAAAAGAAAATCTCTCAAAGCTGTAAAACCTGAATTGAAATATGATTTGGCCTTTGAGTGCGAACCACCCAAATTTCCAAATTTACCCAGTGCAGATTTTGCATTGTCATTTTTCCCCCTTACCCAAACTAGTTTACATGTGGGAATATTTTTAATGAACTGAAAAATGACCAACCAAAACCTGCTAAAAGAGTAGTTGCATCCAAACATACCTTAGACAATTTCAAAGGCTTTCTTCACTTCGACTTAGCTGCAGTGAAAATTACTTCTCCGACATGTGAAGGTGTGGAATGTTTGGATTTCTTGGTTTTACAACTCCCTTTTGTCTTTTAGCCAATCTTTTAAACATTTGCATGTTTCGACTAACTCACATCCTTCTTTAGCCGTCGAAAGGAAGGTGGCGAAGAAAGAGAAGCCTATGGTGAAGGCTAGTTCAAATACTGCTTCCAAGCCAACTACCTCTTCAAGCCAGGGAATGCCTTCTAGTGTTGCTCCAGAAAAAACGAAGAAGAGTTCAAAGGTATTACATCAAATAACTTCTTTGTCTCTTTTGTATTTTTCTAATTATTTATAATTTTATTTTTCAGGGGAGTGGAAAGCCTCATTTGACACCCAAGAAAAGAAAAGCCTCTACTGCTAATATAAATCTTGTCAAAGATGATGAAGAGGATACTCCTCCAACTCCACTCAAGAAAAAATAGAAGATAAATAAGGCAACAGTTGCCCCTTTCCAACCAAATAAACAACAAGGTGTCGAAACCACCATTCTCCCTCCTCTTCCAAAGAAAACTCCATCCCAGCCTTCTGGTGGCGCAGCACTGGAGCACATTGGGAGCAATGCCTCCGACCCTGAGGCTCAACAGGTATACTTTGACCTTAAATGTTTTATCTTTCGACAAACTCATACTTTATTCTAACACTTTATTTTCAGGACAAAGCCACCACTCCCTCATTTCTACTGCCAATCAAAGTGATCCTTCGAGCGGCATGAATCCATCTCCTCCTCCGACAATCAGTGGTGCTATCCAAAACAAAGGCTCTTCGACTGGAGCTCAAAATCTTGAAGCAGATAACGCTCAGAACGAAGAAGAAACCTCTTCTCCTGGTGAAGATGGTAAAAGAGATTCGAAGCACGTTGACGAGAAGGACTTAACAGAGAAAGAAGATTCTGAGGATACTTCTAGTAATTCTCCTGCTAGAGTTGCGTTCCCTTCAGATGATGCTGATGAGGATGATCAGGATTCAGATGAGATTGAGGGGTATTATCAGGAAGATGAAGACATGAATGTGGGAGAAGCTGATACTGAGGGAAATCAAACTAGAACTGGTAATTCCAGCATCGACACGGTCCCAAATCGAACTAAAGTTCGACCATCCATCACCCAGACTTCACCTATACCACTTACTGAGGAGGAGAAAAAAATCTTTAAAACAAAATGATCCCCTCAAGTATGTGAGGTTAATGATGGCTCAAAGAGAGTCTTCTTCAGAGCAAAGTATTTCTGGAGCTTCGACCCATTATGGTGCTAGTGCAAACGAAGCATCACATGACGAACTCCTTCAGCAGGTGAAGAAGGCAGTTTTTGATGTAAATCTCTTTGACGAATTAAGGAATAATGTGGGAGCGAGCTTTAGCATAAAGAAGCTGATAAGCAAGATTAACATCACTACTTGCCCCACTGATGTAGGTGAAGCCCTTATTGATATTCAGAACCTCATTGACCAAGTGTGTGCTGAATATCATAGGGAGGTGGATGCCAAAGCTAAGCTTCTATCAACTGAAAAAGCTCAAGCCACTGAGTTTGACAATGCCCTTCGAACTTCACAAGCTTCTGAGGAGTTAGTCGCTTCCAGAAAATCAGCCCAAGCAGAGTTCGACACTTACACTGCTTTGATACGTCTTTGGGAATCTCATATTGCAGAATTGCAGAAGAGGATTTCTGACGCTAAGGTGGAACAGGCTGCTATCCAAGGTTTGGATAGTACTGAAGCTGATGATCTGGCGAAGCAAAGCGTAGATAATGTCGAAAAGGATATGGCTATGAATGAAGATATTGCACGCCTCAGAGGGGTTCAAGCGGCTGTTCAGTATAAGACTAGTTTGGCGAATAAAAAATATAATCGGATGAGGGCCATCATTCCTTTTTGATTTCCTCTCGTATTTGCTTTATTCGACTCTTGTTTACTTGTAACTTGATTAAGACGAAAGCCATTTTGGCACATATTTGGAGTTTAAATATCTTCACCATTTTGGCTATGATAGTTCTTTACTTACTATGCTATTGTGATTCTAACTTCATGCATAAATGGTTTATAATTCTTTAAGTATTTTCCATTTACTTTTAGGATTCTTCGATCCTCTATTAGTTCTTCTATTTCGTATGCATTGTTTGAAAAGGCTTTTAAAATTTGAAAAGGTCCTTCACAATATGGAGACCATTTTCCTAATGCCTTATTCTTTCGATCCATATGTAATATAACTTTCTAAACTAAATCATTCATAGTGAAGGTTTTACCTTTGACCCTCTTATTGTATGCCCTTGCTACCCTCTCCTTCTGTCTTCTTAATACTTCTAACGCATGCAACCTTTCTACGTCCAAATCCACCAGCTCATTTATCATCATTTCTCAGTATAAGTCAGATGGAATTTCTCCTTGTCTTTGGATTCTCACTGATTGCAAGTAGATTTCGACAGGTAATACTGCATCATGTCCAAATGTAAGCTGAAAAGGTGTAGTGTTAGTGGCTTCTTTAGGGGAGGTTCGACAAGCCCAAAGCGCTTAGTCTAAAGTTTTGTGCCAATTTTTTGGCTTTTTTCCTACATGCTTTTTGATTAAACCAATTATTACTTTATTGGCTGCTTCGACTTGCCCATTGGCTTGAGCATAATAGGGTGTGGATGTTAACAGTTTGAAACCCATTTCCTTTGCAAACTCTTGCATCTTTCGACCAGTAAAAACTGATCCTTGATCTGTTGTTATACTTTCTAGGATTCCAAATCTGTATAAAATTTACCTTTGAATGAACTCGATAACAGTTTCTTGATCCACATTTACTAAAGGTACTGCTTCGACCCATTTAGTGAAATAGTCAATTCCTATAAGTATGTATCTTTGACCTTTGGATGAATTGGGTCTAATTTCCCCAATTAGATCTAATGCCCATCCTCTAAAAGGCCAAGGCTTAATAATTGTATGAAGCTTACTTGCAGGAGCATGTTGAATTCCTGCATGTATTTGACATTCTTGGCAACCCTTAGCAAACTCTATACAATCTTTTAACATGGTGGGCCAATACATTCCATATCTGAAAAGCAACCATTTCATCTTATGGCCTGCCTGGTGTGCTCCACAAGTTCCACTATGTACACTAGATAATGCCAAGTAAGCTTCGCTTTCTCCTAAGCATTTCAACAGGATCCCTTCAGGGGTTTTCTTGAATAATTCATTCCCTATCAACACATAAGATAAAGCCCTGTACTTGGTTTTTCTTTCTGTATCTGTCGAAGGATCCTTAAGATAATTAATAATTGGATTCCTCCAATCTGTATCTATTAAGGTATCAATGGCCAATACTTCAAACTCCTCTTTGTTGGCATATCCTAACTGGGTGCTTTCCAAATCTGTCAGAGACAATCTGGAAGCCATTGCCTTTCCTCTTACTTCGACAAGTTCTTCTAGCTTCTCTTTTGAAATTCTATATCCTGAAGCTATTTGTGCTAAGTCATTAGCCTCTTGGTTTTTTATTCTAGGGACGTGTTTTATGTCGATGTATTCGAATTTTTTGAGTAACCTATTTGCAATGACGAAGTACATAATCAAATTTTCTTTTATACATTTGTACTCCTTCGTCAGTTGCTTGATTACTAATTCTGAGTCTCCTTTAATTTCGACCCTAGTTGCCCCCAATTCCAACAAAGCCTCAAGTCCTGCAATAAGGGCTTCATATTCTGCTTCGTTGTTAGAACAAAGGGGACCTTCAATTGTATATTTGAGTTTTGTTGGAATTTCTTCAGGAGAAATTAACATTATCCCAACCTCACTTCCATCCTTATGAGTGGAACCGTCGAAGAATAATTTCCAAGGTTTCAACTCAACTTGAAGTTGAGGATTTTCGACCACTGCATGGTCTACAATAAAGTCTGATATTATTTGTCCCTTCATTGCCCTTAAAGGAATAAAGGTTAAAGAGTATTCAGTGAGTGCTAAAGCCCCTTTTCCAATTCGACTGTGCATTATTGGCTTAGATAACATATACTTGATGACATCAAAATATGAAGAGACGTGTAAATCAATAGGTTTTATATAATACTTGAGTTTAGTACAAGAGAAATGCAAACAAAGACACAACTTTTCTATTGAAGTGTATATAGTTTCTGCATCATTTAAAACCCTACTAAGATAATAAATGGCTCTTTCGACGCCATCTTCATTCTCTTGCGCCAACATGCTACCCATGGTAGTGTCGAAAGCTGATATATACAGTCTCATAGGCTTCTTTCCACATGGTGGTGCCAAGATAGGAGGATTGAAAAGATAATGTTTGGTCTTGTCGAATGCCTTTTGATGCCCGTCATTCCATTCGAACTTCCCTTGTTTCAGGCGCAGAAGGGGAGAGAAGGCTTGAGTTCGACCACTTAAATTCGAAATGAATCTTCTTAGGAAGTTTATCTTTCCTAATAATGATTACAATTCTTTCTTGGTTGATGGTGCTTTGGTCTCCATAATAGCCTTCGTCTTGTTCTGATTGATTTTTATCCCCTTTTTGTGGACCACAAAACCCAGAAAATCTCCAGCCTGCACAAAGAATGCACACTTAAGAGGATTCATTTTTAAGCCATGTTTTCTCATTCTTTCGAATGATTGGCTGAGATGGGTTAGATGATCTTCATCTGACGTAGATTTTATCACAATGTCATCTATGTACACTTGCATAAATGTCTCTATATAATCATGGAATATAGAATTCATTGCTCGCTAGTAGGTTGCCCCAACATTTTTTAGGCCAAAAGGCATAACTATCCACTCATAAGTGCCTATTGCCCCTGGACATCGAAAAGTTGTTTTAGAAACATCCTCTTCTGCAATGAAAATCTGGTTATAGCCAGAATATCCATCAAGCATGCTGAGATATTCATAGCCCGCGGCTGAGTCAATCAGCATCTCTGCCACAGGCATTGGATACTCATCTTTAGGAGTTGCTGCATTTAGATCACGAAAATCTATACATACTCGCAAAGAGCCATTTTTCTTGATAACATGCACTATATTTGCAATCCAATCGACATACCTTGTGGTCCTAATGAAATTGCAACGAAGAAGTCTTTCGACCTCTTTTTTGATCTTTGAGAGGATTTCTGGGGCGAATCTTCTTGGAGTCTGCTTGATGGGCTTCTTGCCATCCTTGAATGGCAGCTTTAATTCGACCAAATCCCTCTTCAAACCAGGCATCTCGTCATAATCCCAAGCGAAGCAATCTTTGTTTTTTCTTAGCAATTCAATGACTCTCACTTTCAACTTGGGGTCTAGTTTAGCGCTGATGTAGGTAATTCTTTTTGCACTTCCATTTCCGAGATCAATCTCTTCAAGAGGATCTTGCGCTAACATCTTTGCACTTGATGTTACTGGATCTTTTTCAAATCCCAGAGGCTCTTCGTCGTAGATGGCATCTAACCTCTGTTCTGTTGGTTCCACAGGTACTTGTTCGTCAGGGGTTTTTGGTTTAGAGTACTCCCCAATTCCTGTATTATAGATTTCACCATATGTGGCTTTGTTAGCCATGTTTGTTATCTTGGCTTCGAGAGCCGCTTGTCTTTTGTTCTCAGCCATGTAGGCCGAAATCCTTTCGAGAAAAGAAGACTCAGTCATAGTACAGGTCTTCATCCCAGCCTGTTGGTCGTATTTCAGATGATTCCCCTTCTTCTGGGTCTCCCATAATCTCCTTATCCCACTGAAAGCCATTTGGGTGGAGAGTCAAGAAGTACAAGGCATTTTTATTTCGGTCGTATCCTTCTTCCGCGGGGTAGCATGGTCCTATGTGAGCCAAGTTCTTGTCGAAGTTTCTCTTGTCCACATGGTTTACTTCTACCATGAAGTAACTTTGGTCAGCTTCAACATTCTCTACCACACCATCTTCTCTCCAGATGGATATTCTCTGATGCATGGTCGAAGGGACTGCCCCTATTCCATGTATCCATTCTCTCCCTAGTAGTAAGTTGTAATTTGCTTTTGCAGGTATTACCATAAACATCGTTGGTCTTGTGATTGACCCAACAGTCAGGTCCACTTGTATGACGCCCAGCGTCTGTCCTATCTTACCCTTATAATTTGAGAATACCATGTTGTGAGGTTTCACATTAGTGTCGAACATACCTATCTTTTTAAACATGAATTGGGGCATCAAATTGACTGTTGCTCCTCCGTCCACTAAGACTTTATTCATTCCCACCTGTCCAACTTTGGCGCTAATGTATAGGGGCTTGAGGTGACTCTGCATCCCCCAGTGAGGCCTTTCGAAAATAGCGTTCTGCTCTTCGACAGTGCCACTGTTCAAAACATAGTAACATATTGGTTGATGCTTCGCCATCTCCGCAACATCCGCTTCCTCATTATCTTCAACCTCTGTTTCCTGGTTATATTCGTACGACAGGACTGAGACTACGTTGCAATTCATATTAACATAAGACATTCCGTCGGACTCGAAGTCGTCAGTGAGCATTTCCTCCTCTCTTACTTGTTCCTTTTGAAACTTCTGACTTATGTTTTCATCTGGAAACAACTTCCTTCCTACGGATGGTTTGGTCGAATCCATGACATTTGGGGGAACCTTGACGCTGCTGGATTCTCCAGTCTCTTTTAGGTTCATCTCTCTTTCTGCCTTCCTCATCCTCTGATGTATTCTCCACTGGGATCTTGACATAGGATTTTTTCCTTTGTAATTTTCTATCCTGATAGCCTCTCTCTTGGATGCCTGAAATTGTTTTCTGTATGCCCAAGAGGTTCTTCCTCCATCCTCGAAACTTCTCCACTTTCCTTTCTTTGGTCCCGCCTGAGTCCATTTGTCCTCAGGGACTTCTGCTGGAAGTTTAAACATAACTCTTTTCTCCCTTGGGTGAGGGCTATCTGGCCTCCTAGGCGCTCCCCTCTTGTCGAAGCTGTACATGTTTGGGTTACCTCCATGTCCTCCCAACCTTGGTCATATGGGATTCTTTCGAATGCTTCGGCTAATTCTCTGTTGTACACTGCCCCACACCTAGGACACATCAAGCATTCTATTTCATATTTGTAGCAACGCACAATGAAACCAAAAAGGCTTTCTCCTGGCGTGGGACACACCTTCTGTAATTGGCTTTCCTTCCTCCAATTTCTCTTGGTCTTTGTTCATTGCCATCTCTCGTAATCCATAGCCACCCTTCGAGATATCCTGATGTTGCATCTTGGGCACAACAAAATTTCAGCATTCTTTTTGTGACATCTCCAGAGATATTCACGTAGGCTTTCGTTGGCTTTGGGATAACCAAACTTTATCCCTTCTTGTTCCATCTTCAAACATTCCTCCAATTCCTCCTTTTCTTGGGGGGGGGGGGGGGGGTTGCTTCAGATCTACCATGTTGACACCTAGACTGGCTCCATCAGTGATTGAGATTTCCTCGAATTTCTTTCTAAGGCCCTCAGTAGCCTCGGTTGCTTTCCCCTTGAGACCTTCAGTGGCCCTTGGTTCGACGTTAGCAACCTGTTTACTTTGACAGAGATTCCAAAGGAAACATCATTACTTAGGCCATCATTAGCCTGCTTTCCATCCAGCGTATAGCCTCCAGTTCTTGTTGCTTTTACAGCCTCCACTTCCCCTACGTCAATCATGTTGATTTTGACAGGTTCAACATAGTTTGTCTCAGCAATGTTGAGGGGATCAGTATCAACCTTCATCTGGTTTTTCCCTTTGTCAGCGAACTTGAGGCGGCCATCCCTGATTGCATTCTGAATAAGATCCCTGAAAAGAAAGCATTGTGAAGTTTTATGGCCTAAAAAATTGTGATAGTTACAGAAGCCTATTTTCTTTCATTGTTCTAACGGAGGAATTTTTGTATTAGGAGGCACTATCATTTGGCCATCTTTTACTAATAAATCGAAGATCTCGTCACATTTGGTAACATCAAATGTGTAAGTCTTTTTGGGAAATCTATCATTCTTTTTCAGTTTCGACAGGGTTTCTGCCATTCAAAGGTGTAAGTAATTTGCAGGCATATGGTGGTGCTTCTTTTAATTCAGCCAAATCTACTTCGAATTCCTCAAGACTATAAGGATCTTCAGCGTTTTCAGACTCTCCGTCTTCGAATTCGACATAAGCAACCCTCTCTTTCTTATAATTCTTATTCGCTCTGGCCTTTTCAGATTTTAAGCGTTCGACCTGTCGAACCCTATCTGCTAATTGGGCCATGTCTCTTAGATGCTGGGTATCTAACTTTTTCCTGATGGAATAGTCTAAACCTCCAGCGGCCATTTCGACCAACTCGTGTTTAGGCACTATTGTAAAGCATCTAGATTTCAACAAACGGAACCTATTTAGATAATCATCTATAGGTTCGGTGAATTTTCTTTTGATGCTGGCTAACTCCTTAAGACTTATCTTAGTTTGGCCCATGTAGAATTGTTCATGAAACAATCTTTCTAACTGGGGCCAAGCATCTATGTAATTTGGTGGAAAAGTTGTAAACCACGTGAAGGCGTTCTTTGTTAAAGAACTAGGGAAATATTTCATCCTTAGGTTCTCACTGTTCTCCAAATCCCCTACCTCAGTCATGTATCTGGCTATGTGCTCTATAGTGGATTCACTAGTATCCCCTGAGAATTTGGTGAACTTAGGGATTTTACAACCCCTTGGTAATTCTGTTTGCAGGACATATTCTGATAAAGGAGCGGAATAATTTGGCCGTCGAAGTCCTGTATTCAGACCATTCTGGGCCATGATTCTCTCTATCATACTGGTTAAGTCATTTTCCATCATGTTTTCCCGCCTGACCCTATGAATTACTTCGCCTGCATCCTGGTCTCTATTAACCATTATCACTCTCCTAGGTTGTTCTTCAGGGACTTCCCGTCGAATTGGTTGTTGTTCCAATCTTGCCCAAATGACTCTTTCGTCAGGGGCTTGCCTTTGTGGTCGAACCTGATCTATCGCTGGTTCTTCTCCCTGGATTATAACCTGGTTTGGCCTGCGTCGAACAGCAGATTGTGGGGCGCCTAGGAAATCATCTATGCGTCCCATCTGCGCTGACAGTTGTTGGTATGTTTGGGCATTGTTAGTGTTTGTCCTATTCACATTCTGTATTAAGGGAGAAAAAATGGTATTCATTTCTCTGGCCAGAACTCCTAGACTCTACCTACCTTGATACTCATGTTGTGTCGAACTTTTGAACCTGCAACAAATGGAAGATACAGATTATTCAGAACATATCAGAGTTTTGAATCTATGTGACTTATATCATCCCATCATTACATTATCATTCATCATGACAATTTCTTTGCATATGCATTTCTTTTCCAGGAATCCAAGAGTCCAGTTTGTTGACTAAGCATGAATCCCGAGAGAAAGAACATTCACAATTACAAATTTGTGGAACCTCATTTGGTTGCCTTGAGAGGACTAGGGGCACGTCTAGATCTTGGACACAAAGACGATTTCAAGACGTCCTATGGCAACCTTTTGGGAATCCTGAACACCGAAGTCAATACCACTGTTGTGCACACTCTGGTGCAATTCTATGATCCTTCGCTGAGATGCTTTACATTCCAATATTACCAGTTGGCACCCACATTCGAAGAGTATTCACACATTCTGGGTATTAGGATCAAGAACCAGGTGCCTTATGTTCGCACTAAGGAACTTCCCAAATATCAAGACCTTGCTGAAGCTCTCCACATAGGGAAGAAGGAAGTGGAACTGAACTTGAAACCTAAAGGTGGAATTCATGGCTTCACCTCAAAGTTTCTAGTGGACAAAGTTATTACCTTCTCCGAAGCTGGAAGTTGGACGAATTTCAACGCCAATCTAGCTCTACTAATCTATGGGATCGTACTACTTTCGAACATGGAAGAATTCGTAGATATGGCTACTATTCACATCTTCCTAACTCATAATCCTATTACCACTCTTCTTGATGATACTTACTACTCCATCCACGTGAGGACCCAGAAGAAGAAAGGAACCATCGTCTTCTATAATCCTTTGTTGTATAAATGGTTTATTTTGCATATACCTAGCAAAGGCCCTTTTGTTGAAAATAAAGACAACTTGAAGTGGTCCCAGCAGATCATGTCCTTGAACGCCGAAGACATCTCTTGGTATTCTCGAATCTACAACAACGTCAAGCTCATCCTCAACTGTGGTGATTTTCCTAACGTACCTCTTCTTGGTACGAAAATGGGAATCAATTACAATCCGAGGTTGGCATTACGACAGTTGGGATACCCCATGGTAGACAAGCCTGATCTCAAGGGTGTGGAAGGTTTCATCTTGTATGAAGGGATTGAAGATCCAGATTTAGTCAAGAAGATCGTCAAGGCTTGGGGAGCAATAAGTACTCAAGGGAGAGCAGAAATAGGTAAGAAGAATTGCATATCCAAAGAAGCTTACGCCAAATGGGTAAAAGACAAAGTTGGGGAGATTTTGCTGCCATTTTCGCCTGAACCATCCATGAGCGTCAAGCCTCTTGAGCCAATAATCCATCAAACTTCTAAAGTCGATAAATTGAAAAGAGTTATCAAATCCCTAGTGAGAGAGAATGTTGATCTCAAATATAGACTTGGTAAGATCTTCTTGGAGAAAGAAACTTTGAAGTTCAATTTGAATCAGAAAAGAGATAGGGTGCGTCAAGTAGATGATGAGGTGCAAACAGAGGTATTCAAAAGAATCAAAGTGGGTGACACACTCAAGGGAACTTATTCCAGTTTGACAGCCAAAAAGAAACAGGTAGCCGAGACTCAATACCAGGCTTGCAAAGCAGAGCTTAATTACAAAGAACAGGCCAAGAAGCTCTGAAGTCTTCTAGAAGCTTGTAGGAAAGAGATGAAGGATGAGCAAAGCCGTACAAAGCAGCTAGAAGTCACTCTCCGGCAGAATCAATATGAGCTAAACCAGTGACTTAAGGAGATCCGCGAGATAAAAGAGCAATCACACAAGAACCTGGAAGATACCAGCCTACTCCCACAAATGAATGGACATCTTGAAGATCTCCCCAACCAGGAGAAAACAGTTGTGAGAAGCATTTCAAGCGAACCTGATCACGACCTACCATCTGAAGGGAGTACAATGTTGGGAAAATGGGGCGCATGCTTGTCCTCGAATTCTCAGACTTATTATGAGGAGCTATTGTCAAGATGTTTTTGAATGTTGCTCTTTAATCTTGATTTGCAATTCACTCTTGTTTCTAGGGTCGATGTTGAGACTCTTGTAGCCCAGCGGGCAGCTCATTGATATGTACTTGTATTCCACTTTCTTGATATATGAATAAAAGAGTTTCTTTGATATTGGCTTCATAAACTATCTCTCTTTATGCTTTGTATTTGCTTATGTCGATAAAAAAAACTCACGGATTCCTTGAAAATGTCTTCTTCTACAAAAAATGAATATAAAATAAATAAATATGCATATCAATCCTTTTTTGCATACATGCATGCATTCACGCATTTATTTGTCACAAGCCTCCAGAAAACAAAATGCTTACTCTCGCCATCTTTCCACAGCAAAAATGACGACTCGTCATCACTATTTCACTCGTGCAAACAAAATCAAGATCATGGCTGACTTTGAAGCTGACAACGCTGTTGTCCGTGAATCACTCGCCCAAGTCCAGGGTTGAATGAACCTGTTCCAAGGCAACATGGAGGCCATCTTGGAGCTCCTCCAGACTCAGAGGGCTCATGCCTCTGCCAACACTGCTAATGACAACATCGTCCGTGCTGTTGGGGTGGCGAGTCCTGTTGTTACTGCCGGTGCTACTATTGAAACTCCGGTGGAGACCGTAGTACCGACTTTTGAGAACCGCCAACTGGTCCCTGCTGACACAAATAGGTTTGTTGCTGCCTATCCTTGGGGAATGCCCCAAAATTTTGCTGCTCACTTCACCAATGGGGGTGCTTTCTTCCCTCATCCAACTCTCGCCGCCACTACTACTGCTGGAAACCCTACCTTCCCGTGGGGCATCCCAAATGTTCAGACAACTCTGGTTGATGCTGCCAACCCTGAGGACGTGCAAGGTCAGGTTCCCCATGAAACTCCTAACGTTGAAGGTGAATACCGAGGCCCGCGCCTCCATTTTAAGATTCCCGCCAAAGCCGCTCAACCTGCGAGCGCAAATCAAAACGCTCCCTTCAGTTACCCTGGGGCAACCTTTGTGCCCATGATGACCTATGCACCCTCCAATTATGAACTCCAGTATGTGCAGACAGGGGCACCTTAGGCCCCCAATGCTCAGGCTGGAGGACAGTATCCCCACTTGGTGCACGCTGCTTAGACAGTGCCTCCGGGTTTCTCGTACCCGCCTCAAATATTGTTTGCTCTGAACATGCCTGCCTAGATAGCTCCTAAAACCTCTCGACCAGCCAGTCAGGTCACTCCTCTTGCTGCTGATCCGGCCAGACCTGCGGATTATCAGCTCTTGGACGACAGAATAAGGGCCATTGAGGGTTTCTCAACCTTTGGTATCGACGCTCGAGACCTCTGCTTGGTCCCGAACATGGTGCTCCCGCAAAAATTCAAGGTTCCAGACCTCCCGAAATACAAAGGCCTTAGTTTTCTCACAGTCACATCACCATGTACTGTAGGAAAATGGCGTCGTATATCGACAATGATAACCTTCTGATCCATTGCTTCCAGGATAGTCTGTCTGGGGCTTCCATAGATTGGTATATGGGTTTGGAACATACAAAGATCCGATCATGGAGGGACCTATCCGAGGCATTTTTGAAACAATACAAGAATAACCTTGATATGGCTCCGACTAGGCTTCAGTTATAGAATCAAGCACATAGATATAATGAAACCTTCAAAGAGTATGCTCAACATTGGCGTGAAATGGTGTCTAGGGCCCAACCAACACTATCTGATAACGAACTTGTAGATATCTTCATGGGTACACTCCAAGGGTTGTATTATGAGAAGATGATTGGGAGTTCGTCGATAAACTTTGCTGATATGGTAACTATTAGGAAGCGTAAAATGGGATGAAATCAGGGAAGATCACAGATACAACTGCTCCCCAGACAACGAACAAGAGGCCGCATGGGGGCTTCGTAAAGAAGAAAGACGGGGAAGCAAACGCTGTGACGGCGAGTGCCCGCCCTCAATATCAAATTCCGATGGCCCCTATGTCGTACTATCCGTATCTATATGTCGTTGCTGCTCAGTATTAACAACCTCCATTTCAGTATCAACCGCAGAAAGGCAATCAACAATCAGCACCCGCTCAGAGAAATCCGAACCAATAATATAATCGTGATAACAAAGGACAAAGTCGAGGTCAGAACAACCGAAACAATTTTGGTAATCGGCCCCAGATTGATAAGATTCCAGTACCGTAGGCAGAATTGGTGCCCTATCTGATCTATGTGGGGGCTATCGTACCAAAGGAAATACCTGTAGCCTCTCCTTCATTCTGCCCTAACCATGATCCTAACGCTTTATGCGCTTATCACGTCGGGTTCATAGGGCATTCTATAGAAGATTGTTGGGCACTCAAATACAAAATCCAAGATTTGATCAATCAAGACATCCTGACCTTCTCTGAAGAAAAACCCAATGTGAAGACGAATCCTATGCCGGATCACGGTGGCGCAACAGTCAATGATGTGGTCGAAGAGGAAACTACCGAATCCATACTAAGGGCCGAAGAGGTAAAGACTCCGATGTCAGTTGTGTTATAGAGACTTCAGCAGTTTGGGTTTCTAACAGGTATACATGATGATTGGACAGTATGTGAGTTTGATCCAGATAATTGCGAAGAGCTGAGAGGTGTCGCACCTCGAAAAAATGCGATCCCTCGCGATGGACACGGAAAAATTAGTTCGAACAGAGACGCCACCGAACTTTATTAATTCCAATAAAGGAATAGGAAAATATCAATAAAACCTTTGAAAAACAGAATAATGGTCATCGCAACTATATTCGGGTTCGGGAGTCGATTACGCAAGGGGAAGGTATTAGCATCCCTCACGTCCGTTGTACTCAACGGGAACCTTTTAGTCTAATTTTCAATTTGAATGTTAGTTGAATATTATTCACTTTCTTCGAGTGATTAAATATCGATAATAAAGATGGATGGAAACCTCATAAGGGAGAAAAGGGGAGGTTTTCTATTAGTGTGCTCGTGAAGATACAACAATCTCCTGCCTACGTATTCTTATGGTGCAATAAGGAAATCAGAGCATTCGTAGTTCAGGGACTATGATTTGGTTGGTGTTTTTTAATGAACAACTGTGTAGATTGCATTCTAAAGGCTAAACATTGGCTTGTCTACTATCGGTGAAGGCTTAAGCACTGGTTTGTTGCACATTAGAAAGGAATAACAGTGTTCTCTTTGAAAAGAGTTTTGGTCATGCAGGGGTGACAAGTTGAATTGATATGTTTGATGTTTTGTTTGGTTTGTTTCGATCGCACGAGGGAGAGAAATTAGGTTTGATGTGTTAAGATATTTTTGAAGAACGACGAAAGATTGACCAATATGGTGCACACCAATCGTTCAATTATTTCGAGGAATAAAAAGGCAAACACCTTCTACTCCCTTTTCGTTTGAATTATTTTTGAAAGTTTGTTTGCGGAATTTGAATATGCATGGTAGTGAGGCGTACGCCTCCCATTTGCTTACTCAATAAACAACAATGTGTACGCCACTCGTTCCTTTATCCAAGTTTATTTAACGTGTTTTAATCAGAAATCAATAATCTGGGTAATATGGCGAGCGTCAATCATTCAATTATTTGAGAGATAGTGAGGCGAACGCCTCCCATCATTTTATTATCCGAAATTTGTAAAAGAAATAAAATCTTTAGAAGTTTTAGTTATTTTTAAAAATTAATTTGAATTTGTACGATTGCGGCTTTAATCGGGGATCGATAATTTGAGCAATATGGCGAGCGCCAATTATTCAATTATCCGAGAGATGGTGAGGCGAACGCCTCCCATCCTTTTATTATCTGAGGTTTAGAATTAAAAGGGTTTATAATTTGTATTAATTTGAGAGAAATGATTTGAATATTGCGGTTGAAGCTTTACTCGGGTGACAAAAATTTGAGCAATATGGCATGCACCAAGTTTACGTTTAAAAGAGAAAATTATTTAGAAATTAAATTGTTTAGAAAATGGTTTGAATTTGTATGGAATGTTAGTAAAATTATTTACATGTGAGGTTGATGGCGATGCCAAAGCAATCGACTTACAAAGGGTTTGTTTTAAAAGTGGGCTTGATGTTAAATAAAAAATTGTGTGATTTGTGTTTTTGGAATTGTTTTGGATTGATGATGAAATTGAATTGGTTTGAAGGATTGTGAATTGATGATGAGATAAGTCGGTCCATTTTTTAATTAACAAAATTAATTGATTAAAGTTCGATTAAATTGATTAACTAAATTAATTAAGATTAATTATCAAAATTATTTAATTAAATTAAATAATTAAGTTAATTAAAACTAATTAATAGTACTTATTTAATTGGTCAAAACTTAATTAATTAATTTATCACAATTAAAGAGAAAGAATTAAGTAACGGTATCACTTTTTATTTAATTGAATTCGGTGTGCTCAAACCGGTTTGTGCAAAATGACAACATGGTAAATGTCATTCGCGTAATCATAACACGGTGAAAAATATTCTTTTGATGTATTGTACTTTGAGCGGCATATCGACATGAATTTACCGAATCCGTGGAAAAAGAATTCGATTTTAAATGCAACGCAAATCCAACGGCATGACAACGACCAATTACAACATATATTATGGAAATTTGTCAAATGCACACAATTCTAGACCAATCCCAACACACTCAACCAAACTACTTTCATCACAATGATATATCATAATAAGTATAAAAACCCAAAAAGGAGGTTTTAAGAGTCAAACTTCCATGTATGTAACCTTCCAACAAAGTGACACTATTGAAAGTGATGTCACCATTTTACCACAGCAACAATGGAATAACGGTATTAAACACGTAGTAAATTCTCCATAGTTAACACTAAATGGATTCAATATAAGTTAATATGGAAATTGATATGCCCATTTAATCATGGTACTGTTAGCGCTGGTGTATGGAGGACAACATGAATACATCTCATAAATATTATAGTAAATCAATGCTTTACTCATAACAAAAAAAAGAAGAACACTTGCCTAAAAGAAAGTAAACTAAACATGATTAAAATAAGTACCAGTAAGTTCACCATGGACACTGCTCATAAATTAGTATAATTTTAAACAATAAAGAGCAAGATCATCCTAATGTCACTAGCAGCAGCAACCGGTACGACGACTTACAAACTCAAACCCGATATGAAATCTGTAAACCAACAATGCAACCAAACTCGTATCCGAAACGATTACACAAGCAAGCAAAACGAAATAGTGGCTGAACACTACGAATATAGGTTTAACGGGATTTACAACATTCTAATACCAAACAAAATCAAGCATAAATGTGTCATAATCAAACGAAATTAAAGCAATGATTATGGCAATCAGTTACGATATAAAGGAAAACGCCTCACAAATTGTTACCGCGATGTTAAACCGTTGTAGGCGATGAGCTTGTTGCTGTGACGGTATTGCCGCGACGATGTAGTGGAGGAGTTTGTGTGTCGTAGTGGAGGCCTAAATTATGGTTGGCGGTGGTGGTTTCGGTAGTTTCCGGCGGAGTTAAGGATAGATTCGCAGCGGTAGAGAGGAATTTCCGGTGGACGGAGGTACGAAGAAGAAGGTGTGTGTGATGGAGATATGGTTCATGTGGGGTATGGTTATTTTTGGATGGCCGGCGGGTGGCAAAGCGGAGATTTTGCGGTGGCTTTTGCGTTTATATGGAAGATCCGGCGTTGACGGCGAAGATCGGAGGAGGTGAGGGTGTTGACGGACGGCGCGATGGAGGACTTTTGACGGAGGTGAAATGGAAGAATGAAGGATGAAGACGGCGTTCGCGGTGTTTGTTGTGTCGGAGAAGAAGAGATTGTGCGGGGCGACATTGGTGGTCGCCAGACGGAGGAAGGTAAGGGGTTAGTACGGTGAAGGGAAGGGTTAATGAACCTCTTTTAATTTTTCGTTCCTTTTCCAAAAGAAGTTTCTTCTTTTTATTTTTTTCTTTAATAGGTGAGAGAGTATTCGTTTTTTTGAGTGGGTGAGGGAGGTAATGTGTAGTCCCCTCTTTTTACTTTTCTTTTTGTTTTTAACCTTTTCTTTTCACCAGCTGAGAGAGAGATTTGGTTGGAGGGTCCGTGGAGGGAAAAGAGGATCTTTTCGTTTCTTTTTGTTACCCCCGCCCCCGAAGAGTGTTGGTGAGTGGTTTGTAATGAATGGATCCATCCAAATCTTTTGATCATTCACAATACAACACGTGTCCCACTTAAGGAGTGGTCCCTAATCATAATACTAGCCGTCTACGAAAAATAAAAAATCTTGCCATTTCTTTTATTTGACATTGAGAATGGGCTTTAGCAAAAATAATAAAATAAAATAAGAATCTTAATACCTAAAATATACAACCATTTAATTCTAGTTAAATTTATTAGTTATTTTGATTAAACAATAAAAATAAATGGATTATCGATGAATAAATTTTAGACGAAATTATGCTCGAAAAAATAAATCGGACGCACTAAAATGATCATAACAAAATATACTTATTGAAAAAATACAGCGTTTCTTTTAATTTGGAAATAAATTTTCACCGGTTAAAAGGCTTAGACGGATAAAAATGCAGCCGGAAAAGTCGCTGAAAAATATAACGAATACACCAGGTTGAACTACGCGAACCATAGATTAATAATACTGGTGTCCGCAAGTTTAATTTTGAAACTTTTTACCCGCTTATTTTGCACATACTCGAGAAATGATTTAACCAATTTGTCTGTATTTTCAATAATTTATTCCGGCTGGTATTTTAGGTATTATTCATGATTAAATGCATGTCATGTTGTGCATATGATGCAAATTGAAAATGAAATCAAATTTACGAAAATTTAAAAATGCCTGGACAAAATTGGGGTATGACAGTTGCCCCTATTTAATTAACTTGAATTAGAAGGTAAGAATAACAACAGTCTTCATACATTCATGGTGGAAGATGATTAAATACGAAAAGACCCGAATTTTGTCCTTTGAAATACAATGGAGGAATGCAGAAAGAAAATGCAACGAATTCTACATCACCAAGGTATTAGGGGTAGAATGTTAAATCGATGCCAACCCTCGAGTGGACACTTAAATCTTACAAAGGTCGTTATTGATATGAGGACAAAAACTGAACAGGTTTTTTGGCACCAAAAGGATGACAATAGAGTTAATTGTCATCACCAAAAGGATGATAGTAATTCAACACAATTTCCAGGATCGTCATCACCAAAAGGATGATGGATAAACCAAGCTTCAAAGGTAGCCATCACCAAAAGGATGATGGTTACATTAACAACAAAACTCGTTATCACCAAAAGGATGAAATTTAGACACAATAAAATCCAAAGATTTCTGTCACCAAAAGGATGATATCCATCATCAAAAGGATGATGGTTATCCCGATAAAGTTTTTCATTACCGAAAGGATAATGGCAGGACTACCTCCAAAAGGATGATAGTTAACTCATCGCCTTCAAAGATCACTGTCACCAAAAGGATGAAGGTAGGATCCAACAATAAAACTTGTTATCACCAAAAGGATGATAATAAGTCAATAACTTCAATGATCACCATCAACAAAAGGATGAAGGCAAGATCAAACAACAAAACTTGTTATCACTGAAAGGATGATAATAAGCAAACAACTCAAACGATCACCATCACCAAAAGGATGAAGGTAAGATCAAAAGTGAAACTTGTTACCACCAAAATGATGATAATAGTCACAACAATCACCATCACCAAAAGGATGAAGGTATTATCAAACAACAAAGATTGTTACCACGAAAAGGATGATAGTAAGCACACAACTCAAATGATCACCATCACCAAATGGATGAAAGTAAGATCAAAAACGCAACTTGCTACCACCAAAAGGATGATAATAAGTCAATACAATCACCATCACCAAAAGGATGAAGGTAAGATTAAACAACAAAACTCGTTACCACCAAAAGGATGATAATAAGTCAACAATCACCATCACCAAAAGATGAAGGTAAGAACAAAACTTCAAAACTTGTTACCACCAAAAGGATGATAATAAGTCATAATAACTTCGATGATCACCGTCACCAAAAGGATGAAGATAAGATCATAACTGAACTTGTTATCACCAAAAGGATTATAATAAGTCAACAATCACCATCACCAAAAGGATGAAGGTGAAACCAATAAAAAAACTTGTTACCACCAAAAGGATGATAATAAGTCATAACAACTTAAATGATCACCATCACCAAAAGGATGAAGGTATGATCAACAACAAAACTTGTTACCACCGAAAGGATGATAATAAGTTATAACCACTGAGAGATCGTCTTTCACCAAAAGGATGAAGGTTAGATCAAAACATAAAGGATCGTCGACATTAAAAGGATGACGGTAAGATCATAAATGCCCAGGATTTACCATTACCAAAATGATGACGGTTATCGTAAACAGGACGATGATCATTATTCATCAAGGGACCTTCATCAAAAGGATGACAATAGGGAAACACATTGGAAAAATGAGGCTACTGACAAAGTTCAATAAACCCAACTTGTTGGGTAGTATTGGAATATTACTGGGTGTTACTGCTTGGGAAAATCAACAACAAAAGGTTGCAGAAAAAATATTCTCTAGAAAGATGTAATTTTCACTTTACCGAAGGTTAAAGGAAACAACTCATTGAGGGATGCTCAATGAGAAAAAAGTTAGGGGCTTAAAGAAACATTGTTTGACTTAGTTGAGGATAACATCTTATCAACAAAAGGTTGAAGGATGTAACTCAATGGGGAACGCCCGACAATAGGGGACAAGAACTTACTCAGAGAAAATAACAATGACTCAACTGAGGGTTGGCCTGGAACCCTACGACTAAACCTTGGATCTTCATTTGTGATATATGCATAAATGTTATGTATGCGTTATGTATGAGGTGATGCGTGCAGTGCATGTTTGAATGCAAAGGATGGTTGGTTTGTTTGGGATTGACCTCCCTCTTTAAAGGTGATATCTTTCCTGGATACCAATACTGGTTGTATTTGTTTTTATGAGAATGCAAGCTAGGTGGACTTTAGTTTTTCTGGTAACTGTCAACGTGGGTTGGACTATTGGTTGGTGGAAAGATCTGACTTCCCGACACTTGGTAGTTGATGATGCGATGAACACATAATGGATATGGATACTCCTGGTGCCCCAAGTTTGATCTATCGCTGATATGTTGTGTCTTTGTTCCTGAGATGATCTCGACTTTTTTCTGAGATGTCTGGATGGCCTGTTAATGAGCATAGCGACATGATCAACGAATGATGATTATGCCTTTGATGTGCCCCAAGGATTCTTGTCCATATACGATGCTACATTAGCGTGAAGTTTCAACACTTTTTGTTGCGAATTCAAATAAATACTAATGTCTGACACGGTCTGTCGGACCGACTTGAAGATATGGAGGGAACTTGCCACTTGCCATTTGCCTTGCCCCAGCCTGTAGGGCGTTTAATGGAATTCTCATTAAAATGACACTTTTAGGAGTGGTATTCCCATGGTCTAAGTCTGTTTTTCCCAACTCCTAAATCCTGCAATGGTCTGCCCCTGATTAGCCTTTGAGGGACTTGCCTCAGATGGTTCTCTTTAATCGGCTGATCTTCAAGAGTTGGTTTTTATTGTACTCTTGGGGTAATTTGTCCCTGATTGAGTTTTGAAGTGATTTTCCTCCCTGATCAACCGATGCTTGGATATTTGTCTTACACTGAATACTTCTTATGTCAACATAATCAAAAGATGCCATGCCCGTGATCCACAGGATTATGAGATGGTCTTGATTCGTGCCAGCACCAATGATCAAGTACCTCTCGGATTTCCCTCTGTTGGCGCTTCCTTGATGTCAAGTATTGACTTGCAACTAAGAATTGTTTATTCAATAAATGGTGATTTCAATGCAATGGTTATGCATGTTTTGAAAAAAAAATCATTCATTTTGGGAGTGTTGTGGTAGTGTGTGACGAGTGGACCATGAGTCCAAACGCGGTGTTGATTTTAGCTAATGTGTGAGTTATACAGTGAGAATAGAATATTAGCAAATCTCTAGGAGTCAGTTTACACAACCTTGATGTAGTATGCTTTCAGAATAAACCTTACTTCAATTAGGTTTTTGAAGGATGTAACATGGCTTGATTCACGGTTATTGAAACAAAAGGATATAAGGCTAAAAGTTTATTTTAAACCCACCCCTTCTTCATGATGATCTCCAATCCTACGTTCAGTTAACTCAAAACACACTTTACTTTTACGAGAGTTCGGCAGTGTAAGATCTCTTGAAATGACAGTCATCTTATTTTGCGCTTCATGGATGTTGGTGACCCTGTGATTTTGGTATAGTGGTCACCTAATCTTGTTTTGTCTTGTTGAGGATTGTCTCTTTCGAATTTTGTTTTGATCCCTAACTTTTGCATGGACCGCTTGTTGAAGCTTTAATCCATCGAGATTGACCCAGTTTTTTCCTAAGTCTCCTTTTAGGGTGTTCGACTTAGCGGGGTCTTTCTTTGATATTTTTTTGGAAAAATTGTGACTGCCAAGTCATTGGTCATTGAAGAACAACTGACTTAAGTTTTGGATTTTGTATGGTTCCTTCGACACTTCAGGATGTGTGCGAAGGTTGGTATGTAGTTGATCCACATATGGGAAATCTCATCTTATAATTAGAATGTGTAGTCAGATTAACTTAACACTACCCTGCCCCAGGTTAAGCGTAAGGGTTTGTAGATCCGAAAGAAAATCCTACTTCTAGGCTCGAAGTAGTTGACTAGGTATTAACTCCTTATCTCTCCGGTGTTTGGGGACTTGAAATAATGCATGTACATCATTAGCAGGATTTTATCCGAAAGCATACAATCAACAATTATGAGTATTTCATTTTCGTCATCCTCCTTCCAGTACTTTCTAACAATAGTGTGATAAAGAAGGTGAAATGGAAAAGTATGTGTTTGTGCTTTGCAAATGCAATAATATGAGTGAATATGAAAGATTGATTCAAAACATGCATAATCATCCCATTAATAAGACCAAATACAAATAACAATGTTTAAAGCATACAATACTTAGACAAACAAGAAGAAATTACAAGAATGCGAAACGGTAAAAATGGCATAATGATTGCCTTCATTCAAAGAAATGGGCCTTCATCTCTTGATTCATTGTTAGGAATTGTTCTACTCGTTTAGGCCGGTGTGAAGCTTTATCTTCGAACTTCACTCTGCTCTGCATGTGCCGACATGGGATTTGTCGCAACATTTGGCCTAACTGGCGTAAACGAAACTGCCTTACTGTCAATCAGGTGTTGAACTTTGTGTTTGAAACATTGATAGCGCAAGGCAACTTTCCCTTCCTGATCTGGCTCTCAATCCATTCCCCTACAGAAACAACCTCAGCGAAAGTTGGGAAGCTGGATCCTACCATTTTCTCCATGTATTGAGCATGAAGAGTTCCCATAAACATATCAATTAACTCCTTGTTAGGTAGAGGAGGTTGGACACGAGCTACAAGCTCTCTCCAATACTGGGCGTATTCCTTGAATGACTCATTGTTGCATTGTGTCATGTCTTACAGCTGTGTGAGATTGGGTGCTAGATCAGTGTTGTACTTGTATGCCTAAGGAAGTCTTCAGCGAGATCTCTCCATGACTGGACCTATCATCTCTCTAGCTGCATATACCATTCCAAGGATGCCCCAATGAGGCTATCTTGGAAGTAATGTATCAAGAGTTGGTCATTGTTGATATGGGTCGCCATCTTGCGACAGTAAGCTCTGAGATGACTTCTAGGGCAGCTAATCCCTTTGTATTTGTCAAAGTTCGGGACTTTGAATTTTTGGGGAATCACCAGACCTAGCACCAGGCACATATAGACAACATCTAAACCGAGAGTAGTATGAACCTCCAAGGACTTGAATTTCTCTTCCAAAGCATGGAGTCTTTCAACAAATGGGTCTAGGAGACCTCTAACAACAGGTTTGGCGGGTTGTGGCATGAACAAAGCATCATACTGATCTTTATCACCCATCACGGATCCATGTCGAGCAGATGCAGCAAAATGTTCGTGGGGGTTCACATTGACCATTGGAATAGGATTGGGGATGGGTCCTCCTTTAAGATGAGCAGGATTACCGTCGAGGTTAGTTACTCCAGGAATGCTAAGCGATGGCGATCCAAACTGAGCAACAACTCTTCTGGCTTCGGCGCTAGTGTCAGCCTCTTTTTCCTTCTGGGCTAAAAGCAACATGGTCTCAAGCAAACGATCCATCTTTTCTTGCATAGAGTCAATGTCTGTCCTCATCGAAACTTGGTTGGCCTCAAGTTGTTCGAGTGTCATCTTGTAGTTGTGGCGTGTCTCGTACCGGTGTCAAGTAATCAACATTACTGGACAAAGGGTAGAATATGGTGTAAGTTTCTGTTGCTGGAAAATGATATGCAATGCATGTTGATGATATGCAAATGCATGAAATTTTGCCATGTTTTTCGCAAAGGAATACAAATACTCAAGATCATTCACACGTTGGGTACATCAGGATAATAGGAAGAAGCATAGGTTTTTCCGATTACTAAAAACCCCAAAGGTAGGTTCTAAAGTTTGTGTTTTCAAGGAAGGAGCTTAGACTCACGGATCATGTTCAAAACTTCCTCACGATAATGGGCTAGCCACATCGTGATGGGAGTTTTGCACTGATCTAATCTAAGTGGGATTCTCGTATTGTTCGAACAGGGTGTAGACCCTTAGGTTCAATACTACACAATTGCCAATCCTGAAAACAGACCTTGGGTTTAAGGCGAGGTTCCTAGAGTCACGAGTCGTATTTAAAATTTCTCCATAATAATGGGCTAGCCATATTGTGATGGAGATCCAAAATAGATCTACTCTATGTGGAGTCTTCGTATTGTCCCAATGAGGTGTATACCCCTCGGTTCAATACTACATAACTTTGGGTTCTAAGTTTTTTCTCAAAGCTCGGGTATGAAGCTTATCTCACAGCATACATCAAGCCCCATATCACAGTATCAAAACAAATTACATACAAGCAACAACATAATAAGATACAGAGGAGTAATCATGGAAGAAAGGAATATCTTTTCAACATTCATAGCAATTTGGACTAAATTAGGTTTGACTCTCTCTTGCTAGGAGCAGTGTCCCCAACAGAGTCGCCATCTGTTGCACCTCGAAAAAACGCGATCCCTCGCGATGGACACGGAAAAATTAGTTCGAACAGAGTCGTCACTGAACTTTATTTATTCCAATAAAGGAATAGGAAAATATCGATAAAACCTTTTAAAAAACAGAATTATGGTCATCGCAACCATATTCGGGTTCGAGAGTCGATTACGCAAGAGGAAGGTATTAACACCCCTCACGTCCGTTGTACTCAACGAGAACCTTTTAGTCTAATTTTCTATTTGAATGTTAGTTGAATGTTATTCGCTTTCTTTGAGTGATTAAATATCGATAATAAAGATGTATGGAAACCTCAGAAGGGAGAAAAGGGGAGGTTTTTTATTAGTGTGCTCGCGAAGATACAACAATCTCATGCCTATGTATCCTTATGGCGCAATAAGGATATCAGAGCATTCGTATTCCGGGGACTATGATTTGATTGGTGTTTTTTCATGAACGACTGTGTAGATCGCGTTCTAAGGGCTAAACATTGGCTTGTCTACTCTCGGCGGAGGCTTAAGCACTAGTTTGTTGCGCATTAGAAAGGATTAACAATGTTTTTTTTGAAAAGAGTTTTGGTTACGCGGGGGTGACAAGTTGAATTGATATGTTTGATATTTTGTTTGGTTGGTTTCGATCGCGAGAAATTGACAAGTTGAATTGATATGTTTGATCGCGAGAAATTAGGTTTGATGTGTTAAGATATTTTTGAAGAACGACGAAAGATTGAGCAATGTGGTGCACACCAATCATTTAATTCTTTCGAGGAATAAAAAGGCGAACGCCTTCTACTCCTTTTCGTTTGAATTATTTTTGAAAGTTTGTTTGCGGAATTTGAATATGCACGGTAGTGAGGCGTACGCCTCCCATTTTCTTACTCAAGGAACAATAAGGCGTGCGCCACTCGTTCCTTTATCCAAGTTTATTTAACGTGTTTAATCGGAAATCAATAATCTGAGTAATATGGGAGCGCCAGTCATTCAATTATTCGAGAGATAGTGAGGCGAACGCCTCCCATCCTTTTATTATCCGAAATTTGTAAAAGAAATAAAATATTTAGAAGTTTTAGTTAATTTGAAAAAGTAATTTGAATTTGTACGATTGCGGCTTTAATCGGGGATCAATAATTTGAGCAATATGGCGAGCGCCAATCATTCAATTATCCGAGAGATGGTGAGGATAACGCCTCCCATCCTTTTATTATCCGAGGTTTAGAATTAAAAGGGTTTATAATTTGTATTAATTTGAGAGAAATGATTTGAATATTGTGGTTGAAGCCTTAGTCGGGTGACAAAAATTCGAGCAATATGGCATGCACTAGTCATTCGAATACTTGAGAAATAGTGAAGCGAACGCTTCCTATATCCTTTTAATCCCAAGTTTACGTTTAAAAGAGAAAATTCTTTAGAAATTAAATTGTTTAGAAAATGGTTTGAATTTGTACGGAATGTTAGTAGAATTATTTACATGTGAGGTTGATGGCGACGCCAAAGCAATCGACTTACAAAGGGTTTGTTTTAAAAGTGGGTTTGATGTTAAATCAAGAATTGTGTGATTTGTGTTTTTGAAATTGGTTTGGATTGATGATGAAATTGAATTGGTTTGAAAGGATTATGAATTGATGATGAGATAAGTCGGTCCATTTTTTAATTAACAAAATTAATTGATTAAAGTTCGATTAAATTGATTAACTAAATTAATTAAGATTAATTATCAAAATTATTTAATTAAATCAAATAATTAAGTTAATGAAAACTAATAAATAGTATTTAATTAGTTGGTAAAAATTTAATTAATTAATTTATCACAATTAAAGAGAAAGAATTAAGTAACGATATCACTTTTTGTTTAGTTGAATTCGGTGTGCTCAAACCGGTTTGTGAGAAATGACAACATGATAAATGTCATTCGCGTAATCATAGCGCGGTGAAAAATATTCTTTTGATGTATTGTACTTTGAGCGGCATATCGGCATGAATTTACCGAATCCGTGGAAAAAGAATTCGATTTTAAATGCAACGCAAATCCAACGGTGTCATACCCCAAAATTTGCCCATCAATAGTTCAAGACATTTTTCAGGGGCATTCCGACTCATTTTATGGCACTGATCTTAAAGGGACAAAGGCCCAGCTCACGAATGGCCCAATCCAGAAAATGGCCCAAACTGGCCTGTTCGCTACACGCTCGCCTAGCGAACGTTCGCTACACGCTCGCCTAGCGAAGCAAACGTTCGCTACCAGCTCGCCTAGCGAGGCTGACAGACAACAAAAAATTTCGGGCTTCGTTCTGAGCCCATTAGGTCATGAAAAAGGGCATTATAAATACCAGCACTTCAGTAATGAAAGAGGGGACGAAAAACAGAGGAAGACGGACGGAAACCCTGGCACGGAAACCCTAGAGGCTACTTTAGAGAGTTCCGAGTGAAGAAACCCTGAAGGCCGCTTCCCCGCCCCGAAGCTACCGCCGCCCAACTCAATCCGGCTCGCCAATTCAAGGTTGCAATTCGATTGCAAACAGGTTTGCATTACTATTATCGTGTTATTTTCTTAATTTGCATGTGATGCCGCTTTAGGTTCTTAACTTGCATGTGATAATATAATTGAATTCATAAACATATTTGAGGTTTTGCATGTGAATTTAAGTGTGCCTGGATATTGTGAATGCTGAACCATATAATTATGTGTTGGATGCCATAAGCCATGCCGCAGGTTGAAGTCATACTGTTCTGAAATTCAAAACCCGCAGCCGCTCGCTAGCACATCGCTAAGCGAGCACGCAGCGAGTGTTCGCTAGACCTTCGCTAGGCGAAGCAGAGGCGAACAAGGGCAGCCGCCAATATTTTGTTTGTTATGTCTTATGCGTATCTGGTCGATTCTATGTTAATTATACACTGTTTTCTTGCTGCTGTTTTTCTTTTACGGTGTAATCCTCGATTGCACCCGGATTTGGTATGCTAACCCGTTTGTTGAATTTTGCAAAGGTTCATATGTCCCAGAAAAAAGATCGCCGTTTAGGTCTTCCACTTTATTTGTGGGATACCCTTGGGGAGACTCACCCTAAATTGCTTAATTAATTTTAATGTGTTAATTTTAATGTATTAATTTTAATGTATTAATTTTGATGTATTGATTTTAGTATGGACTTAATTACTTAATTGACTTTAAAAT
Source organism: Lathyrus oleraceus (assembly GCF_024323335.1). Classification (NCBI taxonomy): domain Eukaryota; kingdom Viridiplantae; phylum Streptophyta; class Magnoliopsida; order Fabales; family Fabaceae; genus Lathyrus; species Lathyrus oleraceus. The sequence continues at coordinate 243,724,329 of NC_066579.1, read as the reverse complement.
ATGACCTTTAAATAAGTGATCTTGGACCTCTCTTTTGCCTTACGATATTACGGTATTACGGTCATGTCCCGCGAATGTGGGGATACACTTAGCAATGGCCCTTCGATTAAATCATCATAAAATAAATCATAGTCCCTCGGATGTTGCCTTCGAAAATACGATTTTGTCCCTCGATGACCCTTCGGTGTAGCCTACGGTTAAATGATGATCGTCCCTTCGAATGCTAAGGTATCCTTACAACTGTTGCCTTCAATGACCTATCGATGACCCTACGGTGACCCTTAAACATCCAAAGGGTAAAATTACTTACTTCTCAATTGTAAGGACAGTTTTACCCTCATAAGGATAGGAAACGTTCATAACGACCTTAGGAAGGTATAACTCTCAATTACTGGATCATAACCTAAAACATTTTCCACCCCTCACACTTTACACTTTACAAATCCTAGAAAATCACCACTTGGTATACATTCATACTAGAATCATTACCGAGTTATATTTTTCTAAACCATTTTCAAAATCAAATGAGATAAATACTTTGTATACATTCATACGAGAATCATTACAAAGTTAAACTCTCTTTCAAACATTTTTTAAGCAATTCACCGACACTTTTCAGACAAAAATATAAGTGATCCAGTAATTAAAAGCCCATGGATAACCATGGATACAAAGGGTGCTAACACCTTCCCTTTGTATAATGTACCTCCCGAACCCAAAATCTATTGAGGTCTTTCCTGTTCTTTTCCACCTTTCCTTATTGGATAAAAGAAAAGTCGGTGGCGACTCTTGCTATCCGCGACATTGCGATAAAAAGCAAAACACCCCAAGTCAGTTCACCGTATGACAAACGGCATGACAACGACCAATTACAACATATATTATGCAAATTTGTCAAATGCACAAAATTCTAATCTAATCCCAACACACTCAACCAAACTACTTTCATCACAATGATATATCATAATAAGTAGAAAAACCCAAAAAGGAGGTTTTAAGAGTCAAACTTTCATGTATGTAACCTTCCAACAAAGTGACACTATTGAAAGTGATGTCACCATTTTACCACATCAACAATGGAATAACGGTATTAAACACGTAGTAAATTCGCCATAGTTAACACTAAATGGATTCAATATAAGTCAATATGGAAATTGATATGCCCATTTAATCATGGTATTGTTAGCGCTGGTGTATGGAGGACAACATTTATACATCTCATAAATATTATAGTAAATCAATGCTTTACTCATAACAAAAAAAAAGAACACTTGCCTAAAAGAAAGTAAACTAAACATGATTAAAATAAGTACCAATAAGTTCACTATGGAAACTGCTCATAAATTAGTATGATTTTAAACAATAAAGAGCAAGGTCATCCTAATGTCACTAGCAGCAACAACCCCAACGACGACTTACAAATTCAAACCCGGTATGAAATCTGTAAACCAACAATGCAACCAAACTCGTATTTGAAATTATTATGCAGGCAATCAAAACGAAATAGCGGCTAAACACTATGAATATACGTTTAACGGGATTTACAACATTCGAATACCAAACAAAATCAAGCATAAATGTGTCATAATCAAAATGAAATTAAAGAAATGACTATGGAAATCAGTTATTATATCAAGGGAAACGCCGCACAAATTGTTACCGCAATGTTAAACTGTTGTAGGCGATGAGCTTGTTGCTGTGACGGTATTGCTGCAACGATGTAGTGGAGGAGTTTGTTTGTCGCAGCGGAGGCTGAAATTATGGTTGGCGGTGGTGGTTTCGGTAGTTTCCGGCGGAGGTGGAGGATAGATTCGCGGCGGTAGAGAGGAATATCCGGTGGACGAACGTACGAATATGAAGGTGTGTGTGACGGTGATATAGTTCATGGTTGGTTTGGTTGTTGTTGGATGTCCGGTGGGTGGCGAAGCGGCGATTTAGCGGTGGCTTTTGCATTTATATGGAAGATTCGGCGTTGACGGCGAAGATCGAAGCAGGTGAGGGTGTGGACGGACGACGCGATGACGAACTTTTGACAGAGGTGAAACGGAAGAATGAAGGATGAAGATGGCGTTCGCGGTGTTATTTGTGTCGGAGGAAAAGAGATTGTGCATGGCGACGTTGGTGGTCGCCGGACAGAGGAAGGTGAGGGGTTAGTACGGTGAAGGGAAGGGTTGATGAACCTCTTTTAATTTTTCGTTCCTTTTCCAGAAGAAGTTTCTTCTTTTTATTTTTTTGTTTAATAGGTGAGAGAGTATCCGTTTTTTTGAGTGGGTGAGGGAGGTAATGTATAGTCTCCTCTTTTTACTTTTCTTTTTGTTTTTAACCTTTTCTTTTCACCAGCTGAGAGAGAGATTTGGTTGGAGGGTCAGTGGAGGGAGAAGAGGATCTTTTCGTTTCTTTTTGTTACCCCCGCCCCTGGAGAGTGTTGGTGAGTGGTTTGTATTGAATGGGTCCACCCAAATCTTTTGATCATTCACAATACAACATGTGTCCCACTTAAGGAGTGGTCCCTAATGATAATTCCAGTTGTCTACGAAAAATAAAAATCTCGCCATTTCTTTTATTGGACATTGAGAATGGGCTTTAGCAAAAATAATAAAATAAAATAAGTGTCTTAATACCTAAAATATACAACCATTTAATTCTAGTTAAATTTATTAGTTATTTTGATTAAACAATAAAAATAAATGGATTATCGATGAATAAAATTTAGGCGAAATTTTGCTCGAAAAAATAAATCGGACGCATAAAATGACCAGCACAAAATATACTTATTCAAAAAATACAGAGTTTCTTTTAATTTGAAAATAAATTTTCACCGGTTAAAAGGCTCAGACGGATAAAAATGCAGCCGAAAAAGTCACTGAAAAATATAACGAATACACCAGGTTGAACTACGCGAACCGTAGATTAATAATACTGCCGTCCACAAGTTTAATTTTGAAAATTTTTACCCGCTGATTTTCCACGTACTCGAGAAATGATTTAACCAATTTGTCTGTATTTTCAATAATTTATTCCGGCTGGTATTTTAGGTATTATTCATGATGAAATGCATGTCATGCTGTGCATATGATGCAAACTGAAAATGAAATCAAATTTATGAAAATTTAAAAATGTCTGGACAAAATTGGAGTATGACAAGAGGTTGTGTGCAAGAACTGATGGATCAGGGTTTGATACAGTTATGTAGATCCAAGGCAGTAGAAGAAGTGGCAGTAATTGAACCAATAACAATTGTGTACAGAAAAAAGAAGGTTGAAGCTCATCCCAAGAGGATTCAGCCAATTCATTTCCGTGTTCCTAGTTCGTTTCCGTATAAGAACACCATGGCAATTCCTTAGAATTATGAGACAACAACATATTTGGGAGGAAAAGAAATTCATATTCCTGACACTGAAATCGTCAACATCGCTGGAGCGAGGGAGGCATGACTCGCAGTGGTCGTATATTCGCTCCAAAATACACTCCTAGCGTATCTCCAGCACCCACAGTAATCCTGCTGATGCGTGCTTTTTGCAAGTATACGAACGCGTCAGAGTAATATAAAAGATTATCGAATCCACAAAGACCAAATGTCAATCTATCGTTATCTATTGTGACGGTGTTTATCTAAGGTAATCGAAACAGGGTTTTTTTAAGAGTGCACAATGAAAAATAAAGTATTAAATTAAATTCAATTAATAAAGACAGGTTCGAATGTAATTCACATAATCAATTAATAATCCAAGTACTTGCTAATAGAATTACTTATGGGTAGTGTTTCCTACTGTCGCTTTCACGTATTCAGAACCGAGTTGTACTCCTTAATCAAACCCTCTTATTATCACTTATAAAAAGGCGCGCATTGCATTAGAGTAGTAAACCTTTTTTAAAGAAATATAGTGTCTTGACTAAGTTGAAAAGTATTTTGACCTGGATTTCTTAACCAAAAGAGATTCTCATGAACCAGACACTAAACTTATAAACGAGTCCGAAAATAGTTTTAAAATCACTTTTCTTTTTAAGTTAAAAACTCCTAATGAACTAAACAAAGCGCTTTCGCTGTATTTGAAATAGTTAAAAACAACTAAGTTTAAACAGACGTCGAACGACTTTCGATCTTACCCAACGGAAATTAAGTGCAGGAAAACTTAAGTTGAAAGTCAAAATAGCCTGAAGTGTTTCTACGAAAAATTGTACGGATTATCGGTTCAATTACGATCCTTACATTCTAACCTCTATAGGTTTAGCTAGACATGGTAAAGTAAAAATGCATTTTAATTTTTATCATAAAAAGGTAATAAATGCGATTGCAGGAAACTAAATAAAAGTAGTGCGAGTGCGGAAACTAAATAAAAGTAGTGCGAGTGCGGAAAGTAAATAAAAGTAGTGCGATGCGAGAAATAAACGAAAGTAGTGCACTGGAAGAAATAAACAAAGTAAAGTGCGAGTGCGGGAAAGTAAACAAAAAAAAGGCAGTGCGGGAAAGTAAACAAAGTAAAGGCATGCATGAAAATAAACAAAGTAAAGGCAGTGCGGGAAAATAAACAAAGTAAAGGCAGTGCGGGAAAATAAACAAAGTAAAGGCAGTGCGGGAAAATAAAGTAGACAAAGGTAAAGCAATAAAACCTGCTCCAATCGGAGGGTTCGAATAAAGTGCGTAACAGAAATGAAAATGGCGGCCGAATTAAACTTCCTCCCAAAGTGCTCCAAACTCGATTATAGACTCAATTACACAGTGTGGCAACACTCCGATGTGAAGCGATTACCATTTTTACAATACTGATATATGCCTAGTTTTAACTAAGTTTGGATGATGAAACAAATGAAATCAAGACTCTATTTATAAGCAAGGAAAATAATGGAAATGACAAGGATGGCCGTCAGTTTGAATGTGGGAGGGAAACATATTATTCTTGTGGCACCCGCCACAACCTCACGGCGCCCGCCACAGGAGGAAATTGTGGCGCCCAAGTGGAGATAGTGGGAGATGTGGCAGTTGAGGAGAAGTTGGAACTGGGACACGTCATGGCTGGACCTATGGCGCCCGCCAAAGTGGGAGCCACAAGTGTAAAATGCTGATTTTTAGGCTTTTTAGCTCATTTTCGCTCCTTTTCTCGATCGGGGCTCCGATTAGACTGAAAACCTGAAAACAAAGAAAAACATAGTAATAACATAACAAAATAACAATAAAACAACTAAAATGCATGCGAAATCGGAGTCGAAAATACGGTGAATTTCAGTGTCATCAAATTCTCCCACACTTAAGCCATTGCTTGTCCTCAAGCAAAACACTTAAAAGCTCAAAGAAAAAAAAACTGGTGTTAACGAGTGATTCGGGCTAGAAAGGCTTCTAAGTTCAAGTCGGGATGTAGTGATCGTAATGACACTTATCCGCAGGCACGGACATAAACTCCATTCCTATATTAACCAACCCTTATTATCCCACAATACCTAGGCCTACCTCTTCATCTCTTTTTGGGTCCTTTTCATTCAGGCGCAATCACATTAAGCCCGTTTTCCATACATGCTTCATAACAGAGTGACCGGTTAGTGATTCTGATCCTAAGCATGGGGTTTCTGGCACATAAATCTGTGTAAACCCTTTTATTTGACCCAAATGCAGTTGTTGGGGATTGGATCGTAATCCTCCCTACCGAGTTCAGCGCCAGATACCTCTGAACCAACTTACAGCGGGTGAGTTTTTCTTTTTCTTTTTCTTTTGCAGCAAATTTTTACAACATTTTGGTTTAGATGACTTTGTGAGGGTCACCTATCCTGGAGTTTCCTTTTTCTTTTATTTATTTCACTGGATCGTTCACTTATGTTCATCGGTCCCCTACGTAGATGATGCTTAGGCCGGAGCTGACTGCTGGAATAAACTACTGAGGACTATACTGAAATGATAATTAAGGCCATGGTATATGGGGTTTTGGGAGTGATTCCTATATTCATGAAGTCTATGGTGCTAAAACGATACTGATGTTTCAAAAAGTTCTCCCAAGTCACCACATCCTAACTCAAACCTATCTTAAAGCCCAAAAACTTTCATAATAACACCGTTTTCTTTTGCAAAAATTTTTGGTAGGGCTAAAGGAATGGGGAGATTAGGATGTACTAAAGATACATTATACTGGTAACTTGTCAGACACATGCATTTTCTAAAACACTCTAACTTAAAGCAAAATAAAACAAAGTAAACAACTAAAAAGCAATAAAAATAAACAATCTAACTAAAAACAGCAAAGAAAAATAAAAAGCGATAAAATCTCCTCCCACACTTAAATCGAACATTGTCCCCAGTGTTTCAACATAAGATAAGGGGAGAGTAACCTATCACACTACTGCTGACCAATGGTTCCTTCGCCATCTTGAGGTGGACGAAGGGATCTACTGCGACACCGGTCTCTCTGATGCATCCTGGCCAATAAGGCATCCTGAGCAGTCCTCACCTCTCGAAGGTGTCCTAAAATGGAACCCTGAGTGACCTCCATAAGTGCAAAATTCTCACGGTGGTAGTTCCGTTGACGGGATTGCTCGTTTGTGATCGCAAGAAGAGTCTGTGCAACAGTCGTACAGGATCGATCTGTCCTCCACTGTGATTCTTGCATGAAGCTCATGTTGTCCGCCAATTGTTGTTGAATGGTAGAGAATAGGTCATCACGCCTTTGTTCTCTAGCCATGTGGTCATGCCACATCTCCTCAGTAATATAGAATCTAGGAGCAGAACCTGTAAAAGAAGAAGATGGTGTGGTGTGTGGTGGTGAAGGGTGATGGGGGGACACATGAGGTACGGGAGATTGCTCTCTCCGATCAAACTTTTCATCAGTGTCGTGTCCCTCCTCATCAGGAACATTAGGAGGAAGTGGACCTAAAACGGGTGGAGAATCTAAATCGTAGGTCCAGTTCCTTTCATTACGTACATCAGTACGTCTAGTGCACGGTAAGGCAATAGATGGGAAAGTTACACCATGAATTATAAGCACATAACCTCCCTCTCTTCTCACTCGGCATAATTTCATATCTTTTAAAAATTTAAGGTTGATTGTGCGAGGAGCTAAGGTAACTAAGGTAGCTATCTCATTGTTTAATTTAAGAGCCCAAGCAATAGACGTAATGAGTCCTCCAAAAACAATAGGTCCCATTTTATTAAGAGTTAAAGCCATATGAGCAATCATAAATGGGACCGAATTAATCCTCCTATTTATGAGGCTTCCTTGTAAAAATAGAAGCTCCCTAGCATTAACCTTGTTTGGATTCTCCCGGCCAAAAATAGTGCATGCCAACAGATATCTAAAAACTCTGATGGCTGGGTTATGGATGGTCGAGGCAAGAATTCCTTCAAAAGAATTTATTGAAGTATTAGACAATCTTTGCCAGAAGGAAAACACCTCGACCGACCAGTCTGAATCCAAAGGGGACTCACAAATAACACCTTCCCCATGAGGAATTCCGAACAGACTTGCTAGTTCGTTGGTACTAAACTCATACTCAATAGCAAACATTTGAAATTTAACAGTACCAACTATACTAGTAGTGTTAGGACTGACAATATAAATTAAAGAACTTAAAAACTCAACTGTCAGTCGCTCATAGGTAGGCTCTATGTTTGAAAAGATAGTGTGCAAGCCTAAAAAATCTAACAAATGAAAAACACTATGGTAGATACCCAAAGTATAAAGACAGTTATCATCCACGTACCTCATCGGGAGAATTTCCCGATTTTGCAACCTTTCGATAATCCTTCTCTGCCTATCCCCAGGTTTCCCTTCGCGAAGAATATATCCGTTGAACTCCATTGTTTTGATCTTTGAATGTGTTGAAGAAGATGAAAATGGGTTTATATATATAGGATGGTAAAGGTGAGATTTTTATGGATATTGATGGATGAAAATTAAAATGAAAGTTGGAAAGGTAAATTGTATGGTGGAAAGATGAGAAATGTAGGAGCTTTTATGGGGTTCAAGGGAGTTTTTGGAAGAGGAAAAAATGGGTTTTGAAAGTTTGAAGGGTTAAAAATGGTGAACTCTTTGAATCTGCCCCGCTTATACCAGACGCCATGGCGAGCGCCATAGCGTCTAGGGCGGGCGCCACAAGAGCAATTGAAGTTGGGCCGCAATTTGATGATTGGTATGGGCTTCTCCACGCTTTTTTTTGGTTTGGGGGTCCGGATAGCATAATCATTGTTTTTCCCAATGAAATAAGGCTTGCATAATTTATGAAAATAAAATTAAACATTAAACAAATAAATAAATAATACTATTAGACTATAATATGAATATAAAGGAAATAAACACACATAATATATATATATATATATATATATATATATATATATATATATATATATATATATATATATATATATATATATATATATATATATATATATATATATATATATATATATATATATATATATATATATATATATGGAAATATCAATGTGCTAACATAATTTGAAAATATACCAAATGCGATAATATAAAATAAGTCTAGGAAATGCGAAAAATAATATAAGCATAAATAAGAAAAGCTAAACGAGACGGTAAACTCAAACAGCAGGGGGCTCCTCTGCCTGACTGGATCCATGAAGCACGACTATCTCCTGACAAAGCTCTGCTATCTCTTGGTACTAACAATCAGCCTCAGTAGCATGTGTGAGATCGGATACCGTAATCTGTAAAGTAAGGTCAGCCACCTCCTACCTAAGCTCAGTAATCTCTCTATGACACTCGGCAATCTGCGTGTGGACATCTGGGGTCTACAAAGATAAATTATTAGAGAGCACAGTAATCCTGGGTGAAAGCGGCGTAAGAGTATAATCAGCAACAGAAGGGGATCTAGGCTCCTCAACAGTCTCTCTATGACCTTCCAAAGCATAAATCCAGTTAGTTGGGTCATGAACACTGGTCATCATCGGGTCTGGCAGTGTAAAGTAGTGTATCATCTCGCTATCAATCAACAATCTGAACTGTTTGGGATTGAAAGAGGATCTCCTCATCAATCCTCTAGTCAAGCAGAAATCAATATCCATAGTAGTATAACCACATAAAGTCCTGAGATGGAGCAGCTTGCGGGATAGGCCTAACGCAATGGCAATCTGCGTGACAATCCCTCCTACATGAATAACTCCTTCGGATAATCTGGCAACATTGTTAAGGCCACACAGTAGGAAATTCCCATATGCCACAGGGCGTGACTGGGATGCACAGAATAACAAAAATATCTCCTCCTCACTCAGCAGAGTCTCAGCATCTGGTCTTCCAAGAAAGAAGTGCGCCAGTATCATCTAGAAATACCTTATAGTAGGGTTGTGGATAACCTGGGACAAATGAGTGGAAGGATCCTGACTCCCTCCACCAGAGATATCGCTCCAGAATTTCTCCACTTCCTTACTCAGAAAGTATCCCATCGGCGTCTCAGGGATAGCGTCGGGGGTAGTCTGAAAACCTAATAAGTCACCGAACTCCTTTTGGCTGAAAGAGTACTCAGTTTCGAATAGCTTGAAAACAACATGTCCATCTGGTCCGGAGTAAGGATCATAATCAAACGAGCTGAGGAACTCCAAGGTTAGGTTCCTGTAGGTGTTGTTCATGTCATCAGCAAATTCATCACATTGGAGTTGGTGGCACAGGAATCTGATGCTCGGCTCAATGCCTAGGGCATCCATGCAATCCCGGTCTAGGTAGCGTGTAGGTGCCATAAGGCGCTGATAGAGAACTATGTAACGCTCCCTTTGGGCGTTGTAATACCCCAAAATTTACCCTTCATTTTTCCTGGAAGCATACGCTTTACACCTCATGCATGCATTCATTTTTAGGTCATTTAGCATTTGCATTTCATCATGGCAATCGGAATCGGATCCAAGAAGCTTGAACATCATCCATGACACTTTGTGGGCTCTATTTAGATGATCAGTCAACAGAAGGGAAAGACTTGAGTTACTTCCAACAGGGGTCTATTCGTTAGTCAAAACGTTAATCTTGAAGGAGCAAAGGTTTGTTCATGAGCTGTCATGCTCGCTAGGCGAAGCCCACGTGTTTTGAAAAAAAAACGGAAAACGGAAAAAATAATAAAATAAATAAATAAATAAATAAAAGAAAAAATCTTGGACTTGGACCTCTCTCATTTGAGCCCATAGGTCCACAAAAATCAGGTTATAAATTCAGAGTTTCAGTGAAACAAAAGGCAATTCTATTCCTATTACCCTGTATGGGAAAAAGATAGTGAGAGAAGAACCCTGGGGAAAAAGATAGTGAGAGAAGAGCTAACAGAGTTCAGAGCAACCTCCAGGCAACTCTGAAAGGTTCATTGGTTTGCTCAAGCAAACCCTAACATTGGTTTGCAAATCCAGCCGTGCCATTTGATTTCAACCGATCTCGCCAATCAGGTTTGCCCTTATTCCCATTACCTTTGTGCTTTGAAGTTGAATACTCTGAATGTTTGAGGTATGATGGATGAATTTCATTAGGTTTTTGCCCACGGGTTCATAATTATGTATGAATGTATAAATAATGCCTTGAATGCTTAATCGTTTAATTTCTGAAGTGTATGCCACAGGGTTTGAGGTTTCTGAAACCATATTGTCATAACATGTTTTCTCATAATCCTTATCTTGTTTCACTAACCCTTTTGTTGAGTTTTTGTGAAGGCGCACATGACTTTTGCAGGGATAGCTCGCTGGATATTCCACTTTGCTTGTGGGATACCATTTGGGAGATTTATTCTGATTGCCTTGTTGGCACATTTACTTTATACATGTTTGTTTTGTATGTGTTCGTATCCCCGCAGGTAGCGCGGTTCCTTCGTCAAGGACTGCCTTTTTGCATGAGCATCCCAAACCCTAACCCTTCATTGATTTTTCTTCTCCTAAACACACGTTTACTCCTACTACTACAGGTGAGTAAGTCTCCAAAGATCGAGCATCCGGTAGATTGCGTAGTAACGTCGTCCGCCCCCAAAACATAATCCTTAACCCCGTAGTTAGCCGAACTACGGCTTGCTCTGATTCTCATTCCAGATGAGATACGTAGGCATAAGACGCGATGTCTTAGCGATCACACATCCCCCAAACCCATAGGTCAGCCGAGCTACGAAGACTCTGATTCTCATATTCAGATGAGATACGTATGCAGTGGATGCGACATCCGCGCGGGTCATTTGCATTTAACCCCTTTTTTTAGTAAACAGCACAAGATAAACTCACACCCTTTAGACAAGAACTACAAAAGTGGATCCCGTAGAGTACTACGAATGCGTAGGGATGCTAATACCTTCCCTTCGCATAACCGACTCCCGAACCCAAGATTTGGTTGCGAGACCTTGTCTTTCCCTTTCCTCTTTTCAAGTTTACTTCGAGCGTTTCCTTTCCCTCCTTTGGGATAAATAACGCACGGTGGCGACTCTTCTGTCATTTTCTTTCGCCGATTGTTTTTTCGCACAATGTATTTTTCAGGTTGCGACAGGCGTCATCTCTGAAAGTCACGTGCATGTCATCAAAGTTCCGCATCCTGCAAAGGTTAGGGAAAAGGATCCTGAAAACACAAACATTGCAAATGATATTTAGTCCTAATGAAAAAAAAATAATGTAAATAAATGCAAAAAAGTAAAATAAGATAAGAAAACCGTGGGTTGCCTCCCAAGCAGCGCTTGTTTAACGTCGTTAGCTTGACGATCGGAACTTATACATCTGTCATAGGAATTGGTGGATCTATCAGAGTGTGGCTGGAGTAGTCTGTTGGAATGTCTCCTCCTTCATAGAGCTTCAGTCTTTGCCCATTTACAACGAATGGACTACATGTCTAGTTCTTGATTTCTACAGCTGCGGATCTCAGAATCTTAGATACTTTGAAAGGGCCAACCCACCTAGAACGCAACTTCCCAGGGAAAATTCGTAACCTAGAATTGAACGGGAGAACAGGGTCACCTATATTGAAATCTTTTTTCACAATTCTTTTGTCATGCCAAGCTTTGGTTCTCTCTTTGTATATTATGGCATTCTCGTAGGCAGATTGCCTGAGTTCTTCCAGTTTGTGGATGTCAAGGCTACGTTTTTCACCAGCGGTCGGGTAATCCAAATTCAAAGTTTTAATGGCCCAATAGGCCTTATGCTCTAATTCAAAAGGTAAATGACAGGATTTTCCATAGACTAGTTGGTAGGGAGTTGTTCCTATAGGGGTTTTGAAAGCGGTTATGTGGGAAACTTTTTTCTAGGATTTGTTTTATCTCCCTATTGGATACTTCTACTTGGCCACTAGTCTGTGGGTGGTATGGTGTTTCTACTCTATGCCTAACTCCATATTTGCTTAAAAGTGTATCAAATATTCTCGATATGAAGTGCGATCCTCCATCGCTTATGACTAAACGGGGTGTTCCAAATCTGGGGAATATATAGTTTTTAAATAACTTGATCACCACTCTAGTGTCGTTTGTGGGTGCAGTTATAACTTCAATCCACTTAGACACGTAGTCCACAGCTACTAAGATATACTTGTTTCCTAAGGATGGTGGTGGGAAAGGTCCCATGAAATCTATACCCCAAACATCGAAGATTTTTACTTCTTGAATGTTTCTTAGAGGCATTTCGTCACGTCTTGAAATATTTCCCGTGCGTTGGCATCTATCACATTTGACAATGCAAGCATGGACATCGCGCCACATGGTAGGCCAAAACAGGCCAACTTGAAGAATCTTGGCGTATGTCTTAGAGGTGCTCGCATGTTCACCATAGGGCGCAGAGTGACAATGCTCAATTATACTTTTTACCTCCTCTTCTGGAACGCAACAGAGAAAAAATCCATCTTTACCCCTTTTGAAAAGGAGCGGTTCGTCCCAATAAAAGTTTCTTATATCATTGAAGAACTTCTTCTTCCGGTGGTAGTCAAGATCAAGGGGTATGATATCAGCAGCTAGGTAATTAACAAAGTCTGCATACCATTGCACGTTACTTACAGCTAAGGATTTTTGGAAGTGCTCATGAGGGCCGAGGCTAACGTCTTCAATGGCTTCTAGTTTAGCTATCAGTCTACCATAGGAAAAATCATCATTTATGGGTACGAAGTCTGGTTTCAGGTATTCTAGCCTAGAAAGGTGATCAACTACTACATTTTCAGTGCCTTTTTTTATCTCGGATATCTAAATCAAACTCTTGTAGTAATAGAATCCATCGGAGTTACCTGGGCTTGGCATCCTTTTTATTTAATAGGTAATGAATGGCAGCATGATCGGTGTAAACTATAATTTTTTCTCCTACTAGATAAGATCTGAATTTGTCTATAGCAAAAACTACAGCTAGTAGTTCCTTTTTAGTTGTTGCATAGTTAAGTTGGGCAGCGTCTAGGGTTCTACTGGCATAATAAATCACATGTATTTTTTTATCTTTCCTTTGTCCTAGAACGGCTCCAACGGCATAATCACTAGCGTCGCACATTATCTCAAAAGGTTCTGACCAATCAGGGGGTTGCATAATAGGTGCTGAAATCAACGCTTGCTTTAATAGATTAAATGCTTCATTACATTTTCCATCGAAAATGAATTCAACATCTTTCATTAAAAGGCCAGTTAAAGGTTTAGTTATTTTGGAGAAGTCCTTGATAAAACGTCGGTAGAATCCAGCATGTCCAAGGAAACTTCGGACTTCTCTGATAGTTTTGGGTGGTTGTAGATTCTCTATGACTTCTATCTTAGCTCTATCTACCTCAATACCTTTTTCGGAAACTATATGTCCTAAAACAATCCCTTCGGTGACCATGAAATGACACTTTTCCCAGTTTAGCATAAGGTTCACCTCCACGCATCTCTCCAGGATTTTCTCAAGGTTAGCAAGACAATTTTGGAAATCAAATTCGCAAACCGAGAAATCATCCATAAATACTTCCATGATACTATCTAGGTAATCTGCAAAGATTGACATCATGCAGCGTTGGAAAGTAGATGAGGCATTACAGAGTCCGAATGGCATTTGTCTGTAGGCAAAAGTTCCATAAGGGCATGTAAAGGTAGTTTTTTCTTGATCTTCAGGGTGGATAGGTATTTGGAAGAATCCAGAGTATCCATCTAGATTGCAGAAGTAAGAGTGTCTGGCTAGACGCTCCAACATCTGGTCTATAAATGGTAAAGGGAAATTATCCTTCCTGGTTGCTTTATTTAACTTTCTGTAGTCTATGCACATTCGCCATCCTCCTTCTATCCGTTTTGCTACATGTTCGCCTTTATCGTTTTGCACTACTGTGATGCCTCCCTTTTTAGGTACTACATGCATAGGGCTCACCGACTTACTATCCGAGATCTAATAGATTATACATGCCTCAAGTAACTTAAGAACTTCTCTTTTAACAACATCACTCATTATAGGGTTTATTCTTCTCTGATATTCTCTGGAGGGCTTTGAATCTTCTTTGAGCGAAATCCGATGCATGCACATGGATGGGATTATACCTTTCAGATCAGAGATATTATATCCTAAAGCTGAGGGATATCTTCGTAAAACATCTAAGAGTTGGTCTGTTTCCTCTTGGCTCAAGGTAACACTGACTATAACTGGACGGTTCATCTCTTCAAAGAGGAACTCATATCTCAGGTTCTTAGGCAGTTCCTTAAGTTCTAGGGTTGGTTTCTTAGGGCATGGCATAGGATCTGAGCTAAGGGATAAACATTCGTAAAGGTTATCATCAATGTAGGGCTTCCTAAAGTTATCATCTTCCAGTATGAGAGTTGATGGCAACTTAATTGTTTTTATGATTTCTTCTTGTTCTATTTCCCTAACGCATTCATCAATGATATCTATGGCATAACATGCGTCTCCCATCACAGGTGCCATAAGAATTTTTGAAAGTATAAATTCTATCTTCTCGTCACCTACCTCAAAGGTTAACTTTCCTCTCTTGACATCTATTATGGCTTCTGCAGTTGATAAGAACTGTCTACCTAGAAGGATTGGTATATCATTATCCTCTTTAATGTCCATGACAACAAAATCAGTAGGGATATAACTGACCTATCCTAACAGGGATATCTTCTAATATGCCTATCGGATACTTAACAGATCTATCGGCTAATTGAAGTGACATCTTAGTAGGCTGTAATTCTCCTAAGTTTAACCTCTCACAAACTGCTAAAGGCATTAAGCTCACACTAGCTCCTAAGTCTAGAAAAGCTTTTTCGATGACATGACTTCCCAAAAGACAAGGAATGGAGAAATTTCCAGGATCTTTATCTTTTTTGGCTAACTTATTCTCGGAAATAGAATTGCATTCCAATGGCTTCGGATCGTCGAGTCTACGTTTGTTGGTAAGGATGTCTTTGAGAAACATTGCATAAGAAGGTATTTGGGTGATGGCTTCTGTGAAAGGGATTTCTACGTGAAGTTTTTCTATAACCTTAATGAATTTCTGATACTGGTTATTGATCTGGGTTTGTTTGAGTCTTTGCGGATATGGTATCGGTGGTTTGTATGGCGGGGGTGGTACATAAGTTTTGTCTTTAGGTTCTTCTCCTTTTTCTTGACCTTCCTGTTTTTCAGATTCCTCTGGTTCCTTCACTTCGTATGTGGGTTCGGTATATTCCTTAGAAGTTTTGGGTTCACTCAATCTTGGGTTAAATGGCTCATCATAAGTGTTCCCACTTTGTAGGGTAATGGCATTGGCTTGTCCTCTCGGATTTTGTTGAGGTTGTCCAGGGAACTGTCCTCCAGGTGTAGTCTAGGGGGCTTGGTTTAAGGCTACCTGAGAGATCTGGTTTTCAAGCATCTTATTGTGAGTAACTATTTGGTCAACCTTGGTTCCTAACTGGGTAATCAGTTCGTTAACATGAATGTTCTGGTTCATGAACTCTTTGTTTTGTTGGGTTTGAGCAGTGATAAAAGTTTCCATAATTTTCTCAAGGCTCGGCTTTGGTGGCACAGGTTGCATATGTTGATTTGGTCTTGGGGCTTGGTAACCTGGTTGTCTCGGAGGTGCAGTATTTTGGATAGGGTTATTGTTCCTATAGGAGAAGTTCGGGTGATTCCTCCATCCAGGGTTGTAGGTATTCGAATATGGGTTCCCTTGGGCGTAGTTCACTTGCTCAGAGTTGGTTTCGTTTAATAGACTGCATTCTGCAGATTGGTGTCCTTTGGTTCCACATATCTCACAATCCGACAAAATTGCAGCTGCAGTATTCGGGTTTATACACATATGCTCAACCTTGAGGGCTAACGCGTCTATTTTAGCCTGCATCATGTCTATAGAGCTTAACTCATGTATTCCTCCTTGGGCTTCCTTCTTCTCAACTGTCGCTCGTTCAACTCCCCATGATTGATGGTTTTGAGCCATATCTTCGATGAGGGCACTAGCTTTAGGATAAGGTTTGTTCATCAGTGCGCCACCTGTGGCATCGTCGATGGTCATCTTAGTGTTATAGTGAAGTCCATTATAGAAGGTCTGAATGATTAACCAATTTTTTAAACCATGATGTGGGCATGCTCTTAACAGCTATTTATATCTCTCCCAAGCTTCGAAAAGAGATTCTCCTTGGTTCTGGGTAAATCTGGTTATGTGGTTTCGAAGAACGGCGGTCTTACTTAGGGGAAAGTATCTAGCAAGGAATACTTTTCTAAGGTTTTCGCAAGTTGTTATGGAATTGGGTGGAAGGGAATCTAACCATGATAGGGTTTTATCTCTGAGGGAGAAAGGGAATAATCTTAAATGGATTGCCTCAGGAGAAGCTCCATTGGTTTTAAAAGTGTCTGCTAATTGTAGAAAGATTTTTAAATGTTGGTTTGGGTTCTCAGTAGCAAGACCTGCGAATTGTCTCTATTGCACTAGTTACAACAAGGAGGGTTTAAGTTCGAAATTATTCGCTGGGATGGTTGGGTTTACTATACTAGAACTACGTTCTTCGTTGGATGGTTGGACGAAGTCCTTAATAGGTCTTTGGTTTTGATCTTCGGCCATAGCTCTCCTAATTCTATGGAAAAATAAACGTGCGCGAGCGTAACGTTCAGGTCCCGCCAGAGGATCTACTATGCTTCTGATGCTACGAGTTCTTCTCATTGACCGGCAAGTAACAACTTAAGTCTAAACGATATAACAACAGGGTACGAAATTTGACGAAATTGGTCCCCAGGAACGACACCAAAATCTTAATGCGTGTTTTTCGCAAGTATACGAACGCGTCAGAGTAATATAAAAGATTGTCGAATCCACAGAGACCAAATGTCAATCTATCGTTATCTATTGTTACGGTGTCTATCTAAGGTAATTGAAACTGAGTTTTTTTAAGAGTGCACAATGAAAAATAAAGTATTAAATAAAATTCAATTAATAAAGACAAGTTCGAATGTAATTCACATAATCAATTAATACTCCAAGTACTTGCTAATAGAATTACTTATGGGCAGTGTTTCCTACTTTGAAAAGAACCAATTTAACAGGAACTGCCGCTTTCGCGTATTCAGAACCGAGTTCTACTCCCTAATCAAACCCTTTTATTGTCACTTATAAAAAGGCGAGCATTGCGTTAGAGTAGTAAACCTATTTTTAAGAAATATAGTGTCTTGACTAAGTTGAAAAGTATTTTGACCTGGATTTCTTAACCAAAAGAGGTTCTCACGAACGAGGCTCTAAACTTATAAACGCGTCCAAAAATAGTTTTAAAATCACTTTTCTTTTTAAGTTAAAAACTCCTAATGAACTAAACAAAGCGCTTTCGCTGTATTTGAAATAGTTAAAAACAAATATGTTTAAACAGACATCGGACGATTTTCGATCTTACCCAACGGAAATTAAGTAAGGGAAAACTTAAGTCGAAAGTCAAAATAGCCCTGAAGTGTTTCTACGAACAATTGTACGGATTATCGGTTCAATTACGATCCTTACATTCTAACCTTTATAGGTTTATCTAGACATGGTAAAGTAAAAAATGCATTTTAATTTTTATCATAAAAAGGTAATAAATGTGAGTGCAGGAAAGTAAATAAAAGTAGTGCGAGTGCGGAAAGTAAATAAAAGTAGTGTGAGTGCGGAAAGTAAATAAAAGTAGTGCGATGCGAGAAATAAACGAAAGTAGTGCAGTGCGAGAAATAAACAAAGTAAAGTGCGAGTTCGGAAAAGTAAACAAAATAAAGGCAGTACGGGAAAGTAAACAAAGTAAAGGCAGTGCGGGAAAATAAACAAAGTAAAGGCAGTGTGGGAAAATAATCAAAGTAAAGGCAGTGCGGGAAAATAAAGTAGACAAAGGTAAAGCAATAAAACCTGCTCCAATCGGAGTGTCGAATAAAGTGCGTAACAGAAATGAAAATGGCGGTAAGATTAAACTTCCTTCCAAAATGCTCCAAACTCAACTACAGACTTGATTACACAGTGTGGCAACACTCCGATGTGAAGCGATTACCACTTTTACATTACTAATATATGCCTAGTTGTAACTAAGTTTGGATGATGAAACAAATGAAATCAAGGCTCTATTTATAGGCAATGAAAATAATGGAAATGACAAGGATGCCCCTTAGTTTGAAAATGGGAGGGACACATATTGTTCTTGTGGCGCCCGCCACAACCTCATGGCGCCCGCCACAGGAGGAAATTGTGGAGCCCAAGTGGAGATAGTGGGAGATGTGCCAGTTGAGGAGAAGTTGGAACTGGGACATGTCATGGCTGGACCCATGGCGCCCGCCACAGTGGGAGCCATAAGTGTAAAATGCTGATTTTTAGGCTTTTTAGCTTATTTTCGCTCCTTTTCTCGGTCGAGGTTCCGATTAGACTGAAAACCTGAAAACAAATAAAAACATAGTAATAACATAACAAAATAACAATAAAACAACTAAAATGCATGGGAAATCGGAGTCGAAAATACGGTGAATTTCAGTGTCATCACCCACTTAAGGAAAAGGTCATTCCTACTCCGACTTCGAAGGCAGGGGCAACTGTACCTACGACTCCGAACATGACGACTGCTCCGGTGCCGACGAAGGTTATTGACGATAAAGCTGCATAATCTAAAATGTCTAAAGGTAAAGGGTCGATGGCTGAGAATGAGTAAGTTGAAGATCACAAGAAGAGCATCGCTTTTGAGGAAAGCCAAGAATTCCTCAAATTGATCAAGAAGAGTGATTTCAAGATTGTCGACCAGTTGAACCAGACTCCCTCCAAAATATCCATTTTGTCTTTGATGTTGAGTTCTGAGGCTCATCGCAAAGAATTGCTGAAAGTTCTGAATGTCGCTAATGTGATGCAAGATATCATGGTCGATCAATTTGACGACATGGTTGCTAATATCACTGCTAGTAGGTATCTAGGATTTAGTGAAGTAGAGCTACATCTAGAGGGAAATGCCCATAATAAAGCATTACACATTTCGATCACGTGCACAAACTCTCTTCTATCTCGAGTCCTCATTGACACTGGTTCTTCACTTAATGTATTTCCAAAATCCACATTAAGCTAATTGCAGTTTAAAGCGTCCGAGATGAGGACCAACGCACTGATTGTCCGAGCTTTTGATGGCTCCCGAAGGCAGGTTATTGGTGAAGTCGATCTGCCCATCTGTGTTGGACACCACTAGTTCAGCATTACCTTCCAAGTCATGGATATCAACCCGACTTACAATTGTCTATTTGGAAGACCATGGATTCATGCCGCTGGGGAAGTCACCTCTATGTTGCACCAAAGGCTGAAGTTCTTGATTGATGATAAGCTGGTAATTGTGTATGGTGAAGAAGATCTATTGGTTAGCGAACTCTCCTCATTCAGATATGTTGAGATAGATAAGGGGATTGTTGAGATTTCGTTCCACTGTTTAGAGTTTGAAGAAGTCAGTTCTGCTATCGCCAATCATGACCAATCATCCGCTACCGTTCTATCCTCAGTGAAAAGTGCCAAGAAGATGTTGGAGAAAGGCCCACTTCCCGGTTTGGGTAAGGTTGTCAACGTAGCATAGAAGCGCGACATATTTGGTATTGGTTATCACCCAACAACACGGAAGGCGAGCCCAAAGAAGAAGCAGTTCAACCTGGTCAAATTCAGCAGTGCCGACTTTCAAAATGAGCACACTGTGGCAGTTATTGGAGAGTCCAATGGAAGCAAACTAGGAGCACCCAGCCTCATACGCAGATGTCCTCCAAGGTTCAAGCTTCCCAATTGGATGACTACTGTGATTCCCATAGTGTACTCAGAAAAAATGTAATGCATTTTGTTGTTTCAATCCCTCGTCCTCGTCTGAGACGAGAGGATAGTGTAGCACCTCAAATTTGCACCTATCATTATACATACCATTTCATATTAAGTCATAGCATATCATTGGTACATTGCATAGCATTTGCATAGTCCACAGTTGCCTCAAGAGCAAGCAAGCCAGAATTAGGTCAAACTGATCAAGAGATCAGTCAACCATTCAAGCAAAGTTGTTTTTCAAGGAGCAAAGGTCCTAGGGTTTGTCCAACAAGTTCACATGACTTGGAGGTCCATTTGAAGTGTTCAAGTCAAGGGGTGTTTGTTCAGAAGCCATCAGTTCATGCACAGACAGTCAGAAACCCTAGAAAGTCAAAGTTGATCAACTGTGTTTGATTCTATGGTTTTGATTGATAGATGGTTTGAGACACTTCCTTCATGTCCCAAAGAAGGTCATTTGTCATTACAAACACTTGTCTGGAAGAAGAAATCATTTCGTTCTTTTCTCGAATTAATCTTGGAAAGTCAAATTGGGTTGGATGATCCTGATTGATTACTGGAAAGTTGATTTGGTTGTGGAAATTTAATCGTGGTTGCATTGAGCCCATTCATTTCTTTTTGTTAAGCCCATAATTTTAGCCCATTAACCATTTTCCAAATTTATCCATTTTCTAAACATTCATTCAATATCCACATTTGTCCATATTTCATCTTGATAGACCATTTTTCAATAGCCCATTAACCATTTTCCAAATAATTCCATTTTATTATCCAAATCATAATCCATAATCCATTTAGTTTGATTTTAACACAATCCAATTTAACCATGATCCATTTTTATATCCATTTAACCATTTGATTGTTTTAACCAATTGTCCAACTTTTTGAATCCATAAACCACATAAACCAAAATCTTATCCAATTTGATTTTTCCAATCCAATTTCATTTCATTGATTAATACCCCCAATTTATCCAAGTTTAATCCAAGTTCATTAATCCTTTTGTATCCATCTGGTTAACCCATATCCATTTCTTTTATCTCACAAAATCCAAATAATCCATATTAAACAAGTTATCCATCTCTTTTATCTCACCATCTCTTTTATCCTTTTTCTAATAAAACAAAAAGAGCCAAGCTGTAAGCTATCCAAACATGAGCCACCTGCTAACAAGCAAAATTGAAACGCACAGCAAAAAAGGTGTGGTAGCTCATTCACAAACCGACAAAACAACGCAGTAGCTGCATAGCCCAAACCGCCTAACAAAATTCTGCTACCAAGCCAGCTCTAAACGCACAGCAGAGGCAAGCGAAATACATCCCAAAATGCTTCCAAAACTACAAGCTACCAATTCACTGCATAACAGAATTCCTGCAAAATTTCACAGAAGAAAATAACAAATTGGATAGCAGTTTTTTTTCTAACAAACTTCATCTAATCTCTCACAACTTTATAAAAAAATCTTCACCTCTCTCTAACAATTTGGAGAGCTTCTTCTTCCTCTCTTCAAATTCCTTCAACCTCCAATCACGAAACCTTCATCGCATCAACCTTCCACCAAACTCTCAATTCTTCAACAAAAACCTTCACCAAACTCCAATCTCCGTAACCGTAATCTCCACCTTCACAAGATCTTCAACAACCTGCAACAATTCACAAAAAGCCATTTCAAGAAAGAAACAGAAGAAGAAAAAGTGGAAAACGAAATCGAAGAAGCTAAGAATCCACTTCCAGCTTCTTCCTCAACCTTCATCAAAACCATCACGAACTCTCTTCCAGATTCTTCTTCTTCTTCCCTCATCACCTAATCTTCTTCAACCCTCACCAGCCACCACTGTGATCCAATTTCTTCATTCGTTACCCTCGGTATTCATTCTCGACCACACACAAACTCCTTCACCACCATCTTCTTGGACCTGCAACCCTCCCTAGTCCTTCAACAAACTTCACATAACAGAAACTGAAACCAGAGCAAAGCCACAACCTGCCACTCTCTCATCAACGTCTTCAATTCGCCATCCTCCATAGCCTGCGAAAAACCTAAACAATTTCACAAAATTCAGGCAGAACCTCGACGGAAGGAGAGAAGATCGAAACCGAAAAAGCAGAAGCGATCCTCCACGAAATCAAGCTCGTCATCGCCATCTTGATTCACGATTCGGCAACTCGACGTGACACCTTGATTCAACACCGAAAGAACGCATCGAACAACAACAACACATTGCCACGATTGAAGAACCTCAAATGCGCCACCTGACTGCCACATCGTAATCTCCAAATAGGTGCATAGTCGAAGCAACTTGAACGAAATGG
The DNA here is from genome assembly GCF_024323335.1 of Lathyrus oleraceus. Classification (NCBI taxonomy): domain Eukaryota; kingdom Viridiplantae; phylum Streptophyta; class Magnoliopsida; order Fabales; family Fabaceae; genus Lathyrus; species Lathyrus oleraceus. Next base: position 243,701,887 of record NC_066579.1, on the reverse strand, counting down.
AGGTACTGGAGCACAGAGTTTGACCTCCACCGACGAGTTCACCTTCGCCTTCGCTGGTAAAACTTCTCATCTTCTCGAGTTTTCGATCTAATTGTGGTGGTGGTGTGAATCTTGTCTGGAGCGTGACCGTGTATTCCTTGGTCAAGTCACGCTTCGTCGTTGTTCGGCGTCCGATTCGTCTATTGCGGGGATCGTGCATTACCGTTTAGCCGTGGTTGAGAGATAAGTTTGTTTATGGAGTCGTTTAGGAATGGAGACGGAGATGCCATGTGAGGGCCGCCGCCGTTTTTGTGTGATGCGGAGAAGGAAGAGGGAAATTAGATCCCTCATCTATTTACCTTGGGCCTCCCAGTCAGGCCCGATCCAATTGGTTGTGTGTAGTACTACACCCCAGTTCATGCTAACACCCCCTGCGAATGGGCCATACTCCCAATCTATCCCAAGGCCCGTTCAGTTTTGCTGAATGCATTAACCTGTTTTTGTTTGATCTTCTAGCTAAATTAGGACCTGATTTGTCACATTAGAATTAGAAACATTAGGATATGTTAGTTTAATTAATTCAATTAGGTTGATTAGTTTAACTAGATAATTAGGAGTAATATGATACTAGAATTTAATAGAATGTTTAGGAATTGTTAACCTTGATTAAACTCGGATTAATTTTAGAATTAGATTAATTAGGACTCGATTCTTGGTTAATTAGGAATTCTAGGTATTTAGAATAATAACGATTGTTTAGGAATTAATTGACTTTTAATTAGAATTTTGTAAATAGAAATTTAATTCAATATTAACCCCTAATTGTGAAATGACCATTCTACCCCTAGGCTTAAGAATATTTCAACCTTGCATGCTCCCTTAATTTTAGGACATATTATCACTTGAGTAAATAAATTTCATGTGGAGTATCAACTTCTGTTCTGGATTTTTTCCTCTTTTGACCCTAGGCCTTGTCCTAGTGGTCTATGCTCTCACATTTGAGTTTTGTTTCAGGTTAGAAGCACATGTGCTTAGGCTTGAGGATGATTATCCAATGGGAATTGACTGTTTGTTTGTGTATGACTAATTTGAATTTGTTTTGTAGGGTTGACCTTTGAGTATGAGCTTATGGCTTGCACCTTCGTGCATTGTGATTATGTCTGATTGTACAACTTAACTATTGACTTTTGCTGTTTACTGTTGTTTGAACTGTTTACTGATAAGTTTGACTTTTTCAGGTACTCTTTAGTTGCTTTATTTGCTTGCTTTGCTATTTAGCAATTTGCTTTGAGGTAATCCCTCTCTCTTCATGTAGTCTGGAGACCCGGCCTGTTATTTGGCCGGGCAAACTGTCTGAAGTCCTCCTTAAGAGGCCATGCTTGTGTGTGTTTAAAATTGTCCCAAGCAGGAAAAGTCCTTCAAGTAAGGCAATTGGTGGAAGGTAGGGATATGCAATCTATCCCCCACTACTCTTGTTGTGTCATCCCTCTGCTCACACTGCTATGTGTTGACGCATTGGGATACAAACCCAAGATCTTGTACAAAGTGTACAGTGTCAGAGTCTTCGAGTATAGAAGGGTTCCCACTTTCTGGACCCATGCTCATTTGTCTATTAGCTCTCCCGGGCCAGGGATAAGAGCTGTGAGGTCTCATCCTCACTTCATCCTTTCATCTGCTTCACCTTAGCCTCTCAATGGCAAGGTTAAGAGCACACTTACCCTATTCCAGTTGGCCCTAGTGCCTAACCTTTTGCTTGAGCCTCTTGTATGCATATAGAGTGTGCTTCCTGTGATTGCCTGTTTGCTTTGCCTCTTTAGGTTTAGTTTGGACTTGCCCTTGTGCAAGGTAGGTTGTGCTTGACTTGCTTCCTGTGCAAGTCAAGTATGTGTGGCTTAACCCTTGTGTGAGCCATACTTAGAGTTATTAGGCCGAACTACGGCAACTCTGATTCTCACGTTCAGGTGAGATACGTAGGCACGAGACGCGATGTCTTGCCGAGTTTGACTAACCACTAACACTAACTCTTTTCTCTCACCCCTGCTGTGATTGAGATATCCTTTTCTCTTGCCCTAGTTGCAATCGAGACTTTGCTTTTTCCTGTGTCTGTTTAAGATAGGTTGGCCCTTGTGCCGTTTAGCTAGAAACCTTAACTTAGGGTTGACTTTGCATGACAACATCTAGGCTCGAGTCGTAGTCTCCCTAGAGTTGTGTCTCCCTCTGTTATCTGGTTAGGCTAGATCCTTGTCCCTGCGTAGGGGAACTACATCGCCCTGATCTTCACACCAGATGAAGTATGTAGGCAGGAGATTGAGCTGATCTCTCCGGGCGCCTTTTCTTTCTTTTGTGTGTGTTGTTTGACCTTTGCTAAGCTCGAGTCCCCGTACTCCTTAGCATTTGCTGTCTGTTTGCTTGTGTTTGACAGTTATAGGCTGAGTCTCCGACTCCCTATCTATCTGTTGTGTTGTTTAGGTTCGGATGTCAATGTAAGTCCAGTGATTGGCATTTGGGCTCCATGTTTGCCTCTTTGCGTGTGTTTTAGGTTCGGATGCTGACATAAGTCCATCGATTGGCAGTCGGGCTCCACGTTTGCCTGTGTCTTGTTTGTTTGCGTGCGTGTCAGCCGAGCTACGAATGCTCTGATTTTTCTCTCGTCCGAGAAGATACGTATGCATAGGAGGCGACATCCTAGCGAGCATGTGTCGTTTCCGCAGTCCGAACTACTTGGACTCTGATGTCTATGCCTGATAGACTAAGTAGGCCCAGGATGCGATATCCTGCCGAGTTCAGTCTCAGTCAGTCTCTTTCGTCTCTTTCAGCCAGTGTGTGTGTGTTTGAGCAGTGTTAGCAACCATTTTCCTTCCTTTTGTGCGTGGATCCCGTAGAGTACTACGGATGCGTAGGGTGCCTAACACCTTCCCTTCGCATAACCGAATCCCGAACCCATTCTCTTTGGTCGCGAGACCATGTTCTTTTCTAGGTTTACTTCGAGCGTTTCCTTTCCCTCTTTTGGGATAAATAACGCACGGTGGCGGCTCTGTTGTTTCTTTCTTTTCCCGCCGGTTTTTCGCGCGATGCGACAGCTGGCGACTCTGCTGGGGATATAGAGAAGTTGACCTATGCTGGTCCATCTTCCCTGAGCGAGTCCCTCCTAGCGCTCTCTAGGATTAGGGTTTTGGTTGCTTTCTGCTTGTTGTATTTTATTGCATTCATTGTATATATGTGCATTTATTGTTTGCATTTATTGTGTACACTTATGTTTGCATTCATATTCATGATTCTTTCTGCCTGGCTGGTTGTCTGTTTTTCTTTGTGGGGTGGGAGTCAGTTGAGATGAGTTCTATACCCGAACTCGAGTGCACTCTAGGATAGGAGAATGGCATAGTCTTGTTGACTGGTGTGGAGTATTCCTTAGCCAGTTGACTTGCGAGTCCATTCACTTGGTGGAGGTCATGTTGAACTAATAATGTCACACAAGTTATTTGTGGTTAGACATTATTCTTTCAATCATGTGCCGCAGAAGCCAAGGACCCTAGCTTACCAAACCCATCTTGGCCTATTTTTAGGACTGTAGTGCGGAGGTCGTTCAGATGTCAGTTCTGATACGATTGTCACGCGATACTACACTCATAAGAGTTTCTCTTGAGAATATTCTTGGAATACGAGTATTCGTTCCTCCGATAATATTCGAAAGATGGAACGATGATTATGGGAACCTCTGGTAGAACATGTCTGGCAGGTTTAAACCCTAGTACACTCCCTTTGGGTGGTTCTTAACCAAGACTCCATGCTCGTGACTCTCAACAAACCCATGATTCGTGGTTGAGTCGTTCAAACATCGTTAATATCAATGGATCCCGGATCAGGGGTAAAACCTAAAATCCACCAAAGCGGCTGGTTGATATTAAGAATGTCTGAACCGGTTCATGTACCGTTAATATCAATGGAACTTGGGTGTCGATAAGGTGAAAACCTAAATCCACCAAAATGGATGATTGATATTAGGGATACAATGAGCTTTCCCACGACCTTTGTTTGGCATGCTTTGCTTGATCCTTGAGTGTGTTTGTTGCATTCATGCATTCATGCATTCATCTGCATCCATATCATCAGAAGAAAAAGAAAATTTTCAAGGAACTCAAAGGAGTTTATTTGCAAAAAATTTCAAAACATGAAAAAACCGGGAAAATTTTTTCACCTGATCTATCTGATGAGATATTCTCATATATGATCAAAATGCCAAATATTTAAAGGTTGCAAATAAAACCCTCAAGTTCCTTTGAAATAAAAACAAGCATATGCATAAACACTTCATGCATCATTTGCATCAGCAGGTTTTGTTCCGGTCTCCCGTCCTGTGGTCTGACCCTGCGATCTTCATTTATTTTGAAGACGCACTTTGCCGGTGCTATACCAGAGCCATCTCTGCCAGATTGATGGATCATGCCGAGCAAGAGAATTGTGAACTCAGAGAGATATTTGCCAGACTTTGTACTGTTGATGGATTTGTTCCTGGTTAACCGATCCCGGGCTGGCATTGGCTACTGTTCTGGGGCATGCAATGAGCAAGGTCTGTTCAAGAGTGGAGGATTCATCCATGACGATCAACTTGAAGAAGAGGATGCTGCTATCTTGGAAGAGGACGCAGAGGACTTGAACAATTTCATCATTCCTGGTGGTGTCTGCCACAATTGGGTCACTGTGGGCTTTCCTATAGTTGTTTTTAAGTCAGAGTAACAATCACTTTGTTTAAAAACCCTTCTCCCATGCCAAAAGGAGAAGTGATGGCATTGTTGGCAACATTTTGCGCAATGATATTTTCATTCAAATAAATTCATGTTAAACATTTGTTTTTCCATTTGTTTTCCCTTTTCACTTTTTGCATGAAATTGGTGATCACAAAAAACCCTAAAAACAAGAATAAAAGCAATCTTTTCATCTGCATAACGATTGTCTTGTTTGATTTTCAAAGAGCTTTTCATATCTAAATCATTATGCAGGTTATTTCTCAAACCCATTGAACATAATGATCGGACGTCATCTCCCAATTTTGAATTCCCTGTATTCGAAGCGGACGAAGATGATGTTGAAGGGATTCCCGACGAGATTTCCCGACTTCTTGAGCAAGAAAAGAAGATCACTCAGCTGCATCTCGAGAATCAGCAGAACAGCCAACTGGGGCGTTATCAAAAAAAAAAAAAAAAAAAAAAAAGAAAAAGAGAAAAAAGAAAAAGAAAGAGGAGGGTGCAAAATCGAAAGAAATCAAAAGCAAAATCAAAAGAAAGAAAAATCAAAAGAAAAAAAAAACAGAAGAAAATAGCACCCTCAAAGTCCCAAGTTGGCTGATGCTGAATTTGATCGAAAAGAAGAGATCAACTGCCATGATGTCATGGTCAGTTATATCAGCAGAGAATGATGAAAACATTCGACAAGAAGATCAAGCCTCGTGTGTTCCGAGGGACCTTGTGCTCAAGAAAGTCTTGTCTTTCGTACCCGATTCCAGGGGCAAGTGGACTCCAAGCTAAGAACGTCCATCCGTTTTCAAGAGAGCCTTCTCAGGCAATGTTTCGACACTTACAACAATGGATGGAGAAGTTCACTCGTCCTGTGAATTCCCGATGCAGTCAAGAAATACTTCGCCTAAACAAGAAAAAGGCAAAAGCTCGCTAAGTCGAACACCCCAAAGGGCGACTTAGGCAAAAAGGAGCGTCTCGGTGGATTGAAAACCCGAAAGGGCGATCCAGGCAAAAGTTAGAGACACTAAAAAAAAAAAAGAATTTTCATCCCGCTAGATTGAACACCTCACACTGGGGCAATCTAGGCAAAAATTAGGGATTTGGCAAGTAACTGCATCTTGACAAGACTGTGCTGTACATCTGTCATCCGTCAGGGATTCTCGATTCGTCGTCGACTGAAGCTCCGAATACATCGAAAATTCGGAATGGTAGAGGAAAGGTCATTATGTTCAATGTAGCCCTCTCCAATATACATCACCGATTTCAAACTTGTACAGATCTATGGAGTCTCGCCCTTTGCAGACTACCATTCCATCACGTCAATTTGAGCTTTTAGCCAATTATTTGCACTCTTATTTGTTTTAACTCAACAAATGTTTTGCATGTTTTAAATGATAAAGTATCATTGTTTTCAAAATAAATAAATTTTTCAAAAAAAATTGTTCTTAAACAAAGTGAACATTCGCAATGATGGAAAGATACTTAGGAGACCCGCAGTGCTCTCCCGAGGGTGGTATGATTACCAACAGGTAAGACAATTGTTCGTATCTCGAGCATGGCTGTATCTTTGTCCTGCAGAACCTCGTATGGTCTCTCCTCAGTGAAGTTGCCCGATACAGTGTCGTTTGAAGTTGTTCACCTTCATGTTACCGGCAGTACAGATTCTTCCTCCAAATCCCTGTTAGCACCTATTGTGGGGCATCCCCAGTAGAGTGCTGTTTGAGTCCTACCGTGGGGCATCCCCAGCAAGTTTGCTGTTTCGGACATTATTGTGGGGCAGCTCCCCTAGCAGAGTGTTTATTAGGGACTTCAACTTTCGCCTCTCCAGCAGATTAGTCTTCCTCTCTCCCCCAACGTGGTTTGTTTTTCTTTGAAGATTCAGTATTTGGTAGATCGACATCCCAGTGCTATGTCATGCCCTCAGATGGATCCTCAGCGGAGTTGTTGGCATGATGAGCCTTATCAATGCCTATGTATCCTCATCAGAGATCTGGCTGCTTCTCGGTATCTCAGACTTTCATCACGAGTTGTTGTGGCGCATACGCCTGTATGTTGTAACTCTTTTCTCTGGTTGTGACTGACGATCCCTCCGGAAGCCTCTTGTGGCTCTTCCTCCCCTGCAGGATGTTGTTCCCTGATGTCCCAGTTTACAGCAGATCGCATTTGCTCTCTGGTGGCTTTGGTTTTCTTTCCGGACGGTTGGTTCCCGGACCTGCGTGTTGAGCATGTCTGTTTGTCAACATTCATCATACATTCATCATGCATAATGCATACATGCATAATCATAGCATTCAGATACTCATGTTGCAGCTGTTGCCGGGTGTCTGTTGATTGTTGCCTCCTGCTATTTGGTAATACAAATCTCCCCAGTAGATTTTCCTTAAGCAAATGTGGGTGTGTCTGATCTCTCATGTAGAGCCAACCCTTAAGCAGAAAGTGTCTATCCTTTCCTGCCATTTCCCCACTGAGATACATCCTCGTGGATGACGGTTGCTTCCGTTCCCTCCCAACACACATCGGGATGGGTTTTCCCTATTGAGTTCTTTCCTCATTAGGATGAGTCTTGTTTCAGTCTGCCTTTTTGGATCAATCCTAAAATTGGCTTTCTGTTGTCTCCCGTGCTTCCCTGGGGCATAAATGAATAGTCGCTCACTAACCGGCATTCATTTATCTTATCCTCAGCAGAATTTGTTGGCTTCTACCTACAAACCGGTAGCTGTAAGTCCTTTCTTTACGGTCTTCTACCCACTAGCTGGTATTTGTAAATCCTTTTTTCTCACTCTGACTCTCAGCAGATCGTTTGGCCTCTACCTACGAACCGGTAGCTGTAAGTCCTATCTTTGTGGTTTTCTACCCACTAGCTGGTAGTTGTAAAATCCCACTTTCATCCCCTTGTTGGAGTTAACCCTTTGTGCTCATCCCGATGATGACCGGTTACTTTTCCGTGGTTTTCTGCCTACAAACCGGTAGATGTAATCCCCTCTTTGTGATGTTAATGGTCTTGTCCCCTTTGGATACTTGCCTTGATCAAGCAGTATTGTCCCCATTGGGTTTTCACCTTCTTTTTTGGATACTTGCTCCGAGTAAGCAACTTTATCCTCTTTTGATTGGTCATCTTTTGCATACCTAGTCTGGTACCCAGATGCCTTTCTTTTCGGTCGATTATTCATCTAACAACCTACAACCCGGTTATAGATAATCTTCCATGCGAGTGTATTATCTACGTTTTGACGGCTTTAGATAATATGTCTCATAATTTTCCGGTATTCAGACCGAAGGAGTTTCCGACGATCAGGTCGATGTACTCACGGCACAAGGCCAATTTTCCGGTATTCAGACCGAAGGAGTTTCCGACGATCAGGTCGATGTACTCTTGGCACTCAGGCCAATTTTCCGGTATTCAGACCGAAGGAGTTTCCGACGATCAGGTCGATGTACTCATGGCACTCAGGCCAATTTTCCGGTATTCAGACCGAAGGAGTTTCCGACGATCAGGTCGATGTACTTATGTTTTTCCGGTGTTCAGACCGAAGAAGTTTCCGACGATCAGGTCGATGTACTTATGGCATTCAAACCAATTCACGCTTTGGTCGGTCACCCGTTTCATACCTACAACCCGGTATCCATGGTTTTCCTTCCTGTTTGCTCGTGACCTTGATCCCCGAGTGGAGCGGGTTTCATGAAATATTTCTCCAGCAGAGTTCATCCCACCAGTGGATTGGACAGGTTTCAGTAGCAGGTCGATACCTGCATCCCCAGCTGAGTTGTTTCTGCTTGTATGGTATGGGTCGCCCCCGGCAGAGTGACAGATATTCCCCGAAGCAGAGTTCATCATATCTGAGGATTGTCTGAGCCTCATCCCCCGAGAGTTTTCCTGTTTTATCTTCCCCAGCGGAATAGTGATTTCCTCAGCAGAGCGGTTATTTCCCCAAGCGGAGGTTTTTGTGGATTCGTTGGACTTTCTCCAGCAGACTACCTATATTTCTCCCTAGCAGAGTTGATTCATTTCTCCCCAACAGAGTTGCTTTCTTACTCCCCAGCGAGTTGCCTTGTCCTCCCCTAGTGGATTTGTATTGACGGCTCCCCAGCAGTTGTGTTGTTTCCCCCAGTGGATTCATCTTGAAGTTTCCTCAGCACAGTCGTCCTGTGTACTCTCCCCGCAGAGTTCTCATCATATTGCATTGCATGTAGAAATCATTGCATCTTCAAAACTGCGTAGCATTTCCATCCCATATGGAGCATTACGCCATAGAAAAATTCAAACATATGCATTCATGTGTTCAAAACCACATCAGACCGTATTCCCCGGCAGAGGCGGATCACATTTGTTCAGCATCAACACAGCAAATCAGCTACAGTTACTTCGACAGTATTCAGATTTGTTTATCCCCACAGAGGTTTATTTCCTCACCCGGTGGTGACAGAGGTTTATTTCCTCACCCGATGGTGACAGAGAGTCTGTTTCTCCCCAGTGAGACCCCCAGCAAGTGATCAGCCTTGCCTTAACATATCTAAGATGCCGTTCTTGTGATACCAGTAAGTGTCATGTCAAACACCCGCGTGTGTCTTCTTTGTCTTGGTGTCGGTAAACGCCATTGTTTCGGTGTCGGTAAACATCGAGTCTCACCCCAGTCATCGGTAAATGTCTGGTCATTCTTTTTTGATGTCGGTAAACATCATCTTTCGGTGTCGGTAAACATCGAGTCTCACCCAGTCATCGGTAAATGTCTGGTCATTTTTTGGTGTCGGTAAACGCCATTGTTTCGGTGTCGGTAAACATCGAGTCTTCCTTTCAGTCATCGGTAAATGTCTGATAAATCCCCAGCTAGAAATCCCCAGTAGAGTCATCTGTAAATGTCCTACCCGGTTTTCAGTTGCAAATATTTGTTTGTTTTTCCCCAATAAATTTCTCATCCCAGTCATCGGTAAATGTCTGGTCATTCTTTTTGATGTCGGTAAACATCATCTTTCGATGTCGGTAAACATCGTGTCTCACCCAGTCATCGGTAAATGTCTGGTCATTCTTTATTCTCTCGTTAATAAAATCAGAATCCCCAGAAGTCATCGGTAAACGTCTTGTCTGGTATCACCACAAAGATTTTGTTCCTCCCCAAGCGGAGATGCCATCGGTAAATGGCCCAGTTTCCTTTCGATATCGGTAAATATCGAATTCTCAGTTGCAGCAGCCATCGGTAAATGGTCTTGCTAAGTTGACATCGGTAAATGTCCAGTTCCTTTGAAGCCACCATCGGTAAATGGTCTTGCTTCTTTTCAACGTCATTTGTTTCCCAGCAGCCATCGGTAAATGGTCTGGCTGAAGTTGATATCGGTAAATATCAAAGTCCCAGTTCTAACCATCGGTAAATGGTTTTGTTTTTCAGAAGTTTGTTTCCCAGCAGCCATCGGTAAATGGTCTGGCTGAAGTTGATATCGGTAAATATCAAAGTCCCAGTTCTAACCATCGGTAAATGGTTTTGTTTTTCAGAAGTTTGTTTTCCCCAGCCGCCATCGGTAAATGGTCGTGCTGAAGTTGATATCGGTAAATATCAAGGTTCCAGTTTCCAACCATCGGTAAATGGTTTTGATTTTCTGAAGCTGTCGTGCAGTTGTCATCAGTAAATGACGTGGTTCTTTTGTATTATATCCAGTCGGTGCAAATTTCTACGGTTCTTTTGTATTCAATCCCTGTTTACCCTGAAAGTCTGACAGCCACTGCTATCATCCGTTCGGGTTCCCAGCTGATTGAATAGGGGCAGCTGTAGCACCTCAAATTTGCACCTATCATTATACATACCATTTCATATTAAGTCATAGCATATCATTGGTACATTGCATAGCATTTGCATAGTCCACAGTTGCCTCAAGAGCAAGCAAGCCAGAATTAGGTCAAACTGATCAAGAGATCAGTCAACCATTCAAGCAAAGTTGTTTTTCAAGGAGCAAAGGTCCTAGGGTTTGTCCAACAAGTTCACATGACTTGGAGGTCCATTTGAAGTGTTCAAGTCAAGGGGTGTTTGTTCAGAAGCCATCAGTTCATGCACAGACAGTCAGAAACCCTAGAAAGTCAAAGTTGATCAACTGTGTTTGATTCTATGGTTTTGATGGATAGATGGTTTGAGACACTTCCTTCATGTCCCAAAGAAGGTCATTTGTCATTACAAACACTTGTCTGGAAGAAGAAATCATTTCGTTCTTTTCTCGAATTAATCTTGGAAAGTCAAATTGGGTTGGATGATCCTGATTGATTACTGGAAAGTTGATTTGGTTGTGGAAATTTAATCGTGGTTGCATTGAGCCCATTCATTTCTTTTTGTTAAGCCCATAATTTTAGCCCATTAACCATTTTCCAAATTTATCCATTTTCTAAACATTCATTCAATATCCACATTTGTCCATATTTCATCTTGATAGACCATTTTTCAATAGCCCATTAACCATTTTCCAAATAATTCCATTTTATTATCCAAATCATAATCCATAATCCATTTAGTTTGATTTTAACACAATCCAATTTAACCATGATCCATTTTTATATCCATTTAACCATTTGATTGTTTTAACCAATTGTCCAACTTTTTGAATCCATAAACCACATAAACCAAAATCTTATCCAATTTGATTTTTCCAATCCAATTTCATTTCATTGATTAATACCCCCAATTTATCCAAGTTTAATCCAAGTTCATTAATCCTTTTGTATCCATCTGGTTAACCCATATCCATTTCTTTTATCTCACAAAATCCAAATAATCCATATTAAACAAGTTATCCATCTCTTTTATCTCACCATCTCTTTTATCCTTTTTCTAATAAAACAAAAAGAGCCAAGCTGTAAGCTATCCAAACATGAGCCACCTGCTAACAAGCAAAATTGAAACGCACAGCAAAAAAGGTGTGGTAGCTCATTCACAAACCGACAAAACAACGCAGTAGCTGCATAGCCCAAACCGCCTAACAAAATTCTGCTACCAAGCCAGCTCTAAACGCACAGCAGAGGCAAGCGAAATACATCCCAAAATGCTTCCAAAACTACAAGCTACCAATTCACTGCATAACAGAATTCCTGCAAAATTTCACAGAAGAAAATAACAAATTGGATAGCAGTTTTTTTTCTAACAAACTTCATCTAATCTCTCACAACTTTATAAAAAAATCTTCACCTCTCTCTAACAATTTGGAGAGCTTCTTCTTCCTCTCTTCAAATTCCTTCAACCTCCAATCACGAAACCTTCATCGCATCAACCTTCCACCAAACTCTCAATTCTTCAACAAAAACCTTCACCAAACTCCAATCTCCGTAACCGTAATCTCCACCTTCACAAGATCTTCAACAACCTGCAACAATTCACAAAAAGCCATTTCAAGAAAGAAACAGAAGAAGAAAAAGTGGAAAACGAAATCGAAGAAGCTAAGAATCCACTTCCAGCTTCTTCCTCAACCTTCATCAAAACCATCACGAACTCTCTTCCAGATTCTTCTTCTTCTTCCCTCATCACCTAATCTTCTTCAACCCTCACCAGCCACCACTGTGATCCAATTTCTTCATTCGTTACCCTCGGTATTCATTCTCGACCACACACAAACTCCTTCACCACCATCTTCTTGGACCTGCAACCCTCCCTAGTCCTTCAACAAACTTCACATAACAGAAACTGAAACCAGAGCAAAGCCACAACCTGCCACTCTCTCATCAACGTCTTCAATTCGCCATCCTCCATAGCCTGCGAAAAACCTAAACAATTTCACAAAATTCAGGCAGAACCTCGACGGAAGGAGAGAAGATCGAAACCGAAAAAGCAGAAGCGATCCTCCACGAAATCAAGCTCGTCATCGCCATCTTGATTCACGATTCGGCAACTCGACGTGACACCTTGATTCAACACCGAAAGAACGCATCGAACAACAACAACACATTGCCACGATTGAAGAACCTCAAATGCGCCACCTGACTGCCACATCGTAATCTCCAAATAGGTGCATAGTCGAAGCAACTTGAACGAAATGGAGGTACTGGAGCACAGAGTTTGACCTCCGCCGACGAGTTCACCTTCGCCTTCGCTGGTAAAACTTCTCATCTTCTCGAGTTTTCGATCTAATTGTGGTGGTGGTGTGAATCTTGTCTGGAGCGTGACCGTGTATTCCTTGGTCAAGTCACGCTTCGTCGTTGTTCGGCGTCCGATTCGTCTATTGCGGGGATCGTGCATTACCGTTTAGCCGTGGTTGAGAGATAAGTTTGTTTATGGAGTCGTTTAGGAATGGAGACGGAGATGCCATGTGAGGGCCGCCGCCGTTTTTGTGTGATGCGGAGAAGGAAGAGGGAAATTAGATCCCTCATCTATTTACCTTGGGCCTCCCAGTCAGGCCCGATCCAATTGGTTGTGTGTAGTACTACACCCCAGTTCATGCTAACACCCCCTGCGAATGGGCCATACTCCCAATCTATCCCAAGGCCCGTTCAGTTTTGCTGAATGCATTAACCTGTTTTTGTTTGATCTTCTAGCTAAATTAGGACCTGATTTGTCACATTAGAATTAGAAACATTAGGATATGTTAGTTTAATTAATTCAATTAGGTTGATTAGTTTAACTAGATAATTAGGAGTAATATGATACTAGAATTTAATAGAATGTTTAGGAATTGTTAACCTTGATTAAACTCGGATTAATTTTAGAATTAGATTAATTAGGACTCGATTCTTGGTTAATTAGGAATTCTAGGTATTTAGAATAATAACGATTGTTTAGGAATTAATTGACTTTTAATTAGAATTTTGTAAATAGAAATTTAATTCAATATTAACCCCTAATTGTGAAATGACCATTCTACCCCTAGGCTTAAGAATATTTCAACCTTGCATGCTCCCTTAATTTTAGGACATATTATCACTTGAGTAAATAAATTTCATGTGGAGTATCAGCTTCTGTTCTGGATTTTTTCCTCTTTTGACCCTAGGCCTTGTCCTAGTGGTCTGTGCTCTCACATTTGAGTTTTGTTTCAGGTTAGAAGCACATGTGCTTAGGCTTGAGGATGATTATCCAATGGGAATTGACTGTTTGTTTGTGTATGACTAATTTGAATTTGTTTTGTAGGGTTGACCTTTGAGTATGAGCTTATGGCTTGCACCTTCGTGCATTGTGATTATGTCTGATTGTACAACTTAACTATTGACTTTTGCTGTTTACTGTTGTTTGAACTGTTTACTGATAAGTTTGACTTTTTCAGGTACTCTTTAGTTGCTTTATTTGCTTGCTTTGCTATTTAGCAATTTGCTTTGAGGTAATCCCTCTCTCTTCATGTAGTCTGGAGACCCGGCCTGTTATTTGGCCGGGCAAACTGTCTGAAGTCCTCCTTAAGAGGCCATGCTTGTGTGTGTTTAAAATTGTCCCAAGCAGGAAAAGTCCTTCAAGTAAGGCAATTGGTGGAAGGTAGGGATATGCAATCTATCCCCCACTACTCTTGTTGTGTCATCCCTCTGCTCACACTGCTGTGTGTTGACGCATTGGGATACAAACCCAAGATCTTGTACAAAGTGTACAGTGTCAGAGTCTTCGAGTATAGAAGGGTTCCCACTTTCTGGACCCATGCTCATTTGTCTATTAGCTCTCCCGGGCCAGGGATAAGAGCTGTGAGGTCTCATCCTCACTTCATCCTTTCATCTGCTTCACCTTAGCCTCTCAATGGCAAGGTTAAGAGCACACTTACCCTATTCCAGTTGGCCCTAGTGCCTAACCTTTTGCTTGAGCCTCTTGTATGCATATAGAGTGTGCTTCCTGTGATTGCCTGTTTGCTTTGCCTCTTTAGGTTTAGTTTGGACTTGCCCTTGTGCAAGGTAGGTTGTGCTTGACTTGCTTCCTGTGCAAGTCAAGTATGTGTGGCTTAACCCTTGTGTGAGCCATACTTAGAGTTATTAGGCCGAACTACGGCAACTCTGATTCTCACGTTCAGGTGAGATACGTAGGCACGAGACGCGATGTCTTGCCGAGTTTGACTAACCACTAACACTAACTCTTTTCTCTCACCCCTGCTGTGATTGAGATATCCTTTTCTCTTGCCCTAGTTGCAATCGAGACTTTGCTTTTTCCTGTGTCTGTTTAAGATAGGTTGGCCCTTGTGCCGTTTAGCTAGAAACCTTAACTTAGGGTTGACTTTGCATGACAACATCTAGGCTCGAGTCGTAGTCTCCCTAGAGTTGTGTCTCCCTCTGTTATCTGGTTAGGCTAGATCCTTGTCCCTGCGTAGGGGAACTACATCGCCCTGATCTTCACACCAGATGAAGTATGTAGGCAGGAGATTGAGCTGATCTCTCCGGGCGCCTTTTCTTTCTTTTGTGTGTGTTGTTTGACCTTTGCTAAGCTCGAGTCCCCGTACTCCTTAGCATTTGCTGTCTGTTTGCTTGTGTTTGACAGTTATAGGCTGAGTCTCCGACTCCCTATCTATCTGTTGTGTTGTTTAGGTTCGGATGTCAATGTAAGTCCAGTGATTGGCATTTGGGCTCCATGTTTGCCTCTTTGCGTGTGTTTTAGGTTCGGATGCTGACATAAGTCCATCGATTGGCAGTCGGGCTCCACGTTTGCCTGTGTCTTGTTTGTTTGCGTGCGTGTCAGCCGAGCTACGAATGCTCTGATTTTTCTCTCGTCCGAGAAGATACGTATGCATAGGAGGCGACATCCTAGCGAGCATGTGTCGTTTCCCCAGTCCGAACTACTTGGACTCTGATGTCTATGCCTGATAGACTAAGTAGGCCCAGGATGCGATATCCTGCCGAGTTCAGTCTCAGTCAGTCTCTTTCGTCTCTTTCAGCCAGTGTGTGTGTGTTTGAGCAGTGTTAGCAACCATTTTCCTTCCTTTTGTGCGTGGATCCCGTAGAGTACTACGGATGCGTAGGGTGCCTAACACCTTCCCTTCGCATAACCGACTCCCGAACCCATTCTCTTTGGTCGCGAGACCATGTTCTTTTCTAGGTTTACTTCGAGCGTTTCCTTTCCCTCTTTTGGGATAAATAACGCACGGTGGCGGCTCTGTTGTTTCTTTCTTTTCCCGCCGGTTTTTCGCGCGATGCGACAGATAGCTTGTAAGGGCCTCCATGTTTAAAAGTATTATGTGAATAAATAAAAAGTACTTTTTTGCATGCAAAACTTGTGTTCCCTTTTCTTTCAGTTATTTTTCTTTTTCACTAAAAACAATGAAATGGCAAAAGATTTCTTTTTCTTTTTTCCATTTTTCTCAAAAAAAGCATACTAAAATAAGCTCATCATAAGCAGAGCAAACAAAACTATTGATTACAACATGGCTAAAATCATCTGTAAATCTGGATTTCCAATCAACCAAGCTAAAGACGACAGTGAGGAAGATTGTGAATTACCAACTGAACTAGCACGACTCCTTGAGCACGAAGAAAAAGAGATTCAGCCATACAAAGAGCCAGTGGATGTTATTAACTTGGGTTCTGAAACTGACAGAAAAGAAGTAAAAGTTGGGGCATCTCTTTCCAAGCATGTACACTCTGAGTTGGTAGAGTTGTTGCACAAGTATGTTGACGTCTTCATATGGTCGTATCAAGATATGCCAGGGTTAGACACCAGCATCGTTGAACATCACTTGCCACTCAAGCCTGAATGTCCTTCAGTCAAGCAAAAGCTCAAAAGGACTAGAGCCGACATGGAACTCAAGATCAAAGAAGAGGTTAAGAAGCAACTTGACGCTGGCTTCTTGACCATTTCTAAGTATCCGCAATGGGTTGCTAATATCGTTTTGGTTCCGAAAAAAGATGGTAAAGTCAGAATGTATGTAGATTATCGAGACCTCAATAGAGTGAGTCCAAAGGATTACTTCCCTTTGCCTCATATCAATGTTTTGCTTGATAATACAACTCAGTTTTCTGTCTTTTCCTTCATGGATGGGTTCTTCGGGTACAATTAGATAAAGATGTTGCCAAAAGATATGGAGAAGACAACTTCCATCACACCCTGGGGAACTTACTGCTACAAAGTAATACCGTTCGGCCTGAAAAATGCAGGGGCAACATATCAGCGTGCCATGGTAACCCTCTTTCACGACATGATTCATGAAGAGATTGAGGTTTATGTGGACGAGATGATTGCCAAATCCAGAACTGAAGAAGATCACTTAGTGAACCTGAGAAAATTGTTTGTCAAACTCCGAAAGTTTAAACTGCGCCTGAATCCAACTAAATGTACTTTTGGAGTCCGATCCAATAAACTCTTGGGTTTCATAGTCAGTCAGAAAGGTATTGAGGTTGATCCAGACAAAGTTCGAGCCATCCAAGAAATTCCAACTCCCTGAACATCAAAAGAAGTCAGAGGTTTCCTTGGCCGACTCAATTACATCTCCAGATTCATATCACACTTAACGGCTACCTGCGAACCAATATTTAAACTGTTGAGAAAAAATCAATGGATTGTGTGGAATGACGATTGCCAAGCGGCATTCGATAAAATAAAAAAGTACTTGTAAGAACCATCAATCCTGATACCACTAGTTTCTGGTATGCCTCTCATTATGTACCTCACAATGCTCGATGAATCTATGGGTTACGTTTTGGGTCAACATGACGACACAGGTAAGAAAGAACATGCTATTTACTATATCAACAAGAAATTCACTGAATGTGAGACCAAATACTCACTTTTAGAGAAAACTTGTTGTGCTTTGACTTGGGTTGCTCGACGCCTGAGACAATATATGATTTTCCATACCACTTTATTGATATCCAAAATGGACCCGATAAAGTATATCTTCGAAAAGCCTGCTGTTACTGGTAGAATTGCCCGGTGGCAAATGTTGTTGACCGAGTATGATATTCAGTATGTAACCCAGAAAGCAATAAAAGGGAGTGTTTTGTCTGACCACCTTGCTCACCTACCCGTCGAAGGTTATCAACCATTGAGGTTTGACTTTCCAGACGAAGACATTATGTTTATCAGAGACTTCACCATGCCAGGCTTTGAAGCAGGCCCCGAACCAAGACCGCGATGGACGCTCGTGTTCGACGGTGCTTCTAACTCTCGAGGCCATGGCATAGGTGTTGTTATCACTTTTCCAACCGGTTTCCATCTTCCATTTACCGCTACATTGTGTTTTGACTGCACCAACACTATGGTAGAATATGAAGCATGTATCTACGGTTTAGAGGTGGAAATCGACTTAAGGATCAAGATTCTTGAGGTATACAATGATTCAACTCTGGTAATCAGTCGGATAAAAGGTGATTGGGAGACTCGGGATAGCAAGTTGATACCTTACAAGGAGCATATTAGAAAGTCGGTACCCTACTTTTATGAAATTTCTTTTCACCATATTTCTAGGGAACAAAATCAGTTAGTAGATACTCTAGCCACGTTGGAATCTATGTTCAAATTCAAATGGAAGAACGAAGCACCACCCATCCATATTGACCACTTAGATGAACCAGCACATTGTCTAGCAATTGAGGCCGATTCTGATGATAAGCCCTGGTTCTATGACATAAAGACATTCCTGGAGAAATGGCAATATCCCGAGGGTATATCCACTGTCGACAAGAAGGCTCTGAGAAGACTCTCTTCCAAGTTCTCCTAAACGGTGATGTGTTATACATGCGAAATTATGATTCTGTACTGCTAAGGTGCGTGGATAGACACTAAGCTAGTACAATCATAAAATCAATACATGAAGGCTGCGAGGGTGTACATGCAAAAGGTCCTGCTATGGCCAAGAAGATCCTCCGGGCTGGGCATTATTAAACAATGATGGAGGTTGATTGTTACAACTTTGTTAAAAGATGTCACAAATGTCAGATATATGGTGACAAGATCTTTGTGCCACCTACTCCATTGAACGTTTTGACTTCTCCTTGGCCTTTCTCTATGTGGGGCATCAATATGATTGGGATGATAGAGCCTAAAGCTTCTAACGGTCATCGATTCATCCTAGTCGCCATCGACTACTTCACGAAATGGGTCAAAGTTGCTTCATATGCTAATGTCACTCGACAATTTGTTACCCGGTTTATTAAGAAAGAGATAATCTGCCGCTACGGTATACCTAGAAAGACCATCACTGACAACGCCAGTAACATCAACAACAATATGATGAAGGAGTTGTACAAAGAACTTAAGATCAAGCACCACAACTCTTCACCATACCGGCCCAAGATGAACGACACCGTGGAAGCAGTCAATAAGAATATCAAGAGAATCATCTAGAAAATGGTCAAGACATACAAGGACTGGCATGAGATGTTGCCCTTTGCTCTGCACGGCTACAGAACCTCAATCCGCACATCCACTAGGGCAACTCCATACTCGTTGGTATACGGGATGGAGGCCGTCCTACCGATTGAAGTCGAGATCCCTTCCCTCAGAGTCGTCATGGAGGATGACCTCGATGAAGCCTAATGGGTTCAATCACAGTATGACCAACTGAATCTGATAGAAGAAAAGCGTTTGACGGTCGTCTATCATGGTCAGTTGTACCAAAGACATCTCAAACGATCTTTTGACAAAAAAAGTTCTTCCTCGTGAGTACCGTGCAGGGGAGCTCGTGCTCAAAAGGTATCTGCTATTCACTCAGACCCACGAGGCAAATGGAATCCCAACTATGAGGGACCTTTCATCATCAAGAAGCCCTTCTCAGGTAGATCTCTAATCCTCACAACAATGGATGGGGAAGACTTTCCATCGCCAGTGAATGCAGACATAGTAAAAAAATATTATGCCTAAAAAGAAATGATAAAAGTCCGCTAGATTAATCTCCGCAAGGTTGATCTAGGAAAAAATGGTTATCCCGATGGACCAAAAAATGAATTGTCCATGCAAAAGCTAGGGAATAAAAATAAGGCTCGCTAAGTCAAAAACCCGAAAGGGCGGCTTAGGCAAAAAGGAGCATCCCGGTGGACGAAAAGAATAAGAAATGTCCAGGAAAAAGTTAGGGATAAAGGTATTGACTATGATCCTCGAGCCCATTACGCTACAAGCTAGATATCATATAGGCAAGGACCAATCCAATCATCGTCAGCCGAAGTAGGGTCTCGGTATTCAGATTCTACAGTAGACTAAGGCCAATGTTGTAATCAATGGAAGAAAATATATACAAAATATTTCCCATTGCCATTTCATTTATATTTTTCAATTTTTGCCACATCCTCATCAAGGGTGTCTGCATCTTTGTACACACCCTATGTACAGTTTCATATCAATAAAATTCAGTTTGTTCCATCGATTATTTTTTCTTCTTCCGTGTTTGTATTCAAAGTAACTGATTTATCTTATACACATAATACTTTAAAATTTTGGGGAACAATAAAAGCTACACTAAAGGGAAACACTATGCATTACTGTGAAATCCCGATAAACTTGAAAGATGACTGACGGCCGAAGAAATGGTTTTGCTTGAACACCTGTGACATTCAATTGGCTTGGCTGCCAGGTTGGTTTTAGTGTCTCGATGTCCCTCAGCGGGTAGACGATTCCTTGACAGCAGTGTTGGTAATACTTGGATTCCACAGTGATCACCTCCCAATCTTCGATGACGAGTCGAAGTCCTATCATAATAAAGACTCATATCCCCACAAATGACAGTAAGATAAACGAACAAGCAAGCATGCATCATAAAAGAAAAGCATACAGCAAGCACTGCATATATCATATTCTACACCATGATACCCCACGTAAACATCAAAAGCCGGTGATGGCTCCAACCACCTATTGAAGAAAATTTTTGGATACGTCGATATTTAATCCTCTTCCACCTAGAATACCTGAAAAGCTTCCGTAATTCCTGTATTCAGGTTCAAGAAGATTAAATAGGGGCTGTTGTTGTACTCCAAAATTTGCCCCCCCTTTTTCCTAGTTTTTCATCCAACCATTTGACTTGGGAATCATTTGCATACATTCATAATTCATTCATATGCATCATTCCTCCATTAGTGGGTCACCATAGATTCAAAACGTTTAGCTTGTGAAGCTAGGGTTTGTGTGGGGATCAAGTTTCAAAAGCATGGTTTGACTATTTCATCAAGCATAAGGGATGTGAAACTCTAATTGTTTGGTGGTGGAGGTATGGATTCAACAAGATATGATGATGGGATCTTATGGAGCTTCTCTGGATCTTGACTTGGCCATCAAAACCCTAATGAATGCTCATACCTTGGAAGAGTTGTTGTTGAAGCACCTAACTTGATTCAAAGGACTTGTTTAGGAGGTGGACCAAATGTAAACCCTAATCAAGGATGGAATGGTCTTGATGGACTATGTGGCTTAACTCTCCATCTGGTAACATCCAAAACCCCAATTTCATCCACCTTTCACCCATTGGAGGATTAGTGCCCACTTTGATCCTCATCCATCCATCTTGACTCAAACCTAGGTGGCACAGTTCCCATACTTGACTCCATTTATGCCATTCCATCTGGTCACCTTAAATACTTGGCCCACCCTTGGTTGGCTGGTATATTAGGTCATTGGTCTTGAATTTGATTTATGGCTTGTTGTTGGTGCATTTATGGCTTTATCTATCCAAATCACTAAAACCTATTATACTAAAATCTAACTGGTGGTCAAGTTTATTGATTCATGTTCAAACCTTAGTCTCATTTCATCAAGTCATAGTCTTGTTATTGATCCAGGTAATTTGATCATTCCATGTTATAAGTCATGTCATGTCCATTTCAAAATCAAGCATAAATGTACCAGGAGAAAACCATTTTCAAGCCATTTTCAAACCATTCTCATTTCTTTCAATCCGTTATAAACCATCACATTGATCATTACATGAAAAATTACAAGCCTTGGAAATTTTGACCAAATGTTGACTTTGGTCAAAAGTTGACTTTTTTGTCAACTTTGACCAAAGTCAACCCAAATCCCTAATACCCTAAATTCACCCATAATCATCCATTAAATGTCCATTTACAAGAAAAAATACAAAAAAATGAATTAGAACCAATTGTTGACTTTGGTCAACAATTGACTTTTTGGTCAACTTTGACCAACGTTAACTCACCCATTTTTGACCATCTAAAACCTAATCTAGCCCTTTGCCTTGATTCTTCATCCAATTGCCATGTTGGTTGTGTTTTCCTTTTGTTTCTTCATTTCCAAGTAAGTTGTCTCATTTTCAACCTCATGTGTACCATGCCTTGGTTTTTTGGTTTGTCAAACCTTGGTTTTGGTCTGCCCAAACCAAGTCCTTATTGCCCTAATATAACATAATGTGGCACCAATGAATCCATCATCCAAACATTTAGAAATGCTTAATCCAAATGCAACATGCCAAACTACAAAAAAAACATGAACTCACAACATTGTAACTTGTTATGCATCAGTCCTTGCCCTACCTTACTGCAGTATACATATTCAATAATCCTGCAGCATACCATGACTAGCTGCAGTCACATGCCTTCATCAAATTGAATCTTTGAGTAGCATGCATTGATCAACAACAACAAGTTCACTTCAGTCCATCAACAAACAACAGCAACATGTGTTCACCATGGCATAGTAAGTCAAGTAATGTACAAGCAACATAGCATAACCATAGCATAGACAATGAATAGACATGCATCACATTGCCTCATCAAACCAGCCAATGTGCAAGTTTCATATAGCAGACCTGTTGTGATCCTATAGTGAACCATACCTGGACCTGTAGCAGACCACACCCTGACCAAGCCACCACATGGGACTTCAACCTGCAACATCCATAACCTTGCCAGATTCATAAGTCATGATTGCAGCCATGCCAAACATGTAGTATACCCAAACATACCAAGTTACACCTACTGTAACCAGACCTAACTATGTGAACTTGTATCAACATGAGCCTAGCTTCCTGCAAAAAACCACACTACCTGCAGTACACTAGGGCCATCCTATAGTATGCACCCAAATGTCTAAACCTAGCAGCATTTCACAAGCCAGTGTTGTACACAACAACAACCTACAGCTCATATGCATTTTAACCAACTCAACAACCTTATCACAACCAGGAAGGAACCTTCAGAATCAGTTACACTCTTGGAGTCATGTTCCAAATGAGTGCATAGCTGAATCTAAAAAGATCCTATATCCATTAACACCCAACAAAACTGAAAACTACAAATGAAGTAAAACTTACCACAGGTTTAGTAGGTCATCAACCTAAGTCCACATGGCTTCAATTCAAACACCACCTGCAATGAACAATCATGAGTATTCACTTGGCACTCCCTGCTCCCATAATTTCCCTGCATCAATGATACCATAACAGCATAACAGATGAGTATAACACACAACACACAACACACAAACATTCACATTCCAACCAATACAATGCCAACATACACCTACTTCACAAACCAATAAATGGCTAAAAGAACATGACTCACTTCAGTGCACATCAACTGTTCCAAGCATTCATCAAATATCAGCTAGGGTGTCTTACAAAATTGGGGCAAGAATTGCAATAGAGGAATGAGACCAAGAAAGCATCAACTCAAAGCAATTTCAAATCGGCTGTAAGTTCATGCCAGACTTGCAGGATTCTTGTGCCCCACAAGCCATACCATGACCAGACTGCGCCATTGGAAGGCTTGCCTCATATCTAACTTGCCATAATGCGCCTGAAACCCAACATTTGGCTCCATCACCTGGGCCCAATGAATTTCCTGTTATGCAAATTGCGGTAGGAGAGAAACTACAATCAATAATTGGAACCTCCACTTCAGAAGGTAGCAAGCCATTGCAATTAATACCAACACATGATTAGGACAATCCTGCAAAACCATGAACTGACACCTGTAACATTAGGAATACATTAACATAACTTATTAGTAACTGGACAAACTAAGCCTGAGTTAACTGTTGCATCTAAAACAAGGGATCAAACTATTAATCAAACCTTTGCAAGTTAGTTCCCTTTAGCTAACTGCTATAACTTTTCAGCATGAGAACCTTGAGAATCCCAAACTCTTTGCAACAGGGTCATGGTAGGGAATATCATAGTAGAGACTATGCAAGACATCCACCATGTGACTACCTCATGTTGCAGCCTATGGATATGACCCTGATGCATAACACAAACCCATCACCATGCAGAATTGATAACATGGATGACATGAAAAGAAAAATAACATCAAAGCATAACATGAGGACATCCACATAGTGATTCAATAATCCATGCACATGACATTGGCAACAACCCTATTTAGATTCCATGGCAAGTAAGAGCAATGATGAAATAATGCAAGGTTTCATGGACAAGACATAACATACTTTAATGAAGTGTTAAACTGAGTGGATCATTTCCATTGACAATAAAAAAACCCTAATAGTAGAAAATAACATCAAGTAATGCTAACCATTTTCAAAACATAACACTTTCCAAACTAAGTCACAAAGTTCCAATTCACTAACCAAGCTAACTAAGGGAAAAACTTGTTCAACAGGTCATCGCTCCAGCCACTAATACAAATCCACTTAATTAATAACCTGCATTAGCCAGTCAACATGAGCAAAAACTTGGTCATTCACTCATTCAGCAACTAACATAACCAACTAACTGAGTCAAGGATAACTAACTGAGTTAACTACTAACTCAGTGAGCCAATGCTAACCAACTCCAAGCCTCCTCTAACAAAACCCAAACCTGATTCCAAGCCTAACAAAATCCAAACCTCACTCCTATTTAAACAAGTTCATCACCATCATTCTATCACTTTTTGGCATCACCTTCAAACTCACTCTCACTCTGCGGAATTTCTCCCTCACCACTCAATCACTCAAAGCTCTTTTTCTAAGCCATTAAAGCTTCACATTGAAGCTTCAAATTTCTTGATCTAGACCTCATCATCCACTGTTCATCATTCCCAAGTTCCATAAGAAAGAAGAAGAAGAAGAAGAAAGGAATAAGAGAGGAGGACGAATCGTGAAGAAGAAATCAGAAACTCACCTGACAATTTTCCAGTCTCCTTCTTCGGTAAGTCAATCTTTAATATTTGCTTTTTCATGCTTTCAAGTCACCAGAGTGTAGAATTTTGGGAGAGGAATTCAAGACCCATGGTGGTAGATGCCAATTCACCTTAGGTTCCATTTAATTTGCGCGCAGCAATTTAGGGTTCTTCAACGAAATCCTTCAATTAGGATTGGACAAAAACGATCTCACAAAACCACCCCTAAATCAATCTCCAGCGCAACTTTGTGTGTCTGATGGTGATTTCAAACTTAGCTTAGGACACCACCTTCGCCGGCGGCAACCGCCCGCACGGTGGTGTACGACGGTTGGCCGGTGAATTGAACGTGAGAGGGAGGAAGTAGCGCGCGCATTTCAATTTGGTTCAAACTTGTTGACTTAGACAAGTCAACATGTAACTGTGGATTCACCCCTTAATGGGCTTGGTGTCCTCCAGGCCCACTGAAGTTTGTTTCACACATTGCCATTTCACCTACACCCCCCTATGAACATTGAGCCAAATGGAATTGGGCTTAGCGGAAGGCCCACTTGACATTTGTCTCTCACACTGCTTCCTGGGACTCACCCCCCCCCTTAGCCAACAATCCAACAATGGGCTTGGCTTGAAGCCCACATAACAAATTCAGCTTCTCACCCCTTTCTTTGATTCACACCTCCCAACCAAATTCAATTTTATTTTATTTTTTAATTGATTTTTAATTTTGTAATTAGCTTAACTAGATTAATGTTAGGTTAATTAGGTTAATTTTGGTATTAGTAAATTAAATTCTTGATTTTTTAGAATATTAGGTTAACATGGTTTTAATTAGGTTAAACTAGGTTTAATTAGAAATAATTAGATTTTGATTAAATTTAGGATATAGTGCAATTTCCACACATTAGGTTAAAATCAATCTTTAGGATTTAACCAACTTTAGGCCATGGTTAAAATTTGATATGAGATATTTGGACATATTTTGTAAATGACAATTTTGCCCTTTAGAGGAAATTTTAGGCTTTTACCTTTTAATGACATGATCCCTTAGGACTAGAATTTGACATTAAGATTGAATCATTTCCTAACAATTGTAGGTTCCCTTAGGGTTTGTATATAGAATTTCTTATCAATACTTTGATTAACATGCACACTTAGGACTTTTAACTTAGAGTTTTTAATCAACTTTAATCAATCAATGCATGATCCCTTAGGGTAGTTTCTAACAATTACTAACTTATAGGTTAGGGTTAACCTAGTCCCCTAAACCGAAATTAACCCATGATTAAATTGATCAAAAGAAATTTTTATTAATTAAATCCTTTGAACTTGTATAACCCCACAGTCTAATTTGAGTGACCAAAAGACCCTTGGTCACTTAATAAGACTTTTCTTCCAAGTTGTGGAGCTCAAGGCCTCAAGTCAAGAACGTCAATCAAGGCATCCTCAGTCATACCAAGAAGCGGATTATGCAAGCATATCAAAGGTGGCATCTTCAAAATCTTGTCAAGTAAAGGTTAGAAGTGTGTGGTAAGAGCCTTAAGCAATAGAGAGAGTGGGACTGGAGTATTCCTACCCCCATTCTGAATATCTTTGGGTATGGGACGTATGACCCAGCGGTCACCGTATTCACCTCTATTGATAGACTTTAGTGCAATTCGAATCGAATGACTGATAAGGTCTTCATCATCAACATAAGAAACAACTACAAAGATTCTTCTCTCTCCCCGTGAAAGTCAAGACGAGAATTACATGCCACGAGCCTTAAGTGGTAAAAAAGGAATGAGACTAGAGCTTTCCTACACTCATTCTGGATATCTTTGGGTTCGAGACGTTTGGCTCGTTTCTTATCGTATCGACCTTTACTCATAGACTTTATTATAATTTTTATCAAGTAACTATCAAGTCTATTCCACTCTTTCATTCTAATTATTCCAATTCAATCATTGAATCATCTTAATTTGTGTCAACCACCTTGTTTTCAGTCCTAGTGGGCTGAACTACGAAAGCTCTAATTTCTTTATTGCATTATAAGGGTACGTAGGTAAGAAACCCAGTTTCTTCGGGAGCTATATCTTATTTATCAACCTAAATTCTCTATCCAATCAATCATTCTCCATCATACTATCTTTTTGAGATGAATCATATTTCTCTTTGGACTCCATGTTTATCCCTTTAGGATGTCCTAACGACAGTCCACCTCATCAATCGAGAGTTGTTTAGGCTACAACCCCAAACACTTAATTCAGTCTTTCATTTTGGCTTTACCCTATAGTGGCGGCCTGCTGGTCCACGTATCGGTAAATGCATACCTTGCTCTTTGATTAAGAGTTTATGCCCTTCTGGGATCCAAGATACTATCCTTCTTTGATCTCGAACTGTTTTTCCCTAGCGAGTGATACCATTCTTTGCACTACAATCATTCCTTAAATTGGTATTTGTCTTGTGAGCCCCCGTTTCTTAGACAAATGTCTCTCTTTCTTTTCTCGTAGTTCCGAACTAGGATTGCTCTGAATTTCTCATTGCACGATGAGAATATGTATGCACGAGGATGCGAATCCTTGGCGAGCATACTTATAATTATTCCTCTTCCGCCTCAGGGCATCATTCATATCTTTCACTATCCATTACCTACCTTTGATCATGAATCGTTCACCCAGTGACATATTATTCCTTTGACATCGAAATACACTTTCTTTGGGATTCCATCTACACCCTTTTAGGACACCTAATGTAGTCCACCTTTCTACCTAGAGTTGTTTGGGCTACAACCCCAAACATCTAATTCCTTCCTTTTTGGCTAAACACCCTATAGTGGCCGCCTGTTGGTCCACGTGTCGGTTTAAGTTGTTTCCATCAATGGTAGAAATGTTATTCATCTTATGGATTCCAATACACTTTCACCTTTCGATTTCGAATCATACTTCTTCAGTCACTTATCACCAAATATTCAATTTTGTGACTTTGGTCACTTCGTTCCATTCATCTCCATAATACACTCATATTCTACCTTCTTTCACTCCATGTGATATACCAGTTACTTTTGAGCCAAATACACTACTTGTTTGTGCTCCTTCTTGTGTCACCTTTTGAACCAAGAGATGTTTGGGCTACAACCTCAAACACTTAATTCCTTCCTTTTTGGCTCTACCTTATAGTTATAGCCTGCTAGTCCACGTATTGGTAATAGCCACCTTACTTTTGGGTTCATCTTTTCACCCTTGTTGGAGTTCAAAACACTATTCTTTGGTTTAGACCATACCTTGATCACCATTCTTTTCACCTCCCACTTCTAGTTCCTTGAACTACGAAGCTCTGAATTCCTCATTGCACTATGAGGAAACGTAGGCATGAGGGCCCCAAACCTTACCCAGCATATTATCTATTTCCTTTCCTTTTCCCCCATTCTTTTGCGAATAATCTTTAGATAACACCTATTCGAGTGAGAACAATTAAAACAGTTCCCATGGAGTACCATAGATGTTTGGGGTGCTAATACTTTCCTCTTGCATTACCGACTTCCTTATCCAACATATCTCTTTTCCCCGGGTTTTATCGATGTTTTCTCTTTCCTTTGGGGATAAATAAAGTTCGACGGCGACTCTGTTGTATGTTCGACCATGCGATACGTTCAGATATATTTCCGCTAGCTTCAGGGAGGAATTTTATCAAATTAAAATCATTTATTCATTTTGGGAGATGAAATGTACATTTCATCAATCCTCTAAATCCAATGATTTTAATCCTACAAAAGTCAAATCAACCTTGACCAAGGCCCAAACACATATTCAAACTTCACAAGTCAATGAAAATGGCTCAACATTATTTCTACACAATTAATCAATTAAAAATCAAATTAAAAATGCATTTAAATTAAATTTAGTTTGGTCAAAATCTAAAACCTCTTTAAAACACCAAATAAACGGGCAAGAGATTTATCCTAGGTCAAACAAGGTCAAAGGACCTTAGATAAAAAATTTCATAATTTTTGAAAAGTTAGAAGTATTTTTAAACAATTAAAAAAATTCACAAAAACAATTAATTCATGAAAAATATCAAAATTAATCCAAAAAATAATTTTAATTCAGAAAATGAAAGAGGAAAATATTTAAAGATTTTTGGTGAAAGTCCCATATTTTTTGGATTAAAAATGAAATTAATATGAATTAATCAAAATAAGTAGATTAAACACAAAAATCAAAAAATCAAAAAAAGGAGGGCCATCAGATCTCCCTCATTAATTGAGGTGGAAGATCTGACGACCAAGCACGTGCATTCCACAAACACCTTAGTCAACTGCGCCACACGCTTAGTAATCAAATTGGACGTGTGAGATTAAAATATTTCAAATAGATTATGTGGCTGAGATGTGTGACAACACATCACCGGAGATAGGGCTCCGGTCTTCTTCTCTGGTGTACCTCACTGGACTGGTTCACCACCAACCATCACCAAAATAAACAAAAAAAAGACATGGATTTAAAGAAAAAATGCTCAGGAGCTCGAATCTGACCTCAACTTTCTCCAATTCCGATATATAAAAAGATATAGGGATTTGAATTTTGGGGATCGTGAACTAAGTTGCTTCGATTTGACCTCAAAGCAACTCAATCTTCTTGCCTACATTGATAGGACTTCAGACCACCAAAAATCACAAAGAATGATGAATAATTGAGGGAGAATCGAAGATAAGAAAATTCTGAAAATTCACCTTCAATTGAGCTTCAGATTGGCACGATCTTGATTCTAGTTGTGCTTGGCCTTGCTTCAGATGCTTGTTGGAAGTGATTAGGATCAAGGAAAGACCTGGACTCTTGGAGTTTCAATCTCAAAATATATGGAGATTTGAAACTCGATTTTCAAAGAAAACCTTCAAGATTATCCTGCAATGGTGAGGGTTTGGGATTGCAGGCTCAAAGCTTGGGCATGAGGTCCTTAATTCTGAGCACTAAGGGTCTTATTTATAGCCAAGGAGATTCATTTCCACACACTTCCAATTTTGGCCAATTTTGAGAAATTCCCATGCATGATTGCATGGGTGTGTGATAGACCCATCAAGTGAAGTAATCAGGTCCAAAAATGAGTGAGGATCATGCTGAAATCATGTTACAAATCCATGCAATCATGTATGAAAATTGGAAGTGGAAATCATCCAAATGGTTCTTCATGTTGCATCCATGCGCAAGTCCTTCATCCTTAGGCCAAATGACATGATCTTGAACTTTTTAGAAAGGTGAGATCAAGGGGAACAACTTTAATGTTGAACACTTATTTATTTGAAGCTTGGATTATGATGAATTTTGAGGTGGACGTTTGGCAAATCAAACATATTTGCAAATTTTCTAAGTCCCAAGTCAAATGTTCACTTCTTCTAACTTGAATAACTTTTGTTATGGACTTCAAATGAGAAAAGTTACTTCTTAAAAGTTGTAGGTCTTTCAAACCTCTTAAATGTTTTCACAAATTTGACCTCATTTGGATTTGGCATGAAGGAGTTATGCATTTTAGAAGGTGAGGAAAATCAATTGTTCAATGGTATTGGCCCAAAATGACCTATAGTGTTTCCTCTTGGCACATGCATTTGCAAGTTGAATTTGAACTTCCTCAAAACATAAAAGTTTAATTATACATCTTGAATTTGATCATGGAATTTGAATGGCTTTCATATCGTACAAATTGAGCAAGTTATGGTCTTGGGAAGTTGACCTTTAAACTAGGGTTCAGACAAAATGACCTATAATCTTTCACCATAAAAAATGACTTTCCAAGAAAAACTAGCTCTTGACTTCAACATGAAAGTTGTTTGGAATATCATTTTGAGTAACGTTTCTCTTAGAATAATTTTCATATAACAAATATTGTAGGAGATAGGGTCTAGGGAACCCCCGTTTTGACTAGTTAACTTTCTCTGGTCAACCACCATGAACTAACTTGCTAGCTTGGCATTCTCTTGACTTTTGGGACCAATGGAGGGTCATATATGCATAATATGATTTAATGTAAAGTATCCCTTGAAATATTTGATCAATTGTTGAAGAAGTCATACAAGATTCCCAAATGAATTAAGGTTTCCAAGGCAAACCAACTCCAAACTCTTGATGATTTCTTGATCAAAATAACATGTGAAGATCATGAGGATCCATATATGATGCTTATAACCAATTTAAACCAATTCTTGATTGAGATCCTTTTATTGAGGGTCTTAAACCCTAGATATGAGCTTGATGGAGCATAGGTGAGCATACACATCTCCTACAAAAGCAACAAACTATACATTGACATGTTTTTGGGATTTTGGTTAGTAAATAATGAAAAACAAAGTATGATACAATCAAAATGTGCTTGGTGATATCTCCCAATGTAAACCCAATGAATGGATGGGTAAGGAGAATGCCAAGGTGTGATCCCAATGCTAATGCATATGATGAGATAACATGAGGGATCTTAGGGTCAAAATTGGGGTCTTACAATGGGCACAAGCTGATAATCATGAAAAGTGAAACAACTATGAAGAGGGTCATAAAACTATACCAAGACACTCAAAATTCCTTCCACCATATCAGTGGATAGTACGGACAAAAGCTTCCCATGATGTTGCTTGAAGTCCTAGTGATCTAATACAAAGGATGACAACTTTCTTAACTCCTTCAAATTAAGATATCTGAAATTGTACTTTTTAGTATTCCTCCGTCTATAATCCATGGTCTGAAAATTATTTGCAAATAAGACCTTAGTTCCCTTGAAAATATATTGATGTGATGAATGTTATGATGCTCATGAATACATGAATGCGACAATCACACACAAGGGATCACACACAAGGCAAAAACAAACAAAGGTCATGGGAGGGATCAAGACGTCATCGAAACCATCCACTTTGGTGGATTATGGTTTTCACCTTATCAACACCCAAGTTCCATTGATATTGATGAGACCGATTGGATCAACCAAGAATCAAAGGGTTTGTTGTGACTCACGAGCATGAAGTCGGGTTCAGAACCATCCCAAAGGAGTGTACTACGGATAAAAACCTATAGAGCATGTTCTAACAAGATCCTATAGTCGTGATCCCTTCTATCGGATACTATAGGTTTAGATGACTGACTCATCAACCCATAGTATTGTCAAGAGAAAATCGCATGAGTGTAGTATTGCGTAACAACTGTTATCAAGTCTACACTTGAACAGTCTCCGCACTACATCCTAAATAGGCCAAGTTGGGTTATATGTTCTATGGTCCTCAGTTTCTCGGACTCCCAGGTCGAAAAAAGTAATGCATATCCACGATTTACTCGTGTGACATTAGTAATTCCAAGGGGGTCTCCACTGAGTATACGGGTCTAAAGACAACTCGTTAAGTACTACTCCACACGATTCGAACATGACTATACCATCCTCCTATCTTAATTGCACTCAAGTTTGGGTTAGAACTTATCTCACCACTCAGAGATCACCAAGCACAACATACAGATTATATCACACAAATAATATATACAAACAAGCAAACATCGAATATCAACAAAATATTTCCTACATAAAATTAGGTTAAACCCACTGAGGACTATTCTCCACATCAGAGTCACCACTTTTTTTCTGTAGTGGTGCACTCATGACCCTCGAGCTATGGATACATCCGACGTCAATTGAAAAATCAGAGTCACCATCGCACCCTATTTGTTTCTAAAGGAAAAGGGAAAAGTACGAACAAAACCCAAAGATAAGAAGTTTTCAAATCTAAACTAATAAAATGCCAGAGATTACAAGTAAAGGGGCTGGTTACACATAGGGAAGGTATTAGCACCCAAAGTGTCCTATGTACTCCTAGGGAACCCTTTTTGTGTGCAAGTGTTTTTGTTGAAAAGATGTTTGATAAAAATGGAATTGGGGGATGAGAAAATAATTCATTAGTTATATTTTTTTGTTTGACAAGACCTTTGGTCTTATGCCTACATACCAACATAAAAATGAGGGATCAAAACCCCGTAGTTTGTGGTAAAAATTTCAAAGAAGTTGGTGAAATGATTTTAACAAAAATTTACCAAAGAAAAGCACAAAGATGGCCAATGATTTGAATGGGGTTGCTAGTTCTTTTTGTTTTATTGAAATTAAAGCCAATATGGTTAAGTTCATTCACAAGTTTGATTTAAGAAAAAAGTTTAAAAATTCAAAGGCATAAGGCCAAAGTTTCTAGTTATTAAAACATGTCTAAAATGAAAACACAAACAAAGAAGGTTTTGAAAAGAGGGAGAGATTTAGAAATTAAAGAAGTGGGAGGAGATGAAGTGGTTATCCTATACAAAAATTAAAAGTTAAGAGTTGAAAAGATCTAACCAATGGGATGCAATCCATAAGACAAGAATGTCAGATAGAAACCCATTTTCCTTTGGACTTTTGAGCAAGCGACAAGCATAAGAAATATACAAGAAAACCATATGAAGACCAAGGCATCATATAAAGATAGCCATAATATCCAAGCAAGCACTCCAATAGCAAGCAGTCTTTAGTGTCTTCAAATGTATCAGGTGAAAATATTCCTTGGAAAATTCTCAGGAACAATCATCAGATATCAACAATAATAACAGTATAACAATCAATCATAGAGACAAAGTAGAAGATGAACCAAGGGCACTCAAGGTCTAGATCAGATGAAAGGAATTGTCAAGGATAACTCAGTCTCAAATAGTGGCATTGGCCAACTCCTTAAAGCATAGGGATTATTGCCTACTTCTAAGTCCTAAAGCTTAGATCAAGTCCAACAGTCCACCAAAATAATTTTTACGATTTTTTGTTGTTATTAGGTATTTTAAGGTCCTAAGACCAAAAACAGAAACAA
Source organism: Lathyrus oleraceus (assembly GCF_024323335.1). Lineage (NCBI taxonomy): Eukaryota > Viridiplantae > Streptophyta > Magnoliopsida > Fabales > Fabaceae > Lathyrus > Lathyrus oleraceus. The sequence goes on along the minus strand of NC_066579.1, from coordinate 243,668,421 downwards.
ATCACAAGCACACAATATATGAAAGCACAAATGATATGGCTCAAGTGAGCAAAGTAAAAATGACTGAAACATAAACAAGTTGCATGAAATGTAAATGACAATGAATCATAAAGGTACTGAAATTTAAATTGCATTAAGTAAATGACTTGAAAGCAAAACAATGTTAATAAGAAGTTAGTCAAATGTTAGTAAAGAGTTCAATTTGTTTAAGTCATTCTTTGGAGAATACTCAACCATTCAATCACAAGTATGAATACATGAACTAAGACATCATCCATGAGAAGGGCTCCAACTTGGATAAATCAACAAGTATTCCACTAACTCTTATAAATGGAAAAAAGGTCAAGTTTTCACACAATTCCATGAAGAATGGGAGACTTACAATCTCCCTTACTAGAAAGCTATGCCTTGCAGGACAAATTTAGCTCTATGTTAAGCAATCGTAATTAGACTTATATAGAAGTCACAACTATCTGAGGTCGGGCAATAAAGATATTGGTGTTAATGCATGTTAGAGACTTGGTACAAAGAACCAAACTCCTAAAATATATAACACACAAAAATAAAGATGGGATGGACCTATCTCAATCCAGCTCACGTTGATTCATCTGACACAAGCTCATTGATGAATCAACTAGCCTTTGGACATTAGAGAGATCATTGGTCAATAGTGGATTGGGAAAGAATAAGGATAAAGATGAAGAGGGGAGGGGAAATAGAAACCCAAATTGATCACATGAGGAAATTCATCTGATAAATATTATCCATTCATCTTGAGGGATGAAATGTACATTTCATCAACCCCCCAAATCCAATTGTATTGATCAAATAAAATTTCAAATCAACCATGATCAAGGCCGAACAGAAGCCAAACATCACAAGGTTAATCAAATGGCTCGACAATATTTTTAAATAATTAAACAATTTAAAATCAATTTTAAAATGAATTAAAATGCATTTTTAAATGGACAAAACCTCAAATCCCTTCAAATCACCAAATAAATGACCAAGGGACTTATCCTAGGTCAAACACGACTAAAGGACCATAGAATTTTTTTATAGAATTTTTGGAAAGTTAGAAGTATTTAAAAACATTTAAAAACAAGTCAAAAATCAATTAATTCATAAAAAATATTAAAATTAATCCAAAAAAATGATTTTAATTCAAAATATGGAAGAGGAAATTTTTTAAAAGATTTTTGGTGAAAGTCCCATATTTTTTGGATTAAAAATGGATTTATTATGAATTAATCAAAATAAGCTAATTAAAAGAAAAAATTAGAATATAAAATAAAAAGAGAAAAAATAAGGACGAACAAATCTCCCTCATTAATTGAGGTGGCAGATCTGATGACCATACGTGTGGTGTCACCAAACACGCTAGTCAACGCATACGCAGGGATGGTAACTAAAACCAATGGCCATGATTAAAACGTTCAAGCATGATCAGATGGTTGGAAGGGTGCCAACACACCACTGGAGCCCTAGCTCCGGTCTTCTTCTCCGGTGGACCTCACCGGACTGGTCCACCGCCAACCTCCATGAAAATGAAAAGTGAGTACATTAATTTGAAGTCAAAGCCCTCAGGAGTCTGAATATGACCTCAATTTCTTCCAATTCGAAGTATATTGAAAGATATATGGATTTGAAATTGGAGAAGTATGATCTGAGTTGCTTTGATTTGACCTCAAAGAAACTCAATCTTGTTTCCTACATTGGTAGGACTTCAGCCAACTAAAAACCAAGTGAAATGATAGAGAATTGAGGGAGAATCGAAGAAGGAAAGTTTCACAAAATTCACCTTCTGTTTGCAGTGATAAAGCTCGATCTGGATCTCAATTTTCTTGGGCTTACTTCTAATAGTTTGCAGGAGGTGAAATGGATGCTCAGATGGTTTGGATTCTTGGAGTTTCAACTTCAAAACATAAGTGAAATTGAAACTCGATTTCAAAATGAAATTTTCAAGCTTGTAATATCAATGGAGGGTGAGAATGTTGCAGGAGAAAGGCTTGGGCAAGGTGTGTTTAATTCTGAGCAGGATGAGTTGCATTTATAAGCTTGGCAATTGATTTCCACACACTTCCATTCAAATGACAAAAATAGTAATTCAAGTATGCATGCTTGCATGGGCTGTGATAGGCCCATGAAATGATTGGAAATGGTCCAAAATGATTTTTAAACCAACCTGAAACAATAGCATGAAGTCATGCATTAGTGAAATGAAAGTTGACCGTGGAACTTACCAAATGAAGCCATGCATTACAACCATGCGTAAGTCCTTCAAAAAAACTCCAAATACCATGACTTGGACCATTTGGAAAGGTAACATGAAGGGGAACAACTTTGTTGTTGAAGATTTTTCCATTTGAAGCTTGGATGATGATTTATTTTTAGGTGGAAGTTGGAGAAATCAAACATAGTTGAAAATTTTCTAAGTACAAAGTCAAATGATCACTTTTTCCACCTTGAATAACTTTTTTTATGAGCTTCAAATAAAAAGACTTCATTCATCAAAGGTGTAGATCTTTCATTACTATTAAATTTGGTCACAAATTTGAAACCATTTGGATCTTGCATGAGGGAGTTATGGATTTCATAAGTTGAAGAAAAATGCTTCTTCAATGGTGATGGCCCAAATGACCTATAATGTTTCCTCTTGGCACATGCCCTTGCAAGTTAATTTCTACATTTCTCAAAGAAGAAAAGTTGGAGAATACATATTTAATTTTAGCAAGAAACTTTGATGGTCTTCATATCACAAAAATTTAACAAGTTATGGTTCTTGGAAGTTGACCTTCCAACTAGGGCACAAACAAAATGACCTATAATCTTTCACCATAAAAAATGACTTTCCAAGAAAACGTTTCTCTTGATTCCAATATGAAACTTGTTTGGAATGTCATGAAGAGTAACCTTTCTCTTGGAATCATTTCCATATGACATAAATTGTAGGAGATAGGGTCTAGGGTACCCTAGATTTGACCAATTGACTTTCTCTAGTCAATCTTCTTGAACCAACTTGCAATCTTGAAGTTATTTTGATCTTTGGGGCTCATGGAGGATCATATATGCATAAGATTATTTATAATGAAGTATACCTTGAAATATTTGACCAATTGTTGAAGAAGATTGTTGAGGAAGTCACACAAGATACCTAGATGAATTAGGGCTTCCAAGGCAAACAAGCTTCAAACTCTTGATGAATTCTTGATCAAAATAACAAATAAAGCACATGGGGATCCATATATGATGCTTAGAACCATGGTGAAACTTTCCTTGATTGATCTCCTGCACTGAGAGTCTCCAACCCTAGATGTGAACTTACTGGGGGGACAGATGGACACACACACCTACAAAAATGACAAAGCTATACATAGACATATTTTTGGTATTTTGGTTATTAAACAAAAGAAAATAAAGTATCATACAATCAAATGTGCTTGGTGATCTCTCCCAATGTAAACCCAATGAATAAGGGGTGAGGAGGATACCAAGGTGTGATCCCAAAGCCAATGCAAATGATGAGATAACATGAGGGATCTTAGGGTCAAAATTGGGGTCTTACAGTTCTCCTGATTCATGGACTTGTGGTTACTATCCTTAGCAATGTCATGGAGTTATGGACTTAGAATTAGGACCTTGATCATTGCTTTTGAGGGTTTGTGATCTAGGACCTTAGGATTCATCTGGTACCTTTGACTTTGGACTTCTTTTGCAGACTTGGTTGAGTTACTTTGGTTTCATCTGATACATGGATTATTATTTGCTTATGTGGCTTGCTTGGGGATCAATCCAAAGTAAGGAATTCTTGATTGACTTATGTCATGAGGCTTGCTATTTCTAGGTTTGAACTTTCCTCCCTAGTTGTTACTTTGTGCTATAGGATAGTATCTTCTTCTCCTCCCTTTCTTTAATTTTCAAAATCTTCTCTCTTTTACAAAACCTTCTTGTTTTAAACTTGAATCATTTTCTTGATAAACCTTGACTTTTGTCATGTGATTTTCAAAACCCTCTTCTAATAAATACTAATCCATCTTAAGCATATCTAGACCAATTTCAAAAGACTTAAAAAATGCATAACTCATTCAAATTGTTTTTGTGCCCCTTTGTGAACATTTCCTTTTAAAACTCTTCCCAAAGTTTAGACATGAGTCATTTCAAAAGTTGAGATATAATTCTCTTATTCCCATAGTATTTATGATTATTCTTTTCCATATAAAAGAGCTAGTGGAATGCTTGTTGATCCTTATCCAAGTTGGAGCCCTTTTCATGATGATGCCAAGATCTCGTACTAGTGGGCAACTAGTTGAGTATTCTCCTTAAAATGACAAAGTGTCTTTTTATTAAAAATGAATCAAAACAAACACCTTTGTTATTTTTACCATGAACTACGAGATTTTGACCCTCCATGAGACTTGAAAAGGTCTTAGAAAACACAAAAATCATTAAAAAATTGTTTCTTTTCCCATCTCTCCAATCTTTTGCAAATAATACCCATTTTCAAACCAAAAGGCACATTTTCGAAGAGGTTCCCATGGAGTACCATGGATGTTTAGCGTGCTAATACCTTTCCTTTGCATAAGTAACCCTCAGATCCTTGTTCTCTTTTTATTAGTTTTTGTCTTAAAACTTCTTCGGATTTTTTTCGTACTTTTTCCCTTTTCCTTTGGAAACAATAAAAGCGTGATGGAGACTTTTGCTTTGTGAGTTAAGTTAATCAATAACTTAATCTCAAATTTTTTACCACTACAATCAAAAGGAATCAATGAAATTGGATCAATGAATATCGAGGGAATCAATGGATGAGGTGGCTTAGATCAAATAAGATCAACGACAATATGCAGTAGAATATAAATGAAAGCATGCCTTTAGACTAATCACAAGGCACCATAGACTAGGGTTTTGATTAATCACAAATCCAAAAATCAACCAATCATGGTACTTCAACACCCATTATCCCTGATTAGGGTTTCAAACCAAGCACCAAGATCCAAAAGCAACATCTCAAACCATAGGCTCACCATTAGGGTTTAGAAATCAAGTCAGATACAAAGAAGGTCAAACACAAGCTCCCGTAAGAGCAAAATCAAGAATTAGGGTTGGATGTACAGATGAATGTCATGGTATAAACTTCAAGAATCAAGGACCCAAAGAATTAAGCATTCAAGGTTTCACCTCCACATGATGTGCAATAACATAAACTCCAAGCAAAACTCTGGTTTTTACTAACCATAAACCTTGAACCTATGATGCTTGTTAGCAAATGTTAATCATGAGGGAATGATGTGCATGAATGAAGCATGAGTGTGTATAAATGTATCTCAAGTTGTGGGTTAGATGAAAAGTTAAAAGAGGAAGGCAAATTTTAGGGTATGACAGTTGCCGCTATTTATTCTTCTCGGACCTGAAAGTATGAATATCAACGACTTTCAAACATTCTTGGTAAGAGAGGATAAAATATCAAAATATCCAAGAAATTTGCCCGCTAGGAATGAATGAAATGAATGGGGTATAAGGTAAGGGTATTAATGGAAATTTGTCTAATGGATGACGTATGGGTTTTTGCATATGGTTATCTGTTAGGGATCAGCTGAAATGTGTATGGGGAGAATGGGTCTGTTGTACAAAAAGGGATGTTTTGTAGAGGCGTGTATGAAGTATACAATATGCTTATGTATGTCGTTTATGATTGATATTTTTCATTGTCTTTCTGTCTTTCTCGCTCTTTTATTTTTCCTTTCTTTTTCTTCCTTGCCTCCACTAACAAGTTTTGGAATGTACCTAGTTATCGAGGTATTCCCGCAGGATTTCACGAAGGTAAAAGAAAAATGGGTTTGCAAAAGGCATGTACCAGAGGATATAAAAGTGAAATGATAGCTCCTATAAAAGGTAGAGAGACATCATGAAAAAGGAAAGTAGCTTGACTGTGAGGTGATTCGTGCTCCAAAAGGTAGAGTAGACCTCCAAAAGGTAAGCAAAAGAATATATTGTTCCCTTATGCAAAAGGAATATGAGGAAATCTTAACAAAAGACCAAGAAGACAAATAGGAATGAGGGACGACCTCGCTTGGGAGTATGGTTTTCCCGAACAACATGTAGCAATTGCTTATTAGAAATAAAATGGGGATCTTAGAAACAAAAGGTTAAGAAGAAAGATGGCCAAAATTCTCACACAAAAGGTGATGAGAATTCCTTAACAAAAGGTTAAGAATAAAACGGGAATGAGATTCTCGTACAAAAGGTAACAAGATCTCTTAGACTCAAGGTCTGTTGGGGATTCTCACATAAAAGGTAGTGAGAGCTTCTTAGCGAAAGGTTAAGAAGAAAGTTAGAAGGGATTCCTTATACAAAAAGGTAAAAAGAAGCTTCTCAACAAAAGGTTAAGAAGAAAATGGAGATGGATATGATTTCTCATGCAAAAGGCATATGAGAAACTTCTCAACAAAAGGTTAAGAAGAAAGATAGATGGGGTTTCTCATACAAAAGGTAGCAACGAGTCCTTAACAAGAGAAGATTTCCAATGCAAAAGGCAAGGGGTACTTACAAAGGGTAAGCATATTTGGGGATAAAAATCCTTGAGCAAAAGGCTGAGGAGACTTACAAAAGGTAAGCAGCTGGGGATAACCGTCTTTATGCAAAAGGCACAAAGGGGACTCGCGAAAGGTAAGCCAGAAAAGAAATACCTCCCATGAAAAAGGCAGGTACTTACAAAAGGTAAGTAATTGACGAAAGGTCACAAAGATTTGCAAAAGGCAAAACAAAGTGTTGGACAAGATATTCTAGGTAAAACCTATAGTTAAAGTGTTGGCACACTCTGACAGATGGGGAACTTTGTGATAGGTACGAAAACCTCATATCGTCCCTCAGGCATAACGACGAGGATGAGGATTTCAACAATGGCTACCCAAACTCTGGGACTCACCAGACCTATATCAAGTGTTTAAAATAAACAGGATGCAAAGATCTGACAAGGGAACCCTTCTCGTGTAAAAGGTAGCAAGGGAGAGACATGATTTCATGTATAAAGCAACGAAATAAACTCACGAAAGGTAAGTTATCTCAATAAATATTTTTAATGCAAATGGCAAGGAGGGACGGTACAAGGCCGAAGGTACTTAAAAAAGGTAAGTGACTGGGGGATGATTCAAAAGGTACTTGCAAAAGGCAACACGAAGGAGAGATATTTCGGGAAAACATGTCGGGAATACCGCTCAAGAGTTCCATGATAGTGTTCTCAACTAGGGAGGAAGATGATATCAACGGAGGATTCTTTTAAGCTTGAGAAAGACTTTCATACAATTATAAACATTTATTTTGCATGGAATAATGCTCCATTTTTGATGGAATATGATATGTTTTTTATGATGCAATTTTATGATATGAAAGATTGTTTACACAAGATGCTGATGCATAGTCAGACTTTTGGTTAGGTGAGATGGTAGGACTTTTAGAGGTGCCAACAAGGGTTAGGCTTGGTGTTAAATGGGAAAGTTTTGACTTCTCTACATCCTGGTTGTATCAACACTGCTCGGGAGGTATCTGTCATACCCTAATTTTAAACCCAAAGATCCCACATACCATTTGCATCTTTTCATACAAACAAGATCACATCTTGGTCCTCTCCCTCTCATCTTTGGGGATTGCCTTTTGCAGGAATCATCAAGCACCTCTTTGTTAATGTCATACCTTTTGTGTTTATATGTTCATTACTTATCTAACTACTAATCAAATTATCAAAAATATGTTTTCTTTTCTTTAAGTATATTGTGCGATGTAGCACTTTTCCATCAAGAACATCAAGCATGGCTCCTCGGATAGGGTTTATTTTGATTCCTCATTAAAGTATGGTGAACCATTAGTTCTCAAGGGGTTTATCTCTCAAGCACGATCTCTAAGGTTCTCAAGCACCTCTCAATCTCATTTGGATCAAGAACATCTCAAAGTCTTTTGGCTTACTTCTCAAGAAAAGTCAATCGTTCATGTGTTTATTTCCATGCCTTCTTCAACAAGTTACCTCAAGCGTTGAGCAATTTAATCAAGAGAAATTCAAGCACATATTATTTTGAGTTCACATGATCATCCATGTACCTTAAAATGCAATTAAAGTTCAAGTTCACAAGTTTATATCAAGAGGTTTGACCAAAAAAGTCAACATTTGAAGTTAAAGTTCCAAGGATCACAACACCTTCAATTCTCAACATTTTTTATGCTTCTTTTCGAATGCGACTCTTCTCAATATCCTATGCAAGTTCTCTTTACATGACAAGAGCCAATTATACTTGGAGGATCATCAAAACTTTGGAGACATTATAGGTCATTTATGGACTTAGTGAAATTTGACCTATTTTTAAGTGACTCTTTCTCAACTTCGAAGATTTATAACCTCTTCAATTCTTAACATTTGAGGTTGATTATTTTTGCATAATATCATTTGTTATGCCCTATAAAAGTTTTATTCAAGGATCAAAGTAATAATATGCTTGGAAGTCCATGGAATTGATTTAGACATTAAAGGTCATTTTCAGCCATTGGGGATTTCAAATTTTCTAAGTTACATGATCAGTTTTTTGTGCCAACATCAACCTGCCATAACTTTGTGCTCAAGCATCCAAATTATGCATTTATTGGAACATTTTAATCTTTGTCATGATTTTAACACATTGCAAAAATAATGGAATCAAAAAGCCTAATGAGCAAGATGCCCCATTGAGTTGAACATGGTGACTTAAAACTTAAGAAATCACCATGGTCCGAATTTGAACTTCACTAATTTTCAATTACAAGCCAAATTAGCACGCGTTTTGGACCTAAACATGTTTAACCAAGTTTTCAGAAGTTAATTGACCCTTGAAATGCATGATTTGGCTTTGTTTTGATGTATTGCAAGTCACACTTTTCAGACTTTCTGATCAAATTCGTTTTGCACGAATTAAGCTTGATTCCACACATATTTGGATCCGAACACATTCCATTTAAATAGAGGTGGTTATTTCATTCACTTGCAATCTTTTGAGAGCCAATAAATCCCTGCTTCACTCTGAAATTTTTCAAAAGTATGCTCGAAAGATGTCTACTCAGACCGACAATGATCAACTACTGATCCATTACTTTTAGGACAATCTTGTTTGCAAATAAATTTTAAGGAAAACTGAGGTCTTGTTTGCAAATATTTTTAGACCATGGATTATGGACGAAGGAACACTAAGAAGTTCAATTTTAGATTTCCTGAATTGAAATAGCTAAGGAAGTTTTCGTCCTTTGTATTAGATCCCTTGGACTTCAAGAAACATCATGGGAAGCTTTTGTCTGTATTATATGCTGATATGGTTGAAGGACTTCTGAGTGTTTTGGTTCAGTTTTATGACCATGTCTACTGGTGCTTCACTTTTCTAGACTATCAGCTTGTGCCTACGTTGGAGGAGTATGCCCATCTCTTGGGAATACCTATATCTGACAAAGTACCTTTTAGTGGACTGGAGGAGACTCCAAGATCTCATGTTATAGCAGAAGCCCTTCATCTGAAGAAATCTGAAATTGATGCTCATTTGGTGAAGAAAGGAGGTATTCTTGGGTTGACTTTTGAGTTCCTCATTGGTAAAGCTATTTTCTTTGCTCAAGCTGGTAGCATGGATTCTTTTGAAGCCATCTTTGTATTGCTCGTCTATGGTCTAGCTTTGTTTCCTAACATTGACGGTTTTGTTGATGTTAACTCCATTAGAATCTTCTTGATTGGGAATCCTGTTCCGACTCTGTTGGGTGACATGTATTTCTCTTTGAATTTGAGGAATTGTAAAGGTTGTGGGACTATTGTGTGTTGTGTTCCTTTTCTGTACAAGTGGTTTATTTCGCACTTGCCTCAGACACCTGCTTTTTTGGAGAACAAGCAATGTCTACGATGGTCTCAGAGACTTATGTCTCTCACTAATGATGATATTACTTGGTATGATTCTACATTGAGTAGTGTGGACATTATTGACAGTTGTGGTGAATTCTCTAATGTGCCTTTCATTGGTACCCAAGGAGGAAACAACTATAACCCTGCTTTGACCCGTCGTCAACTTGGGTTCCCCTTGAGAGATAAACCTAATAACATTCAGGTAGAAGGTATATTCTATCAAGAGGGTAAAGATCCCCAACATTTGAAGCAGAGGATGATACATGCTTGGCATAATACGCATAAGAAAGGAAGACCCGAGCTTGGTCCATGCAATTGTGTAGCTTTGGAAGCTTACACTATTTGGGTGAATAAGAGGGCTCTGCAGCTGAAGATAACGTACGCTTGTAAAAGACCTATGCCTTTGGTTATGGATGTGCCATAAACTCCCCCTAACCAAGATGTAGAGGAGTTGGAAGACGCACTCACCAAGATGATGGAAGAGAAAGATATGTGGGAAGAGAGGTTTCATGCTTTGAGCCGAAAGCATGAAGAGTTGGAGCTTAAGTCGAAAGACAAAGAAGCCCTTATTGAGATTCTTGAAGACCGTGCAGTGAAGAGACAGAGAGAGCCATTAGGTTTACCTTCCTCTAGTATGGCTCATCCTTCTGGTGTTTGGAAGAAGATTGTTGATCAGCTAGTTCTTAAGAAGGATCAGATGAAGACATCCTTTGAGTCTGAGATTCGACGCATCCGAAGGAAGTATGCATCCATAGCCAGATCATCTGATGTAGTTACTAGGGATCCTTAGGATGATAGTTTCCTTTTCTCTTGTATTTATATTTTGGTTTCTAAAATTGTACTCAGTGTAACCCTTCCAAAAATTTATGAATTAAAAGAGATTTTATGGTCAATCAAATTATTATTTGAATATATATTTGCAAATAGGACTTCATATACTCCTTGAAATTAAAAACAATAAAAAACATTGCATTTCATGCATCATTTTCATAACAGGTTTCTTCCGCTAGATGTCTTATCAATTCTTCTTATGTGCATCAGCCAAGATGACTCACCACTATAATACTTGCGTTAATCAACCAAAGAGAATGAAGCATCTAGAGCAAGAGAATCGAGAGGTGAACGATGAGATCGCCAGGCTTACGACGCTGATGGAATCTGTGATTGGTGCCTAGAATTAGTTATCACCAACTCCTACAACTCCTCCTCCTCAGAGGACTGTCATTTCTGAGGTTCCTACCTCAACTATTCCTGTTACTCCTCCCAGTCAACCCATTCCTTTTATGCCTGATGGATTCCCTTGGGGAATGTCGTCAAATTTTATGCCAAAAGGGTATGCGCACACATTTATTTCTCTGCCGACATCTACCCCGGTCATGTCAATGCCACCTCTGGTTGTTCACACTCTTCCTCATGTTAAGGACACTATCTACCACTCTGATCCATCTGAAGTTCCAGATGTATACGAGAAGATGGATGAAATGAAAGATCAATTCCTTGAGTTGTGCAAAGAGTTGTAGACTCTGAGAGGGGAAGACTTGTTTGGGAAGAGTGTTGTTGAACTCTGCTTGGTCCCCAATGTTAAGATCCCGGTGAAATTCAAGGTTCCAAACTTTGAAAAGTACAAATGGAATACTTTCCCGCTGATCCATCTTGTTATGTATGCCAGAAAAATGTTTACTCAGACTGATAATGATTAGTTGTTGATTTACTATTTCCAAGACAGTTTAACCGGAGTTGCCTTAAGGTGGTACGTGGTTCTAGACAATGCAAGCATCCATACTTTCCATGATTTAGGCGAGGCCTTTGTCAAGTAGTATAAGTATAATGTGGATATGGCACCTAATAGAAACCAATTGAGGTATATGTCTTAGAAGGATAAAGAGACATTCAAAGAATATGCTCAGAGATGGAGAGAATTGGCTGTCTAGATAAGTCTACCTCTCGAAGGTAAGGAAATGATGAAGATCTTCTTGAAGATGTTGAGTTTGTTTTACTATGAACGTATGATTGCGAGTTCCCCTAATGACTTTACCAAAATGGTAAACATGGGGATGAGGCTAGAAGAATGAGTTTGTGAAGGACGTTTGTCTAAAGAAGAAGCATCGGCCAACAAGAAGTATGGTGGGAGTTTCTCCAAGAGGAAGGAAGAAGAAACTAATTCAGTATCAGTGGAGAGGAAGATGAGGCCTTATGTCAGAAAAAGTTCTCAACCCCGTCAACATTAGCACCAAGTTTCTTTAGTAATTCCAGTTTTTTCCAACAATTCCAACAATCAATCAGTTCTAGTTCAGCAACAACAACATCAACAACCACAACAAAGAACCAATTACAACAACAACAATAATCACCAACAAAATTTTGAGTAGAAGAAGGTCTCCTTTGACCCTATTCCTATGACTTATGCAGAGTTATACCCATCATTGGTTCTTAAGAACCTTATCCAGCCAACAAATCCTTCGCAAATTCCTGAGCCACTACCATGGTGGTTCAAGCTTGACCATCATTGTGCTTTTCACCAAGGACCCCCTATCCATGATATATAGAATTTTTATCCTCTAAAATATGGAGTTCAGAAGTTGGTAAATAGTGGTATGGTGTCCTTTGAGGACAAAGCGCCAAATGTGAAAGCCAGTCTGTTGCCTCCTCATGGTAACACATTTGTGAACATGGTGGACGGTTGTCCAGGTAATTTCCTAGTTTTTGATGTGAGACGTATCTATAACGGTAAATTCATGACCCTCAAGCTATGGATAAGCTAGACATCAATAAAACCAGAGTCGCCACCACACTTTTATTGTTTTCAAAGGAAAAGGGAAAAGTACGAACAAACCCCAAAAGATAAGATGTTTTCAAATCAAAACTAATAAAATATAGGAGATTACATGTAAGTGGGTTGGTTACATAGAGGGAAGGTGTTAGGCACCCAAAGTGTCCTAGGCACTCCTAGGGAGCCCTTTTTTGTGTGTATATGTACTTTTGTACAAAAGATGTTTGCAATTAATAGAGTGGAGGGATGAGAAAAGAATTCATTAATTATATTTTTTGTGTTTGACAAGACCTTCGGACTTGTGCCTACGTGCCAACATAAAATGAGGGATCAAAACCTCGTAGTTCGTGGGAACAATTTCAAAATGAGTGCATTGTTTTTAACAAAAATTTAAGTTTAGCAAATGCACAAAAGGCCTAAAAATGGTTTGAATGAGTGTTAGTTCTTTTTTGGATTTTGAAATTTTAAGTTAAGTATGATTAAGTTCATTTACAAGTTTAATTAAGAAAAGAGTTTAAAAATGCAATGGCATAACGACAAAGTTTCTAATTTGCAAAATGGTCTAAGTTTTGAAAACAAACACAATCAAATAAGATTTTAAAAGGAGCGAGAGATTTGAAATTAAAGAAATGGGGAGGAGATGAAGAGACTAATCCTAAGCACAAATTTAAAAGTTAAGAGTTGAAAAGATATGACCAGCGGGCTACAATCCAATAGACAAAAATGTCATATAGAAACCCAAATTTCCCTTGGACTTTAGAATCAAGCAATATCAATACACAAATAGCTAGATGAGGAGCAATGCATCAAATAAAGATTGCCACATCCAAGCTTAACAACTCTATGATCTTCCATGTATCAGATGACTTCAAAGATAAGCATTAGACATAAGTTCAAAATATCAGCTTCATCAAGATCATGTTGCAGATGAACTCAAAAGGATCTTCAAAATTTGCATTAGATGAAAGTTCACTTTACAAGCATTTGGTTTTATGAAAGTTGGCATTGGCCAAGTCATTTTGAATAGGGAGTGTTGCCTAATTCTAAGTCCAATGTCTCAGAGCAAACCAACAGTTCACACAAAATATCTTTTAGGGTTTTTGTTGTTATTATGTACATTAAGGTCAAAAGAACACAAACAAGTATATACAATCAGAGAATAATCACAAGATATGGCTCAAATGACATTAAAGTAAACAAGTTAAATGGTATGAATAATGGCAAATGAATAAGAGCTCAAAATTCAAGTGCATAAAAGTAAATGGCTTGAAATTAAATGTTAGTTGTTAGTTGATTAAAAGTTAGTATTGCTTTTCCTTTTGTTCTGTTTAAGTATTCTTTGGAGAACACTCAACCCATTATTCACAAGTATGAATCTTTGAACTAAGACATCTTCCAAAGGAAGGAAAAAAGGCCAAGTTTCCACATAATACCATGAAAGAGGGGAGACTTACAATCTCACTTACTAGAATGCTATGCCTTTTGTGTCACAAATTTAGCGCTATGTTAAGCAATCATAATTGGACTTATGTAGAAGTCACAACTATTTGAGGTCGGGCAATGGAAACATTGGTGTTAATGCATGTTAGACACATAATATAATAAACTATGCTCCTAAAACATACCACACACAAAAAGAATATGCAAAAGAGGTGGACCTTATCTCATCCACACTTATGTTGATTTTGCAATCAACTAGCCTTAAGATATAGAGATATCATAGATCCATGACATGAATGAATAGAAAAGAGGATTGAGATGAAGAGGGAGGGGGAATGGAATCAACACAAATTGGTCAAAGGAGGACTTTTATCAAATTAAAATCATTCATTCATTTTGGGAGATGAAAGGTATCTTTCATCAATCTTGACCAAGGCCCAACAACATAAGTCAAATTCAACAAGTCAAGATTAGAAGCTCAACACAATTTATTTTGCAATTAAACAATTAAAATCAATTAAATAATGCATTAAATTAAATTATGGTTTGTCAAAATCCTAAAATCTCATCAAAACATCATATAAATGGCCATGGGATTTATCATAGGTCAAACATGGTCAAAGGACCTTGGAGAAAAAATTTCATGATTTTTGGAAACTTAAAAGTATTTTTAAAGAATTAAAAATATTCACAAAATCATGAAAAATCATGAAAAATATGTATAATGATCCAAAAAAATAATTTTAATTCAGAAAACGAAAGAGGAATTTATTTAAATTTTTTTGGTGAAACTCTCATATTTTTTGGATCAATATTAAAATTAATATGAATTAATGAAAATAAACCAAATAAAATGAAAATCAGAAAATGAGAAAAAACGTGGACCACTTGATCTCCCTAATGAGGTGGCAGATCAAGTGGCTGCTAGCGCACATTCCACCATAGTCACGAGTCAAAGCGTAACACAAGTGGTAGTCAGTTTCGACGCGTGAGATTAGATCATTTCAAATGGATCAAGTGGCTCAGATGAATGCCAACTCACCACCGGAGCCAAAGCTCTGGTCTCCTCCTCCGGTGAGCTTCACCAGACTGGTTCATTCACAACTAACACCAAAATTAAAAATAAGGACATGAATTTAAAGTAAAAATGCCTCTGAGCTCGAATCTGGCCTTAATTTATCCTAACTCCAAGCATATTTAGAGATACAAGGAGTTGAAATTTGAGGTGCACGATCTGAGTTGCTTAGATTTGACCTCAAAGCAGCTCAATCTTATTTCCTACATTCGTAGGACTTCAGACAACCAAAGATCCAAGAGAATTATGGAGAATTGAGTGAGAATTGAAGAGATGAAAAATTCTGGAAAATACCTTCAATGCAGGTTTGTGCTTGATTGATCTTGCTCTTACTTGCTCTTGATCTTGTTCAGGACACTTGAAGGAGTAGAAATGAATGGATGAAAAGCTCAAGACTCTTGGAGTTTCGAATCTAAAAATAGTGAGATTCAAACTCAATTTCCAATGGAAATTATCAAGGTTATCCTTTGAAATGAGAGTGTTTAATGGTATGGATTCAAAGCTGATGTGTAGGGTCCTTGTTTCTGAGCATAAAGGGTTCTATTTATAGCCAAATGGGTTGATATTTGCACACTTGATATGGAATCCAAAAATAGCAATGTACATTGCATGGGTGCAATGGCGTGTCACAGGCCCATGTAATCACTTCTTCTAATCCATAATTGAGTACAAGCCTTGCTGAGATCACATTGGAATGTTATGCATATGTGTATGGAATGTTTAAGTTCAATTTGTGCCAAATGATCATTCATGTTCAAGCCATGAGCAACCCATTCCAATCTTGTTCAAAATGGATGAAATTGGACATTTTGGAAAGGTTAGATCAAGAGGAACAACTTTCATGTTGAACACGTTTTCATTTGAAGCTTGGATCATGATGAATTTTTAGGTGGAATTTGGGAAAATCAAACATGTCAAAAAAAATTCTAAGTGTCAAGCCGTATGTTCACTTATTACACCTTGGCTAACTTTTTATGCGAGCTTCAAATAAGAAAGGTTCCTTAATCAAAGTTGTATATCTCTAAATGTCTTTTAAAATGGTCACAAATTTGACCTCATTTGGATTTAATATAAAGGAGTTATACACTTTTGAAGTTGAGGAAAATCACTTGTTCAATGGCATTGGTCCAAAATGACCTATAATGTATCCTCATATCACATGCACATAAAAGTTGAATTTGATCTTCCTCCAAACATCATAGTTGAATTAGACATCTTAAATTTAATTGTGTAACTTGGAAATCTTTCATCTCATAAAAATTGAGCAAGTTATGGTCTTGGGAACTTGACCTCCAAATTAGGGTTTAGACAAAATGACCTATAATCTTTCACAATAAAAAAATGACTTTACAAGAAAAACTAGCTCTAGACCTCAACATTAAAGTTGTTTGTAATGTCGTTTAGAATATCTTTGCCCTTGGAATCATTTTCATATGACAAAAATTATAGTAGATAGGGTCTAGGGAAACCAGTCTTGATCAAATGAATTCCTCTGGTCAACCACCATCAACCAACTTGCTAACTTGCAATTATCTTGACCTTTGGGACTCATGGGAGATCATATATGCATAACATGATGAATTTTGAAGTATACCTTGAATTATTTGATCAATTGTTGAAGAAGCTTATTGAAGAAGTTACACAAGATAACCAGATGAATTAGGGTTTCCAAGGCAAACCATCTCCCAACTCTTGATGATTACATTGATAAATATAACATATGAAGCTTATGAGGATTCATATATGATGCCTAGAGCCATAGTAGACCACTTATTGAGTGAGATCCTTGCATTGAGGGCCTTAAACCCTAGATATGAGCTTGATGAATCAAAGGTGAGCATGTGCACTACCTACAAAAGAGTTAGACAAATACAAACACATATTTTTGGTATTTTGATTAGTAAATGATAAAGATACAAAATATGATACAATAAAATAGTGCTTGGTGATCTCTCCTAATACAAACCCAATGAATGAGGGGTAAGGAGGATGCCAAGTTGTGATCCCAATGACAATACATATGATGAGAAAGTATGAGGGATCTTAGGGTCAAAATTGGGATCTTACAGCTGCCCCTATTTAAGGACGTTCTAACTGAGGAGATAAAGGTTAAAATCTTCGCATCGACTCAGTAGAATAGGCTTAAATAACAACATATAGAAACAAATTTTGGTCCCTAAGAGACCTCATGATGCATATGAAATGTTATGTTGAAATAAACTTTATGGGGAGATATTGCCACAAAGGGAAAGAATCCTGAGAGACTGAAAGTCCACAGGAGTATAATGCATTCTGTAAGAAAAACTCACTGGGTAAACCGATACTCTGGGGGGATGAAAAGGTTGTGCGTAGGCCAGGCTACGACTTAAAAACAACTGGGGACTCGAGGGATTCAATGAAAATAAATCAATGGAAGGACTCAGTTAGGGAACAAAAGGAACATTTGCAGGGGAAACGGGTAGATCAGGACAAAGTTGAAATACTCGAACCAAGCAGAAAACAACGATTTCACTAAGGAAATGAACACTCAAACTCAACTGGGGAAGAAATGATCTTCAACACAGGAGGAGCAGAAGTTTATTATCCATTACTAGTTGTTGGGTAAGGGATTAACAAAAATCTGACAGGGAGAACATCCGTTACAGGTTAGGGTAAACATATCAAGGATGACTCGCTGAAGGCAACCAGGAGGTATATTCATTACCGGTTACTGGGTAAGAACAATTTGTTGGGGAAAAGCCAAAAATAGGGTTTACAACTATCGGTTACTGGGCAGAAAACCAAAGAGAGAGAATATCCGTCACTAGCTAAAGTGAACATATCAAGGATAGACTCAAAGGAAAGAAAATCCGTCATCGGTTAGGATGAATATATCAAGGATAGACTTGCCTGGGGAATCTAGGGAGAATATCCGTCACCGGTTAGGATGAACATATCAAGGATAAACTCCTTGACAAATTAGGAATTTAATCTATCGAATGCTGGATAGAATACCAAAAAGAGAATATCTATCATCGGTTAGGATGAACATATCAAGGATAGACTCAGAGGGGAGAAATAGGAATTATATCTATCAGTTACTGGATAGAATACCAAAAAGAGAATATCTGTCATCGGTTAGGATGAACATATCAAGGATAGACTCTACAACGAGGAGAAAAGCAGGATTTACAACTACCGGCTACTAGGAAGAAGACCGCAAAGAGGAGGAAACCCGTCATCAGTTAGGATGAACATATCAAGGATTAACCCTCTGAGAATAAAATAGGGATTACAACTACCTTTTTACTTGGTAGAAACCCAAAAAGAGAATATCCGTCACCGGTTAAGATGAACATATTAAGGATAAACTCAAAGCAAGGGGAAGAAAATATCCGTCATTGGTTAGGATGAACATATCAAGGACATACTTCCTAGGGAAACATGGACACGAATATGATGGGGAATCAAAGGTTGTTCTTGCCGGGTATTGGGCAGAAGTAACAAACATGGGAAGAATATTACCAGTTACTGGGTAATGGGTTCTCAGGGGACCAAAAGCTTTTATCTAGGTAAGATCTAGAAAGAAAAGGTCAATCAAAGGACTCAACCCAATGAGGATATAACCCAAGGGGAGTGGTTCCATCCAGATAATCAAATGGGGAGGAAACTAAAATAATAATCATCCATGAGGAAATAACTCAGTGGGGAAAAGAGAAAGGTTAAAGTTTTTCTGCTTATTGGGCTGACACTCTATAATTGAAAGAGGACAAATACACCAAATCTGCATGGGGAAAGGGTACCTCCATAGCAGAGGATCAAAGGCATAATGAATCATAAAGTGAAATGATGCAATAATGAAATTTACGAATATGTATATGTATATGTATATGTATATATGATGATCATGATGACGAAATGATCATAAAGGATACAACTATCACTGATCTGGATCATCGATACAACTCTCGGCCACTTCACGCAAGAGGGAAACAACTGCTGGAGAAAAGATCAAACATCTCAAAGGATCGACCCTAGCTAGGGAAGAAAGGAGAGGATCTGCTGAGAAAGCTGCTACAAAGTCTGCGGGGAATTTTAGGTCAACACCATATCAAATGGGAGACAACCCTGCAGAGGATAACACAATAGCTGCTCAGAATCAAGGAGCAATTCCGCCAACTTGCGGAGAAACAAAATTATGCCGAAACCATACAAATTGTTGGAATAACGTGCCTACAACTCAAGGGAGGCCAACAAACTTGGTTGGGGAAACCAACAAACTTAGCTAGGGATGTCATCAAAAACTCGGTTGTCGAAAGGCTGCTGAAATGCTGCTGAGGATGAAAAAAAGAGTCACACCAACTGCTTCGAGAGAACCAATAATTCTCCTCACTTAGGGCTTACAGTTTTTCAAACTGTTGTTGATATTTATTTAAATGAGATTGATTGCTTAAAATAACTGCTTTTATATATTTAAGAAAGTATGGTTTTAATTTAAAATTCAATTTCAAAAATGATCATAATAAAAATTTAAATCCGTTTGGATGAATAATAAATAAGAGTATAGACAATTGGATAAAAAGCTCAACTTTATTTAATACAATGGTAGTCTGTAAATGACAAGACTCCATAGATCTTTAAAAAGGTTGAAAACTGGTAATTTACATGGAAAAGGGCTACATTGAATACAATGATCAATAATCCTTCTACCAAATCTTGACATCCACTGTGCTCTTGGCGTCAGCTGGAGATGATGAATCAGAATTGACCGACATGCTCAAGAATGTCTTCAAACCTGAAGATTAGTAGGATGCAGTTACTTGGCATGATCCCTAATTTTTGCATAAATTGCCCCAAGGTGGGGTATTTAATTTACCAGGATGATTCTTTCTGTTTTTATGTCTCTAATTTTTTCCTGGATCGCCCTTTCGGGTTCAATCCATCGAGACGCTCATTCTTGCCTAAGCCGCCCTTTCAGGTTTTCAACTTAGCAAGTTGTTCTTTTCTTTTTAGGCGAAGTATTTCTTGATTGCATCTGTGTACATAGGACGAGTGAACTCTTCACCATCAATATTTGTAAGAATCAAAGCACCACCTGAAAAGGCTCTGTTAACAACATATGAGCCTTCATAATTGGGAGTCTATTTGCCCCTAGAATCTGGTTTGAAAGATAGAATCTTCTTGAGCACAAGTTCACCTTCTCTCAACATACGAGGTTTGACCTTCTTATCAAAAACTTTCTTCATTCTCTGCTAATATAACTGGCCATGACACATGGCAATCAATCGCTTCTCTTCAATTAAATTCAACTGGTCATATCTGGTCTGACACCATTCCGCTTCTGTCAACATGGCTTCCATCAGCACACATAGTGATGGGATCTCAACCTCTACCGGGAGCACAACTTCCATACCATAAACAAGTGAGAAAGGGGTTGCCCCTGTTGAAGTGTGGGTGGATGTACGATACCCATGCAAAGCAAATGAGAGCATCTCATTCCAATCTTTGTATGTCACAATCATCTTCTGGATGATCTTCTTGATGTTCTTGTTTGCAGCTTCAACAACCTCATTCATCTTAGGTCTGTAGGGAGAAGAATTATGATGTGCAATCTTAAAGTCTTGGCAAAGAGTTTCCACCATATTGTTGTTCAAGTTTGATCCATTATAAGTAATGATCTTACTTGGCACAACATATCGACATATAATCGGGTTCTTGATAAACCTCATAACAACTTGCTTGGTTACATTTGCACACGATGCCGCTTCAACCCATTTTGTGAAGTAGTCAATTGCCACCAAAATGAAACGATATATGTTCGAAGCTTTGGGATCAATCATACCAATCATATTAATTCCCGACATGGAGAAAGGCCGTGGAGAGGAAATGACGTTCCACATTGTCGGAGGAACATGAATCTTATCTGCATATATTTGACACTTGTGACATTTCTTCATAAATTTGCAACAGTCAGATTCCATTCTAAGCCAATAGTAACCTGCTCGTAACATCTTCTTAGCCATAGCACGTCCATTGGAATGAGTACCAAAGGAACCTTCATTGACTTCAGTCATCAATAGGTCTGGTTCGTGTCTCTCCACGCATATGAGCAAAACCATATCGAAGTTTCTCTTGTAAAGCACATCACCATTCAGGTAGAAATTACCGACTAATCTTCTCAAAGTCTTCTTATCTTTCAAAGATGCCGCTGATGGGTAAATCTATCTTTGGAGAAAACATTTGATATCAAAATACCACGGCTTCTCATCTTTGGCTTCTTCATCAGCAAACACATGAGTTGGCCTATCAAGATGCATCACAGTCGAATTGGGAACTTCATTCCAATACTTTACCACAATCATCAAAGCCAACGTTGCAAGAGCATCTGCCATCCGATTTTCATCTCGAGGGATATGATGAAACTCAACCTTTGTAAAGAAAGTTGAAATCCCCCTCGTATAATCTCTATATGGTATCAAACCGGGTTGATTCGTCTCTCATTCACCTTTGATCTGATTCACAACCAAAGTTGAATCTCCATAGACGTCCAAATACTTGATTCTGAGATCAATGGCCTCTTCAAGCCCCATAATGCAAGCTTCATACTCAGCTATGTTGTTTGTGCACTTGAAAGTCAACCTAGCTATAAACGGAAAATGTGTGCCTTGAGGAGTAATAATCACTACCCAATGCCATTACCATATTGATTAACAACTCTATCAAATACCATGCCCCAACGGGAACCAGGTTCTGGCCTTTCTTCAAGCAATGGTTCATCACAATCTTTCATTTTCAAGTACAAAATCTCTTCATCACGAAAATCGTACTGTACTGACTGATAATCTTCAATATGTTGGTAAGCCAAATGGTCAGCAAAGACACTACCCTTGATTGCTTTTTGAGATCGGTATTCAATATCATACTCTGATAACAACATCTGCGAACGGGCAATCCTCCCAGTTAAAGTAGGCTTCTCAAAAATATACTTGATTGGATCCATTCTGGATATCAACCAAGTGGTATAATTCAACATATATTGGTGCAGCCGCTTAACAACCCAAGCCAATGTGTAACAAGTCTTTTCAAGCATAGAATACCGAGTCTCACAATCGGTGAATTTCTTACTGAGGTAGTATATTTCATATTCTTTCTTTCCAATCTCATCTTGCAGACCAAGAACACAACCCATACTTTCACCAAGCACAGTTAAATACATGATCATTGGTCTTCACTCCACAGGCGGAGACAGAATCGGAGGCTCTTTGATACTATCAAAAGCTTTCTGGCAGTCTTCGGTCCAATCACAAGACTGAACTTTTTGAATAAGCTTGAATATATGAGCACATGTGGCAGTCATGTGTGAAATGAATCTTGAGATATAATTCAAGCGGCCGAGAAAACCTTTGACTTGCTTCTCAGTTTTGGGCGCAAGCATCTCTTGTATTGCTTTGACCTTGGAAGGATCAAATTCAATACCCTTCTCGCTCACAAGATGAAGCAAGAGAAGGATATGTGGGAAGAGCGTTTCCATGCTTTGAGCAAAAAGCATGAGGAGTTGCAACTTGAGTATAAGGACAAAGATGCACTTATTGAGCTACTTGAAGATTGAGTGACAAAGAGACAGAGAGAGCCAGAGGTTTCATCTTCCTCTAGTATGCCTCAGCCTTCCGTCGCTTGGAAGAAAATTGTTGATCAGCTTGTCCTCGAGAAGAGTCAGATGAAGGCTTCTTTTGAGACCGAGATCTGACACATTCGAAGGAAGTACACGCCTGTAGCCAGATCTTCTTATTTTGTTGTTAGGGATCCTTAGGATGACTAGTCTCCTTTTCTCTTATATTTTGTATTTTTAGTTTCTGAAATTGTACTCAGTGTAATCCTTCCAATTATATAAATAAAAGAGATTTTATGGTCATATCAAATTGTTGAAATTATTGTTAAATATATATATTTGCAAAAAATATAGTAAGTTCCTTGAAAATAAAAAAAATCAAGCATTGCATTTCATGCATCATTTGCATAAGCAGGTTTCTCTTTCGCCAGATGTCTCATTGGTGTTTCTTCTGTGCTTCAGCCAAGCTGACTCATCGATACAATACCCGCGCCAATCATCTGAAGATTACGGAGCATCTTGAACAAGAGAACAGAGACCTGAAGGATGAGATTGCTCGTCTGACTGCCATGATGGAGTCAGTCCTAGCTGCTCAGAGCCAGTCTTCTCCAACACCTGCAACTCCTCCTCCTCAGAGGCATGCTAATTCCGAGGTGGATACCTCTACCATTCCTGCAACTGCTGTTCATTTTTAACCAAATATGCCTGTCGGATTCCCATGGGGAATGTCGCCGAACTTTGTGCCTGAAGGCTTTGCGCCTAACTTTGCTTCTATGTCGGCATCTATCCCGGTCATGTATGTGTTGCCGCCTGTTGTCCATACTCATCCCCGTGTAGAAGACACCATTTATCACTCTGAGTCGTCTGAGGGCCCTGATGTGTATGAGAAGATGGACGAGATGAAGGACCAATTCCTTGAGTTGCGAAAGGAATTGAAAACTTTGAGGGGTAAGGACTTGTTTGGGAAGAGTGCTGCAGAACTGTGTTTGGTTCGAAATGTCAAGATTCTGGTGAAATTCGAAGTGCCTAACTTTGAAAAATACAAAGGGAATACCTGTTCACTCAGTCATTTGGTGATGTAGGTCAGAAAGATGTCTACTCAAACCGATAATGATCAGCTTTTGATCCATTATTTTCAAGATAGTTTGACGGTGCCGCTCTGAGGTGGTACATCGGATTGGATAGTGCAAGCATCCGCACGTTCAATGATTTGGGAAAAGCATTTGTGAAGCAGTATAAGTACAATATTGATATGGCTTCAGATAGAGACCAGTTTAGGTCATTGTCTTAGAAAGGCAAGGAGACATTCAAGGAGTATGCTCAACGATGGAGAGAGCTTACTGCTCAAATTACCTTTCCTTTAGAGGAAAAGGAGATGACTAAGATTTTTCTTAAGACCCTGAGCTCATTTTTTTATGAGCGGATGATCGCTAATGCCCCTAGTGATTTTACCGAGATGGTAAACACGGGGATGAGGCTCGAAGAAGGTGTCCGAGAAGGACGGTTGTCTAGAGAGGAAGCATCATCCAGCGAAAGATATGGTAACAGTTTCAGCAAGAAGAAGGAGAGAAAAGCTAATGCAATTTTATTTGGGAGGCAAAGGAGGCCTCAGGTAAGAAGAAATCAACCACCCCATCAACATCATCATCAACTATCATCAGTCATTCCGGTATTTTTAGCAAATTAGTCAACACCAATTCAACAACAACAACAACCACATCAAGGAACAAACACCTACAACAACAACAATACCAACAATCATCAACAACAAAATTTTGAGAGGAAGAAGGTCTCTTTTGACCCGGATCCGATGACATATGCAGAATTATATCCGTTTTTGGTTCTCAAGAACCTATTACAACCAAGAAATCCTCCGCAAAACCCCGAACCACTTCCTTGGTGGTACAAACTAGAACTCCACTGTGTTTTTCATCAAGGAGCTCCCGGACACGATATTGAGAATTGATATCCCCTCAAATATGAAGTTCAAAAGTTGGTTAAGAGTGGAATGGTGTCCCCGTGCGCCAAATGTTAAAGCTAACCCACTACCTGCCTATGGGAATTCATATGTTAATATGGTGGACGATTGTCCAGGGGAGTTCAAGGTATTCGATGTACGCTTCATTAGAAGGTCCTTGGTGACGATGCACAAGTATATTCACGTGGTTAGCGATTGTGAACATCACCATGATGGTTGTGCTATCTGCGGTGTCAATCCTAGAGGTTGTATGGCTGTGAAGAGAGACATCCAGCGGTTGATGGATGAAGGCTTAATTCAGATTGTTCAATCACGTCACATAGATAAGGATGTCAATGTAATAGTACCAATTTTCAAAACTCCTGATAAAGTGGGTATTCAATATGACAACAGCAGCAGTAACAGCGTCAACAATAGATTGGTATCGCCGTTGGTTATACGGTTGATGTGTGCAGTCCCGTATGCATCCGATAAAGATGTACCGTATCAATACAATGTTACTGTGTTGGAAGATGGTCAAGAGGTCCCGTTACCTACAACCAATTTTGTTGTAAGCATTGTTGATGTTACTAAGGTGACCCGTAGTGGTCGTGTGTTTGGGTTGGTGTTCCCAAAGAATATAGAAGATTCGACTGTCTATAAGAAGGTGGATGTGCCTGTAGTAGAATCTGTTAGTGCTCTGAGGTGTCAGTCTGGTGAATCCAGCGGCTTGAAGCCTAATGATGATGATGAAGTACTCAGGCTAATTAAGAAAAGTTAGTTCAATATGGTGGAGCAGTTGCTCCAAACCCCCTCGAATATTTCAGTATTGTCTTTGTTGATGAATTCAGAAGTGCACAGAGAAGCACTGCAAAAAGTTCTTCAGCAAGCCTATGTGGAACATGATGTTATGGTGGATCAATTCGATCATATTGTTGCTAACATTACTTCTTGGAATAATCTCAGTTTTTGTGACGAAGAACTCAATAAGGAGGGTAGAAATCACAATTTGGCTCTGCACATTTCAATGAATTGTAAGGAGGATATTTTGTCAAATGTGTCGGTAGACACCGGATCTTCTTTGAATGTATTGCCAAAATTAACTTTTTCCAAGTACCAAGGAGCGCCTATGAGATATAGTGGCGTGATCGTCAAGGCATTTGACGGTTCGCGCAGGACTGTGATTGGTGAGGTGGACCTTCCGGTGAAGATAGGTCCGAATGACTTCCAAATTACTTTTCAAGTAATGGATATCCACCCAGCCTATAGTTTTCTATTGGGAAGGCCATGCATCCACGAGGTAGGAGTCGTTACTTCAATGTTGCATCAGAAGCTCAAGTTTGTCAAGAATGGGAAGCTTGTTATTGTTGGCGGGGAGAAGGCGTTGTTGGTCAGCTACCTGTCATATTTCTCTTATGTTGAAGCTGAGGATGAGGTTGGAACTCCGTTCTAAGCCTTATCTATTGTTGTTTAAAAGAGAGTTGGGGCACCTATGTCCTCATTCAAATATGCCTTGAAGGTTGTTGAAGATGGACAGTCTGATCAGTGGGGGCGAATGATAGAGGTCTCCGACAACAAGAGTAGAGCCGGTTTAGGGTTCCAACAAGGATCGTCAGCAGTCAGATCTGAAGATGTATAACTCAACTTCCGTAGTAGAGGGTTCATTCATGGTAATGAACAACACTTAGCTGTTGTGCTAGAGGATGATGAAGAGGAAGACTGCACCAATTTTGTGACGCATGGAAAGGCTTGCAACAATTGGACTGCTGCTGATATTCCTGTTATTATGCATCAATCTAAGTAATTGCTTTTATTCGTTTTTGAAAATCCTTCTCCTATGACTAAGGGAAAAGTGAACATTGTTGGGCATTTTCAATTCGATCATCAATAAAATATAATTCTATTCATCCACATCTATGATGCTTTGTTTTTACTTTTTGCTTTATTCTGAAAATGGTAATCACAAAAAACATAAATAAATAATATAATTGTCCATCTGCATAATATTTGGTCATAAATCCACTTCTCTAAAATCGAAATATCAAATCATTATGCAGGTTAGTTTCTACCCCCATTGAATACAATGATCCTTCTCCTTCTCCAAATTTTGAATTCCCTATGTTTGAGGCTGAGGAGGAAAGTGATGAAGAAGTGAGTGATGAATTGTCTCGCCTTCTTGAGCATGAAGGAAAAGCCATTCAGCCGTTCAAAGAGCAGATTGAGCTAGTCAACTTGGGTTCCGAGGATGATGTGAAGGAAGTCAAGATTGGGTCTCGACTGTGTCCTGATGTTAAGAAGGGGTTGGTTGATCTTCTCCTAGAGTATTCAGATGTGTTTGCTTGGTCCTATCAAGACATGCTTGGGTTGGATTCTAAGATTGTGGAGCATAAATTATCGTTGAAGCCAGAATGCCCACCAGTCAAGCAAAAGTTGAGGAGAACTCATCCTAATATGCCAGTGAAAATCAAAGAAGAAGTGCAAAAGCAGATTGATGATGGTTTCCTTGTTACTGCAGACTATCCGCAGTGGGTGGCCAATATTGTACCTGTGCCGAAGAAGGATGGAAAAGTATGTATGTGCATTGATTACAGAGATTTCAATAAAGCCAGTCCGAAAGATGATTTCCCTTTGCCACACATTGATATGTTGGTAGACAATACATATAAATTCAAAGTCTTTTCGTTTATGGACGGATTTTCCGGATAAAATCAGATCAAGATGGAACCCAAAGATATGGAAAAGACCATATTCATTACACCTTGGGGAACATTCTGTTATAGAGTGATGTCTTTCGGTTTGAAGAATGTTGGTGCAACTTACCAGAGAGCAATGACTACTCTTTTTCATGATATGATGCATAAAGAGATCAAAGTCTATGTTAATGATATGGTTGCTAAATCTGTTGATGAAGAGGAACATGTTGAGAATTTATTGAAGTTATTCCAGCGTTTGAGAAAGTATAAAGTCCGCTTGAATCCCAATAAGTTTACTTTTGGTGTTCATTCTGGTAAGTTGTTGGGCTTTATTGTCAGCGAGAAGGGTATTGAAGTTGATCCTGCCAAGGTCAAAGCAATACAAGAGATATCGGCGCCCAAAACTGAGAAGCAAGTTAGAGGTTTTCTCGGCCGCTTGAATTATATATCAAGGTTTATTTCACACATGATTGCCACATGTGTGCCTATATTCAAGCTTCTCCAGAAAGATTAGTCTTATGATTGGACCGAGGATTTCCAGAAAGCTTTTGAAACTATCAAAGAATATCTGCTTGAGCCTCCGATTCTGTCTCCACCTGTTGAAGGAAGACCATTGATTATGTATTTGACTGTGCTTGAAGAAAGTATGGGTTGTGTTCTAGGTCAGCAAGATGAGACTGGAAAGAAAGAATATGATATCTACTACCTCAGTAAGAAATTCACCGACTGTGAGACTCAGTATTCTATGCTTGAGAAGACTTGTTGCACATTGGCTTGGGCTGCTAAGCGTCTGCGTCAATATATGTTGAATCATACCACTTGGTCGATATCCAAAATGGATCCAATCAAGTATATTTTTGAGAAGCCTGCTTTAACCGGGAGAATTTCCCGTTGGCAGATGTTGTTATCAGAGTATGATATTGAATACCGGTCTCAGAAATCTATCAAAGGTAGTGTCTTGGCTGACCACTTGGCTCACCAACCAATTGAGGTTTACCAGTCATTGCAGTATAACTTTCCTGATGAAGAGATCTTGTACTTGAAAATGAAAGATTGTGATGAACCATTGCTTGAAGAAGGGCCAGAACCGTGTTCCCTTTGGGGCATGGTGTTTCACAGAGTTGTTAATCAGTATGGTAATGGCATTGGGGCAGTGATTATTACTCCTCAAGGCACGTATTTTCCATTTACAGCTAGATTGACTTTCAAGTGTATAAATAATATGGCAGAATATGAAGCTTGTATTATGGGGCTTGAAGAGGCCATTGATCTCAGAATCAAGTATTTAGACGTCTATGGAGATTCAATTTTGGTTGTGAATCAGATCAAAAGGTGAATGGGAGACGAATCAACTTGGTTTGATACCATATAGAGACTATGTGAGGAGGATTTCAACTTTCTTTACAAAGGTTGAGTTTCATCATATCCCTCGAGATGAAAATCGGATGGCAGATGCTCTTGTGACATCGGCTTCAATGATCATGGTGAAGTATTGGAATGAGGTTCCCAATTTGATTGTGAAGCGTCTTGATAGGCCAACTCACGTATTTGTTGTTGAAGAGATCAAAGATGAAAAGCCGTCGTAATATGACATCAAGTGTTTCCTCCAAAGTTAGATTTACCCGTCTGGGGCGTCTTTGAAAGATAAGAAGACTTTGAGAAGATTAACCGGCAATATCTACCTGAATGGTGATGTGCTTTACAAGAGAAACTTCGATATGGTTTTGCTCAGATGCGTGGGTAGACACGAAGCAGACCTATTGATGACTGAAGTCCATGAAGGTTCCTTTGGTACTCATTCCAATGGACATGCTATGGCTAAAAAGATGTTGCGAGCAGGTTACTATTGGCAGACAATGGAATCTGATTGTTGCAAGTTTGTGAAGAAATGCCACAAGTGTCAAATATATGCAGATAAAATTCATGTTCCTCCAACACTGTTAAACGTCATTTCCTCTCCATGGCCCTTATCCATGTGGGGAATTGATATGATTGGCATGATTGAGCCCAAAGCTTTGAATGGACATCGTTTCATTTTGGTGGAAATTGACTACTTCACAAAGTGGGTTGAAGTGGCATCGTATACGAATGTAACCAAGCAAGTTGTAGTAAGGTTTATCAAGAATCAAATTATATGTTGGTATGGTGTGCCAAGCAAGATCATTACTGATAATGGATCAAACTTGAATTATAATATGGTAGAAGCTCTTTGCAAAGACTTCAAGATTGCACACCATAACTCTTCTTCCTACATACCTAATATGAATGGGGATGTTGAGGCTGCTGTCGCATTACGCGAAAAAACCGGCGAGAAAACGAAACAACAGAGCCGCCACCGTGCGTTATTTATCCCAAAAGAGGGAAAGGAAACGCTCGAAGTAAACCTGGAAAAGACATGGTCTCGCAACCAAAGAGAGATGGGATAGGGAGTCGGTTATGCGAAGGGAAGGTATTAGCACCCCTACGCATCCGTCGTACTCGACGGGATCCACGCACAAAAGGAAGGATAAAGGTTGCTAAAAAAACTGCTCAAACATCAAACACTGGCTGAAAAGAGACACAGAAAACAAAAGAAACTAACTTGGCAGGATATCGCATCCTGGGCCTACGTAGTTTGTCAGGCACAGACATCAGAGTTGACGTAGTTCGGGACAGGGGGAAACGTGCTCGCTAGGATGTCGCATCCTATGCATACGTATCTTCTCGGACTAAAGAAGAATCAGAGCACTCGTAGCTCGGCTAACGCACGCCAAACAAAACCACACAGGAAACCGACTGCCAATCGCTGGACTTACGTCAGACTCCACACAAACAGGCAAACATGGAAACCGAATGCCAATCGCTGGACTTACATCAGACTCCGAACCAAACACACCCACACTAGAAACCAAATGCCAATCGCTGGACTAACATCGGACTCCAAGCACACAACAATAGGATACGGAATACCAATCGTTGGACTTACATCCATCTCCTAACACACACAAGACAAAACAAAAAGGGCGCCCGGAGAGATCAGCTCATCTCCTGCCTACGTACCTCATCTGGTATGAGGATCAGGGCGACGTAGTTCCCCTACGCAGGGACTAAGGACTAGCCTAACCAGAGACTGGGAAATGACATACTAGAAGGGAGACTAACTCGAGCCTAATAGTTATCATGCAAATTCACCATGGTCCTAGGTTAAGGTTTCTATCTAACTTGCACAGGGAGCAAGCTAAACCTAAGCAGCACAAGCGAAGCAATCAATCACACAAATAGCACACACTATATACAAACAAAGTGGGCTCACACAAGGTTAGGCTGTGAAACACAAGCCAACTGGAATCGGGTGATGTTAGCTCTTAACCCTAACATTGAGAGTTAGGGTGAAGCAGATGAAATGGGAAGTGAGGGGTGTGCCTCATAGATCTTATCCCTGGCCTGGGAGAGCTTGACTCAAATAGAAGGTGTGGGAGTTCAGAAAGCAGGAACTCTTCTATCCACATGACTGACTCAACAAGGATCTTGGGTTAATATCCACAATATGTGAGCAAAGGGATGACACACTGAATAGCAGAAGATGGACTACACATCTCTTTTATCTGCCAATTGCCTTATCAAAGGACTTTTCCTGCTTGGCACAAAGATAAACAAACACAAGCATTGCCTCTTAAGGAGGACTTCAGACAGGTGCCTGCCCAAGTAACAGGACAGGTCTTCCAGACTACATGAATTCAGTGAATTATACCTCTAGTGGTTAAGCAACCAAGCAACACCAAAATCAAGTTCAAAGAACTTAAGCAACTAATGTACCTGGAAACAATCTAACTCAGTTAGTACACAACTCAAAAAGTCAAACAGACAACAAGTGCAAGCTACAATGTGCAAGGCACAAGCTCAACACAAATGAGCTAAAAGCAACCTACGAAACAAATCAATGTTAGTCAACATCAACCAATCAAACCAATTCAAGCAATGTGAATCACTCTCCTTAAGGCCATATGCTTCTTATCCTGAAAACAAAGCTCAAACATAAGCACCAACCACTAGGACAAGGCCTAGGGTCAAAGTGGGAGAAATAATCCAAAACAGAACATGAAAATTGACATGAATCAAGCTCAATCAGTTAAGAACAATATCCAAGTGGTCCCATGTCAATAGCATCAACCAATTTCATTTCACAAGTCAAATAAGGCAAAGCATGCAAGTTCAAAGCTCATTGAAGCAACAGAATGAACAAATGCATATTAATTCCAAAATGGTTCAATAAATCTCCAGAAAAATCATGGCTAAACAGCACACATAACATGATCAACACACCAAAAATCAAGGCATTTGGACAAGTTTAAGCATGGCAATTAAATTCATCAAGTCAAGGTAAGCACAAACAAGCTCAAATAGGGCACAATTAGATGCATCAACTTAGCATAAGCCTAAAACAGAATTGACAAATGATAAATGTCTCAAACCAAATCCACAATAAACTTCAAAGTGTCTAGAAGCAATGTGCAAAATTTCAAGCTCATAGGATACACAACCAACATTTCATAAATCATTTAACTTCATGACTATTCAAAAGTCCACAAATGGTCATCCAGCAAGAAAAATACCAAACAAATTAGAAATGAATCCAAAATTTTCACAAAAATTCATGATCAATCCTAACATCCAGAAGAAGCATCATACAAAAAATCACATCATTTGGCATTTAATTGGCATGGTAAAGAAAATAAACAAGTTGAGCAAGCAATGGTGTGACACACATTGTCACACCTACATTAACCAGATCATAACTTAACAACCAGAAATGAGAAAAATGCAAACTCTATACCAAAATGTCCCTAGAGATGTCTAGTTTAAGCATGCAAAGTTTCAAGAGCATTGTATAAAATCTCATCATTTCACAAATCATTTAGCAAGCAAGGTACAAGATAGCACACATGTGAACATTCCCTAAGCAAAATTAAATTCCAACCGTGCACAATTTCTGGAAAAAATCTCATAAAATACTAGACATGATGTGGAACAACATGCAAAAATTCCCAGGTCATTTGGATCAATATTCATGGAGTTATGATTTTTTGAATGAATGAAAAATTAAAAAAAAACACATGAAAGCATGTACATGAATGGCATGGTGAACAAGGGAAAATAATACAAAGCAATATGGAAATGTCCATCAGCTGGAATCGATCCGTGTGAGAATTTGAACTTGGCGCTTTTACCATGAAACTCTGTGTTTCATTAAAGCTGCGTGGCAATGCAAATCACTTTGGACCAATCAACACGCCACGCTGTATGCCACGCGTACCAATACATGAGCAAAAACACTAAAACGCATGCAGAAAGGCGCTCAAGAGATCAAACACGCTTCTGGACTCATAAACCCTAAGTTCCTCAACATGTTCATCATGTTCTTGAGCCTCAAGAACAAAAGTTCATAAAAATTCAAATCCAGCACATCATTGCACTCATCTCTCAACATACATCAACAATCAATGATTATTTTGACCTAATTCTACACGTATGCAAAGATTCAAGCACGAGAAATTTCATACATCAAACTTAGATTCAACATAACTCACTCATCTCTCCATGAAATTCGATGATACAAAGCTCAGTGTACTCCACGTTCAAAGATCTACCATAAGCACATAAACATTTCAAGAATCAATGAACTCGAATTCTGACCTTAATGGAAGTGCAGAACTGGATTTGCTGCTTTCAAGCCTTGTAATGTCCAAACAGATGCTTCTCAGCTCGTGGATGAATGAATGGAGGAAAGTTTGAGTGTTAATCTTGCACGATTCTTGCAGAAAATCCAACTGCCATTGACGGATGCAAAACTTCAACAGCTCCAAAACAGCTACAAAATGGATGGATCTGGCTTCAATCTTGTTCAATTATGCTTGTGGATCAAGGATTGATCAAGAACAAGGCAAGGTTTATGGAGAAATTTGATGAAAAAATGAGAGAACCAAATGAAGAGAATTGTGAAAATGGATCTAGATCTGAGCAAAATGAAGTGTTAATCCAATTTCTGTTATGATTATGCTATATATATGTTGTGCTAATGATGTATGCTAATCACAATTAAGCCAAATGCCAAGGATTAGTGGAAATGAAGGTGTAATACCAATTTGCAATTCACCTTATGCATGTAATGACCAATGCTACAGTGCACCAAATTCAATTGGAAATCCTTTCAAATGTTGTTTTAGAGCCAAGGCAAGAGCTAAAATGCAAAAACAATGCACCATTTTCAAATTGGAAATTTCCCTCCAAAATTCAAATGGAAATGCAAATATTTTTGTGATCAAAATGCATGGCCTATGATGCATGAATTGGATAGAGCATGTCAAAACAAGAATGTTGCCAAAAGTACCACTTCCATTGGCCTTATGGTTCAAAAGTTATGCACTTGTGAAGTTCAAATTGACTCGGCAATGATTGATCCATATCTTCTCAACCATACAAGAGAAATTCATGTTGTTGGAATTTTTGGAAAGGTGAGAGCAAGATATTCAACTTTCATGTTAGACAAAATTTCATTTGAAGCTTGCTTGATGATGTAAACTTGAGGAGAAAACCTTTCCATTTTTCGCAATTTCAAATTACAAGTCACTTACTATTTTTGGAAACTTTTCATCTGACCTCAAATTCTTCATTGTTGATGTTTTAAATGTCAAATGAGACTTGTATGGACATGAATGAGGCCTCTCTAACCATCTCCCACCTTCAAATCTATGATTGCATTGACTGTTGACTTTGGTTGACTTTCTAGGGTTTTAGATGAATTGCATCTTGACTGATGATCTCTGAGCCTCCAATCTTTGGTCAAACCACTTCAAAATGATCCCTAGGTCATATGAACTCAATGAACCAACCCTAGGGCTTTGCTTCCCTAAGAAATGCACTTGCTTGCTTGCACAATTGGATCTCCTGACCAGTCTTGACTGATGACTTGCACTAGGCAATGGACAATGCAATGCTATGCAGTGGACAATGCTAATGCTAATGACTTAAAATGAAAAATGAATGTACAAAATGGGAGGTGCAAATTTGAGGTGCTACAGCTGCCCCTATTCGATCAACTGGGAACCCGAACGGATGAGAGCAACGACTGTCAAACTTTCAGGGTAAACAGGGATTGAATACCAAAGAACCGTAGAAATTTGCACACTGCGGGGGTCCACCAGGAAAATTCACCAACGGGCGCTTCCACTGGGATCTGATATTTACTACTGGGGATTTTGATTTTCCTCAAAGGTACAACCACATCCAGACATCGAAAGACGATGAATGGGAACAGAAATCACAACTAGACGCCAACGGACGACCAGGAAAAACTCGACGTTTACCTAAACCAACGGAGAGGTAACAGACATCAACAGATGACTAGGGAAAATGCATCTAGATGTCAACGGACAACTAGGAAAAACTCAACGTTTATCGAAACCAACGGAGAGGTAACCAATCATCAACGGATGACTGGAAGAGGTACAACCCTACGTCAACGGACGGCATGGGAAAAACTCGATGTTTACCGAAACCAACGGAGAGGTAACTCTACTGGGGACGACCAGGAAAAACTCGACGTTTACCAAAAGCAACGGAGAGGTAACCAAACATCAACGGATGAATGGGAAGACTCGACCAGACGTCAACGGACGAACGGGAGAAGCTCGACGTTTATCGACACCAACAGAGAAAGGTGACCAGACAGGACGTTTACCGACGACTCTACTGGGGAACTCTGACTGGGGATCGACCAGACATTAATGAATGACTGGGGAATAGGATATACAATCAGATGTCAACGGACGAATGAGAAAAACTCGACGTTTATCGAAACCAACGGAGAGGTAACTCTGAGGGGAAGGGTACAACTATACGTCGACGGACGAATAGGAAAAACTCAACGTTTATCGAAACCAACGGAAAGGTGACCCTTATGGGGGGAGGAAATATGACTCAACCACGTCAACGGACACATAGGGAAAAACTCGACGTTTATCGACACCAACGGAGAGGAGAACTGCTTGGGGAATCAACAGACATTAGCAAATGATCTGTGGGGAATATGCAACTATACGTCAACGGACGAATAGGAAAAACTCGACGCTTATCGACACCAACGGAGAGGTGACTCTTATTGGGGATAATTAAACTAGACTTCCACGGATGAATAGAAAAAACTCATCGTTTATCGACACCAACGGAGAGGTGACCTCCGGGGAGGGTTAAGGGTATTACAAACATCGAAAGATGATGTTTACCGACATCAAAAGAAGACCAGACATCAACGGATGACTGTGCGAGACTCGATGTTTACCGACACCAAAAGAATGGTGTTGACCGACACCAAAGAAAGAACACACGCGGGTGCTGACATGACACTGACCGGTATCACAAAAGGACATCTACATATGTCGCGACAAGGGTAAACGCTTGCTGGGATCTCACTGGGGAGAAACGGACTTTCCTTCACAACGGGTGAGGAAATAAACCTCTCTGGGGGGTACCAATCCTGAATGCTGTCAGGAGCGACTGTAGCAAATGTGTCGTACAGCTGTTGAACAAAGATCCGCCTCTGCTGGGGATATGGTCTGATTGGTTTCCAACACATGAATGCATATGTTTGAATTTTCCTATGGCGTAATGCTCCATATTGAATGGAAATGCTACGTATTTTTGAGGATGCAATGGTTACTATATGCAAAATGAAAAATGATGAACTCCGTTGGGGAGCCACATTGATCCAATACTCCAACTCTGTGGGGAGGCTTTGCTTGAGGAATACTCTGCGGGGGGAGCACCGACTTCTCACTCGTGCTGGAGAAATAACATTGTTGCTGGGGAAAGGATAGACTCCGCTGGGGACATCCTTCAGGACCCAATCCACTCAGGGACTTCGCTTGGGGAAACAATCAAAGCGACTCGCTGAGGAACTACATAAGGAGACTTCACTGGGGAGACTTACCAACAGGTAGGATAAACTCTGCTTTGGGAAACAAACCGCTACACCGCTGGGGAAAACTCAACCAATCCACAGGTAGGATAAACTCTGCTGGAGATAATCTTCATCGGACCTGATCCACTTGGGGAACCAGCTGGGGAAACATCCTCACAAACCTCTGCTCGGGAGATCTGCTAGGGAAAGCAGCTCTGTTGGGGAAAGTAGTACACCGGACTCGGTGCTGGAGGTAGACATCCACAACCCTGCGGGGAAAAGCACTCGCGACCACGCTGGGGATAGCAATACCTCAAACCAGAGCTCCACTTATACATCCGCTGGGGATACAACATCCTTCCAACTCAATGGGGATCTCAACTAGGGAATATTCGTTGGGGAATAAACCCACTTCCAGGCCTGCTGGGGATAGGCAATTCTTAAATCTGTTAGGGATAGAAGGTACTATCCACAGGCGTCTATGCAGGGGAGAATAGCTCTGAAAGCTCTCATACTTGCTTGGGAAATATCTGCTGTGGAATCGTCTTCACAGATGACAACCTGCGAAACAACACGACATACATGCCCCCAGGGTTGAATGGACAAGATATGCTCAAGGGTCCTCAACATTCAAAATGATTTTCAAATGTTTTATCTTTCAGCACATTAATGTTTAGCCTTCATGTTTTTATATGCAATGCTTATCAAAAATTCGGACATTTTTGCAAACAAAATAGTAAAATAAAAACAAGAGCTTTTTATCTGAATAACGACTTTTATTGATTGAAAATGGGCCTGAAAAGGCAAATACATCGGGAAGCAATTCCTAGAAAGAGGTAATTGCGCACAAAAGGAAAAAAAAATATCCTAATGGCAATGTGAACACAACATCCACTATTTCCCAATTCTGTTATAACTCACAGATCATCAGTTGTTCCTCCCAATTTCCTTGCTTTCTGAGAAGAATGACTGGACCGATCACATCTTTCGAGATGGCAGACGATGAAGCGCGATGAAGTACAGATAACTCAGACTGTAGTCTTCGCTCTAATCCCTCTTTTGCCCTGATCGCCCTTTCGGGTTTTCAATCCACCGGGATACCCATTTTTGCCTAAGCCGCCCTTGCGGGTTTTCGACTTACCGGGTGTACAAATTATTTTCATTTTTATCCCTAATTTTTGCCCGAACCTTTTCTTTCTGTTTTTTGGTTCGCCGGGATGCCCTTTTTTGCCTGGACTCTTTTATTCTCTTTGTCCAGCGGGTCGATTTACGCGAAGTATTTTTTGACTACATCTGAGTTAACAGGGGACGGGAAATCTTCACCATCCATAGTTGTAAGCATCAAGGCTCCATCGGAGAAAACCTTCTTAACAACATATGGACCTTCATAATTAGGAGTCCACTTGCCCCTATTATCTGTACCAGGAGGAAGGATCCTCTTCAAAACTAGATCACCAGTTTGATAGCTACGAGGATGCACTTTCTGATCAAAGGCTCTCTTCATCCTTCTCTGATACAACTGCCCATGGCAAACAGCTGCAAGCCGTCTCTCTTCAATAAGGCTTAACTCGTTAAACCTTGTTCAAATCCACTCGGCTTCATCAAGCTTAACATCCAGTAAAACCCTCAGAGAAGGAATCTCCACTTCAACTGGTAGGACTGCCTCCATACGATACACAAGGGAGTACGGGGTTGCCCCGGTCGACGTACATACTGAGGTACGGTACCCATGCAAAGCGAAAGGCAGCATCTCATGCCAATCTTTGTACGTCACGACCATCTTCTGCACAATCTTCTTGATATTCTTGTTTGCCGCCTCTACAGCACCATTCATCTTTGGTCTGTAGGGAGAAGAATTGTGATGTTCAATCTTGAAATCTCTGCAAAGCTCTTTCATCATATTGTTATTGAGATTCGAACCATTGTCAGTGATGATTCTCTCAGGAACCCCATAACGACAGATGATTTCTTTCTTGATGAACCGGGCAACCACTTGTTTGGTAACATTAGCATAGGAAGCTGCTTCCACCCACTTGGTGAAGTAATTAATCGCGACCAGGATGAAGCGATGTCCATTCGAAGCAGTCGGCTCAATCTTCCCAATCATATCAATGCCCCACATGGCGAATGGCCAAGGCGAATTCATGACATTCAGAGGGCTTGGTGGTACATGCACCTTATCAGCATAGATTTGACACTTATGGCACTTCCGAGCGTACTTGAAACAATCGGATTCCATAGTCATCCAGTAATAACCGGCTCTCAACAATTTCTTCGACATTGCATGACCACCAGCATGGGTACCAAACGATCCTTCATGCACTTCCTGCATAACATGTCTGCTTCGTGTCTATCCACGCATCTGAGTAAGACCATGTAAAAGTTCCTCTTGTACAACACGTCATCCTGATTCAAATAAAAGCTTCCAGCTAGCCTTCTCAGGGTTTTCTTGTCATTCTTAGACGCACCTTCAGGATACTCCTGGCTCTTGAGGAAGTTCTTGATATCATAGTACCACGGCTCCTCATCAACAACAGACTCGGCTGCGAACACATACGCAGGCCTCTCGAGTCGATTCACGCAACATGTGGCACATGATTCCACCAATGAACTTTGATCATAGAAGACAAAGTAGCCAAAGCATCAGCCATCTGATTCTCGTCTCGGGGGACATGATACAACTTCACTTTCTTGAAGAACGTCGGTATTCTTCTGGTGTAATCTCTATACGGGATCAAATGCGGCTGGTTAGTATTCCAATCTCCATTGACCTGATTGATCACTAGAGCGGAATCTCCATAAATGTCAAGAGTTTTGATTCTCAGATCGATGGCTTCTTCTATCCCCATGATACAAGCCTCATACTCAGCTTCGTTGTTAGTGACATCGAAGGTCAATCTGGCAGAGAAAGGTATATGAGCCCCTTTCGGATTGATAAGCACTGCACCAACACCGTTACCGTTCACATTCACAGCCCCATCAAACATCAGTGTCCACTTGTCATCAGGATCCGGTCCTTCCTCAACAAGAGGCTTTTCACAATCTTTCATCTTAAGATACATGATGTCTTCATCAGGGAATTCAAACATCATAGGTTGATAATCATCAATCGGTTGCTCGGCGAGATAGTCTGACAAAACACTACCTTTGATGGCCTTCTGCGACGTGTACTGAATATCATATTCTGTTAAAATCATCTGCCAACGGGCAACACGTCCGGTGAGAGCCGGCTTCTCAAAGATGTATTTCACTGGATCCATCTTAGAAATCAACAAGGTAGTATGGTTCAACATATATTGCTTCAGTCGGCGAGCAGCCCAGGCCAAAGCACAGCAAGTTTTCTCAAGCTGTGAATATTTGATTTCACAGTCGGTAAACTTTTTGCTAAGGTAGTATATGGAATGTTCTTTTCGATCGGACTCGTCATGCTGTCCCAATACACACCCCATCGAGTTCTCAGTCACTGACAGGTACATTATCAGCGGTCTCCCAGGAACTGGAGGAATCAGGATTGGAGGTTTCTGTAAATACTCTTTTATCTTGTCAAAAGCTTTTTGACAATCATCATTCCACCTGATTGCTTGATTCTTTCTCAGCAATTTGAATATCGGTTCACACGTGGCAGTTAGGTGAGATACAAACCTCGCAATATAGTTCAATCTCCCTAAAAATCCACGAACCTGCTTTTCTATTTTCGGCTCAGGCATTTCTTGAATAGCTTTGACTTTTGCTGGGTCAACCTCAATCCCCTTCTCACTGACAATGAAGCCTAATAGCTTCCCGGATCGCACACCAAACGTACACTTGTTCGGATTCAGCCTCAGTTTGAACTTTCTCAATCTGTCAAACAACTTCTGCAAATTAACTAGGTGCTCCTCTTCTGTCTGCGACTTTGCAATCATATCATCCACGTACACTTCAATCTCTTTGTGCATCATGTCATGAAAGAGAGTAGTCATAGCCCTCTGATAGGTAGCACCGGCATTCTTTAGCCCAAATGGCATCACCTTATAGAAAAACGTGCCCCGAGGTGTAATGAATGTCGTCTTTTCCATGTCTTCTGGCGCCATCTTAATCTGATTATAACCAGAAAAACCATCCATGAAAGAGAAAACCGAGGATTGAGCCGTATTATCAACCAATACATCAATGTGAGGTAATGGGAAATCATCTTTCGGACTCGCCCTGTTCAGATCCCGGTAGTCGACACACATTCTGACTTTGCCATCCTTCTTCGGCACGGGAACGATGTTGGCCACCCACGGGGGATAAGTTGTCACTGACAAGAAACCAGCATCGAACTGCTTCTGAACCTCTTCCTTGATTTTAACAGCCATATCAGGACTCGTTCTACGAAGCTTCTGCTTGACCGAAGGACAATCTTCTCTGAGAGGTAGTCTGTGCACCACAATATCAGTATCCAGCCCAGGCATATCTTGATAAGACCAGGCGAATATCTCTACATACTCTCTCAGCATCTCAATCAACCTGCTCTTGACCTCTGTCTTCAAAGCAGCCCCGATCTTGATATCTCTTCTGGCGTCCTCAGTACCAAGATTAACAATCTCCAACTCCTCCTGATGAGGTTGGATGACACTTTCCTCTTGCTTCAGCAATCTAACCAATTCTTTCGGGAGTTCACAGTCTTCCTCACTCTCCTCTTCATCTTGGTAGATGGGATTGTCGAAATCATACTGAGCCATAACAGAACTGTTCCTAGTGGATGCCATAAGATCACTTCTGCATGTTTAATGCTTTGTTTTAGAAAAAAGAGTTCAAGAAAGTCACAAAAACAAAAACATTGCCATTTTTATTTTTGAAAAATGAAAACAAAAAATAGAAAGACAGGGATCACAAAATTGTTTGCAAAACATCCTTTATTAATGATAATCATTGAAAACATGTTGAGGCCCTACAATGAACCACTACGTCTTGGGCAGAACGTAGGGTTTTGTGTAGAATGAAAAAACAAAAGAAAATTACTCTGTTTGAAGAGTAACTTGGACCACATCTTCTGCTGTCCAATTGTTGATCTTCTCCCCTGGGGCACACGGGCGAACCCAGTTGTCGAGATCACAATCACTGTCACCATCTTCACTGCCGACCGCAAAGACGTCACCGTGATTCATCAGCCCAGCGCTGGTAAAGGTACTCGGACCTGCTTGTACACCCTGCTCCGCTTGCAAAGGTTGATAGCCAATACCGAACTTATCCTCTTTGACAGGCAAATCCACCATCTTGCCCCAGCCTTCAGCTTTGCCAGAGTCAACAACCTCCTTGGCCTGCTTGTAAGACGCAATCGAAGCACCCGGCTTTCTCTGATCAGCAAACGCCACTCTCTCGAGAGCAACAGTCTCGAATGCCTGGCATAAGGTTTCATGGATCTCGCCATCCACCTCTACATATTTGAAAGAGGATAGGTGACTCACCAGAATATCTTCTTCGCCGCACACGGTCACAATCTGACCATTCCAGACATACTTGAGCTTTTGGTGGAGAGTTGACGAAACTGCCCCTGCTGCATGAATCCACGGACGCCC
Organism: Lathyrus oleraceus; assembly: GCF_024323335.1. NCBI lineage: Eukaryota > Viridiplantae > Streptophyta > Magnoliopsida > Fabales > Fabaceae > Lathyrus > Lathyrus oleraceus. The sequence continues at coordinate 243,626,528 of NC_066579.1, read as the reverse complement.
CAACAAATAACTGTACGCGGGCTGAATGTCCATAACATAGAAGATGATGTCGAAGACCTCCGGACCCATCTTCACCGGCAAAGTGACTTCACCAAAAACAGAACGTTTGGATCCGTCAAATGCACGCACAATCAGGTCACTCGGAGTAAGCACAACCCCCTCAACAGATATCTTCTTCAGAATTTGCTTGGGCAACACATTCAGCGACGAGCCAGTGTCTACCAACACGTGAGACAAAACAGCACCCTTGCACTCCATGGTGATATGCAAGGCCTTATTATGATTACGTCCCTCAGGCGTCAAGTCTAGGTCAGTGAATCCTAAACCATGCCTGGTGCTCACGTTGGCAATCACACCTTCCAGTTGGCTGACGGAAATCTCTTGAGGTACGTAAGCCATATTCAGCATCTTCAATAAGGCATTACGATGTGCCTCAGAGCACAGAAGCAAAGAGAGTATCGAAATTTTGGACGGAGTTTGATTAAGCTGATCTACAATCTTGTAGTCACGCTTCTTAATTATCTTCATGAACTCCTCCACGTCCTTCTCGAACGAACCTTCAGGCACCTCCTTCTGAACCGGTTCTTCGTCAACGACAGCCTGTTTGCCCTTAGCCTTGGCGAGAGCCTCGGCGTTGTTGTCTCTTAACGGTTATGGAGCGAACAAACGTCCACTTCTAGTAAATCCTCCTGGTCCACCAACGTTGTCCACAGCTGGACTTGCAACCACAGGAGTTCTACTGGGCACAACAATAATTACAGGCGCTTGACTAACTGGTCTCGTCTGATTCTCAGCCCTCCGATTACTGCGATACGCGTTATCATATTTCCATGGCACAGCCCGAGTATTAACAGCCCTTCTGACTGGCGCAACAATGGTTGTTGGATTACTAGCAGTTACTGGTGCAGAGATGGTAACAGGAGTACCACTTGTTGTAGGCGCACTCACAACCCTCTGACCACGTCCTTCAGACGGTTTGAAGTAGATAGTGACAGTTGACACTGTCCCACGATCTCTAACGGCCCGACTGAATTGCAAACAGCCCTCATCCATCAAACCCTGGACACCAGCCCTCAACTGAGCACAGCCATTTTCAGATTCAGCACAATCAACACAGTTCTGATCACAGCCCGGGTAGACACCCCCATTCAGCAAACGGCACTTTACAATCAACAAAGAAGTCTGAACATCTTCAACACTGACCACAAGATCTTTAGCTTCTGCCCCTTCGATACTATTCACTCGGTGCGCACCATGCGGCGGCATAGGGTTATTTACAACATTCGACACAGGAGCAAAATTGATAGTTTTAGCATCAATCATGTAACACCCTTCTAAAATACCCCAAAAGTTTAATTTAAATAACAACATATATCAATCAGAGTAAATATGCAATTAAGGGTGTCACACAATTACTTCACACCATTCACCATGATAACTGTCATGCTCTTTTATTAATTCAAAACATAAAGCATTTGCACAATACGCGGCGGATAGAGATTAAATCAATCATGCAAAACATGTAGCATATTACATGTAAACTGGTTCACAACCAACAATAAAACATTTAAAACATCCCATCCCGATGTTACATCTACCAGAGCATGACCCACTAAGGAACTACACTAGACTTCAAGCACTAGCTCCTACTCAATCACTGCTCGTTACCTGAAAAATAGTTGTAAGGGTGAGTTCTTCAATCGATATAATAAGCATTATAAAATATCATGCAATGTTAAGTAATTTAACACATTTCATCACCCTAATCATAACACACATTCAGTAACGGCACATCAACTCAAACATCATACTCAACACCAACATAAAGCACACGTATAATCTCAATTCATACTCAACACCAACACAAAACACACGTATAATATTGGAATACATCCATTCATATTATACGCCATACATACATTATGCAATGAGACTCCATGCATGCGGTACCGACTATTCGTGAACATATAGTTCAACTTCACCGACCAAATCCAGGTACGGCTACCAAGCTCACTAGTCCCACTCATTTGAGACCTAGTGACTCACATCACTAATTCCTCACCATGGGAATTAGCTACCACCCCAAGGGCCATGCTATGCACGCTAATCACCTAGCATGCAAACATCAACAACAGTCCAAAATGACTAACATCACTAATTCCTCACCATGGGAATTAGCTACCACCATAAAGGCCACATTATGCTATGCCAAATCACCTAGCATGCAACATCAACAACAATCCACAATGGACATATGCTCACACTCTAAGCCATAAAACAGTCCATCCACAATTACATACATAATATATACATTCACAACATTATGCATATTTTCACACATCATTAGCATATTTATCACATAATCATATCATGTCATGCCAAATAATTCAATCACAGTATTAGCACACTCTACTAATACCTATCCTACTCAAAACAACGGGAAATAATCCCTACTATATCACACACCGATATAGGCCAATCACCAATTATGTTCACAACATTAAAATATCAATTTTTCCAATTTCCAACAGTGTTAACCGGTTAACGCCCTGGGTTAACCGGTTAACGCAATACAGAACACGCTTTCTGGCAAAACTCAATAGTGTTAACCGGTTAACGCCCTGGGTTAACCGGTTAACGCAAACAGAACAGCAATTTTCATAAATCACAACAGTGTTAACCGGTTAACGCCCTGGGTTAACCGGTTAACGCAAGCAAAACAGCAATACTTCACAATTCCTAACAGTGTTAACCGGTTAACACCCTGGGTTAACCGGTTAACGCAAGACAGAAAGCTGTTCCTGCGCTAACACGAAGCAGAATGCAGAATTCTCCGCATTTTCCGCCGTTGGAGGACTTCCGGACCTCCGATTTCAATTCCGTAAAAAGCTACACTTTCGGGAAATCAAGACTCATCCAATTACAGAGTCAATTACAGCTTTAACACAACTTATCCAACACCATTTTTCAGCATTCAACATCCCAATTAGGGTCAAATCAATGGCTTATCACTACCCATTACATGTTAACCCATAATACCCATTAAACGACGATAAATCCCCCTTACCTGAGTTAATCCGGCGAATCTTTAAGCTTCAAGCTTTTCTCTTCTCCAACCTTCTTCCTCTTGCTCTGTCTCTTTGCCCTTTTCCTCTTTTCAGCTGCTTCTCTGCTTTTCACGTGAAACCCTTTCTTTACCAAATGGGACCCTTTTTTTCTTATTTCCAACTTATATATATTTTCCAATAATTATTATTCCAATAATAATAATAATAATCCAATAATTCCAATTATTTAATTAAATTAATAAATATAATATTAACTTAAATTAAATAATTATCTTATTTTTATCGGGGTGTTACAAATCAAGTCCTGGACTTTATGATGAAAAGCCCTGCAGTTTTCGATATGGTGTCCCGGCGCACCAGAGTGAAAGTCACAACGCACGTTGGCATCATACCCAGGTGGTATTTTTGTCAACGGCGCCATAGTCCTTAATTCGACAAACCCTAGTCTGAGCAACTCAGGTAGTAACTCAGCATAGGTCATTGGTAATGGGTCAAAACGTCGATCAGGCATCCTCTGCCTCGGCTGATACGGACGTTGTTGTCGTTGTTGTTGTCGCATTTGTTGTTGAACTCTCTGTTGTTGCGGTTGTTGACGTTGTTGAGGTGCCGGGATTGTCACTGCAGCAACCTGACGGTATTGATTTCTATTGACAACCCTTCTGCCATGCTGCACAGCACTGGCTTCACCCTCTCTCCGGTGAGGTGCCCCAGCAAAAGGTTTTTTGGACGACGAGGACCCAACATCCTGAATTTTACCAGCTTTTATCAAACTTTCTGTCCTCTCCCCACAGATAACCACATCTGAAAAACTACCGAATGGGCAGCTTCCCATCCGGTCCATGAAAACACCTTGAAGAGTACCAATGAACATGTCAGTTAATTCCCTCTCCAGCATAGGGGGTTGTACTCTTGCAGCCAATTCACGCCACCTCTGGGCGTACTCCTTGAAGCTTTCTCCGGATTTCTGACAAAGACTCTGCAGCTGAGTCCGGCTAGGCGCCATGTCCATATTGTGCTTGTATTGCCTCAAGAAGGCCTCACCTAGATCCCTCCAGCATTGGACAGAATCTCTCTTCAGTTCCATGTACCAATCCAAGGAAGCCCCAGATAAGCTATCTTGGAAAAAATACATCCACATCTTCTCATCATCGGTGTAAGCAGAGATTTTCCGATAATAAGCCTGCACATTGGTGCGAGGGCAAGAAGTACCATTGTATTTGTCAAATGAGGGTGCTTTGAATTTGTAAGGGATCCTTAACCCTTCCACCAGACCCATGTTGGTCACATCGAAACCCAAGGAATTCTGACATTCCATGGCTCTTATCTTCTCTACAAGGGCATCAACTTTCCGATCCCTTTCCTCGACTCTCCCAACAACTTCATCATCTTCACTCAGCAGTGTGAACATGTCCTCTTGTCTATCAACAATCGGAGCCGGGTGACGAACTGGAGCCCGGGTAGCTCTAGCATTGACAGTCTCTCCAGCAAGAGGTTGTCCGTTGATTCTGATCCCCCTTAACTCTTCACCCACGGCATAGTCATTGGCGGGAGTAGCAACATTAACATTGTCCTGAACTGGGATGCCCACCGGCGACGTGCGGTTGGACTGCGGAACCACGGTCTCTTGTCTCTGAACCAGGGCTCGAAGTTCTTCTTGACCTTGCGCAACCCCTTGCATCATCGTCATAAACTGGGCCATGTTTGCCCTCATCTCAGCCAACTTCGTCTGAACTTGATCCATACTTCTCTGTTTATTGAGTCTGGTTGAATAACGACGCGGTCTCTGATCAGCTATCCTGCCTGACACAGGAACCAGAGTGAGAAGTCGTGAACAAGAGCACCTGTTATGCAATATGATATGAGTATGATGTTAATGCATATGATGCACATGATATGTTCATTTCTCAGGCATTCAAAGAGCTTGATTCATCTTCAAAAGATGGCAACCTGCAGCAAGAACAACACAGGAACACAGAAACGACATACACAAGAGCAATGAGTACAGAGTGAAACCAACAACCTCATCTATATATGAGCAACATGGATCATACAACAATGTCAACAAAGATCCAGAGTAAACCAAAGTACAACAATGAATCCCACCCAACAAGCCTGTGGGTGATTCTCAACATACACATCAGAAATATAAGCTAAGACAAACGACTTCCAGGAATGAGCGTCTTCAATTAGTGACACTGGTCTATCAACAGGTCACACTCTGAACATTCTGGCAAGGGAGTAATCTTCTCCTTCAACTGTCTTCTGAGCTCTACAACTTCTCCTCCAAGTTGGTTCTCTGATGCATGTCTCAAGTCAATTTCCTTCTTTAACTGGATATCTTTGTCTCTGAGTTGCTTCTCCAATTCTCTGATCTTCTTCAGATAGCTAGCTTCAGCTCTCTGCAATCTCAAACACTCTCGGTGCTCTGCATTCAGCAAGTTCTCCATCTCTTCATAAGATCCCTTCTTGCTCCTTACCCCACCAACATCTACACTTCGAATATCTCTGAGTTGATGAGTCAAGTTCAACCTATCAGCTTTGGCTTGGTACAACTCCATCTGGGCATCCTGCTCTTTCTCTTTCAACCTGCGATTCTCCATCAGGGCTTGTTTGTACTGCTCAGCAGATACGCTCTCAGCAAGGATCAAAGGTGGTTGCACTTGCAACGGATTCATCCGATCATAAGGCAACCACAAAATTTCCATTCTCTTCTTCACCCAATCAGTATAATCAGGCATAGCAATGGCAAACTTCTTCCCTAAGACAGCTCCATCCTGGATACCAATAGACTTCCAAGCTCTTCCCACCCGCTCCAAGCTAACAGGGTCACTTCGCTTCTCAAAATATACACTCTCAGCTATCTCAGCATCAAGTGGTCTTCCATTCATCACGAACCCCAACTGGCGAAGAGAAAAAACCGGGTTATAACTGATGCAACCCTTAGTCCCTACTGTAAGACCCCAATTTTGTCCCTAAGATCCCTCATGGCATCATATCATATCATTGCCTCAAGGATCATTGTGCACCTTGCCTTCCTCCTTGTGGGTGGGTTATCTTTTGAGAGTGGTTCTTGATCACCAAGCATGTTTAGCATTTGTATATCATTGCTTTTCATTTATTTACTAACCAAAAGTACAAAAATATTGTCATCTAACCTTGTTACTTGCAGATGAAGCAACATTAGGTCAAACCAGTCAAAGGCATTCATTGAGCTATAGATGGTGGCCATTCTGAAGAATTTGGGCACCATGATCATTCATCAAGAGTTCATATGAACTATGATATCATTTTGAATCAAGATCTCAAGTGGTAGAGGCTTGAATTTCATCTGATCCCAGCTAGATCAGCTAAAACCCTAGAAAAGTCAATACAAGTCAACTGTGCATTAAATCATGGATTTGAAGGTGGGAGATGGTTAGAGAGACCTCATTCATGTCCATATAAGTCTCATATAACATTTCAAACATCAACCATGAAGAATTTGAGGTCAGATGAAAAGTTTCCAAAAATAGTAAGTGACCTGTAATTTCAAACTGCCAAAAATGGAAAGGTCTTCTCCTCAAGTTTACATCATCAAGCAAGCTTCTAATGGAATTTTGTCCAACATGAAAGTTGAAGATATTGCTCTCACCTTTCCAAAAAGTCCAAGAACATGCATTTCTCATTTGTGGTTGAAACGTTATGGATCAATCATTGCCAAGAAATTTTGAACTTCAAGCTTGCATAACTTTTGCACCATATGTCCAATTCAAGTGGTTCTTTTTGTGACATTTCCATCTTGATCTCTACTATCATAATCATGCATCACATTTCACTAATTCTCATCACAAAAATATTGCATTTTTTACTTGAATTTAATTTGAATTTTGGAGGGAAAATATCCATTTGAGAAATATGCATTATTTTCACTTCAAACCAATTACACTTGCCTCTAAACAGGTTTTGAAATGCATTTCCAAGCAAAATTCGCACTGTTCCATTGGCCATGTGAGCATAAGGGTGATTTTGGCGAATTGCATAAACATGTCCATTTCACTAATTACTTGCATTGTGGCTAAGCATGACTAGTGAGCTTGATTAACAGGGGGTATATATTCATAATCCTAACAGAATTCATCGACAACAACTTCACAATTTCAGATCTAAACTTTTGCTCTCAAATTTTCTCTCAACTTTTCATCGATTTTCTTCATTTCTTTTGCTTGCTTCTTGTTCTATTCATCATCTACATGCATAATTGAAGAAGATTGAAGCAAGATCCTGCAGCATTGAGGTCAAATCGTGACTGTTAAAGCTTGAGCACTTTCATGGCAGTTGAAGATTCCATCGAGATTAAGCATTGTTGAGCTGTTGTCCATCATTCATTCATCTTCCTCAGCACTATAGAGCATCTGTTTCAGCTTCTCCAAGCCAGATTCACACGATTTCAACTCTGCATCATTAGCAAGGTTAAAATTCGAATGCTCTAATTCATGAAATTATGATATGCATCTTGTAGATCCTTTGTTGCTGGTTGTAATGAACTTTAGATCGTGGATTTTCATTGTGTTTTGAGGTAGTTATGTGGATTTGAATGTTGACATATGAAACTTTCTTCGCTTGAATCTTTGAACATGAGTAGAATTAGGTTGAATTGATGCTGGATTATTGATGTGTGTTGAAGGACGGTTCCAATGATGTATGTTTCGTGAATTTCTGTGATGTTTGGATCTTGATGATTATGAACATGATGAACAATGGATGAATGTCTAGGGTTTCGATTTCCAGATTTCATTTGATCTGCTTGGCGTGAGTGTTGCATGTGTTTCGCGGTTTGTTGCCATGCATTGGTCCACACCATCTCCACCTGGCTGTTTAATTGGCTCAGAATGAAGCGCTTTGCCACATCACTTAATGAAACGGCGCGTTTCATTAAGTGAGCGCCATATTTGAATTCACACTCGGTTCGATTCCGAGTTCCAGCATTTGCATTTTTTGGCTTTTGCATTTTTTCTCTTGTATGCTATCCATGTTTACATGCCTTCATCATGCATTTTTTTAATTTTTCTTTCCATTCAAAAATTCATAACTCCTAAAATAATTGTCCAATTCACATGTGATTTTCTGTGCAATGTTCCTTGTAATGTCTATTAGTTTATGGATATTTTTACAAAATTTGTGCACGGTTGAATTTTGTTTTAGCCTAGGGTTTATGTTTGCATGTCATATCTTGCACCTTGCTTGCTATTTTGTTTGTGAAATGATGATGGTTAATCCAATGAAGATGAAAATTAACAAGCATTAACTAGACCCATTCCTGGTCATTTTGGTATATAGTTTACATTTTTCTCGTCTCTGGATGTTGAGTTATGATGTGACTAATGGAGGTGTGACAATGTGTGTCACACCATTTCTTGTCCAACTTGCTGATTTTATTTACCTTGCCAAGTAAATGCCAAATGATCTGAATTTTTGCATGTTGGTACTTCTGGATGTTAGGATTGATCATGTTTTGTTGTAGAACTTTTGGATCCATTTCCAATTTGTTTGATATTTTCTTTGTTGGTTTGTCATTGTTGGACTTTTGATGAGTGTTGAATTTTCATGATTTGTGAAATTCCCATGCCTTATCATATGAGCTTGAAATTTTGTACATTGATTATGGACACATTGAAGTTTGTCTTGGACTTAGTTTGACTCATTTATCTTATGTAATTTCTGTTTTAGGATTGCATTAAGTTGAGGCACCATTTATGGTCTTGTTTGAGCTTGTTTATGCTTACTTTGACTTGATGATTTTCTTTGACATGCTTATATTTGTCCAAATGCATTGATGTTTGGTATGATGATCCTTTGATGTGTTCTATTTAGGCCTGATTTTTCTTGGAATATATTGAGCCATTTTTGATTTGATTTGAATTGGTTCATTCTGTTTGCCTCATTGAGCTTTCAACTTGCATGCTATGACATGATTTGTTTATGAAATGAAAATGGTTGATGCTTTTGATATGAGACCACTTGGATGATGTTCTTGATTGATTAATCTTGATTCTTGTCAATTTTCATGTTCTGTTTTGGATTATTTCTACCTCTTTGACCCTAGGCCTTGGCCTAAGGGTTTGCTTCTCATGTTTGAGTTTGTTTTCAAGTTAAGAAGCATATGGCTTTAAGGAGATTAATTCACATGGCTTGAGTTGGTTTGTTTGATTGTTGTGGACTAATTTTGACTTGTTTTGTAGGTTGCTCTTAGCTCATTTGAGTTGAGCTTGTGCCTTGCACAATGTAGCCTTGATTGTTGATTGTGTATTGTCTGTTGACTGTTGGATTATCTGTTTGACTTTTTTAGAATTGAATACTGATTGAATTAGATTGTTTTCAGGTACATTAGTTGCTTGAGTTCATTTTGGACTTGCTTGGTTGCTTAACCAATTAGGTATAATTTCTCTTCTTCATGTAGTCTGGAAGACCTGGCTTGTTACTTGGCCAGGCACCTGTCTGAAGTCCTCCTTAAGAGGCAATGCTTGTGATTGTTTATCTTTGTCCCCAAGCAGGAAAAGTCCTTTTGATAAGGCAATTGGTAGATAAAAGAGATGTGTAGTCCATCTCCTACTATTCTGTGTGTCATCCCTTTGCTCACATTACATGTTGATGCATTGTGGATATTAACCCAAGATCTATAGAGTCATTAACTTGTGGAGAGAGTTCCAACTTTCTGAACTCCCACACCTTCTATCATTTGAAGCTCTCCCTGACCAGGGATAAGAGCCATGAGGCACACCCCTCATATCCTTTCATCTGCTTCACCTTAACCCTCAATGTTAAGGTTAAGAGCACCACTTACCCCATTCCAGTTGACTTTTAAATCTAACCTTTGCTTGAGCCTAATTGCTTGGATATAGTGTGTGCTAACTGAATCATTGATTGCTTTCTGGTTCATCTGTACATTTGTGTGTCTGCCTTTGTGCATTTATCATCATTAATTGCCCATTATTGCATGATCATCATTTCATATCTTTGTGACATCTTTGATTGTCCATTGAGGAATCAACTATAAGTCCATTCAGTGGCCATTGTTCCTATGATTTGGAAGGGATTGAGTGTAAGACCATTTCATTGGCCACTTATGTCCTCTTTGCTTAGTGTTTCTGTTTGTTTGTTGTATGTGAGGATGCAATTGTAATTCTATGTTGTTGGCATTTGTGGAGATTGGCATCTGATATCCATGTTTTGTTTTGTGTGTGAGATTGGTATAAGTCCATTTATTGGCATCCGGTATCATTGTTTTATTTTAGGAGATTGGTGTAAATCCATTGATTGGTATCCGGTATCCGCTTTTGCTTTGTGAGATTGGTGTAAGTCCATTTATTGGCATCCGGTATCATTTATTGTTTTAGGAGATTGGTGTAAATCCATTGATTGGTATCCGGTATCCACCTTTGTTTGTGAGATTGGTGTAAGTCCATTGATTGGCATCCGGTATCATCTTGCTTTTTATTTGCTTACTTGCTTTGTTGCCCATTCCAAAGGACACACTTGGATCATCTTCTATATGGTTTCAAGAGGTGAACTTCTAGGAAGTTTTACACTCCTTCATCCACATTCCTTTTTGTTTCAAAACCCCTTTTCACATGTTGTTTTCAAAAACTTTGAATTATTGTGCAAACATTCTCATGTCTTTTCAAATTAGAAACCTGGACATTAAGTCCTTGACTTTTTAAATTCCATTTCATAACACTTCTTTCTGAATTGAATCTTAATCATACTTTGACCATATTTTGTGAATACCCATAATCAATTAACTTCACCCATTCAATTGTTTTGTGGCTTTGTCCGTTGTTGATATGTTTTCATACATTAGCCATAGGTTTCAATTCTCATAGTGGTTGATGTAAATCTCACCACATCCTTAGTGAGTTGATTGTAAGTCTTCCATACTTATTATAGGGTTAACCCCTCACTAGTATGTTGAAGCCATCCTCGCATGGGTGATTGTTGGTCTTGGTTGAGTTTTCTCCCGTTGAGAATGAAAAGCCTTAGTGCTCTTGTTTTAAAATGAACTCACTGATATTTTGGAAATCTTTTAGCCGAACTACGGCGTTTTGATCCTTTACCTTTGTATGGAAAGGTACGTAGGCAACGGATCCATCCGTTCAAACACAAAAAATAATAAAATTGTACATTCTTTTCTCATCTTCCTAATCATGTTTGCACAATATGTCATAAACAAATGAATATTTTCATTCAACAAGTGTGAAAAGGGCTCCCTAGGAGTACCTAGGACGTTTTGGGTGCTTAACACCTTCCCATTGCGTAATTTACCCCTTACCCAGATTCTCTGATCTTTTCATTAGTTTTCTATGTGTAAAACTTCTTAGGCTTTTGTTCGCTTTTTAGCCAATCCTTTGGATAAATAAAAGTGCGGTGGTGACTCGATTCTTTGTATGCTTTGCTTATGGTTTAATCAATAAATCATATAGCGACGAATACACCGCTACAGAAAAGTGGCGACTCCGCTGGGGATAACATTAGACTTTCCCTGGTGGTTTTGCCTACTTTTCACCCTTGTTGTATGATATTTGTTTATGTGTTATTTGACATATTTTTGTACAATTTGGGATAACTGTATTGATTGTAATGTTTGAATTGCTTGATATACAATTGCTGTTTGCTTTGGTGATCTCTGTGAGATGAGTTCTATACCCGAACTCGAGTGCACTCTAGGATAGGAGAATGGCGTAGTCTTGTTGACTGGTGTGGAGTATTCCTTAGCCAGTTGACTTGCGAGTCCATTCACTTGGTGGAGGTCATGTTGGATTAATAATGTCACACAAGTTATTTGTGGTTAGGCATTATTCTTTCAATCACGTGCCTTAGAAGCCAAGGACCGTAGTTTACCAAGCCCATCTTGGCCTATTTTTAGGACGTAGTGCGGAGGTCGTTCAGATGTCAGATCTGAGGCGATTGTTACGCGATACTACACTCATAAGAGTCTCTCTTGAGAATATTTTTGGAATACGAGTATTCGTTCCTCCGATAATATCCGAAAGATGGGACGATGATTATGGGAACCTCTGGTAGAACATGTCTGGCAGGTTTAAACCCTAGTACACTCCCTTTGGGTGGTTCTTAACCGAAACTCCATGCTCGTGACTCTCAACAAACCCGTGATTCATGGTTGAGTCGTTCAAACATCGTTAATATCAATGGAACTTGGGCGTTGATAAGGTGTAAATCATAATCCGCCAAAATGGATGATTGATATTAAGGATGATTGAGTCGGTTCATGCATTGTTAATATCAATGGAACTTGGGTGTTGATAAGGTGAAAACCTAAATCCACCAAAATGGATGATTGATATTAGGGATACAATGAGCTTTCCCATGACCTTTGTTTGGTGTGACTTGCTTGATCCTTGAGTGTGATTGTTGCATTCATGCATTCATGCATTCATCTGCATTCATGTCATCAAAAAAATCAGAAAATTTTCAAGGAACTTAAAGGGTTTATTAGCAAAATTTTCAGACATGGAAAGACCAAAAAGGCATACAAAGAAGTACAGCTTTAGACAGCCTGATGTGAAAGAGTTAAGGAATCTGACATCCTATGTATTAGATCCCTTGGGTTTCAAAGCCCGCTATAGGAAGCTTCTGCCTCTGTTGACTACTCAGGTTGATGAGGGTTTGATGAGTACTCTGGCTCAGTTTTATGATCCTCTGTATCACTGCTTCTCTTTTCCGGACTTCCAGTTGCTGCCTACTTTGGAGGAGTATTCTCATCTTATTGGGATCCCGATTCTGGATCAGGTGTCGTTCAGTGGCTTGGAGAGTATTCCGACTGCTCGAGAGATTGCCGACTTGTTGCATATAGATGAAGCATTGATTAAAGCTAATATGACTACCAATGGTGGAATTTGTAACACCCCGATAAAATAAGATAATTATTTAATTTAAGTTAATAATATATTTATTAATTCAATTAAATAATTGGAATATTTTATTGGAATTATTATTATTGGAATAAAAGTTGGAATTAGAAAAGGTCCCATTTGGTAAAAGGGTTATTTTCACGTGAAAAGGAAAAAGGGACAGAAAAGTGGAAAGAGAGCAAGAGAACAAGGGTTGAAGGAAGGAAAAGCTTGAAGCTCAGAGATTTGCCGGATTAACTCAGGTAAGGGGGGTTTATCGTCGATTAATGGGTATTATGGGATAAGATGTAGTGGGTAGTGATAGACCACTGATTTGACTCTATTTGGAATGATGCATGATGAAATTGTGAACTTTTGGATGAACGAAATTGGATTATGATTGAGAGGAATTCGTAGGAATTAGATGTAAAAATGTTAGAATTGGTGAAATTGAATAGGGTATGATTTGTGTTAGATGATATGAACGATTACTGTGAAAAATTGGATTGTAGGAGGTTGGAATTGGTAGATCTCGTAGCAGAGAAAACTATAGCAGATCTGGAATTCTGGTTTCTGGTCATACGCGTATGGCACTCGGCAATACGCGTATGAGATGGTCTGGTACGCGTATGGCACTAGGCAATACGCGTATGGATGAGGAAGATGATGTTTTGAACGTGATTTGGTCTCTGTTGGTACGCGTATGAGGAAGTGGTACGCGTAGCATACGCGTATGAGATAGGTGGTACGCGTATGGGATTTGGCTGAGAATTGGGCCATACGCGTATGGGACTAGGCAATACGCGTATGGGCAGGATTGTGATTTTTCTGTGCTGTTGTTGTGCAGTTTTTGGTTGTTCAGCTGAGTAATGTAATTTAGCTGATGTATGATAGAGTAGGGATCATTTCCCGTTGTTTTGAGCAGTATAGGTATTAGTAGAGTGTGCTAATACTGTGATTGATTATGTGGCATGACATAATATGATTATGTGATAAATATGTTGATGACGTATGATGGTATGCATAATGTTGTGAATGTGTATATCATGTATGAAATTATGAATGGACTGTTTATGGCTTAGAGTGTGAGCATATGTCCATTGTGGATGATTGTTGATGTTTGCATGACTCAGTGATTTAGCTTGCATATTTTGGCCTTTATGGTGGTAGCTAATTCCCATGGTGAGGAATTAGTGAGTAAATCATTGTGGATTGTTGTTGATGTTTGCATGCTAGGTGATTAGCGTGCATAGCATAGCCCTTAGGGTGGTAGCTAATTCCCGTGGTGAGGAACTAGTGAGTTGGTGGTAGCTAATTCCCGTGGTGAGGAATTAGTGAGTGAGTCACTAGGTCTCAAATGAGTGGGACTAGTGGGCTTGGTAGCCGTATCTGGATTTGATCGGTGAGGTGAACTATATGTTCACGAATAGTCGGTACCGCATGCATGGAGTCTCATTGCATAATGTATGTATTCATGGCGTATAATATGAATGGATGTATTCCAATATTATATGTGTGTTTTATGGTTGTGTTGAGTTTGAGTATGATGATGATGATGATTATGAGTTGATATTGCCGTTGCTGAATATGTGTGATCTGATTAGGGTGATGATATGTGTTAAATTACTTAGCATTACATGATATTTTATAATGCTTATTATATCGATTGAGGAACTCACCCTTACAACTATTTTTCAGGTAACGAGCAATGATTGAGTAGGAGCTAGTGCTTGGAGTCTAGTGTAGTTCCTTAGTGGGTCATGCTCTGATAGATGTAACATCGGGATGGGATGTTTTTAATTGTCTTATTGTTGTTTGTTGAACCATTTTACATGTAATGTGTTACATGTTTTACAATGATTGATGAGATTTCTATCCGCTGCGTATTATGCAAATGCTTATGTTTTGAATTAATAAAAGAGCATGACAGTTATTTTGGTGAATGGTGTGAAGTGATTGTGTGACACCCTTAATTGCATATCTACTCTGATATATATAATTGTTGTTTTAATTAAATATTTGGGGTATTTTAGAAGGGTGTTACATTAGTGGTATCAGAGCCTGGTCGGTCGAGTCGAGTCGTAATTATTCTGTTTCCCTGTACGTGATAGGTGTTGTGTAACCCTATCAGTACTTATTGTTTTAGCTTGATTGGGTTTTCAGAATAGAGATGGCTGGAAGAGGTAGAGACGATGCTGCGATTGCTGAGGCTCTGGGTATGCTAGCTGGAGTACTTGGAGGGAATCCGAATGTTGTGTGAATGGGAGCTGCTCGTCAACTGAGTGAGTTCCAGAAGAACAATCCTCCAATGTTCAAGGGAGCATACGATCCAGATGGTGCTCAGAAGTGGTTGAAGGAGATCGAGAGGATCTTTCGAGTGACTGAGTGTGCCGATAACCAGAAGGTCAGGTTCGGTACGCATATGCTGTCAGAAGAAACAGATGATTGGTGGGTTGCTACCCGCACTGAGTTGGAATCTGCTGGGAATGCTGAGATCACTTGGGCTGTGTTCAGAGAGAGATTCCTGAGGAAGTATTTTCCAGAGGATGTCAGAGGAAAGAAAGAGATAGAGTTCTTAGAATTGAAGCAGGGTAACAAGTCTGTTACTGAGTATGCTGCTAAGTTCACAGAGCTGTCGAAGTATTACACTCCCTATGATGAGGCTACTGGGGAATTTTCGAAATGTGTGAAGTTTGAGAACGGGTTGCGTCCCGAGATCAAGCAGGCTATTGGATATCAGCGGATTAGAGTGTTTTCTGATTTGGTTGACTGTTGCAGGATTTATGAACAGGATACCAAGGCCAGAGCGGAGAGCTATCAGCAAAGGGTTGATAGGAAAGGCAAGAATCAGAATGATCGTGGGAAACCGTATGCAGCTGGCAAAGGTTTCCAGAGACAGAGTGGAATGAAGAGGCCTAGTGGGGGAGACTCTAGTGCCCCTGCTAAGTGTTACAGATGTGGTCAGGCTGGACATCGTGTCCATGAGTGTACCAGTGCTGAGAGGAAGTGTTTCAAGTGTGGAAAAGGTGGTCATTTGGCTGCAGAGTGTCGGTCGAAGACTGTGACTTGTTTCAACTGTGGAGAGTTGGGTCATATTAGCCCACAGTGTCCTAAGCCGAAGAGAGAGAACCAGTCGGGAGGCAAGGTCTTTGCTTTATCGGGTTCTGAGACTTCTGCAGATGATCGTTTGATCCGAGGTACGTGTTATATTAATGGCTTTCCTCTTGTAGCTATTGTTGACACAGGTGCGACTCATTCCTTTATATCTTTGGATTGTGTTGTGAAACTTAAGTTAGAGATATCTGAGATGCATGGAAGTATGGTGATTGATACTCCTGCGAAGGGTGCAGTGACTACTACTTCAGTTTGTTTAAATTGTCCTTTGAGTATTTTTGGTAGAGACTTTGGGATGGACCTAGTGTGTCTTCCACTTGTGCAGATTGATGTTATTTTGGGTATGAACTGGTTGGTGTTTAACCGAGTCTATATCAATTGTTTTGATAAGACTGTGATTTTTCCTGAGATTGAGGAAGGAAAGAGTTTGTTTCTATCAGCGAGGCAGGTGAATGAGGCAATAACAGATGGGGCAGAGTTGTTTATGCTGTTAGCGACTTTGGAGGCTAAAGATAAACTGGTGATTTGCGATCTAGCTGTAGTGTGTGATTTTCCTGATGTGTTTCCGGAAGAAGTGAATGAATTACCGCCAGAGCGTGAAGTTGAGTTCTCGATTGATTTGGTACCTGGTACTAGGCCGGTGTCAATGGCTCCGTACCGTATGTCTGCTGTTGAGTTAACTGAATTGAAGAGTCAGTTGGAAGATCTGTTGGATAAGAAATTTATTCGTCCGAGTGTGTCACCGTGGGGTGCACCAGTGTTATTGGTTAAGAAGAAAGAAGGTACTATGAGGTTGTGTGTGGACTACAGGCAACTGAATAAAGTGACGATCAAGAATCGGTATCCTTTGCCGAGGATTGATGATTTGATGGATCAGTTGGTTGGTGCGAGTGTGTTTAGCAAAATAGATTTGAGATCGGGTTATCATCAGATACGTGTGAAAACTGAAGATATTCAGAAGACTGCTTTCAGAACAAGGTATGGACATTATGAGTATTCTGTAATGCCTTTTGGTGTGACTAATGCGCCTGGAGTATTTATGGAGTATATGAATAGGATTATCCATCCGTACCTAGACAAGTTTGTTGTGGTGTTTATTGACGATATTTTGGTGTATTCGAACTCGGAAGAAGAGCATACTGAGCATTTGAGAATGGTTTTAGGAGTTCTACGAGAAAAGAAGTTATTTGCTAAACTGTCCAAATGTGAATTTTGGTTAGAAGAGGTTAGTTTTCTTGGTCATGTGGTTTCAAGAGGTGGTGTTGCTGTTGATCCTTCTAAGATAGAAGCGGTATCTAAGTGGGAAGCTCCGAAGTCAGTTTCTGAGATAAGGAGTTTTCTTGGACTTGCAGGTTATTATAGGAAATTCATTAAGGGATTTTCTAAGTTGGCGTTACCGTTGACGATGTTGACTAGAAAGGGGCAAGCGTTTGTTTGGGACTCAAAATGTGAAGAAGGTTTCCAAGAGTTAAAGAGAAGGTTGACTACTGCTCCTATTCTGATATTACCGAGTCCGTTGGACCATTTGAGGTTTACTGTGATGCTTCATTGTTGGGTTTGGGTGGTGTTTTGATGCAGAATAAACAGGTTGTAGCTTATGCTTCGAGACAACTGAGGGTTCATGAGAGGAACTATCCGACACACGATTTAGAGTTGGCAGCTGTGGTATTTGTTCTGAAGTTATGGAGGCATTACTTGTATGGGTCAAGATTTGAGGTTTTCAGTGACCATAAAAGTTCAAAGTATTTGTTTGATCAGAAAGAGCTGAATATGAGACAGAGGAGATGGTTAGAGTTTCTGAAGGATTATGACTTTGGTTTGAATTACCATCCGGGTAAGGCAAACGTAGTGGCTGATGCATTGAGTCGGAAATCATTGCATATGTCTATGTTAATGGTTAAGGAATTGGATTTAATTGAGCAGTTTAGAGACTTGAGTTTGGTGTGTGAGAGTACTCACAATAGTGTTAAATTGGGAATGTTGAAGTTAACGAGTGGTATTCTGGATGAGATTAGAGAGGGTTAGAAATCCGATGTGCTTTTGGTTGATAAGTTGACTCTAGTGAATCAAGGTCAAGGTGGTGAATTCAGAGTTGATGAGAATGGTGTTTTGAAATTTGGTAATCGGGTGTGTATTCCGGATGTTACCGAGCTTAAGAAGAGTATTCTTGAGGAAGGACATCGTAGTGGCCTGAGTATTCATCCTGGGGCTACGAAGATGTATCATGATTTGAAAAAGTTATTTTGGTGGCCGGGAATGAAAAGAGAAATTGCGAGTTTTGTTTGTTCTTGTTTGACTTGTCAGAAGTCGAAGATTGAACATCAGAAGCCGTCTGGGCTAATGCAACCGTTGGCTATTCCAGAGTGGAAGTGGGATAGTATCAGTATGGATTTTGTTTCTGGTTTACCGAGGACAAGTAAGAATTTTGAAGCTATTTGGGTGATTGTTGATAGATTGACGAAATCGGCTCATTTCATTCCGATCAGAATGGATTATCCGTTAGAGAGATTAGCCGAGTTGTATATTGAGAAGATTGTAAGTTTGCATGGTATTCCGTCGAGTATTGTTTCGGACAGAGATCCTAGATTTACATCGAAGTTCTGGGAAGGTTTGCAGAGGGCTTTGGGAACTAAGCTGAGATTGAGTTCTGCATATCATCCGCAGACTGATGGTCAGACTGAGAGGACGATTCAGTCACTGGAGGATCTTTTGAGGGCTTGTGTTTTGGAAAAGGGAGGTGCTTGGGATTGTTATTTACCTTTGATTGAGTTTACCTACAACAATAGTTTTCATTCGAGCATTGGTATGGCACCGTTTGAAGCTTTGTATGGTAGGAGATGTCGGACACCTTTATGTTGGTATGAGTCCGGTGAGAGTACTGTGATTGGACCGGAGATTGTTCAACAAACTACGGAAAAGATTAAGATGATTCAGGAGAAGATGAGAATTGCTCAGAGTCGTCAGAAGAGTTATCACGACAAGAGGAGGAAGTCACTTGAGTTTCAAGAGGGAGATCATGTGTTTCTTCGTGTTACTCCGATAACTGGGGTTGGTCGAGCTTTGAAGTCGAAGAAGTTGACACCTCGATTTATTGGTCCTTATCAGATTTTAGAGAGGATAGGGGAGGTAGCCTATCGTATCGCTTTACCGCCGTCACTTGCGAATTTGCATGAGGTTTTTCATATATCTCAGTTGAGGAGGTACATTCATGATCCGTCGCATGTGGTCCAAGTAGATGATGTCCAGGTGAGAGATAACCTGACTGTTGAAACATCACCTATGAGGATCGAGGATCGAGAGTTGAAGCAGTTGCGGGGTAAAGAGATTGCTTTGGTAAAGGTAGCTTGGGGAGGACCAGCAGGTGGCAATGTGACTTGGGAACTTGAGAGTCTGATGAAGGAGTCTTATCCAGAGTTATTCGCTTGAGGTATGTTTTCGAGGACGAAAACTCTTTTAGTGGGGGAGAGTTGTAACACCCCGATAAAATAAGATAATTATTTAATTTAAGTTAATAATATATTTATTAATTCAATTAAATAATTGGAATATTTTATTGGAATTATTATTATTGGAATAAAAGTTGGAATTAGAAAAGGTCCCATTTGGTAAAAGGGTTATTTTCACGTGAAAAGGAAAAAGGGACAGAAAAGTGGAAAGAGAGCAAGAGAACAAGGGTTGAAGGAAGGAAAAGCTTGAAGCTCAGAGATTTGCCGGATTAACTCAGGTAAGGGGGGTTTATCGTCGATTAATGGGTATTATGGGATAACATGTAGTGGGTAGTGATAGACCATTGATTTGACTCTATTTGGAATGATGCATGATGAAATTGTGAACTTTTGGATGAACGAAATTGGATTATGATTGAGAGGAATTCGTAGGAATTAGATGTAAAAATGTTAGAATTGGTGAAATTGAATAGGGTATGATTCATGTTAG
Organism: Lathyrus oleraceus; assembly: GCF_024323335.1. Lineage (NCBI taxonomy): Eukaryota > Viridiplantae > Streptophyta > Magnoliopsida > Fabales > Fabaceae > Lathyrus > Lathyrus oleraceus. The sequence continues at coordinate 243,606,526 of NC_066579.1, read as the reverse complement.
ATGATATGAACGATTACTGTGAAAAATTGGATTGTAGGAGGTTGGAATTGGTAGATCTCGTAGCAGAGAAAACCATAGCAGATCTGAAATTCTGGTTTCTGGTCATACGCGTATGGCACTAGGCAATACGCGTATGAGATGGTCTGGTACGCGTATGGCACTAGGCAATACGCGTATGGATAAGGAAGATGATGTTTTGAACGTGATTTGGTCTCTGTTGGTACGCGTATGAGGAAGTGGTACGCGTAGCATACGCGTATGAGATAGGTGGTACGCGTATGGGATTTGGCTGAGAATTGGGCCATACGCGTATGGGACTAGGCAATACGCGTATGGGCAGGATTGTGATTTTTCTGTGCTGTTGTTGTGCAGTTTTTGGTTGTTCAGCTGAGTAATGTAATTTAGCTGATGTATGATAGAGTAGGGATCATTTCCCGTTGTTTTGAGCAGTATAGGTATTAGTAGAGTGTGCTAATACTGTGATTGATTATGTGGCATGACATAATATGATTATGTGATAAATATGTTGATGACGTATGATGGTATGCATAATGTTGTGAATGTGTATATCATGTATGAAATTATGAATGGACTGTTTATGGCTTAGAGTGTGAGCATATGTCCATTGTGGATGATTGTTGATGTTTGCATGACTCAGTGATTTAGCTTGCATATTTTGGCCTTTATGGTGGTAGCTAATTCCCATGGTGAGGAATTAGTGAGTAAATCATTGTGGATTGTTGTTGATGTTTGCATGCTAGGTGATTAGCGTGCATAGCATAGCCCTTAGGGTGGTAGCTAATTCCCGTGGTGAGGAACTAGTGAGTTGGTGGTAGCTAATTCCCGTGGTGAGGAATTAGTGAGTGAGTCACTAGGTCTCAAATGAGTGGGACTAGTGGGCTTGGTAGCCGTATCTGGATTTGATCGGTGAGGTGAACTATATGTTCACGAATAGTCGGTACCGCATGCATGGAGTCTCATTGCATAATGTATGTATTCATGGCGTATAATATGAATGGATGTATTCCAATATTATATGTGTGTTTTATGGTTGTGTTGAGTTTGAGTATGATGATGATGATGATTATGAGTTGATATTGCCGTTGCTGAATATGTGTGATCTGATTAGGGTGATGATATGTGTTAAATTACTTAGCATTACATGATATTTTATAATGCTTATTATATCGATTGAGGAACTCACCCTTACAACTATTTTTCAGGTAACGAGCAATGATTGAGTAGGAGCTAGTGCTTGGAGTCTAGTGTAGTTCCTTAGTGGGTCATGCTCTGATAGATGTAACATCGGGATGGGATGTTTTTAATTGTCTTATTGTTGTTTGTTGAACCATTTTACATGTAATGTGTTACATGTTTTACAATGATTGATGAGATTTCTATCCGCTGCGTATTATGCAAATGCTTATGTTTTGAATTAATAAAAGAGCATGACAGTTATTTTGGTGAATGGTGTGAAGTGATTGTGTGACACCCTTAATTGCATATCTACTCTGATATATATAATTGTTGTTTTAATTAAATATTTGGGGTGTTTTAGAAGGGTGTTACAGAATTCAGGGTCTTCCTTCCGAGTTCCTCATCGCTCAAGCTACCGTTTATGGGAAGGCCAGGAGTGAGGATGCTTTTGAGGCTTTATTTGTGTTGCTCATCTATGGATTGGTTTTGCTCCCCAACATCGACAAATTTGTGGATGTGAACGCCATTAGGATCTTCTCAGTTCTTAATCCCGTTCCGACTCTGTTGGGTGATGCCTATGTCTCTTTGCATCTGAGGAATGCAAAGGGTGGAGGAGTTATTGTGTGCTGTCTGCCCCGGCTGTATAAGTGGTTCATTTCGCACTTACCGCAGACAGTTGCTTTCAAGGAGAACAAGGGATGTCTACGGTGGTCTCAGAGACTCATGTCTCTCACTAATGATGATATCTCTTGGTATGATCGCGTGTATGATACTGTGTAGATTATTGATTATTGTGGTGAATTCCCTAATGTGCCTCTTCTTGGTACATGTGGTGGGATCAGCTACAATCCTATTCTAGCACGTCGTCAGCTTGGGTTCCCCCTAAAAGATAAACCTCATAACATTCTGTTAGAAGGTGTATTCTTTCAGGAGGGTAAAGATCCCCAAGGCCTGAAAGCCAGATTTGTCCGCGCTTGGCGCAAGATTTGCAATAAGACTAGGAATGAGTTGGGTCCGAAGAACTGCATTGCTTTGGAGCCATATACCTCTTGGGTCAGACGGAGAGCTTCTGAATATCTTATGTCGTATGATCATCCGAGACCTACACCATTGGATGTGGCTGGGCCTTCAACCCTCCCCAACCAAGATGTAGAGGAGTTGAGAGAAGAAGACCTTTCACGTGCTTAGATCCGTGAAAGAGAAGAGTTGCTTCATCAGCTGAAGGAGAAGGATGCTCTGATTGAGTTTCTCGAGCATCAGGTGATCGATGATCCGAATGATACTTGGACTTCTCTGCTTCCTCAGTCTTCCAAGTTCTGGAAGAGGAAGTATGATCGACTTGCGAAGGAGAAAGCGGATATGGAAGCAGCCTATGAGAGAGAGAGATCAAGAAGCTGTGTGCATCTCGTCTTCCAGCATCCCGAGCTTCTAGGGATCCATAGGATGTTTATTTTCCTTTTCTCTTTGTAATGATCATAAATGTTTTACTCCTTTGCCTCAAATATATTTGATGAGATATTTCCATATGCTATTAAATGCTTAAAAATTAAAATTTGCAAATAATACCCTAAGGGTTCCTTGAAAATAAAAACAAAGCATATGCATAAACATTTCATGCATCATTTTGCATGAGCAGGTGTCGTTCTTGGTCTTCTTGTCTGTGGCCTAACTCTGTGCTCTTCATTTATTTTGAAGACAAGCTGACTCACCGGTACTATACAAGAGCCAATTCTGCCAGAGTAATGGATCGGTTGGAACAAGAGAACCGTCAATTGAAGGAAGAGGTCGCCAGACTTGGCGCTTTGATGGAGCAACTCCTTGCTGCTCAGAATCAACCTTCTCAGCCTCCTGCAACTCCTCCCCAGAGGACGGTTATATCTGAAATTGTAGCTCCGACTGTGCCAGCTGCTAGTGCTCACTTTGTGCCACATGCTATGCCAGCCGGGTTTTGTAACACCCTTCTTAATACCCCAAATATTTAATTAAAATAATAAAAATATCAATCAGAGTAATTATGCCCCGAAGGGTGTCACACAATCATTTCATAACAATCATCAAAATATCCTGTCATGCTCATTTATTTAATCAAATAAAACATTTGCATAATTCGCAGCGGAATAAAATCCAACATCAATACAAAACATGTAAGCTTATTCAACAATCATCAATGAAAACAAGTCAAACATCCCGTCCCGATGTTACATCTATCAGAGCATGACCCACTAAGGAACTACTCTAGACTCCAAGTACTAGCTCCTACTCAATCACTGCTCGTTACCTGAAAAACAGTTGTAAGGGTGAGTTCCTCAATCAATATAATAAGCATTATAAAACATTATGTAATGCTAAGTATTTTTAACACATTTCATCACCCTAATCCAAACATATATTCAGTAACAGCACATCAACTCAACATAATACTCAACACCAACACAAACACACGTATAATATTGGAATACATCCATTCATATTATACGCCATACATAATTTATGCAATGAGACTCCACACATGCGGTACCGACTATTCTTGAACATATAGTTCAAGCTCACCGATCAATCCAGATACGGCTACTAAGCTCACTAGTCCCACTCATTTGAGATCTAATGACTCACTCACTAATTCCTCACCATGGGAATTAGCTACAGCCCCGAAGGCTATGCTATGCACACTAATCATCTAGCATGCAGACATCATCAACAAATCCATAATGATTCACTCACTAATTCCTCACCATGGGAATTAGCTACAGCCCCACAGGCTATGCTATGCACGCTAATCATCTAGCAATGCAACATCAACAACAATCCACAATGGACACATGCTCACACTCTAAGCCATACAACAGTCCATTCACAAATACATGCATAATATATACATTCACAGCATTATACATTTCATCACACATCATCAACACATGTATCAACATATCATATCATGTCAATTAATTAAACACAGTATTAGCACACTCTACTAATACCTATACTGCTCAAAACAACGGGAAATGATCCCTACTACGTCATACATCAGCTAAGTTACATCACTCAGCCTAAACAACCAAAAACTGCACAACGACAGTTCCGGAAAACCACAAGTCTGCCCATACGCGTATCGCCTATGCCCATACGCGTATTGCCCATTCCTGACCAAGTCCATACGCGTATTGCCCAAGCCCATACGCATATGCTACGTGTACCACATTCTCCTACGCGTACCAACAGAGACAATTTCACGTTCAAAACATCATCTTTCTCACTCATACGCGTAAGGCCTCATCCATACGCGTACCAGCCATATCATACGCGTATTGCCTAGTGCCATACGCGTATGACCAGAAACCAGAATTTCCAGATCTGCAATGGCTTTTCCTGCTACGAGATCTATCCAATTCAACCTTCTACAGTCCAAATTTTACACACAATTCATTCATCTCATCTAACACGAATCATACACTTTCGATTTCACAAATTGCTAACCTTTCTACCTCTAATTCCTACGAATTTCTTCAATTTTAATCCCAATTTCGTTCCTCCCCAAAAGTTCACAAATTCATCATACATCATTCAATCAGAGGCAAATCAATGGCTTCTCACTACCCATCACATATTATCCCATAATACCCATTAATCGATGATAAACCCCCCTTACCTGAGTTAATCCGGCAGCTTTGAGCTTCAAGCTTTTCCTTCCTTCAACCTTCGTTCTCTGGCTCTTTGCCCTTTTTCCCTTTCTGCCTCTTTTCCCTTTTCACGTAAAAATAACTTTTTACCAAAAAATGGGATTTCCTAAATTCCAACTTATATATTTTCCAATAATTATTATCCCAATAATAATAATAATAATAATTCCAAAATAATAATAATAATAATCCAATTATCCAATTAAATTAATAAATATATTATTAACTTAATTTAAATAATTATCATATTATTATCGGGGTGTTACAACTCTCCCCCACTAAAGAGTTTTCGTCCTCGAAAACATACCTCAAGCGAATAACTCTGGGTAAGACTCCTTCATCTTACTCTCCAGTTCCCAAGTCACATTGCCACCTGCTGGTCCTCCCCAAGCTACCTTCACCAAGGCAATCTCTTTACCCCGCAACTGCTTCAACTCCCGATCCTCGATCCTCATAGGTGATGTTTCAACAGTCAGGTTATCTCTCACCTGTACATCATCTACTTGGACTACATGCGACGGATCATGAATGTACCTCCTCAACTGAGACACATGAAAAACCTCATGTAAATTCGCAAGCGACGGCGGTAAAGCGACACGATAGGCTACTTCCCCTATCCTCTCCAAAATCTGATAAGGACCAATAAATCGAGGTGTCAACTTTTTCGACTTCAAAGCTCGACCAACACCAGTTATCGGAGTAACGCGAAGAAACACATGATCTCCCTCTTGGAACTCAAGTGACTTCCTCCTCTTATCATGATAACTCTTCTGACGACTCTGAGCAATTCTCATCTTCTCCTGAATCATCTTAATCTTTTCTGTAGTCTGTTGAACAATCTCCGGTCCAACCACAACACTCTCACCGGACTCATACCAACATAAAGGCGTCCGACATCTCCTACCATACAAAGCTTCAAACGGTGCCATACCAATGCTCGAATGAAAACTATTGTTGTAGGTAAACTCAATCAAAGGCAAATAACAATCCCAAGCGCCTCCCTTTTCCAAAACACAAGCTCTCAAAAGATCCTCTAATGACTGAATGGTCCTCTCAGTCTGACCATCAGTCTGCGGATGATATGCAGAACTCAATCTCAGCTTAGTTCCCAAAGCCTTCTGCAAACCTTCCCAAAACTTCGATGTAAATCTAGGATCTCTGTCCGAAACGATACTCGACGGTATACCATGCAAACTTACAATCTTATCAATATACAACTCAGCTAATCTCTCTAACGGATAATCCATTCTGATCGGAATGAAATGAGCCGACTTTGTCAATCTGTCAACAATCACCCAAATGGCTTCAAAATTCTTACTTGTCCTCGGTAAACCAGAAACAAAATCCATACTGATACTATCCCACTTCCACTCTGGAATAGCCAACGGTTGCATTAGCCCAGACGGCTTCTGATGCTCAATCTTTGACTTCTGACAAGTCAAACAGGAATAAACAAAACTTGCAATTTCTTTCTTCATTCCTGGCCACCAAAATAACTTTTTCAAATCATGATACATCTTCGTAGCTCCAGGATGAATACTCAAGCCACTACGATGTCCTTCTTCAAGAATACTCTTCTTAAGTTCGGTAACATCCGGAATACACACCCGATTACCAAATTTCAAAACACCATTCTCATCAACTCTGAATTCACCACCTTGACCTTGATTCACTAAAGTCAACTTATCAACCAAAAGCACATCGGATTTCTGACCCTCTCGAATCTCATCCAAAATACCACTCGTTAACTTCAATATTCCCAATTTAACACTATTGTGAGTACTCTCACACACCAAACTCAAGTCTCTAAACTGCTCAATTAAATCCAATTCCTTAACCATTAACATAGACATATGCAATGATTTCCGACTCAACGCATCAGCAACTACATTTGCTTTACCCGGATGGTAATTCAAACCAAAGTCATAATCCTTCAGAAATTCTAACCATCTCCTCTGTCTCATATTCAGTTCTTTCCGATCAAACAAATACTTTAAACTTTTATGATCACTGAAAACCTCAAATCTTGACCCGTACAAATAGTGTCTCCATAACTTCAGAACAAATACCACAGCTGCCAACTCTAAATCGTGTGTCGGATAGTTCCTCTCATGAACCCTCAGTTGTCTCGAAGCATAAGCTATAACCTGCTTATTCTGCATCAACACACCACCCAAACCCAACAATGAAGCATCACAGTAAACTTCAAATGGTTCCGACGAACTCGGTAATATCAGAATAGGAGCAGTAGTCAGCCTTCTCTTTAACTCTTGGAAACCTTCTTCACATTTTGAGTCCCAAACAAATGCTTGCCCCTTTCTAGTCAACATCGTCAACGGTAACGCCAACTTAGAAAATCCCTCAATGAACTTCTTATAATAACCAGCCAAACCAAGAAAACTTCGAATCTCAGCAACAGACTTCGGAGCTTCCCACTTAGATACCGCTTCTATCTTGGAAGGATCAACAGCAACACCACCTCTTGAAATCACATGACCAAGAAAACTAACCTCTTCTAACTAAAATTCACACTTAGACAGTTTAGCAAATAACTTCTTTTCTCGTAGAACTTCTAAAACCACTCTCAAATGCTCAGCATGCTCTTCTTCAGATTTCGAATACACCAAAATGTCATCAATAAACACCACCACAAACTTGTCTAGGTACGGATGGAAAATCCTATTCATATACTCCATAAACACTCCAGGCGCATTAGTCACACCAAAAGGCATTACAGAATACTCATAATGTCCATACCTTGTTCTGAAAGCAGTCTTCTGAATATCCTCAGTTTTTACACGTATCTGATGATACCCAGATCTCAAATCTATCTTGCTGAACACACTCGCACCAACCAATTGATCCATCAAATCATCAATCCTCGGCAAAGGATACCGATTCTTGATCGTCACTTTATTCAGTTGTCTGTAGTCCACACACAACCTCATAGTACCTTCTTTCTTCTTAACCAACAACACTGGCGCACCCCACGGTGACACACTCGGACGAATAAATTTCTTATCCAACAGATCTTCCAACTGACTCTTCAATTCAGCTAACTCAACAGCAGACATACGGTACGGAGCCATCGATATCGGTCTAGTACCAGGTACCAAATCAATCGAGAACTCAACTTCACGTTCTGGCGGCAGTTCATTCACTTCTTCCGGAAACACATCAGGAAAATCACACACCACAGCCAGATCACAAATCACCAGTTTATCTTTAACCTCCAAAGTCGCTAACAGCATAAACAACTCTGCCCCATCTGCCACTGCCTCATTCACCTGCCTGGCTGATAGAAACAAACTCTTTCCTTCCTCCATCTCAGGAAATATCACAGCCCTATCAAAACAGTTGATATAAACTCGGTTAAACACCAACCAGTTCATACCCAGAATAACATCAATCTGCACTAGTGGAAGACACACAAGGTCTATCCCAAAGTCTCTACCAAAAATACTCAAAGGACAACTCAAGCAAACTGAAGTAGTAGTCACTGAACCCTTTGCAGGAGTATCAATCACCATACTTCCAAGCATCTCAGATATCTCTAACTTAAGTTTCACAGCACAATCCAAAGATATAAAGGAATGAGTAGCACCGGTGTCAATAATAGCTACAAGAGGAAAGCCATTAATATAACACGTACCTCGGATCAAACGATCATCTGCAGAAGTCTCAGAACCCGATAAAGCAAAGACCTTGCCTCCTGACTGATTCTCCTTCTTCGGCTTAAGACACTGTGGGCTGATATGACCCAACTCTCCACAGTTGAAACAAGTTACAGTCTTCAACCGACACTCTGCAGCCAAATGACCACCTTTTCCACACTTGAAACACTTCATCTCAGCACTGGTACACTCATGGACACGATGTCCAGCCCGACCACATCTATAACACTTAACAGGAGCACTAGAGTCTCCCCCACTAGGCCTCTTCATCACACCCTGCTTCTGAAAACCTTTGCCAACTGCATACGGTTTTCCACGATCATTCTGATTCTTGCCTTTCCTATCAACCCTTTGTTGATAGCTCTCTGCTCTGGCTTTGGAATCCTGTTCAAAAATCCTGCAACAGTCAACCAAGTCAGAAAACACTCTGATCCGTTGGTATCCAATAGCCTGCTTGATCTCGGGATGTAACCCGTTCTCAAACTTCACACATTTTGAAAATTCTCCAGTAGCCTCGTTATAGGGAGTATAATACTTTGACAGCTCTGTGAACTTAGCAGCATACTCAGTAACAGACCTGTTACCCTGCTTCAATTCTAAGAACTCTATCTCTTTCTTTCCTCTAACATCCTCTGGAAAATACTTCCTCAGGAATCTCTCTCTGAACACAGCCCAAGTGATCTCAACATTCCCAGCAGATTCCAACTCAGTGCGGGTAGCAACCCACCAATCATCAGCTTCCTCTGACAGCATATGCGTACCGAACCTGACCTTCTGGTTATCGGCACACTCAGTTACCCGGAAGATCCTCTCGATCTCCTTCAACCACTTCTGAGCGCCATCTGGATCGTATGCTCCCTTGAACATTGGAGGATTGTTCTTCTGGAACTCACTCAGTTGACGAGCAGCTCCCATTCCCACAACATTCGGGTTCCCTCCAAGTACTCCAGCTAGCATACCCAGAGCCTCAGCAATCGCAGCATCATCTCTACCTCTTCCAGCCATCTCTATTCTGAAAACCCAAACAACTAAAACAATGAGTACTGATAGGGTTACACAACACCTATCTCGTACAGCGAAACAGAATAATTACGACTCGACTCGACCGACTATGCTCTGATACCACTAATGTAACACCCTTCTTAATACCCCAAATATTTAATTAAAATAATAAAAATATCAATCAGAGTAATTATGCCCCGAAGGGTGTCACACAATCATTTCATAACAATCATCAAAATATCCTGTCATGCTCATTTATTTAATCAAATAAAACATTTGCATAATTCGCAGCGGAATAAAATCCAACATCAATACAAAACATGTAAGCTTATTCAACAATCATCAATGAAAACAAGTCAAACATCCCGTCCCGATGTTACATCTATCAGAGCATGACCCACTAAGGAACTACTCTAGACTCCAAGTACTAGCTCCTACTCAATCACTGCTCGTTACCTGAAAAACAGTTGTAAGGGTGAGTTCCTCAATCAATATAATAAGCATTATAAAACATTATGTAATGCTAAGTAATTTTAACACATTTCATCACCCTAATCCAAACATATATTCAGTAACAGCACATCAACTCAACATAATACTCAACACCAACACAAACACACGTATAATATTGGAATACATCCATTCATATTATACGCCATACATAATTTATGCAATGAGACTCCACACATGCGGTACCGACTATTCTTGAACATATAGTTCAAGCTCACCGATCAATCCAGATACGGCTACTAAGCTCACTAGTCCCACTCATTTGAGATCTAATGACTCACTCACTAATTCCTCACCATGGGAATTAGCTACAGCCCCGAAGGCTATGCTATGCACACTAATCATCTAGCATGCAGACATCATCAACAAATCCATAATGATTCACTCACTAATTCCTCACCATGGGAATTAGCTACAGCCCCACAGGCTATGCTATGCACGCTAATCATCAAGCAATGCAACATCAACAACAATCCACAATGGACACATGCTCACACTCTAAGCCATACAACAGTCCATTCACAAATACATGCATAATATATACATTCACAGCATTATACATTTCATCACACATCATCAACACATGTATCAACATATCATATCATGTCAATTAATTAAACACAGTATTAGCACACTCTACTAATACCTATACTGCTCAAAACAACGGGAAATGATCCCTACTACGTCATACATCAGCTAAGTTACATCACTCAGCCTAAACAACCAAAAACTGCACAACGACAGTTCCGGAAAACCACAAGTCTGCCCATACGCGTATCGCCTATGCCCATACGCGTATTGCCCATTCCTGACCAAGTCCATACGCGTATTGCCCAAGCCCATACGCATATGCTACGTGTACCACATTCTCCTACGCGTACCAACAGAGACAATTTCACGTTCAAAACATCATCTTTCTCACTCATACGCGTAAGGCCTCATCCATACGCGTACCAGCCATATCATACGCGTATTGCCTAGTGCCATACGCGTATGACCAGAAACCAGAATTTCCAGATCTGCAATGGCTTTTCCTGCTACGAGATCTATCCAATTCAACCTTCTACAGTCCAAATTTTACACACAATTCATTCATCTCATCTAACACGAATCATACACTTTCGATTTCACAAATTGCTAACCTTTCTACCTCTAATTCCTACGAATTTCTTCAATTTTAATCCCAATTTCGTTCCTCCCCAAAAGTTCACAAATTCATCATACATCATTCAATCAGAGGCAAATCAATGGTTTCTCACTACCCATCACATATTATCCCATAATACCCATTAATCGATGATAAACCCCCCTTACCTGAGTTAATCCGGCAGCTTTGAGCTTCAAGCTTTTCCTTCCTTCAACCTTCGTTCTCTGGCTCTTTGCCCTTTTTCCCTTTCTGCCTCTTTTCCCTTTTCACGTAAAAATAACTTTTTACCAAAAAATGGGATTTTCTAAATTCCAACTTATATATTTTCCAATAATTATTATCCCAATAATAATAATAATAATAATTCCAAAATAATAATAATAATAATCCAATTATCCAATTAAATTAATAAATATATTATTAACTTAATTTAAATAATTATCATATTATTATCGGGGTGTTACAGGTTTCCTTGGGGAATGCCTCCGGGTTTCATGCCTGATATTCCTGCTCCAACTTTTGCTTCTATGCCGGCATCTAGCCCGGTCCTTGCTGCCGCTCCTCCTGTCGTGCATACCATACCTCGGGTAGACGACACCATCTATCATTCTGAGCCGTCTGAGGGCCCAGATGTTAATGAGAAGATGGAGGCTATGAACGATCAGTTCCTTGAGCTGCGAAAGGAATTGAAGACTCTCAGAGGAAAGGATCTGTTTGGCAAGTCTGCTGCTGAACTTTGCCTTGTTCCCAGTGTGAAAATTCCGATCAAATTCAAAGTGCCTGACTTTGAAAAATATAAGGGGAACACTTGCCCTCTTGCTCATCTGGTCATGTACGCCAGAAAAATGTCTACACAAACAGATAATGATCAGCTTCTGATCCATTATTTCCAGGATAGTTTGTCCGGTGCAGCTCTTCGCTGTTATGTGAGCCTTGATAGTGAAAACATCCGATCCTTCAATGATCTTGGAGAAGCCTTCGTCAAGCAGTACAAATACAATGTTGATATGGCGCCTGACCGTGATCAACTCAGGGCCATGTCTCAGAAGGATAAGGAGACATTTAAGGAGTACGCCCAGAGGTGGCGAGAGTTGGCTGCTCAGATCACTCCTCCGCTAGAAGAGAAAGAGATGACTAAGATCTTTTTGAAGACTCTTAGCTCATTCTATTATGAGCGGATGGTAGCTAGAGCTCCCTCTGATTTCACCGAGATGGTGAACATGGGGATGCGCCTTGAGGAAGGAGTCCGTGAAGGACGTTTGGCTAAAGATGAGAGCTCTTCTAAACGGTATGGGGCGTTTAAGAAGAAGGATGGGGAGGCACATGCTGTGCAATCCCAGGCTAAATCCAGAAGACCCTCTGTTCAGAGGAAGCCTGCACGTCGGGCAAGCAATCAGCACCAGGTGGCTCTAATAGCACCTGTTTTCAGAGATAGTGCTCAGTATCAGCAGCCTCAGCAGCATCAACATCAACTGCAAACTCAGTATCAACAACAACACCGTCCACAGCAACAGGCTTACCAGCCTCGTGGCAGTACCAGCAATCAAGCTAACTTGAATAATGATAGGAAGAAGATCAGCTTCGATCCGATTCCTATGTCATACGCTGAGTTGTATCCTTCCTTGTTGGAAAGGAAATTGGTTACTCCCAAGGATCCACCGGCAGTGCCTGCAAATCCTCAGTGGTGGTATAAACCAGACCAACACTGTGTTTACCACTCCGGTGCTCCGGGTCACAACATCGAGAACTGCTTTCCGTTGAAGACCAAGGTGCAAGACCTTATGCGGTGTGGCATTCTGAGCTTCGAGGACTCAGGCCCCAATGTTACAAAGAACCCACTGCCCGAGCATGGGAAATCTGTGAATATGGTCTAGGGGTGCCCTGGGAAATATAAAGTCAAATATGTTAGTCATATTCGACAGTCATTGGTCGAGTTACATCGCTTGCTGTGTCAGTACAGCCATATGGAGCATGACCATGACAGATGCCGCATCTGTTTTGTTAACCGTTTTGGTTGTCGCCAAGTGCGAAGAGAGCTTCAAGAGCTGTTGGATGAAGGTACCATAGAGATTCTTCAGAACCGCAATGTTGATGAAGATGAACCAGAAGTGAATGTTATTTCTCCTGTGTTCAAGCTGCCCGAGCCTGTTGTCATTCGTTATGATGGCAGCAGGCCGAAGGTCTCTCCTTCTCTAACAATCAAGCCTGCAGGCCCTGTGCCTTAATCATCTGATAGAGCTGTTCCCTTCAAGTACAATCCCGTTGCCGTGGAAGATGGGAGAGAAGTTCCTTTGCCTTCAACTTCTGTCACCAATATTGCTGATGTAAGTGGGTTGACCCGGAGTGGTCGTGTGTTCTCTGCGCCTAAGCCTCAGGCTAGGGCTGTTGCTTCTGATACTGTTGAGCATCCGGTTGGGACGGCTGTAAATGTTCAGAATCCGGTACCTGTTGCTAAACCCTCCTCTGTACAAAAGACTCCTAATTCTTCTGTTGGCCCGAGTGGCATTGTGAATGAAGAATGTGATGAGATGCTGAGGCTCATCAAAAAGAGTGAGTACAATGTTGTAGACCAGCTTCTACAAACGCCATCCAAAATCTTCGTTTTATCTTTGCTGCTGAATTCAGAACCTCATAGGGAGGCTCTGCAGAAAGTATTGGATCTGGCTTATGTTGATCACGATGTCACCATAGAACAGTTTGATATATAGTTGCAAACATCACTGCTTGCAACACTTTGAGTTTCTGTGACGCTGATCTCCCTGAGGAGGGAAGAGACCACAACATGGCTTTACACATTTCCATGAACTGCAAGTCTGATGCCATGTCCAACGTGCTGGTGGACACTGGATCATCTCTGAATGTATTGCCAAAGACCACACTCTCCATATTGTCATATCAGGGGCCTCCTATGAGGCAGAGTGGTGTTGTTGTGAAGGCTTTTGATGGGTCTCGTAAGACCGTGATTGGGGAAGTTGATCTCCCAATCAAGAGTGGACCTAGTGATTTCCAAGTTACCTTCCAGGTTATGGATATCCACCCATCATATAGCTGTCTCCTTGGTAGACCATGGATTCACGAGGTTGGCGCCGTGACATCCACCCTACACCAGAAGCTGAAATTCGTGAAGAACAAGAAACTGGTTGTGGTAGGGGGAGAAAAGGCTCTCCTGGTTAGCCATTTGTATTCTTTCTCGTACATTGATGTTGAGGATGAAGTTGGGACTCCGTTCCAAGCTTTATCTATTGATGAACCAATTGAGAAGAAGTCTCCTTCATTTGCTTCCTACCGTGACGCGAAACTGGCCATTGAATATGGTGCAGTTGCTGGTTTGGGGAAGATGATTGAGCTTGAAGACAATAGATCCCGGGCTGGCATTGGCTATTCCTCTGGGGCATTCAACGAGCTAGGTTTGTTCAAGAGTGCAGGATTCATCCATGTTGATCAACCTGAAGAGGATGCTGCTATCTAGGAAGAGGATGCAGAGGATCTGAGCAACTTCATCATACCTGGTGGTGTCTGCCATAATTGGATCGCTGTAGATGTTCCTACAGTCATCCATAGATCAGAGTAATTGTTCACTTTGTTTAAAACCCTTCTCCCATGCCAAAAGGAGAAGTGATGACATTGTTGGCAACATTTATACAATGATGTTTTCATTCAATTAATGCATTGTTAAACATTTTTTTTTCCATTTGTTTTCACTTTTTGCTTTTGCATGAAATCAGTGATCACAAAAAACCCATGAAAACAAGAATAAAAGCAACTTTTCATCTGCATAATGATTTGTTTGTTTAAATTCTAAAGTTTTTATTAACCAAAATCATTATGCAGGTTGATCCTAAAACCCATTGAACATAATGATCCAACACCATCTCCCAATTTTGAATTCCCTGTATTCGAGGCAGAGGAAGATGATGTTGAAGGGATTCCTGATGAGATTTCCTGTCTCCTTGACTCAGGAAGAATGAATATCTAAGACCGGTATAAGGGTGAGATATCAATCACCAAACATCTGAGAAAGACCCGAAAAAAGGTACATCAACTCAGGAAAATCTGACTCCACAGGGGACCGACGTCATAATAGGGAGCAGAAAGGAGGGAACACCAGGGATACCGAGGTATATAATAGGTGACCGACCAAAGGCGTGAATTGGTTTTTATGCCAAAACACTCATCATCCGAAAGGAGGGCTTGAAAAAGCAAATCGACTTACAGGATGGACATTCGAAGTATAGTATCGGGCGTGTGACTCCTGGACTCTGTTTGTGTTAGATATGTCTGTTTTGTCAGCATTCATCAAACATAAACCACGCATATTCATGCATAATCATAAACATTCAGATATTCATGTTGCATTTTTTCCATGTATCTTTCGTTTGTTGTCTCCTGCTATGGATTTTGTAGATCTCTAATAGATCTTCCCATGCAGATGTCGGGTGTTAAAATCTCTCCATATAGAGTCAGCCCCATAAGCAGAAAGTGTCTGTTTTTCCTTCTGCAGTTCCCCACTGAGATTATCCTCGTGGATGACGGTTTCTTTCGTTTCCTCCCAACATATATATTGGGATGGATTTTCCTATTGAGTTATATCCTCATAGGACGAATTTTGATTCAGTCTGTCTTTTCGGTTTGATCCCGAATTGGCATTTGTCAACCGTTTCTTGTGCTTCCCTGTGGAATAAATGAATGATTTGCCCAATAACCGGCATTAATTCTTTTATCCCCCAGCGGAATCTTTTTGGGCCTCTACCCAGTAACCGGTAGTTGTAAGTCCTATGTTCCCTCTTCTTGGCGGAATTTGTGGTTATACCCTTTTCCTCAGCAAGAGTTGATTTGGCCACTACCCCGTGTTCGGTAGTTGTAAGTCCTATCTCTTTTCCCCTAGCAGATGTAACCTTTGTGGTTCGTTCTGGTTGACGGTGGATTTTTTTTATGATGTTGTGTTTTTCTCCCCAGCGGAGTTTGTGCCTCGTGGTACAGGTGGATGATTGCCGGTTGCTAGCAATTTTATCCCCAGCTGAGTCTTTGGTTCCCTATCCAGTATTCGGTAGTGGTATACCTCTTGTTTCCTCAGCCAGAGTTTTGGTATTCTACCCTGTATTCGGTAGTCGTAAACCCTAACTTCTCCCCTTTGCAGAGTTAACCTTGTTGTTCATCCTAACCGATGATGGTTACTCTTTGTGGTTATCTTCATTCGTTGTTTGATGTTGATGTTCCCCCTTGCTTTTGGGAAATTGCCGTTTGCTAGTAATTGTATTCCGAGCAAGTCTTCTGGATCATTGCCGTATGCTTGCAATGTTATCCCTTTTGAAGTCGCCAGTGGGTTCTTTCACCGTTTGCTAGTGATTTGTTCCCCGGATCATTGATTGTTTATCCATGCATCCCCAGCTAGTTCTTGTGGGTAATTGCCGGATGCTTGCAATTCGCCCCCAGCGAGTCTTCTTTCATTTACCCGTTTGCTTGGTAATGATTGTTGTTCCTTTTGATTGGTCATCTTTATATACCTAGTTTGGTATCCCGATGCCTTTCTTTTCGGTTGATTTATCCTTTATTAACCCAGTAACCGGTTGTGGATAATCTTCCATGCGAGTATGTTATCCACGTTCTGACGGTAATGGATAATATATCTCATGCACTCTTCAGTCGAAGCCTTTTGTGTTTCCCTGGTCGAGTAAGATTCGTTATTTCCCTTTGCGGAGTCGAATATTGTGTTCTTGGATAATTGCCGGATGCTTGCAATATATCCTCTGTGAGTTGTCTTTCGTTTACCCGTATGCTTGGTATCGATTGTCTCTCTTTTTGGTTAGTCACCTATTATATGCCCTAACCGGTATCCCTGGTGTCTCTTCCTTTTCGAGTATATTATTCACGTTCTGACGGTAATGAATAATATGTCTCATGCGCTCTTTGGTTGGAGTCCTTTGTTGATTTTCCCCGATAGAGTAAGATTCGTATTCTTTGTAGAATCGAATATCCGTCCTTTTGGATGATGAGTGTTTTGGCAGTAAAAACCAATCCACGTTTTCGGTAGATCACCTATTATATACCCAGTAACCGGTATCCCTGGTGTTTCTTACCATGCGAGTATGTTATCTATGTTCTGACGGTAATAGATAATATATCTCATGCGAGTATTCTATCCACGTTCTGACGGTAATGGCTATTATATCTCATGCGCTCTTTGGGTTTGTGTCCCCATTTGAGTAAGATTCGTCTTCCCTTCGTGGATTCGAATGTCCATCTTGTAAGTCGATTTGCTTTTTCAAGCCCTCCTTTCGGATGATGAGTGTTTTGGCATAAAAACCAATTCACGCCTTTGGTCGGTCACCTATTATATACCTCGGTATCCCTTGTGTTCCCTCCTTTCTGCTCCCTATTATGACCTCGGTCCCCTGTGGAGTCAGATTTTCCTGAGTTGATGTACCTTTTTTCGGGTCTTTCTCAGATGTTTGGATGATTGATATCTCACCCTTATACCGGTCTTAGATATTCATTCTTCCTGAGTTTGTTACCCTTATACCGGTAACACCTCATCCTTGTTTCTTTTCCCCAGGAGTCTCTTTGTTAGACCTTTACTGGTGGAGTTTCTTGTTGTGATTTTACCCTTTTGCTGTATTGGCGTTTTCCCCAATGTATGCAATTCTTCCCCGGCAGGGAGATTCTTTGTGAATCGTTCCCTGGTCCGAGTCCGGATTTTCCATCCGAGGTATCCCTTGTGGATAGTTTGAGTCAGCTTGAGTCTTTCCAATGGATGTGTCTTCCTTTGGATTTCTTCTTTTCCAGTGTGAGTCCTTCACTCCCCGGTAAAGTCTCCAGTCTGTTTTCTGTTTTCCCCAACTCAGAGTCGTGTCCTGCTCACGCATCTCTTTTTCTTTCTATCCCCAATAAGTGTCCCCATAAGAGTCCTGTTAGAGTCTCTGTTCCTGGTGAGTGTATTACTCCGATGGATTGTCTTTTCTTCTGTGTGAACCATATCCCCACAGAGTTTGTGTCTTTTACATGCATACATTTGCATCATGAGGTCTCTTAGGGACCAAAATTTGTCTCATTACTGTTATTTAAGCCCATTCTACCGCGTCGAGATGAAGATTTCTAAACTTCACTTCTCCGGCTAGAATGTCCTTAAATGGGGGCATCTGTAAGACCCCAATTTTGTCCCTAAGATCCCTCATGGCATCATATCATATCATATCATTGCCTCAAGGATCATTGTGCACCTTGCCTTCCTCCTTGTGGGTGGGTTATCTTTTGAGAGTGGTTCTTGATCACCAAGCATGTTTAGCATTTGATATCATTGCTTTTCATTTATTTACTAACCAAAAGTACAAAAATATTGTCATCTAACCTTGTTACTTGCAGATGAAGCAACATTAGGTCAAACCAGTCAAAGGCATTCATTGAGCTATAGATGGTGGCCATTCTGAAGAATTTGGGCACCATGATCATTCATCAAGAGTTCATATGAACTATGATATCATTTTGAATCAAGATCTCAAGTGGTAGACGCTTGAATTTCATCTGATCCCAGCTAGATCAGCTGAAACCCTAGAAAAGTCAATACAAGTCAACTGTGCATTAAATCATGGATTTGAAGGTGGGAGATGGTTAGAGAGACCTCATTCATGTCCATACAACTCTCATATAACATTTCAAACATCAACCATGAAGAATTTGAGGTCAGATGAAAAGTTTCCAAAAATAGTAAGTGACCTGTAATTTCAAACTGCCAAAAATGGAAAGGTCTTCTCCTCAAGTTTACATCATCAAGCAAGCTTCCAATGGAATTTTGTCCAACATGAAAGTTGAAGATCTTGCTCTCACCTTTCCAAAAAGTCCAAGAACATGCATTTCGACTTTGTGGTTGAAAAGTTATGGATCAATCATTGCCAAGAAATTTTGAACTTCAAGCTTGCATAACTTTTGCACCAAATGTCCAATTCAAGTGGTTCTTTTTGTGACATTTCCATCTTGATCTCTACTATCATAATCATGCATCATATTTCACTAAATCTCATCACAAAAATATTGTATTTTTTACTTGAATTTAATTTGAATTTTGGAGGGAAAATATCCATTTGAGAAATATGCATTATTTTCACTTCAAACCAATTACACTTGCCTCTAAACAGGTTTTGAAATGCATTTCCAAGCAAAATTCGCACTGTTCCATTGGCCATGTGAGCATAAGGGTGATTTTGGCAAATTGCATAAACATGTCCATTTCACTAATTACTTGCATTGTGGCTAAGCATGATTAGTGAGCTTGATTAACAGGGGGTATATATTCATAATCCTAACAGAATTCATCGACAACAACTTCACAATTTCAGATCTAAACTTTTGCTCTCAAATTTTCTCTCAACTTTTCATCGATTTTCTTCATTTCTTTTGCTTGCTTCTTGTTCTATTCATCATCTACAGGCATAATTGAAGAAGATTGAAGTAAGATCCTGCAGCATTGAGGCCAAATCGTGACTGTTAAAGCTTGAGCACTTTCATGGCAGTTGAAGATTCCATCGAGATTAAGCATTGTTGAGCTGTTGTCCATCATTCATTCATCTTCCTCAGCACTATAGAGCATCTGTTTCAGCTCCTCCAAGCCAGATTCACACGATTTCAACTCTGCATCATCAGCAAGGTTAAAATTCGAATGCTCTAATTCATGAAATTATAATATGCATCTTGTAGATCCTTTGTTGCTGGTTGTAATGAACTTTAGATCGTGGATTTTCATTGAGTTTTGAGGTAGTTATGTGGATTTGAATGTTGACATATGAAACTTTCTTCGCTTGAATCTTTGAACATGAGTAGAATTAGGTTGAATTGATGCTGGATTATTGATGTGTGTTGAAGGACGGTTCCAATGATGTATGTTTCGTGAATTTCTGTGATGTTTGGATGATGATTATGAACATGATGAACAATGGATGAATGTCTAGGGTTTCGATTTCCAGATTTCATTTGATCTGCTTGGCGTGAGTGTTGCATGTGTTTCGCGATTTGTTGCCATGCATTGGTCCACGTCATCTCCACCTGGCTGTTTAATTGGCTCAGAATGAAGCGCTTTGCCACATCACTTAATGAAACGACGTGTTTCATTAAGTGAGCGCCATATTTGAATTCACACTCGGTTCGATTCCGAGTTCCAGCATTTGCATTTTTTGGCTTTTGCATTTTTTCTCTTGTATGCTATCCATGTTCACATGCCTTCATCATGCATTTTTTTAATTTTTCTTTCCATTCAAAAATTCATAACTCCTAAAATAATTGTCCAATTCACATGAGATTTTTTGTGCAATGTTCCTTGTAATGTCTATTAGTTTATGGATATTTTTACAAAATTTGTGCACGGTTGAATTTTGTTTTAGCCTAGGGTTTATGTTTGTATGTCATATCTTGCACCTTGCTTGCTATTTTGTTTGTGAAATGATGATGGTTAATCTAATGAAGATGAAAATTGACAATCATAAACTAGACTCATTCCTGGTCATTTTGGTATATAGTTTGCATTTTTCTCATTTCTGGATGTTGAGTTATGATGTGATTAATGGAGGTGTGGCAATGTGTGTCACACCATTTCTTGTCTAACTTGCTGATTTTATTTACCTTGCCAAGTAAATGCCAAATGATCTGAATTTTTGCATGTTGATACTTCTGGAAGTTAGGATTGATCATGATTTTTTGTAGGATTTTTGGATCCATTTCCAATTTGTTTGAGATTTTCTTTGCTGGTTTATTATTGTTGGACTTTTGATGAGTGTTGAACTTTCATGATTTTTGATATTCCCATGCCTTATCATATGAGCTTGAAATTTTGTACATTGATTCTGGACACATTGAAGTTTGTCTTGGCTTTGGTTTGACTCATTTATCTTATGTAATTTCTGTTTTAGGATTGCATTAAGTTGAGGCACCATTTATGGTCTTGTTTGAGCTTGTTTATGCTTACTTTGAATTGATGATTTTCTTTGACATGCTTATATTTGTCCAAATGCATTGATATTTGGTATGATGATCCTTTGATGTGTTCTGTTTAGGCCTGATTTTTCTTGGAATTTATTGAGCCATTTTTGATTTGATTTGAATTGGTTCATTCTGTTTGCCTCATTGAGCTTTCAACTTGCATGCTTTGACATGATTTGTTTATGAAATGAAAATGTTTGATGCTTTTGATATGAGACCACTTGGATGATGTTCTTGATTGATTAGTCTTGATTCTTGTCAATTTTCATGTTCTTTTTTGGATTATTTCTACCTCTTTGACCCTAGGCCTTGGCCTAAGGGTTTGCTTCTCATGTTTGAGTTTGTTTTCAGGTTAAGAAGCATATGGCTTTAAGGAGATTAATTCACATGGCTTGAGTTGGTTTGTTTGATTGTTGTGGACTAATTTTGACTTGTTTTGTAGGTTGCTCTTAGCTCATTTGAGTTGAGCTTGTGCCTTGCACAATGTAGCCTTGATTGTTGATTGTGTATTGTCTGTTGACTGTTGGATTATCTGTTTGACTTTTTTAGAATTGAATACTGGTTGAATTGGATTGTTTTCAGGTACATTAGTTGCTTGAGTTCATTTTGAACTTGCTTGGTTGCTTAACCAATTAGGTATAATTTCTATTCTTCATGTAGTCTGGAAGCCCTGGCTTGTTACTTGGCCAGGCACCTGTCTGAAGTCCTCCTTAAGAGGCAATGCTTGTGATTGTTTATCTTTGTCCCCAGGTAGGAAAAGTCCTTTTGATAAGGCAATTGGTAGATAAAAGAGATGTGTAGTCCATATCCTACTATTCTGTGTGTCATCCCTTTGCTCACATTACATGTTGATGCATTGTGGATATTAACCCAAGATCTATAGAGTCATTAACTTGTGGAGAGAGTTCCAACTTTCTGAACTCCCACACCTTCCGATATTCAATGCTCTCCCTGACCAGGGATAAGAGCCATGAGGCACACCCCTCATATCCTTTCATCTGCTTCACCTTAACCCTCAATGTTAAGGTTAAGAGCACCACTTACCCCATTCCAGTTGACTTTTAAGTCTAACCTTTGCTTGAGCCTAATTGCTTGGATATAGTGTGTCCTAACTGAATCATTGATTGCTTTCTGGTTCATCTGTACATTTGTGTGTCTGCCTTTGTGCATTTATCATCATTAATTGCCCATTATTGCATGATCATCATTTCATATCTTTGTGACATCTTTGATTGTCCATTGAGGAATCAACTATAAGTCCATTCAGTGGCCATTGTTCCTATGATTTGGAAGGGATTGAGTGTAAGACCATTTCATTGGCCACTTATGTCCTCTTTGCTTAGTGTTTCTGTTTACTTGTTGTATGTGAGGATGCAATTGTAAGTCCATGTTGTTGGCATTTGTATTCCTATGATCATCCTGTGGAGATTGGCATCTGATATCCATGTTTTGTTTTGTGTGTGAGATTGGTATAAGTCCATTTATTGGCATCCGGTATCATTGTTTTATTTTAGGAGATTGGTGTAAATCCATTGATTGGTATCCGGTATCCGCTTTTGCTTTGTGAGATTGGTATAAGTCCATTTATTGGCATCCGATATCATTGTTTTGTTTTCGGAGATTGGTGTAAATCCATTGATTGGTATCCGGTATCCACCTTTGTTTGTGAGATTGGTGTAAGTCCATTGATTGGCATCCGGTATCATCTTGCTTTTTATTTGCTTACTTGCTTTGTTGCCCATTCCAAAGGACACACTTGGATCATCTTCTATATGGTTTCAAGAGGTGAACTTCTAGGAAGTTTTACACTCCTTCATCCACATTCCTTTTTGTTTCAAAACCCCTTTTCACATGTTGTTTTCAAAAACTTTGAATTATTGTGCAAACATTCTCATGTCTTTTCAAATTAGAAACCTGGACATTAAGTCCTTGACTTTTTAAATTCCATTTCATAACACTTCTTTCTGAATTGAATCTTAATCATACTTTGACCATATTTTGTGAATACCCATAATCAATTAACTTCACCCATTCAATTGTTTTGTGGCTTTGTCCGTTGTTGATATGTTTTCATACATTAGCCATAGGTTTCAATTCTCATAGTGGTTGATGTAAATCTCCCCACATCCTTAGTGAGTTGATTGTAAGTCTTCCATACTTATTATAGGGTTAACCCCTCACTAGTATGTTGAAGCCATCCTCGCATGGTGGATTGTTGGTCTTGGTTGAGTTTTCTCCCGTTGAGAATGAAAAGCCTTAGTGCTCTTGTTTTAAAATGAACTCACTGATATTTTGGAAATCTTTTAGCCGAACTACGGAGTTTTGATCCTTTACCTTTGTATGGAAAGGTACGTAGGCAACGAGTTCATCCGTTCAAACACAAAAAATAATAAAATTGTACATTCTTTTCTCATCTTCCCAATCATGTTTGCACAATATGTCATAAACAAATGAATATTTTCATTCAATAAGTGTGAAAAGGGCTCCCTAGGAGTACCTAGGACGTTTTGGGTGCCTAACACCTTCCCATTGCGTAATTTACCCCTTACCCAGATTCTCTGATCTTTTCATTAGTTTTCTATGTGTAAAACTTCTTAGGCTTTTGTTCGCTTTTTAGCCAATCCTTTGGATAATTAAAAGTGCGGTGGCGACTCGATTCTTTGTATGCTTTGCTTATGGTTTAATCAATAAATCATATAGCGACGAATACACCGCTACACCTACAAGTGGCACATTCCGGAATTCTCCACAACTCATAATAACATAACGCACATCCATTCGGTAAGATTGCCATCTAATATCATATGAAGTAAGAGACATAACCTTCTGAGTCCATCTATGAGTGCTCTGAGCATCCACAAAAGGTCCACTGACTGGCAAGAGGGACAAGAACCATCTGAGCAATAGTGGCAGGCAACATCTGATAACTCCACCCTTACCATGCCTACTGTGGATAGCATAGTAAGTGTCAGCTAACAGAGTAGGAACTGGATTTCCTCCAATAAAGATAATGACTGCAGCATAGTCCACAAAGTTGGGCATACTCGGAAACAAAACAATCCCATAGATCATAACAGCTAACTGAGCATGAAAAGCTTCCCAATTCCCCTTCTCTGTTTCTTCTTTGGCCATCCTCAACAGAAACTTCAAAGGCAGACCCACGACATCCCCACTGGACCTCCAATTATCACTGACTTCCTTGATACCCAAATGGAGAGCTCTGGCAACAATTCTGAAATCAACCTCCTTAGGCACGTCTAAGAAAGGAACCTGATACCGGATCGGAACATTCAACATAATGGAGTACTCCTCAAGAGTAGGCGCCAACTGATAATCCTGAAAAGTGAAACAATGAAGCTCTGGGTCGTAGAACTGAAGAAGAGTCTGCAACGACACTGGATCAACTACCATCTTCAATAGTGTCAGAATATCCCCATACTGATCAACAAACCCCTTCTGATTACCACTGGTCACAAGGTTACTCAACTCTATCAGAGACATCGAAGGCTCACGGTGAAAGCTATAGGAACAAGTCTTCCGCTTCAACTTTGGGACTGTTGCCATCTCTATCAGTGAATAGACTCTGGAATGTACCTGAGAAATGATATGCATCAACAAGTCACCGACAAGTCACCAACTATACCTGTAATAATGATCATTCCCTCCCCACTCACGGGTGTCATCTAGGCCAGGGTAAGGTCGAGAGAAATGCAACATAAATAACCTTTCACAGAATATCATCATATACACACCCGAAGTATGTAACGATAATATCCCATCAGGGTCTGAACTGCTCGTGATGTCAATGTTCCGCTAAGTGGCGCATACCACCCGCTTCCCATGAATCACTTTATTCCTAGGTTTCCTAGATTTCACTCATAGCCTGGGTATTGGGCCTTTTACCTCGAGTAACTCCCACCCCAACAGAGAGAACACAGCACAGCCAGCACAGATGAATATGAATGAATGCAAACATTAATGCACACATAAATGCAAACAATAAATAAATGAATGCAATAAATAACAGCAAACAGCAACCAAAACCCTAACCTAGAGAGCGCTAGGAGAGACTCGCTTAGGGAAGATGGACCAGCAAGAGGTCAACTTCTATTTTCCCTAGTAGAGTCGCCAGCTGTCGCATTACGCGAAAAAACCGGCGGGAAAACGAAACAACAGAGCCGCCACCGTGCGTTATTTATCCCAAAAGAGGGAAAGGAAACGCTCGAAGTAAACCTGGAAAAGACATTGTCTCGCAACCAAAGAGAGATGGGATCGGGAGTCGGTTATGCGAAGGGAAGGTATTAGCACCCCTACGCATCCGTCGTACTCGACGGGATCCACGCACAAAAGGAAGGATAAAGGTTGCTAAAAAAGCTGCTCAAACATCAAACACTGGCTGAAAAGAGACACAGAAAACAAAAGAAACTAACTCGGCAGGATATCGCATCCTGGGCCTACGTAGTCTGTCAGGCACAGACATCAAAGTTGACGTAGTTCGGGACAGGGGGAAACGTGCTCGCTAGGATGTCGCATCCTATGCATACGTATCTTCTCGGACTAAAGAAGAATCAGAGCACTCGTAGCTCGGCTAACGCACGCCAAACAAAACCACACAGGAAACCGACTGCCAATCGCTGGACTTACGTCAGACTCCACACAAACAGGCAAACATGGAAACCGAATGCCAATCGTTGGACTTACATCAGACTCCGAACCAAACACACCCACACTAGAAACCAAATGCCAATCGCTGGACTTACATCGGACTCCAAGCACACAACAATAGGATACGGAATGCCAATCGCTAGACTTACATCCATCTCCTAACACACACAAGACAAAACAAAAAGGGCGCCCGGAGAGATCAGCTCATCTCCTGCCTACGTACCTCATCTGGTATGAGGATCAGGGCGACGTAGTTCCCCTACGCAGGGACTAAGGACTAACCTAACCAGAGACTGGGAAATGACAGACTAGAAGGGAGACTAACTCGAGCCTAATAGTTATCATGCAAATTCACCATGGTCCTAGGTTAAGGTTTCTATCTAACTTGCACAGGGAGCAAGCTAAACCTAAGCAGCACAAGCGAAGCAATCAATCACGCAAATAGCACACACTATATACAAACAAAGTGGGCTCACACAAGGTTAGGCTGTGAAACACAAGCCAACTGGAATCGGGTGATGTTAGCTCTTAACCCTAACATTGAGAGTTAGGGTGAAGCAGATGAAATGGGAAGTGAGGGGTGTGCCTCACAGCTCTTATCCCTGGCCTGGGAGAGCTTGACTCAAATAGAAGGTGTGGGAGTTCAGAAAGCAGGAACTCTTCTATCCACATGACTGACTCAACAAGGATCTTGGGTTAATATCCACAATATGCTAGCAAAGGGATGACACACTGAATAGCAGGAGATGGACTACACATCTCTTTTATCTGCCAATTGCCTTATCAAAGGACTTTTCCTGCTTGGCACAAAGATAAACAAACACAAGCATTGCCTCTTAAGGAGGACTTCAGACAGGTGCCTGCCCAAGTAACAGGACAGGTCTTCCAGACTACATGAATTCAGTGAATTATACCTCTAGTGGTTAAGCAACCAAGCAACAGCAAAAGCAAGTTCAAAGAACTTAAGCAACTAATGTACCTGGAAACAATCTAACTCAGTTAGTACACAACTCAAAAAGTCAAACAGACAACAAGTGCAAGCTACAATGTGCAAGGCACAAGCTCAACTCAAATGAGCTAAAAGCAACCTACAAAACAAATCAATGTTAGTCAACATCAACCAATCAAACCAATTCAAGCAATTTGAATCACTCTCCTTAAGGCCATATGCTTCTTATCCTGAAAACAAAGCTCAAACATAAGCACCAACCACTAGGACAAGGCCTAGGGTCAAAGTGGGAGAAATAATCCAAAACAGAACATGAAAATTGACATGAATCAAGCTCAATCAGTTAAGAACAATATCCAAGTGGTCCCATATTAATAGCATCAACCAATTTCATTTCACAAGTCAAATAAGGCAAAGCATGCAAGTTCAAAGCTCATTGAAGCAACAGAATGAACAAATGCATATTAATTCCAAAATGATTCCATAAATCTCCAGAAAAATCATGGCTAAACAGCACACATAACATAATCAACACACCAAAAATCAAGGCATTTGGACAAGTTTAAGCATGGCAATTAAATTCATCAAGTCAAGGTAAGCACAAACAAGCTCAAATAGGGCACAATTAGATGCATCAACTTAGCACAAGCCTAAAACAGAATTGACAAATGATAAATGTCTCAAACGAAATCCACAATAAACTTCAAAGTGTCTAGAAGCAATGTGCAAAATTTCAAGCTCATAGGATACACAACCAGCATTTCATAAATCATTTAAGTTCATGATTATTCAAAAGTCCACAAATGGTCATCCAGCAAGAAAAATACCAACCAAATCAGAAATGAATCCAAAAATTTTACAAAAATTCATGATCAATCCTAACATCCAGAAGAAGCATCATGCAAAAAATCACATCATTTGGCATTTAATTGGCATGGTAAAGAAAATCAACAAGTTGAGCAAGCAATGGTGTGACACACATTGTCACACCTACATTAACCAGATCATAACTCAACAACCAGAAATGAGAAAAATGCAAACTCTATACCAAAATGTCCCTAAAGATGTCTAGTTTAAGCATACAAAGTTTCAAGAGCATTGGATAAAATCTCATCATTTCACAAATCATTTAGCAAGCAAGGTACCAGATAGCACAGATGTGAACATTCCCTAAGCAAAATTAAATTCCAACCGTGCACAATTTCTGGAAAAAATCTCATAAAATACTAGACATGATGAGGAACAACATGCAAAAATTCCCAGGTCATTTGGATCAATATTCATGGAGTTATGATTTTTTGAATGAATGAAAAATTAAAAAAAAACACATGAAAGCATGTACATGAATGGCATGGTGAACAAGGGAAAATAATACAAAGCAATATGGAAATGTCCATCAGCTGGAATCGATCCGTGTGAGAATTTGAACTTGGCGCTTTTACCATGAAACTCTGCGTTTCATTAAAGTTGCATGGCAATGCAAATCACTTTGGACCAATCAACACGCCACACTGTATGCCACGCGTACCAATACATGAGCAAAAACACTAAAGCGCATGCAGAAAGGCGCTCAAGAGATCAAACACGCTTCTGGACTCATAAACCCTAAGTTCCTCAACATGTTCATCGTGTTCTTGAGCCTCAAGAACAAAAGTTCACAGAAATTCAAATCCTGCACATCATTGCACTCATCTCTCAACATACATCAACAATCAATGATTATTTTGACCTAATTCTACACGTATGCAAAGATTCAAGCACGAGAAATTTCATACATCAAACTTAGATTCAACATAACTCACTCATCTCTCCATGAAATTCGATGATACAAAGCTCAGTGTACTCCATGTTCAAAGATCTACCATAAGCACATAAACATTTCAAGAATCAATGAACTCGAATTCTGACCTTAATGGAAGTGCAGAACTGGATTTGCTGCTTTCAAGCCTTGTAATGTCCAAACAGATGCTTCTCAGCTCGTGGATGAATGAATGGAGGAAAGTTTGAGTGTTAATCTTGCACGATTCTTGCAGAAAATCCAACTGCCATTGATGGATGCAAAACTTCAACAGCTCCAAAACAGCTCGAAAATGGATGGATCTGGCTTCAATCTTGTTCAATTATGCTTGTGGATCAAGGATTGATCAAGAACAAGGCAAGGTTTATGGAGAAATTTGATGAAAAAATGAGAGAACCAAATGAAGAGAATTGTGAAAATGGATCTAGATCTGAGCAAAATGAAGTGTTAATCCAATTTCTGTTATGATTATGCTATATATATGTTGTGCTAATGATGTATGCTAATCACAATTAAGCCAAATGCCAAGGATTAGTGGAAATGAAGGTGTAATGCCAATTTGCAATTCACCTTATGCATGTAATGACCAATGCTACAGTGCACGAAATTCAATTGGAAATCCTTTCAAATTTTGTTTTAGAGCCAAGGCAAGAGCTAAAATGCAAAAACAATGCACCATTTTCAAATTGGAAATTTCCCTCCAAAATTCAAATGGAAATGCAAATATTTTTGTGATCAAAATGCATGGCCTATGATGCATGAATTGGATAGAGCATGTCAAAACAAGAATGTTTCAAAAAGAACCACTTCAATTGGCCTTATAGTTCAAAAGTTATGCACTTGTGAAGTTCAAATTGACTTGGCAATGATTGATCCATATCTTCTCAACCATACATGAGAAATTCATGTTCTTGGACTTTTTGGAAAGGTGAGAGCAAGATCTTCAACTTTCATGTTGGACAAAATTTCATTTGAAGCTTTCTTGATGATCTAAACTTGAGGAGAAAACCTTTCCATTTTTGGCAATTTCAAATTACAAGTCACTTACTATTTTTGGAAACTTTTCATCTGACCTCAAATTCTTCATTGTTGATGTTTGAAATGTCAAATGAGACTTGTATGGACATGAATTAGGCCTCCCTAACCATCTCCCACCTTCAAATCCATGATTGCATTGACTGTTGACTTTGGTTGACTTTCTAGGGTTTCAGATGAATTGCATCTTGACTGATGATCTCTGAGCCTCCAATCTTTGGTCAAACCACTTCAAAATGATCCCTAGGTCATATGAACTCAATGAACCAATCCTAGGGCTTTGCTTCCCTAAGAAATGCACTTGCTTGCTTGCACAACTAGATCTCCTGACCAGTCTTGACTGATGACTTGCACTAGGCAATGGACAATGCAATGCTATGCAGTGGACAATGCTAATGCTAATGACATAAAATGAAAAATGAATGTACAAAATGGGAGGTGCAAATTTGAGGTGCTACAGCTGCAAATAAGAACATCAAGAAGATTATTCAGAGGATGGTTGTAACGTATAAAGATTGGCACGAGATGATCCCATTTGCTTTGCATAGATATTGTACATCTATCCGCACTTCAACAGGGGAAACCCCTTTCTCTCTTGTATATGGTATGGAAGTTATGCTCCTCGTGTTGGTTGAGATCATATCATTGCGCGTACTCATGAAAGCCAAGTTGACTGAGGTTGAATGGTGTCAGACCAGGTACGATCAGCTGAATTTGATTAAAGAGAATAGATTAACTGCCATGTGTCATGGTCAGTTATATCAGTAGAGGATGAAGAAGGCATTTGATAAGAAGGTCAGACCTCGTGTGTTCAGAGAAGGTGACCTTGTGCTCAAGAAGATCTTGTCTTTCAGACCAGATTCTAGGGGTAAATGGACTCCTAACTATGAAGGCCCATATGTTGTTAAGAGAGCCTTTTCAGGAGGTGCTTTGATCCTTACAACTATGGATGGTGAAGAGTTCACTCGTCCTGTGAACACATATGCATTCAAGAAATACTTCGCCTAAAAAAGAAAAGAACAACTTGCTAAGTTGAAAATCCGAAAGGGCGGCTTAGGCAAAAATGAGCGTCTCGGTGGATTGAAAACCTGAAAGGGCGATCCAGGCAAAAGTTAGAGACATAAAACAGAAAGATTTATCCCGATAAATTGAGTACCCCACCTTGGGGCAATTTATGCAAAATTAGGGGATATGGCAAGTAACTACATCCTGCTGATCTTCAGATTTGAAGGCATTTTTGAGCACAACGATCGATCTTGATTCATCGTCCCCGATAGAAGTTAAGAGCACAGTGAACATCAAGAGTTGGTAGAAGGATTAGAGATCATTCAATGTAACACTTTTCCATGTAAATTACCATTTTCAACTTTGTAAAGATCTATGGAGTCTTGTCATTTACAGACTACCATTCCATTAAATAAAGTTGAGCTTTTATCCAATTGTTTTTACTCTTCTTTAATTCAGCCAAATAGTTTTAAATTTTATTATGATCATTTTTGAAAATTAATTTTTTTAATCAAAATCATGTTTTCTTAAACATATAAAAGCATTAATTTTAAGCAATCGATTTCATTTAAAACGAGTATCAACAAACGGTTCGAATGCAGTAAGCCCTAAGTGTGGAGCATTATGGGTTCTCCCCAAGCAGTAGGCGGCATTTCTCTTTCATCCCCGACAAAATTGATCAACACTCGGTGTTTGTTGAGTTCTCCAAATGGTTATTTCTCCGTCATTCCCAGCTGAGTTGGTTGATTATTCCCTAGCCAAATTTATATTTGGTCTCCAACAGTGTTAGAACATTTCTTGGTTCTGGTAGACTTTGGTTTCCTCATCAGTTGCCATCAATTCATTCCCAGTCAGAGTTCCCTCCGGGTTTCTGAGCAGTTATTTGTGGTTTATTCCTTGCAGGGTTGTCTCCCATTTGATATGGTGTTGACCTAAAATTCCCCGCAGAGTTGATAACACTTTTCCGCAATAGATCTCCTCCTTCCCCAGTTAGGGTTGAGCCTTCGGGATGTTGATCCCTCTTTTCTCCAGCAGTTGTTTCCCTCTTTTGTGGATTGGCCGAGAATTGTATCGATGATTCAAATCTGCGACATTTTGTATCCTTTGTGATTGTTTTGTCAGCATAATCATATATATATATATATATATATATATATATATATATATATATATATATATATATATATATATATATATATATATATATATATATATATATATATATATATATATATGCACTCATATAATTTCATTGTGGCATCATTGCGCTTTGAGACTCATTCCTGTAATTCTTATTTTCTATTATGGTGGTACTTTATCCCCATACAACTTTGGTGTCTGTTCTTCTTCAATTGTAGAGTGTCGGCCCCTTAAGCAGAAAACTTTAACCTTTCTCCTTTCCCCACTGAGTTATTGCCTCATGGATGATGATCGCTTCAACTTCCTCCCTAGTTTATTATCTGGATGGAACCGCTCCCCTTGAGTTATATCCTCATTGGGTAGAGTCTTGATTGACCGTTTCTTTCTAGATATTACCTAGATAGATATTTTTGGTCCCCTGAGAGTTTATTACCCAATAACTGGTAGTATTCTCCTTAGTTGGCAGTTTGTTACTTCTTGCCCAATATCCGGCAAAAATAATCTTTTTTCTCCCCAGCGGACTCGTTTTCACATTTCTCCACGAAGTATATCCTTGATATGTTCATCCTAACCGATGACAGATATTTTCTTCCCTTGCTTCGAGTTTATCCTTGATATGTTCATCCTGACCGATGACGGAAATTCTCACCTTTGGTATTCTACCCAGGAAAAAGGTAGTTGTAATCCCTATTTTTATTCCCCAGAGAGTTAATCCTTGATATGTTCATCCTCACCGATGACGGGTTTCCTCCCCTTGCGGTCTTCTTCCCAGTAACCGGTAGTTGTAAATCCTGCTTTTCTCCCCTTGTAGAGTTTATCCTTGATATGTTCAATTTAACCGGTGACGGATATCCTTTTTTATGGTCTTCTCTCCAGTAACTGATATATGTAATCCCTATTCTTCCCCTCAGAGTCTATCCTTGATATGTTCATCTTAACCGGTGAAGAATATTTCTCTTTGACGGTATTCTATCCAACATTCGATAGATGTAATTCCTACTTTTTGTTCAGGTGGTTTATCCTTGATATGTTCATATTAACCGATAACGAGTATCCTCCTTAACATCCCCAAGCAAGTCTATCCTTGATATGTTTATCCTAACCGGTGACGAATTTTCTTTCCTTTGAGTCTATCACTGATATGTTCACTTTAATCAATAACAAATATTCTCTCCTTTATGGTCTTCTGCCCAGTAACCGGTAGATGTAAATCCTATTTTCAGCTTTTCCCCAGCAAGTCTATTCTTACTCAGTAACCGGTAATGAATATGTCTTCTGGCGGCCACCAGTGAGTCATCCTTGATATGTTTACGCTAACCGGTGACAGATGTCCTCTCTGTCATAATTTTTATCCCCTCACCCAGTAATCAGTAGTGGATGATAGATTTCTACTCCTCCTGTGTTGAAGTTTATTTCTTCCCCCAGTTGAGTTGAGTGCGTATTTCCTTGGGGAAATCGTTCTTCCTGCATGGTTCGAGTATTTCAGTTTTATTCTGATCTACCCGTTTCCCTTGAAGGCTTTCCCTTTGTTTCTCGGCTGAGTCCTTCCATTTTCATGGAATTCCTCTAGTCCCCCATTTGTTTTAAGTTATAGCCTGGCCTGTGCACAACACTTTTTCCCCCAAAGTCTCTGTCTCCCCAATGAATTTTCCTTAGGGAAATGCATTATACTCCTGTTGACTTTCAGTCTCTCCGGATTCTTTTCCATTGTGGCAACATTTCCTCATAAATATTTATCTTAACATTCATATCATATGCATCATGAGGTCTCTTAGGGACCAAAATTTGTTTCTATATGTTATTATTTAAGCCCATTCTACTGAGTCGATACGAAGATTTTAACCTTCATCTCCTCAGTTAGAACATCCTTAAATAGGGGCAGCTGTAAGACCCTAATTTTGACCCTAAGATCCCTCATGCTATCTCATCATATGCATTAGCATTGGGATCAAACCTTGGCATCCTCCTTACCCCTCTTTCATTGGCTTTGTTTTGGGAGAGATCACCAAGCACCATGTGATTGTATCATACCTTGTATTTTATCATATTCTAACTAAAATACCAAAGATATGTCTTTGTAGTTGTCTAATTCTTTTGTAGGTAGGGCATGATCACTATTGATCTATCAAGTTCACATCTAGGGTTTAACACCCTCATTGCTAAAATCTCAACCAAAAAATGATCCACAATGGTTCTAGGCATCATATATGAGTCCCATTGATCTCTACATGTTATTTCAATCAAGTATTCTTCAAGAGTTTGGAGTTGGTTTGCCTTGGAAACCCTAGTTCATATGGGTATCTTGAGTAACTTCTTCAACAAGCTTCTTCACCAATTGATCAAATGCTTCAAGGGACACTTCATATTTCATCATCTTATGCATAAATGATCTCCCATGAGCCTAAAAAGTCAAGAGAATTGCAAGTTAGAAAGTTGGTTGATGCTGGTTGGCCAGATGAATTCATCTGATCAAAATTGGGTGTCCCTAGACCCTATCTCCTACAATTTTCATCATATGAAAATGATTCCAGGATACAAGTTACACTAAATGACATTACAAACAACTTTCATGTTGAGGTCTAGATCTAGTTTTTCTTTGAAATTCATTTTTTATGTTGAAACATTATAGGTCATTTTGTTTAAACCCTAATTTGAAAGTCAACTTCCCAAGGCTATAACTTGCTCAATTTTTATGATATGAAAGATTTCCAAGTTTCACAATATAATTCAAGGTGTCTACTTCAACTTTTATTTTTGGAAGAAGAGCTAAATCAACTTTTATGAGCAAGTTATATGCGGATACATTATATGTCAAATTGGTGACCATTTTTAAGGATTTTGAAAGGGATACAACTTTGATGAAGACACTTTTCTCATTTGGAGCTCACATGAAATGTTAGTCGAGGTGAATTAATTGAACATATGGCTTGACACTTAGAAAATATTTTGACATGTTGAAATTTCCAAACTTCCACCTCAAAATTTACCATGATACAAGTTCCAAATGGAAAAGTGTTCAACATAAGAGTTGTTCCTCTTGATCCAACCTTTCCAAATAGTCCAAATTCATTCATTTTAGACAAGGTTTGAGCGGTCTGCACATGGCCTGAACAAGGTTGTATCAGTTGGCAAGAATCATACTTCAAACATCCAAACATTCTTGCATTGCAATCTAATTCTCATTCAGACTTCATTTCACTTGCATTTTGACCTAATTGAGTTGCTTCATGGGCCTGTACATGCCCATGCAAGTGTGCACTTCACATTGCCAATTTTGGAAGCATTTTCAAGTGTGCAAATATCACTTACATTTTGCTATAAATAGAGGTCCCTTTCATAAATTTGAAGGACTTTGTGCTCCAGCGTTGCCTCCAACTATTGATACCCTCACAATTCAAAGGAAAACCTGATAAATTTCAATTGAAATTTGAGTTTGAATCTCACTATTTGGAGATTCAAGAACTCCAGGATCCAAAGCCTTGTACCATTCCTAATCTACTTCTGCAAGCTCCATAAGCAAGATCAAGAACGAATTGAAGCAAGAGAGATCTAGTTATGCACAACATTGAAGGTATTTTTCCAGGTTTTTCTTCTTTTTAATTTTCTCTCAATTCTCATCAATTCTCTTGGATCTTTGGTTATCTGAAGTCCTACCAATGTAGGCAAGAAGATTGAGTTGCTTTAAGGTCAAATCGAAGCAACTCAGTTCGTACACCTCAAAATTCAATTTCATGTATCTCTTAATATACTTGGAGTCAGGTTAAATTGAGGTGATATTTGTGATCTACGCCATTTTTTCTTTAAGATCATGTCCTTCAGGGTCATCGGAGATGATGACCGACACTTGGCTCTGGCGATACGCTGAATGTGTTATGAACCATTGGATCAATTCCAAATGTTTTAATCATGAACGTTGCTTGTGATAACCAGTTGTGTAGCGCGCTGACTAGCGCGTACCATGGAACACGCGTTCTCCACCAATTGATTTGCCACCTCAATTAATGAGGGAGATCAAGTGGTCCACATTTTTATGATTTAGTTGATTTTCATTTTATTTCTTTTACTTTCATTAATTCATATTAAATTTAATATTGATCCAAGAAATATGAGAGTTTCACCAAATGTTTTTTAATAAAATCCTCTTTCATTTTCTGAATTAAAATTATTTTTTGGATAATTATTAATATTTTTCATGATTTAATTAATTTTGTGAATATTTTTAATTGTTTAAAAATATTTTTAAGTTTCCGAGAATTCTGAAAAATTTTCTCCAAGGTCCTTTGACCTTGTTTGACCTATGATAAATCGCATGGCCATTTCTTTGGTGTTTTGATGAGGTTTTAGGAAATTGACCAACCATATTTAATTTAATGCATTATTTTTATTATTTTTAATTGATTAAATGCCAAATAAATTGTGAGTTTGACTTGTGTTGTTAGGCCTTGGTCAAGGTTGATTTGACTTTGTTAAGTTAAGATCATTGGATTTGGGGGATTGACGGAATGTACATTCCATCTCCCAAAATGAATGAATGATCTTAACTTGTTAAGAGTCCTCCTTTGTCCAATTTCTGTTTGATCCATTCCCCCTCCCTCTTCATCTTATTCCCATTCTTTATGCATTCATGTCATGCACCTATAATGTCTCTATATCCTAAGTATGGATGAGATTAGGTCCCCCACTTTGCATATTCTTTTTGTGTGTGGTATGTTTCATGAGCATAGTTCATCATACTATGTCTCTAATATGCATTAACACCAAAATTCTATTACCCGACCTCAAATAGTTGTGACTTCTACATAAGTCCAATTACGATTGCTTAACATAGCGCTAAATTTTGACACAAAAGGCATATCATTCTAGTTAGTGAGATTGTAAGTCTCCTCTCTTTCATGGTATTGTATGAAGACTTGGCCTTTTTTACTTCCTTTGGAGATGTCTTGGTTCAAGGATCCATGCTTGTGATAAGTGGGTTGAGTGTTCTCCAAAGAATGACTTAACAAAATAAAAGCAAAAGCAATACTAACTTCTAACTCATTAACAACCAACATTTAATTTCAAGTCATTTAATTTCAATACACTTTAATTTTTAAGCCTTATTCATTTGCCATTATTCATACCATTCAAGTTGTTTATGTTAATGTCATTTTCACTTTGTCCACTTAGACCATATTTTGTGATATATTTGAATTGTGTATATTGTGATTGTTTGTGTGGTCTTTTGACCTTAATATACATAATAAGAACAAAAACCCTAAAAAATATGTTGTGTGGACTGTTGGTTTGATCTGAGACAATTGAACTTAGAATTTAGGCAACACTCCCTATGCAAAGGACTTGGCCAATGTCAATTTTCATGAAACCAAATGCTTGTGAATTGAAACTTCATCTGATACATCATTGAAGATCCATTTATATTCATCTGCAACATGATCATTGTGAAGCTGTTATTTTGAGCCTATGACTTATGTCATCTTGGAAGTCATCTACTACATGGGCAAAACTTGAAGAAGATCATGGAGTTGTTAAGCTTGGATGTGGCTATCTTTATTTGATGTCTTGCTCTTCAACTTGCTGTTTGTGTATTGATTGTTGTGTGATTCTAAAGTCCAAGGGAAATTTGGGTTTCTATATGACATTCTTGTCCATTGGATTGCAGCCCATTGGTCAGAGCTTTTCAACTCTTAACTTTTAAATTTATGCTTAGGATTAGTCTCTTCAACTCCTCCACATTTCTTTAATTTCAAAATCTCTCCCTCCTTTTAAAATCTTCTTTGCTTGTGACTGTTTTCTAAACTTTGACCTCATTGCAAACTAGAAACTTTGGCCTTATGCCATTGCATTTTTAAAAATCTTTTCTTAAATAAACTTGTAAATAAACCTAACTATAATTGACTTAAAATTTTCAAAATACAAAATGAACCAACACCCATTCAAACCATTTTAGGCCCTTGTGCCTTTCAAACTTAAATTTTGTTAAAAGCAATGCACACACTTTGAAACTGATACCATGAACTACGGGGTTTTGATCCCTCATTTTTATGTTGGTACGTAGGCACAAGTCTGAAGGTCTTGTCAAACACAAAAATATAATTAATGAATTCTTTTCTCACCCCCCCCCCCCCATTCTATTTATTGCAAACATCATTTTATACAAAAACACATATGCACACAAAAAAGGGCTCCCTAGGAATACCTAGGATACTTTGGGTGCTAACACCTTCCCTCTGTGTAACCAATCCCAGTACCTGTAATCTATGGTATTTTATTAGTTTTGATTTGAAAACTTCTTATTTTTGGGTTTTGTTCGTACTTTTCCCTTTTCCCTTGGAAACAATAAAAGCGCGGTGGCGACTCTGGTTTTATTGTCATCTAGCTTATCTATAGCTTGATGCTCATGAATTTACCGCTACACCAGTGAAGATAGGTCCGAGTGATTTCCAAATTAATTTCCAGGTAATGGATATCCACCCGGCCTATAGCTGCTTGTTAAGAAGGCCATGGATTCATGAAGCTGGAGCAGTAACGTCTACTCTTCACCAGAAGCTGAAATTTGTGAAAAACGGCATGCTTGTCGTTTTTGGTGGAGAAAAGGCATTGTTAGTGAGCCATTTGTCATCTTTAATATATTTTGATGCTGAGGAGGAGGTTGGAACGCCATTCCAAGCCTTATCTATTGCTAATGATTTAAAGAAAACTGGGGCATCCATGTCTTCTTTTATAGATGCACAAGAGGCTATTCAAGTTGGCAACATTGGCAAATGGGGTCGTGTTATGGAGGTCACCGAGAACAAGAATAGAGTCAGACTAGGATTTCAACCAGGGCCGTTCAACGCCAAAGTCAAAGTTATCAAACCAGTATTCCGCAATGGAGGGTTCATTCATGAGAACGATCAACACTCAGCTGCCATTATTGAAGACAGTGGTGATGAAGACGAAGTTTGCGCCAACTTTGTGACGTATGGCCAAACTTACAACAATTGGGTTGTTGTTGATCTTCCCGTTGTCATTCATCATTCTAAGTAATTTGTTTTTATTATCTTTAAAAAAAATCTTTCTCCCATGCCTAAGGGAGAAGTGAACATTGTCCGACATTTTTATTATTATCATCAATAAAATACAATTTTATTCATCCACATCTATGATGTTTTATTTTACTTTTTGCTTTTTCTAAAAATGGTAATTACAAAAAAAAACATAAATAAATAATAATCTTTCTATCTACATAATATTTGTCCGCACTCCACTCCTCTAAAATCAAAATATCAAATCATTATGTAGGTTGGTTCTCAAACCCATTGAATACAATGATCCTACTCCTTCTCCAAACTTTGATTTCCCTGTGTTTGAAGATAAGGAAGAGATTGATGATGAAGAAGTATCTGATGAATTATCCCGTTTACTTGAGCATGATGAAAAAGCCATTCACCCGTTTGAAGAGAAGATTGAACTAGTCAACTTGGGTTCCGAAGATGATGTGAAGGAAGTCAAGATTGGGCTCAACTGTGTCCAGAAGCTAAGAAGGGGTTGATTGATCTTCTTCGAGATTATTCTGATGTGTTTGCTTCGTCCTATCAAGGCATGCCTGGTCTGGATTCTGAGATTGTAGAGAATAGATTTTCGTTGAAGCCAGAATGCCCTCCGATCAAGAAGAAGTTGAGAAGAACCCATCTTGATATGGCAGTAAAGATCAAAGAGGAATTACAGAAGCAGATTGCTACTAGTTTTCTTGTAACCTCCGAGTATCCACAGTGAGCGGACAATATTGTGTCTGTCCCTAAGAAGGATGGAAAAGTCCACATGTGTGTTGATTATAGAGATTTGAATAAAGCTAGTCCGAAAGATGATTTTTTCCCTGCCACACATTGATATGTTGGTAGCTAATACGGCTAAATTCAAAGCCTTTTTGTTTATGGATGGATTTTCAGGTTACAATCAAATGAAAATGGTACCTGAAGATATGGAGAAGAGCACATTCATTACACCCTGGGGAACATTTTGTTATAGAGTGATGCCTTTCGGTTTAAAGAATGTTGGTGCAACATACCATAGAGCTATGACCACTCTTTTTCATGATATGATGCATAAAGAGATTGAAGTTTATGTTGATGATATGATTGCCAAATCAAGTGATGAAGAAGAACATGTTGAGAATTTATTGAAGTTAGTCCAACATTTGAGGAAATATAAATTCCGCTTGAATCCCAATAAGTGTACTTTTGGTGTTCGTTCTGGTAAATTGTTGGGCTTCATTGTTAGAGAGAAGGGTATTGAAGTTGATCCTGCCAAGGTTAAAGCTAAAGCAATACAAGAAATGCCTGCGCCCAAAATTGAGAAGCAAGTAATAGGTTTTCTCGACCGTTTGAACTATATCTCAAGATTTATATTGCATATGGCTGCCACATGTGCGCCTATTTTAAAGCGTCTTCGGAAAGATTAGTCTTGTGATTGGACCGAAGATTTCCAAAAAGCTTTTGATAGTATTAAAGAATATCTACTTGAACCTCTAATTTTGTCTCCGCCTATTGAAGGAAGACCGTTGATCATGTATTTGACTGTGCTTGATGAAAGTATGGGCTATGTTCTTGGTCAGTAAGATGAATCCAGAAAGAAAGAATATG
Source organism: Lathyrus oleraceus (assembly GCF_024323335.1). Classification (NCBI taxonomy): domain Eukaryota; kingdom Viridiplantae; phylum Streptophyta; class Magnoliopsida; order Fabales; family Fabaceae; genus Lathyrus; species Lathyrus oleraceus. Next base: position 243,566,143 of record NC_066579.1, on the reverse strand, counting down.
CCATTTACTACCTCAGTAAGAAGTTCACTGACTATGAGACTCAGTATTCTATGCTTGAGAAGAAATGTTGTGCATTAGCTTGGGCTGTTAAGCGTTGGCGCCAATATATGTTGAATCATACTACTTGGTTGATATCCAAAATGGATCCAATTAAGTAAATTTTTGAAAAGCCTGCTTTAATCGGGAGATTTACCGTTAGCAGATGTTGTTATCTGAGTATGATATTGAATACTGATCTCAAAAAGCAATTAAAGGTAGTGTCTTGGCTGACCATTTGGCTCACCAACCGATTGAAGATTATCAGTCAGTGCAGTATGATTTTCCTGACGAAGAGATTTTGTACTTGAAGATGAAAGATTTTGATGAACAATTGCTTGAAGAAGGGTCATAATCTGGTTCTCGTTGGGGCATGGTATTTGATGGAGGTGTTAATTCGTATGGTAATGGCATTGGGGCAGTGATTATTACTCCTCAAATAACTCATTTTATGTTTACAACTAGGTTGAAATTCAAATCTACAAATAATATGGCTGAGTATGAACTTGCATCATGGGGCTTGAAGAGGCCATTGATCTCAGAATAAAGTATCTTGACGTCTATGGAGATTCAACTTTGGTTGTGAATCAGATCAAAGGTGAATGGTAGATGAATCAACCCAGTTTGATACCATATAGAGACTATGCGAGGAGGATATCAACTTTCTTTACAAAAGTTGAGTTTCATTATATCCCTCGAGATGAAAACCGGATGGCAGAGGCTCTTGCAACGTTGACTCAATGATTATGGTGAAGTTTTGGAATGAAGTTCCCAATTTGACCGTGATGTGTCTTGATAGGCCATCTCATGTGTTTGCTGTCGAAGAATTCAAAGATGAAAACCTTGGTATTTAGATATTAAATGTTTCCTCCAAAGTCAGATCTACCCATATGGGGCATCTTTGAAAGATAAAAAGACTTTGAGAAGATTAGCCGACAATTTCTACTTGAATGGTGATATGGTTACAAGAGAAACTTTGATTTGGTTTTGCTCAGATGCGTGGATAGACACGAAGCAGACATGTTGATGATAAAAGTCCTTGAAAGTTCCTTTGGTACTCATTCAAATGGACATGCTATGGAAAAGAAGATGTTAAGAGCAGGTTACTATTGGCTGACAATGGAATCTGACTATTGCAAGTTTGTGAAGAAATGCCACAACTGTCAAATTTCCGCAGATAAGATTCATGTTCCTCCGACACTGTTGAATCTCATTTCCCCTACATGGCCCTTCTCCATGTGGGGAATTGATATGATTGGTATGATTGAGCCAAAAGCTTCGAACGGACATTGTTTCATTCTGGTGGCTATTGATTACTTCACAGAGTGGGTTGAAGCGGCATCGTATGCAAATATGACCAAGAAGTTGTTGTAAGGTTCCTCAAGAATCGAATTATATGCCGTTATGGTGTGTAAAGCAAGATCATTATTGATCATGGATCGAACTTGAACAATAATATGGTGGAAGCTCTTTGCAAAGACCTCAAGATTACACATCATAATTCCTCTCCCTACAGACCCAAGATGAATGGGGCTGTTGAAGATGCAAATAAGAACATTAAGAAGATCATCCAGAAGATGGTTGTGACATATAAGGATTCGCATGAGATGCTCCCTTTTGCTTTGCATGGGTACCGTACATCCATCCGCACTTCAACAGGGGAAAAACCTTTCTCTCTGGTTTATGGCATGGAAGTTGTGCTCCCCGTGGAGGTTGAGATTCCATCATTGCGTGTCCTAATGGAAGCCAAGTTGACAGAAGTTGAATGGTGTCAGACAAGGTTTGATCAGTTGAATTTGATTGAAGAGAAAAGATTGACTTCCATTTGTCATGGTCAATTATATCATTAGTGAATGAAGAAAGCTTTTGATAAGAAGGTCAGGCCTCGTGTGTTTAGAAAAGGTGACCTTGTGCTCAAGAAGAACTTATCTTTCAAACCTAATGCTAGGGGGAAATAGACTCCTAATTATGAAGGCCCATATGTTGTGAAGAGAGCCTTTTCAGGCGGTGCTTTGATTCTTACAACTTTGGATGGCGAAGAGTTCACTCGTCCTGTGAATGTCGATGCAGTCAAGAAATAATTATCCTAAAAAGAAAAGAACAACTCACTAAGTTGAAAACCCAAAAGGGCGGCTTAGGCAAAAATGAGCGGCTCGGTGGATTGAAAACCCGAGAGGACGGTCCAGGAAAAAGTTAGAGACATAAAATAGAAAATTCATCCCGATAGATTGAGTACCCCACCTTGGGGAAATCTAGGCAAAAATTAGGGATTATGGCAAGTAACTGCATTCGGTTGGTCCTAATCATGGAAGCAGTTTTGAGTAAGTCATTTGGTTCTGATTCATCATTCCCAACTGAAGATAAGCACAATGGATTTAGAAGTTGGTAGGGAGAGTAGTGATCATTTTATTCAATGTAGCCCTTTTCCATGTAAATTACCATTTTTTAACTTTGTAAAGATCTATGGAGTTTCGTCATTTATGGACTACCGTTCTATTAAATAAATTTCAGCTTTTATCCAATTATTTCTATTCTTATTTACTTCTGCTAAATAAAATTGAATTTTTATGATAATAATTTTGAAATAAATGAATGAATAATTATTATTTTTCTTAAAATAATAAAAACAATCACTTTAAGAATAATCGATTTCAGTAAGGAATGTCAACAGCAATCTGAAAACAGGTAAGTCTCGAAGTGTGAAGCATTATTAGTCTTCCCCAAGCAGTTGCTTTGGTAATTACTTTCCTTCCCAACAATTCATCATTTATCCCCAACTTGGTTGATGAGTTTCTCCCCGAGTAATTTATTATTCCCTAGTAGAATTAAGATGATGATCGGTCCTCTTTTCAAATTCATATTCCCAAGTTGTGGTTCTCAGGTTTTGTATCCTCCCAGTTTGTGATTTATGATTGGACCCTGGAGATCCAGAACCTTTATTTGGTTTCCATTTTGCATTTTATTATGTTGCATATCTTCGGCAGTTTCTCCTCTGTGTGAATTAGATCCATTTATCTTTGCCTTGGGATTGGTTTATTTTGCAATTTCCAAGAAGAATTCAATGAGTATTGAGGGATGTGATGGTCTTTGTCATAACATCCCCAGAAATTTGCTTAAATCCTCATGTAGAGTTTTACCTCTTGAATTCCCCAACGAAGTTCATCCTTTGATATGGAGATCCCTCGTCCCTGATAGTAATGGATCTAAGTAGCATTTGATTTTTGTTCCCTGCAAGGTTGTTTCCCATTCTGATATGGTGTTGACTTAAAATTCCCCGCTGTGTCGATAATTTGGAGCCTCAACAGATCTTTTTTTCTATCATTGACATGTTTGGTTGATCATCCTTCAGCAGTACTCTCCCCATGATTGGAAGCATGTTCTCCATGAGTCTCCCAGCCAGGGCTGATTTATTCAAAGCTAGATGATTTATTTTCATCCCTAACATTTTCTCCAGTTGAGATTAGCCGAGTGTTGCATTCGTGACTCAAATCTTTTTTATTTGTATCCTTTGTGTTATTTTGTCAGTAGAATCATGATCATATACATGCATATTCATGCGTAAAACACAACATTATATATTTCATTATGAATTTTATCGCATTTGATTTCTTCTTCTGATCCCCTGCTTCGGTAATATTATTTACCCGGGAAGATTAGGTATGTATGTCCTTCTTCAATTGTAGAGTGACAGCCCCTTAAGCAGAAAGAGTTTAACCTTTCTCATTTCCCACTGAGTTATTTCCTCGTGGACGATTATTTTTTCAGTTTCCTCCCTAGTTAATTATCTGGATGGAACCACTCCCTTTGAGTTAGATCCTCTTTGGGTTGAGTCTTTGTTTAATCGTTTCTTTCTAGTTATTACCTAGATGGATATTTTGGTCCCCTGAGAGTTTATTACCCAGTAATTGGTAATATTCTTCTCGATTTTTGAGTACATTACTTTTTCCCAACACCCGGTAAAATGTAATCTACTTCCTTTGTCTTCCCCAGTGGATTCGTTTTCACGATTTCCCCAGGTAGTCTATCCTTCATATGTTCATCCTAACCTGTGACAGATATTCTTATTTTTTTTTGTTTTCTACCTAGTAAAAAGGTAGTTGTAATCCCTATTTTATTCCCTAGAGAGTCTATCCTTGATATGTTCATTTTAACCGGTGACGAATTTTCTCTCGCTTTTTGGTATTCTACCCAGTAACTGGTATTTGTATTTCCTATTTTCCCTTGCTGAGTTTATGCTTGATATGTTCATCCTAACCGGTGACGGATATTCTCTCTTTGGTATTCTATCCAGTAACTGATAGATATAATTGTCTTTTCTCCCCGGTAGTTTATCCTTGATATTTTCATCTTAACCGATGACGGATATTCTTCCTTTGAGTTTATCCTTGATATGTTCACTTTAAATAGGTGATGGATACTCTCTCTTTGGTCTTCTGGCCAGTAACTGGTAATTGTAAATCTTATTTGAGTTCTCTCCCCAGCAGGTTATTCTTACCCAGTAACAAGTAACGGATACACCTATTTTTCCTCTGCGTGTCATCCTTGATATGTTTACCCTAATCGGTAATGGATGTCCCTCTATCAGAGTGTATTATCTTTCTACCCAGTTACCAGTAATATATAATATATCTCTAGTACTCCTGTGTTGGAGTTCATTCTTCCCCAATTGAGTTTGAGTGCGTATTTCCCCTTTGAAATCGCCAGTCCTCTGTTTGGTTTGAGTATTTTAGTTTTGTTCTGAACCCATTCCTATCCCCAGCAGATTTGCCTTATCCCCAGACCGAGTCCTTCCATTGATTTATTCTCATGGAAATTCCCCTCGTGTCTCCAGCAATTTTAAGTCGTAGCGTGGCCTATGCACAACCTTTTATCCCCCAAGAGTCTCTGTCTCCCCAAAGAGTTTTCCTTAAGGAATGCATGTTGCTCCTGTGGACTTTCAGTCTCTTTCGGATTCTTTTCCTTCGTGGCAATATATTCCCCACAAAGATTATTTTAACATTCATATGATATGCATCATGAGGTCTCCTAGGGACCAAAATTTGTTTCTATATGTTGTTATTGAAGTCCATTCTACTGAGTTGATACAAAGATATTTACCTTCACATCCTCAGTTAGAATGTTCTTAAATAGGGACAGTTGTAAGTCCCCAATTTTGACCCTAAGATCCCTCATGCTCTTTCATCATTTGCATATTGGCTTTGGGATCACACCTTGGTATCCTCCTTACCCCTCATTCCTTGGGTTTGCATTGGGAGAAATCACCAAGCACATTTGATTGTATCATACTTTTTTTTTCATTATTTACTAACCAAAATACCAAAAACATGTCTATGTATAGCTTTGTTTCTTTTATAGGTAGTATGTGCATCCACCAATGCCTCATCAAGCTCACAACTAGGGTTTGAGACCTCAATGCAAGGAGACCAATCAAGCGATGATTCACATTGGTTCTATACATCCAATATGGGTCCTCGTGATCTTTATTTATCATTTTGATCAAGAATTCATAAAGTGTTTGAAGCTTGTTTGCCTTGGAAGCCCTAATTCATCTCAGTATCTTGTATGACTTCCTCAACAAGTTTCTTCAAAATTTGATCAAATATATCAAGGTATACTTCATTATACATCATCATATGCATATATGATCCTCCATGAGTCAAAAAGATCAAGATAAATTCAAGTTTGCAAGTTTGTTCATGGTGGTTGACCAGAGAAAGTCAACTAGTCAAAACTGGGGTTCACTAGACCTTATCGCCTAAAATTTTTGTCATATAAAAATTACTCCAAGAGAAACGTTACTCCTTATAACATTTAAAACAACTTTCATGTTAAGGTAAAGAGCTAGTTTTTCTTGTAGATTCATTTTTTATGATGAAACATTATAAGTCATTTTGTTTGTGCCCTAGTTAGGAGGTCAACTTCGAAGGACCATAACTTGCTCAATTTTTATGATATTAAGGCCATCAAAGTTTTAGGATCAATTTCGATATATCCTATCCAACTTTTATTCTTTGAGAAACTTCAAATTCAACTTTTAAGGGCATGTGCCAAGAGGAAACATTATAGGTCATTTTGGGCCATTAACATTGAACAAGCAATTTTCCCCAACGTCTAAAATGCATAACTCCCTCATGCCAAATCCAAATGAGGTCAAATTTGTGACCAAATTTAATATGTTTGAAAGATATACAACTTTGGTGAAGGAACCTTTTCCATTTGAATCTCATGGAGAAAGTTATTCAAGATGGAAGAAGTGAACATTTGACTTGGTACTTAGAAAAATTTCAATAATGTTTGATTTTCCAAATTTCCACCTCAAAATTCACCATGATCCAAGTTTCAATTGGAAATGTGTTCAACATGAAAGTTGTTACCCTTGATCTCACCTTTCCAAAGAATCCTAAATAACTTCATTTGGCCATGGTTTGAATGACTTGCGCATGGTTACTCATCATGGTTCCATTTGGATGAATCTCATTACCACTTTTCAATTTCAAATGCATGGCTTCATGTTACACTTTCAGCATTGCTCATGATCACTTTTAGATTGAATTATATCATCTCATGGGCCTATGACACGCCCATGCAAGCATGCATCTCACCTTTCCAATTTCGGCCTATTTTTGAAGTGTGTAAAAAGCAATGAGCAAGCCTATAAATAAAAGTTCCTTGAGCTCATAAATGGATCCCTCTTGCCCAAGCTTCATCCCCATGCTCTCCCAAACCCCATTGAAAGGATAATCTTGAGATTTCTTGAGAAATCGAGTTTCAATTCTCATTCTATTTTTGAATTAAAATTCTAAGAGTCCAAGCTTTTTAACCATCCAAATCATCTTCTACAAGCTTCTAGAGTCAAGCCAAGCCAAATTAGAAGCAAGATCAAGCCAATTTGAAGATCCTCAAAGGTGAAATTTCAGAAACTTTTCTTCTTCGATTCTCTCTTATTTCTCATCCACTTTGATTGATTGTTGGCAATAAGATTGAGTTGCTTTGAGGTCAAATCAAAGCAACTCAGATCATGAACCTCAAATTTCAAATCCATGTATCTTTCAATATATTTGGAATTGGAAGAAATGGAGGTCACATTTGTGCTCCTGAGCATTTTTCCTTCAAAAACATGTACTCACTTTCCATTTTTCATTTGGTTGAGGGTGGACCAGTCCGGTGAGGTCCACCGGAGAAGATGACCGGAGTTAGGGCTCCGGTGGTGCGTTGGCAAGGTCCAAGCCATCTGATCATGAATACACGTTTTAATCTTAGCCTTCCATTTTGATTACCAATTGTGTTGCGCATTTGACTCAGGTGTTTGGTGTACTCTAGCGCATGGTCATCAGATATGCCACCTAATTAATGAGGGAGATCTGATGGGCCTTGTTTTTTTAAATTTCTGTTTAATTTATGATTTTTCATTTAATTCCTTTATTTTGTTTAATTCATATTAATTTCATTTTTAATCCAAAAAATATGGGACTTTCCCCTAAAATCTTTAAATATTTTTCTCTTCCATATTCTGAATTAAAATTATTTTTAGGATTAATTTTGATATTTTTCATGGATTAAGTGTTTTTGTGCATATTTTTAATTATTTAAAAATACTTTTGACTTTTCAAAAATAGTGAAATTTTTTGTCTAAGGTCCTTTGACCTTGTTTGACCTAGGATAAATCCCTTGCCCATTTTTTTGGTGTTTTGAAGGGATTTTAGGTCTTATACAAATTGAAATGTATTTTAATTCATTTTTAAATTATTTTTTAATCAATTAAATGCTTGAAAATATTGTTGAGACATTTTTAGGGTCTTGTGATGTTTGACTTTCTGTTTGGGCATTGGTCAAGGTTGATTTGACTTTTGTTGGATCAAAACCATTAGATTTAGGGGATTGATGAAATGTACATTTCATCACCCAAAATGAATGGATGGGTTTGATTTGATGAAAGTCTTCCCATGATCAATTTGTGTTTCTATCTTCCCCTCCCTCTTCATCTTCATCCCTATTATTCCCCATTCCATCCTTTGACAAATGAATCAATACAAGTATGACTGAGATAAGTCAATCCCTCTTGACTATTCTTTTAGTGTGTGGTATGTTTTAGGAGTTTGGTTTTTCATACCAAATCTGTAACATGCATTAACACCTATATTTTTATTGCCCGATCTCAGATAGTTGCGACTTCTACATAAGTCCAATTACGATTGCTTAACATAGAGCTAAACTTGACCCTCGAGGCATATCATTCTAGTAAGTGAGATGGTAAGCCTCCCATTCTTCATGGTATTGTGTGGAAACTTTAGCTTTTTTCCTTTCATGGGAGCTAGTTGAATTATCCAAGTTGGAGCCCTTCTCATGGAAGATGTCTTAGTTTAAGGATTCGTACTTGTTAATGAATAGTTGAGTGTTCTCCAAAGAATGACTTAATCAATTAAAATCTCCATTAACACTTGACTAACATTTGTTAATATTGCTTTACTTTCAAGTCATTTACTATTATGCAATTTAAATTTCAGTCATTTATCATTCATTGCCATTTACATTTCATATAACTTGTTTATGATTATGTCATTTTCACTTTGCTCATTTGAGCCATATCTTGTGATTCTATATATATTGTTTGTGTGTTTTGATTTTGTTTGTGGTCTTAGGACCTTAAAATACCCAATAACAAGAAAAACCCTAAAAAACATTTGGTGGACTGTTGAACTTGATCTGAACTTTTGGACTTAGGATTAAGCAACATTCCCTGTGCTAAAAGGACTTGGCCAATGCCAACATCTTGAGACTGAGCTATTTTGAACTGCGCCTTCATCTGAGACAAGTCTTGGGAATTTCTCGGGGTTCATCTGCTACTCTATCTTTGTGCTTAATTGTTACTTTGATCTTGTGTTTGATGCTTTATTCTGAGTTGATCAAGGAATATTTCATCTGATACATTGAAAGATAATGAAGATTTCTAGCTATTGGAGTTGCTTGCTTGGATGTGGCTATCTTTATTTGATGCCTTGATCTTCATGATGTCTGGATATTACTCATTGCTTATTTATAATTGCTTGATTAAAGTCCATAGGAAAATGGGTTTCTATATGACATTCTTGTCTGTTAGATTGCATCCCATTGGTCAGATCTTTTCAACTCTTAACTTTTAATTTTGTGCTTAGGATAACCTCTTCATCTCCTCCCACTTCTTAAATTTCAAAATCTCTCCCCCTTTTCAAAAACCTTCTTTGCTTGTGATTTCAAACTTAGAATTTATTTTAATAAATAGAAACATTGGCCTTATGCCATTGAATTTTCGAACTCTTTCTTAAATTAAATTTGTAAATAAACTTAGTCATATTGAATTGAGATTTCAAAAGACAAAAAGAACTAACAACTCCATTCAAACATTTGGCCCCTTTGTTCCTTCTATTATAAACTTTTGTTAAAAGCAAATCACCAAATTATTTGAAATTTTTACCACGAACTACAAGGTTTTGATCCCTCATTTTTATGTTGGTACGTAGGCACAAGACCGAAGGTCTTGTAATATACAAAAATATAATCAATGAATTGTTTTCTCACCCCACACTCCATTTTTCTCAAACATCTTTTATACCAAACAAATATGCACACATAAAAAAGGGCTCTCTAGGAATACCTAGGACACTTCGGATGCTAACACCTTCCCTTTGTGTAACCAACCCCCTTACCTGTAATCTCTGGCATTTTATTAGTTTTGATTTGAAAACTTCTTATCTTTGAGTTTTGTTCATAATTTTCCCTTTTCCTTTAGAAATAATAAAAGTGAGGTGGCGACTCTGGTTTTATTGATGTCAAGTTTATCCATAACTATATGGTCATGAATTTACCGCTACAAAAATCAAGTGCGACTCTGCTGGGGAGTAGTCCTCAATGGGTTTAACCTACCTTTTTATGTGTATATATGTGTATATTTGATGTTTGTATATTGTTTGTATGATATAATCTGTCTGTTGTGCTTGGTGATCTCTGAGAGGTGATATAAGTTCTAACCCGAACTTGAGTGCAATTAAGATAGGAGGATGTTATAGTCATGTTCAACTTGTGTGGAGTAGTCCTTAACAAGTTGGATTGAGACCCATCTACTCAGTGGAGACCCTTTTGGAGTTATTGATGTCACACAAGTTATTTGTGGATAGGCATTACTTTCTCTAATTTAGGGTCCGAGAAGCTGAGGACCGTAGAACATTTAACCCAACTTGGCCTATTTAGGACGTAGTGCGGAGTCTGTTTAGGTGTAGACCTGATAATAGTTGTTACACGATACTACACTCAGACGAGTTTCTCTTAAGAATATTATGGGTTGACGAGTCAGTCATCCTAACCTATAATATCTGATAGATTGGATCAAGACTCTGGGAACTTTTTAGAACATGATCTCTAGTTTTTTATTCTTAGCACACTCCTTTGGGATGGTTCTTAACCTGACTCCATGCTCGTAACTCACAATAAACCCTTTGATTCTCGGTTGATCCGATCAAGTCTCATCAATATCAATGGAACTTGGGTGTTAATAAGGTGAAAACCATAATCCACCAAAATGGATGATTGATCTTGATGATGACTTGATCCATCCATTGACCTTTGTTTGTGTTTTCCTTGTGTGTGATCCTTTGTTTGTGATTGTTGCATTCATGCATACGTGCATATCATAACATTCATCTCAAAAAAATAAATTTCAAGGAAAACTGAGGTCTTGTTTGCAAATATTTTCAGACCATGGATTGTGAGCGAAGGAACACTAAGAAGTACAGTTTCAGATATCTTGATTTGAAAGAGTTAAGGAAGTTGTCGTCCCTTGTATTAGATCCCTTGGACTTCAAGCAACGTCATGGGAAGCTTTTGTCTGTATTATCTGCTGATGTAGTTGAAGGACTTCTGAGTGTTTTGGTTAAGTTCTATGACCCTATCTACCGATGCTTCACTTTTCCTGACTATCAGCTTGTGCCTACATTGGAGGAGTATGCCCATCTCTTGGGAATACCTATATCTGATAAAGTACCTTTTAATGGATTGAAGGAGATTCCTTTCTTGAAGAACAAGCAATGTCTACGGTGGTCTCAGAGACTTCTGTCTCTCACTAATGATGATATTGTTTGGTATGATTCTGCATTGAATAGCTTGGATATTATTTATAGTTGTGGTGAATTCTCTAATGTGTCTCTCATTGGTACACAAGAAGGAATCAACTACAACGCTGCTTTGGCCCGTCGTCAACTTGGGTTCCCCTTGAGAGATAAACCTAATAATACTCAGTTAAAAGGTTTGCATTATCAAGAGGGTAAAGATCCCTAACATTTGAAGTAGACAGTGGTGCATGCTTTGCATAATGTGCATAGGAAAGGAACATCCGAGCTTGGTTCGCACAACTGTGTAGCTTTGGAAGCTTACACTATTTGGGTGAAAAGAGAGAGCTATGGAGCTGAAGATGTTGTATGCTTGTGAAAGACCTATGTGAAATTCTGGTATCAGATATGAGATGTCAAAGGTAATGTCACGACACTAATATCTGAATAATGCAAACAGGATAAAGATAAAGAATAGTAATGCAAGAGACACAAGCAATTATTAACCCAGTTCAGTGCAACTCACCTACGTCTGGGGGCTACCAAGCCAAGAAGGAAATCCACTAAATAGAAAAAGTTCAAAGACTCTCAGTACACTCCACAAGTTACAGTCTTTTTCACCTAATCTCTACCCGTGTGACTTCTACCTAATAACTCTTAGATATGAGAACCCACTCACTCCCCCTCAATCACACCAGTGATTTTAAACAACAATTACTTATGAAAAGAAGACACTCTTCAAAGACACACACTTGATCTTACTTAGCAGCTTCAATCAAGTAGACACACACTTGATATTACTTAACAACTTCAATCAAGTAGACACACACTCATGCTTAAAAGCTTAGAGTGACAAATTACAACTCACAAATCAGACCAGTTAAATCATCTATGGATGAATTGAGTGGCTTACAAGTCACACGACCACACAAGACACAAACCCTTATTCTCTCTCAATATTTCGCTCTGTATTGGTTGTGTATCAAATCAGGTTTTCCATGTCCTATTTATAGAAGCATTCAGCTGGGCTTGAACATCTTGAAACCCTAAAACTATTTTCCAATCAAATCTTCTCATGACAGTTGGTTAGATCTCCTTGGAAAATAAGTAAATCAGGTTGTAATTAATGATTGAATGCGCGTGTAAATCAGATCTTCAATCATACATAGATTGCCATTAAAAGTGCAATCACATAACACATAACATTCACACTGAATATTCTGTGTACAGAAGTCATGACATCGGGTCCTACATCCTGGAAGAATCCTGCATAATTCCATTTTAAATATCCAGCAGGTACATAATATCAGATGTCATGACATCGTGTATGACATCCTGAAACAATCCTGCATAATTATATTTTTAAACTCCAGCAGGTACAAGATATCTTATGTTAAGACATCACATGCAACATCTTGTGAACACTCTTTGTTTTACCAAAATTGCTGCCAACTCTTAGAACCAACACTATGTATTTGGTTGTGGTTGAGCCATCAACTCTCTCTAACCAAAATGCAGAGGAGTTGGAAGAGGCACTCACCAAGATGAAGCAAGAGAGAGATATGTGGGAAGAGTGGTTCCATGCTTTGAGCCGAAAGCATGAAGAGTTGCAGCTTGAGTCAAAATATAAAGATGCGCTTATTGAGATTCTAGAAGACTGAGCAGTGAATAGACAGAGAGAGCCAGAGGGTCTATCTTCCTCTGGTATGCCTCAACCTTCCGGTGCTTGGAAGAAGATTGTTGATCGGCTTGTTCTTGAGAAGGCTCAGATGAAGACATCCTTTGAGTCCGAGATTCGACGCATCCGAAGGAATTACGCGCCCATAGCCAGATCATATAATACCGTTGCTAAGGGATCCTTAGGATGATAGATTCCTCTTCTTTTGTATTTGTACTTTGGTTTCTGAAATTGTACTCAGTGTAATCCTTCCAAATTTTGTGAATAAAAAGAGATTTTTATGGTCAATCCAATTATTGTTATTATTATATGTTTGCAAATAGAGTTTCATATGTTCCTTGTAATTAATGATTGAATGCGCGTGTAAATCAGATCTTCAATCATACATAAATTGCGATTAAAAGCGCAATCACATAACACATAAAATTCACATTAAATGTTCTTTGTACAGATGTCATGACATCGGGTCTGACATCCTGGAACAATCCTGCATAATTCCATTTTAAATATCTAGCAGTTACATAATATCCGATGTCATGACATCGTGTATGACATCCTGAAACAATCCTGCATAATTATATTTTTAAACCCCAGTAGGTACAAGATATCATATGTTAAGACATCACATACAACATCTTGTGAACACTCTTTGTTTTACCAAAATTGCTGCCAACTCTTAGAACCAACAAACTCCCCCTTTCGAAAATTTTGGCTAAAACATATATCTGTCCATTTTGTTCACAAGAAAAACTATCAGCAGTTAAACAGTATAACAGCAGTTTAAGCAGCAGCAGAAGCAAACATAATTACTAGCTATAATAGCAACTAGCAAAACACACAAATGCACAAGGGTACTTCTTCTCTCCCTAAGTTTGTTCAATACAGACATCTCCTTTAACAATAACAGCACCTATAACAATCAGAATATCCTTCTGACATCTCCTTCAACATCACCTGTGCACCACAGAGCATGCACAGAACATCAGACATATCCTCCAACATCTGTAAACAGAACATCATTCTGTCTTACATCAGACACATCTCCTTCAACATTAGTTGTTCATCTGTTCAGTTACACCAGCACATACATCTCCACACTCCACACATTTAACTGCAGCTCTCTGCATATTCACTTCTCCCCCTTTTTAGTCAAAATAGACCAAAGGTGACCAATTAGACAAAATAAATGTCAATCTGCCTAGCAGAGAATGTCACAAGAGGTGTTATAACATATAAAATGTTAAAACATAAATGTTAGGAGATACAAACCATAATTATACAGAGCTGTAATAGCAGAGATAATTAGAAATCCATGGGACTCATTAAGAGCCCAAATATTACATCCTGACATCAGTAAGGACTGCCACAAATTACAAACATTCCAACAGAAAAGAAAACAACAAATTCTTCAGCATCCAAAACAGCCAAACCACCAGGGGGACCAGTCTTCCTAACAGCACATAGCACACACAGTCTTCATAACAGGGGGAACCATTACCACTCAGTCTGAGGAAGTAGCATCATCTTCACCTTCAGAATCAGAACTGTCACTAGATTGAGCATTGGACCTCTCACTTGAGGTATTAGCATCTGAATCCTTGGTTTTACCAACCTTATCCATCTCTTCCTTCTCTAAGCTATTAATAAGAACCTCTAAAGCCTCTTTCCTTGCCTTGGCAACCCTAATACCAGTATCCAGCTCCTTACATGTTTCCTTCAATTGATCAATCAAGCCACCTTGAGAGGCTGGCTCCTTCCTTGTAGATGTCATGACAAAATTATTGACATGGCTTCCTTCAAACAACTTGTATTGAATGGATAGTGGAGGCTTCCTTCTGCTGGGAATATCACTTGTGTTGAGAATGCCTGGTTGCTGGCTCAAGATAATTCCACAGATGATAGATGGAAAGGCAATATGCAGCTTTACTGCATTAGTGGAGGCATGTCTAACAATTTGATCAAACATAAGCCTTCCAAAATCAAAGTTTAGCCTGGTTCCAATAGCATAAATGATTCTTCCAAGACCATTAGAGATGGTTGAGATATGATTAGTTGGCACCCAGTTGGCTGAACCAATCTTATGCAAGATGGCATATTTGACAGTTAATTTTCCAGCTGATCGATGCTTCTTACTAGGCGATTCCTTGACTTGGCCAGCAGTAATAGTCCTACAGACTTCATTGTCTGTAGCCTCTAACTCCACACCTCCTTCAGTTCCTTTCCCTAGGAACTTGTTGATTATGGGTGGGGAGAACCTCACACATCAACCTCTCACAAAGACCTTGCAGAATTCCTTGCTACTCTTTTCAGAAATATCCTCTGGGATATTCACAACAAACTCTTTCACTAACCCTTCAAAACATTGGGGCAAAGCAACAACAGTTTTCATCAGACCAGCATTCTTGATCAATTCCATCACTTTCTTCACTTCTACAGCCTGCTTTCCTAGCTCCCTTTCAACAGCAACCCTCCTTTGAATGACAAACTTCCACTTGGCAGCACCATCTTCCAGATGGAAAGAGATGTTGTCTAAGTGCACAACTGCAACTTTGGCTGGGGACTTTTTAACAGCCTGCCTTTTAGCAGGAGAGATGTCTGGGACATCTTCTTCGACATCATCTTCAGAGTCAGAACTCTCTCTGACCTTCCTCTTCTTAACCTCTACTTTACTCCATGATTTGGAGGGTCCTACACCATCAACCTTTTTCCCTCTTCTTCCTGTCATCATTTCAGCCACAGTCTTCCCTTTTCTGGTCCTCAGTTTCTTTGCAACACTTGGTTTCACATGATGGACCAAGGTGTCATCTTCTTCCTCTAAACTCTCTTCCTCTAGATTAATAACATTCTCAGCAGTTTCATGAGAAACATCTACTGGTTTCTTACTAGGCAAGGTTTTACCTAGAGAGCATAATCCCCCAACAGCCACTTCTTTCTCTGATCTAGATGAATCATCATCTTTCTCAGTTTGGGGTTCCACCTCAGGTGAGGGGTCCCTTCTAGACAGAGGGGTAGAAACACCCTTGACTGCATACCCCTCGTTTAGAATCCTAGTTACTAGGTTCCTAATGGCATGATCTGTAAAGTGCATTTCATCCTTATGAGGAGGTTTATCAGGAATGTTACCTTGATTACTTCCAGCCGTGGAAGAAGGGCCAGGGACGTCTCCTGGAATAACAGAGAGGGGAATAACCTCCAGAATATCTTCATCCAGAAACTCCATGGAGGGAGTCCTTCCTTTGTGAGTGGGTTTTGATCCTGAGGATGAGGGATGTTGAGACATTTTGTTGAACTTTTGATAAAACTCTTTTTGCCCTAGCAGAGGTTGTCTGAGAAGTTGGATGAAGATGGAAATGGTTGTGTTGAGGTAGCGTGTGGAAATGGCATAGATACTAGTCCCAATACTAGGTAATGATTTGTCATAAATGTGGCACTTTCTTTTAAGTGGGCAAACAATATTTTTACTACCTTTTCCACTCCACTTTAATTGCTATAACTTCTCATGAATACAAATCTCCAATTTCCCTCTTAAACATTCAAACTGATTAGCATCTAAAACCCTTGCAAATTTGTCAGCTAATTGCATTTCATGCGTTAGTGCTATGATTTTATCTTCCACAAATTCTCTAAGAAAGTGATGACAAAAATCAATGTGCTTAGTCCAGCTGTGCTGAATAGGATTTTTGGACATAGTTGTAGCACTCAGGTTGTCATAGTACAATGTCATGACGTCGTGTGTGACATTGTATTCAGTCAACATTAGTTTAAACCAACCCTGTTGAGAACAGCTACTTCCAGTTGCTATATATTCAGCTTGATATATAGCACAAACACCATTTTCATCTTTCAAATATGTAGGAGCAGGTGTCCTTTCACTCTCCATCCCAATCTTCTTAACATTGTTCTTGGCACATTTGCTTTGAGATAGACACATAGACCCTTCTATCTGCTTGACTTGTAGCACAAGTTCAACAAAGCTCTTCCCAACTTCAGACTGCATTTGACTAGCAACATCTTCTACCATTTGATTTGTCCTCCTATCAAACCTATTTTCCACATCTATTTGAGTCACCATGAGCTTTTCTCCTTTGGAAGTGATGTCATGTCTGAGTTTCTGGTGTGACATCGTTATCTGACATTTCCCATGGGCTTTTCTTTCATCCATCTTCAGTTTGGGAGTTCCTCTAATAGATATAATCATTTTTATCCCTTTAAGATGCAGATGGCTCAACCTTTGATGCCATGTCTTCACTCCTTTTTCTTTGACTAAGGTACATTTTGAAGAATAACCAATTTGAGAGCTCCACATGTAACAGTTGTCTTTGGACCTGACTCCTTTAATAATCCCTTCACTTTATTTGTTAGTAATTAGACATTCAGTTTTAGTGAAGTTAACATTTAGACCTTGGTCACACAGTTGACTGATGCTTATTAGATTAGCAGTCAAACCCTTAACAAGTAGGACATTGTCAAGATCAGGAACTCCGGGACAGTCAAGCTTACCAATCCCTTGACTTCACCCTTTGATCCATCACCAAAGGTTACATAGCTCATGGCATGAGGATGAAGGCCAGTGAGCAGGTTTTTGTTTCCAGTCTTGTGTCTGGAGCACCCACTGTCAAAATACCAATCTTCTTTGGCTGAAACCTTGAGGGAAGTGTGAGCTATTAGACTTGTAACATTAGTCTTAGGAACCCATTGCTTTTTGTTGACAGGCCTGTGATGTTTGGGTTAAGGTTGATATAAAGTCTGATGATGACCAGGGTTAGGATAACCATACAACTTATAGCAGAAGGGCTTTAGGTGGCCAAATTTTCCACAGTAATGGCATCTCCATCTTTGGTGTTTCCCTTTCTGCTATCTTCCCTTCTGATGTTGTGACATATGATGTGACATCCCAGGTTTGCTTTTAATATGGCTGCACTTAGGTTTGGATTTAGGTTTGTTACCAGTGTAGCTGCACTCAGGCTTAGATCCATTAAACCCAATGCCAAATTTGTCTCCTATTATTTTTCCAGTCTAGAGAATCTTGTCTAAGGAGTCAGATCCATTTTTTAACATTCTTACATACTTGGTCATCTCTTCCAGTTTAGAATTCAAGAACACATCTTCAGTTTTTAACTTGGAGATGGTTTCCACATGTTCTGCCTTCTCATTCTCCAGCGGTACTATCACTTTCTTCTGGCTTTTAACTTGTTGACTTTCATCTAGCTTGGCATTCAGAACCACTGCTTCTGTTTTTAATTTGGAGATGGTTTCCAAGTGTTCTACCTTCTTATTCTCAAGTTGAGTTATTACCTTCTTCTGGCTCTCAACCTGTTTACACACCTCTGCACTTTTGTGACACAACTTTCTATAGGTAGTGGCCAACTCTTCAAAGGTTACTTCATCATCACTTGAGTCTTCATCAGAACCCCATCTTCCAGTCAAGGCAGTCACCAGATTTGCAGACTCTTCTGTTTCACTCTCATCAGACCAAGTGGCAGCAAGACTCATCTTCTGCTTCTTGAGGTAGGTTCCACATTCAGGTCTAATGTGTCCATACCCATCACATTCATAGCACTGTACTTCTTTTCCTTCTTTGGGCTTATCATCTAACCTTGTTCTTCTTCCAGCATTGTTGGATTTATTGATGTCAGAGGAGATGTTCTTGACATTAGCCTTAGATCTTACATCCATCTTTTTCAATAGTCTGTTGAACTGTCTTCCCAGCATTGCTACATCATTTGCCAGATCTTCATCAACATCCTGACTATTTTCCTCCTCTATGTTTGACATGAAGGCTATGCTTTTGGTTTTCTTTTCAGATCCATCATTCATTCCCATCTCAAATGTTTGGAGGGAACCAATTAGCTCATTAACTCTCATGTCGGAGATGTCTTGAGACTCTTCTATGGCTGTCACCTTCATAGAAAATCTCTTAGGGAGTGACCTGAGTATTTTTCTTACTAATTTTTCATTTGACATCTTCTCCCTCAGGGCTCCTGAGGCATTAGCAATTTCAAGGATACTCATATGAAATTCATGAATATTTTCATCTTCTTTCATCCTTAAATTTTCAAACTTGGTGGTGAGCAGCTGTAGTCTAGACATCTTAACTCTAGAGGTGCCTTCATGAGTGGTTTTGAGAATGTCCTAAACATCTTTAGCCACCTCACAGTTGTTTACCAACCTGAAGATATTCTTGTCTACTCCATTGAATAAGGCATTCAATGCTTTAGAATTTCCAAGGGCTAGATCATCCTCCTCCTTGGACCATTGTTCTTCAGGCTTCTTGTCAGTGGGGGCTTCTCCTTCCTTAGTAATTACTGGACGTACCCAGCCTGTTAACACAGTCTTCCAAGCCTTATTATCCAGAGATTTTAAGAAAGCTACCATTCGAGGTTTCCAATAGTAATAGTTAGATCCATCCAAAATTGGTGGCCTGTGAATAGATCCTCCATCTCTCTCCATAGTACCAGAAAGTATTGTCCTTAGATCTCACCAAGAACCAGAGCAGGATGCCTGCTCTGATACCAATTGAAATTCTGGTATCAGATATGAGATGTCGAAGGTAATGTCACGACACTAATATCTGAATAATGCAAACAAGATAAAGATAAAGAATAGTAATGCAAGAGACACAAGCAATTGTTAACCCAGTTCGGTACAACTCACCTACGTGTGGGGGCTACCAAGCCAGGAAGGAAATCCACTAAATAGAATCAGTTCAAAGACTCTTAGTATACTCCACAAGTTACAATCTTTTTCACCTAATCTCTGCCCGTGTGACTTCTACCTAAGAACTCTTAGATATGAGAACCCACTCACTCCCCCTCAATCACACTAGAGATTTTAAACAACAATTACTTATGAAAAGAAGACACTCTTCAAAGACACACACTTGATCTTACTTAGCAGCTTCAATCAAGTAGACACACACTTGATCTTACTTAACAACTTCAATCAAGTAGACACACATTCATGCTTAAAAGCTTAGAGTGACAAATTACAACTCACAAATCAGAACAATTAAATCATCTATGGATGAATTGAATGGCTTACAAGTCACACGACCACACAAAACACAAACCCTTATTCTCTCTCAATATTTCGCTATGTATTGGTTGTGTATCAAATCAGGTTTTCCGTGTCCTATTTATAGAAGCATTCAGCTGGGCTTGGACATCTTGAAACCCTAAAACTATTTTCCAATCAAATCTTCTCATGACAGTTGGTTAGATCTCCTTGGAAAATAAGTAAATCAGGTTGTAATTAATGATTGAATGCGTGTGTAAATCAGATCTTCAATCATACATAGATTACCATTAAAAGCGCAATCACATAACACATAACATTCACACTGAATGTTCTGTGTACAGATGTCATGATATCGGGGCTGACATCCTGGAACAATCCTGCATAATTCCATTTTAAATATCCAACAGGTACATAATATCAGATATCATGACATCGTGTATGACATCCTGAAATAATCCTGCATAATTATATTTTAAAACTCCAGCAGGTACAAGATATCTTATGTTAGGACATCACATGCAACATCTTGTGAACACTCTTTGTTTTACCAAAATTGCTGCCAACTCTTAGAACCAACACTATGTCTTTGGTTGTGGTTGAGCCATCAACTCTCTCTAACCAAGATGCAGAGGAGTTGGAAGATGCACTCACCAAGATGAAGCAAGAGAGAGATATGTGGAAAGAGTAGTTCCATGCTTTGAGCCGAAAGCATTAAGAGTTGCAGCTTGAGTCAAAATATAAAGATGCGCTTATTGAGATTCTTGAAGACTAAGCAGTGAATAGACAGAGAGAGCCAGAGGGTCTATCTTCCTCTGGTATGCCTCAGCCTTCCGGTGCTTGGAAGAAGATTGTTGATCAGCTTGTTCTTGAGAAGGCTCAGATGAAGACATCCTTTGAGTCCGAGATTCGACGCATCCGAAGGAATTACGCGCCCATAGCCAGATCATCTAATATTGTTGCTAAGGGAGCCTTAGGGTGATAGATTCCTCTTCTCTTGTATTTGTACTTTGGTTTCTGAAATTGTACTAAGTGTAATCCTTCCAAATTTTGTGAATAAAAAGAGATTTTTATGGTCAATCCAATTATTGTTATTATTATATGTTTGCAAATAGGGTTTCATATGTTCCTTGAAATTAAAAATAATCAAATACATTGCATTTCATGCATTATTTACATAACAAGTTTTCTTCTTCCAGATGTCTTATCAGTTGTTCTTTTGTGCTTCAGCCAAGCTGACTCACCTTATAACACTCGTGCTAATCAACCAAGGATCATGGAGCATCTAGAGAAAGAGAACAGAGAGTTAAAGGACGAGATTACCAAATTAACGGTGTTGATGGAATCTGTCATTGCTGTACAGAATCAGTCTTCACCAACTCCCGTAACTCCTCCCCAGAGGACTGTTATTTCTGAGGTTGCTACCTCAACCGTTCCCGTTGTTGCTTCCAGTCAATCCGGTCCTTCCATGCTTGTTGGATTACCTTGGGGGATTCTATCCAACTTTATGCCAGAAGGGTATGCACCCACCTTTGTTTCTCTACCGGCATCTAGCCCGGTCATGTCAGTGTCACCTCCTGTTGTTCATACTCTGCCTCGTGTTGAGGATATTATCTACCATTTTGAGCCATCTGAGGGCCCAGATGTGTATGAGAAAATGGACGAGATGAAAGATCAGTTCCTAGCGCTGCCTAAAGAGTTGAAGACTTTAAGAGGAAAAGATTTGTTTAGGAAGAGTACTGTTAAGCTCTGCCTGGTCCCCAATGTTAAAATCCCGATAAAGGTTAAGGTCGCCGACTTTAAAAAGTGTAAAGGGAATACTTGTCCGTTGAGCCATCTTGTGATGTATGCCAGAAAAATGTCTACTCAAACTGATAATGATCAGTTGCTGATTCGGTATTTCTAAGACAGTTTGACTAGAGTCGCTTTGAGGTGGTACATGGGTTTGGACAGTGCGAGTGTTTATACTTTTAACGACTTGGGAGAGGCCTTTGTCAAGCACTACAAGTAAAACATTAATATGGCGCCTAATAGAGACCAACTGAGGTCCCTGTCTCATAAAGATAAAGAGACATTCAAAGAGTATGCCCTGAGATGGAGGGATTTGGCTTCCCAGATTAGTCCATCTCTTGAGGAGAAAGAAATGACAAAGATCTTCTTGAAAACTCTGAGTTCGTTTTACTACGAACGTGTGATCGCAAGTGCCCTCAATGACTTTACCAAAATGGTAAATATGGGGATGAGGCTAGAAGAAGGAGTCTGTGAAGGACGCCTGTCTAAAGAAGAAGCATCATCTAGCAAGAAATATGGTGGGAGTTTCTCCAAGAGGAAGGATGGAGAAACAAATTCAGTGTCAGTAGGGAGGCAGAGGAGGCCTCATGTCAGAAACAGTTCTCAACCTCGTTAACATTGACATCAAGTTTCATCAGTAATTCCTGTATTTTCCAACAATTCCAACAATCAATCAGTTCAAATTCAGCAACAACAACCATAACAAAGAACCAACTACAATAACAACAATAATAACCAACAAAGCTTTGAGAGGAAGAAGGTCTCCTTTGACCCTATTCATATGTCGTATGCAGAAATATACCCGTCCTTGGTTCTCAAGAACCTCATCCAACCAAGAAATCCTCCACAAATTCCTGAGTCACTTCCATGGTGGTTCAAACCTGAACTTCACTGTGCTTTTCACCAGGGAGCCCCTGGCCACGACGTAGATAACTTCTATACATTGAAGTATGAAGTGAAAAAGCTTGTAAAGAGTGGAATGGTGTCATTTAGGGATAGAGCGCCTAATGTGAAAGCCAATCCTTTGCCTGCTCATGGTAACACTTCTGTCAATATGGTAGATGGTTGTCCAGGTGAGTTCAAGTATTATGATATTCGCCATATCAGACAATCTTTGGTGGCAATTCATAAATACATTTGTTTGGTCAGTGAATGCGAGCATGACCATGATGGTTGTGTGATTTTCAGTGTGAACCATCGTGGATGTGTTATTGTCAAGAGGGATATTCAAAAGTTGATGGATGAAGGACTTGTCCAAATTTTCCAGTCAAGGGATATAGATAATGTGAACATGATTGTACCGGTATTTAAGACCCCTGAGCGGGTAATTATCCAGTTTAATAGCAGCAACATCAACAATGTCAACATATCGGTATCACCGTTGGTTATAAGGTTAGCGGGCCCTGTTCCGTATGCATCCGATAAAGCTGTGCCATATCAATACAACACCACAATGATAGGAAATGGTCAAGAGGTTCCTCTACCAGTTGTATACTTCGTAGTGAATATTATTGATATTGCGAAAGTGACCAGTAGCGGTCGTGTGTTTGGTCCGGTTTTTCCGAAAGAAGTAGAAGACGTTGCAACAAGTAAGAAGGCATAAATTCTAGTAGCGAATCCGGTTAGTACTTAGATGTGTCGGTCTGGTGAATCCAGCAAGATGAAGGCTAATGATGATGAAGAAGTTTTAAAACTGATTAAGAGAAGTGAGTTCAACATTATGGAGCAGCTGCTCCAAACTCCGTCAACGATCTTCGTGTTGTCACTGTCATTGGTGAAGTGGACCTTCCAGTAAAGGTAGGTACAAGTGATATCCAGATTACTTTCCAGTTAATAGATATCCACCTGGCCTACAGTTGTTTATTGGGAAGGCCATGGTTTCATGAAGCAGGAGTTGTGACGTCTACTCTACACCAGAAGCTAAAATTCGTGAAGAACGGCAAGCTTGTCGTTGTTGGTGGAGAGAAGGCTTTATTGGTGAGCCATCTGTCATCTTTTACATATGTTGAAGCTGAGAGGAGGTTGGAACGATGTTCCAAGCCTTGTCTATTGCTGAGGAGAAGAAAACTAGGGCACCCATGTCTTCTTTAAAAGATGCACAAAAGGCTATTGAGGCTGGCAACATTGATCAATGGGGTCATATGGTAGAGATTGCTGAGAGCAAGAATAGGGCCGAATTGGGATTTCAACCAGGGCCATTCAACATCAGAACTAAAGTTATGCAACCAATTTTCCACATTGGAGGGTTCATTCATGGGAATGATCAACACTCAACTGCGTGATTGAAGATAGTGATGATGAAGACGAAGCTTGCGCCAACTTTGTGACGCATGGCCAGACTTGCAACAATTGGGTTATTGCTGATGTTCCTATTTTTATTCATCGCACTAAGTAATTTGTTTTCATTTTTTGAGAAAAATCCTTCTCATATGCCTAAGGGAGAAGTGAACATTGTTGGGCACTTTTATTATTATCATCAATAAAATACAATTTTATTCATCCACATCTATGATGTTTTATTTTTACTTTTTGGTTTTTCTGAAAATGGTAATCACAAAAAAACATAAATAAATAACAATCTTCCATCCATATGATATTTGATTGCACTCCACTTCTCTAAAATCAAAATATCAAATCATTATGCATCTTGATTCTCAAACCCATTGAATACAATGATCCTACTCCCTCTCCAAACTTTGATTTCCCTGTGTTTGAAGTTGAGGAAGAGATTGATGATGAAGAAGTATCTGATGAATTATCTCGTTTACTTGAGTATGAGGAAAAAGCCACTCAGCCGTTCGAAAGGAAGATTGAACTAATCAACTTGGATTCCGAGGATGATGTGAAGGAAGTCAAGATTGGGTCTTAACTGTATCCAGAAGCTAAGAAGGGGTTGATTGATCTTCTTCGAGAATATTCTGATGTGTTTGCTTGGTCCTTGTTGTAGCGGGGTATTCGTTACCATTAGAGATATTGACTAAATCCAAGGTAAATCATACAAGTCGAGTCGCCACCGCACTTCTATTTAGCCAAAGGAATGGTTAGAAAGCGAACAAAAACCTAAGAGTTTTATCGAATAAAAAACTAGTAAAAATGTCAGAGATCTGGGTGAGGGGGTTGGTTATGCAATGGGAAGGTTTTATGCACCCTAAACATCCTAGGTACTCCTAGGGAGCCCTTTTCACATTTGTTGTAAGGTTGGTATTTTGTGAAAAAATTCTTTGTGCAAATATGATTGAAGAGATGAGAAAAGAATATACAAGTTTATTTATATTTTGTGTTTGGATGGATAAACCCATTGCCTACGTACCATCTTAAAAAAGATTAGGATCAAAACCTCGTAGTTCGGGGTAAAAATCTCAAAATGAGTTGGTGAATTGATTGGTCCAAAAGCCTTAAGGTCTTTTGCTATCCAAGGGAGAAAACTCAACCTAAAACCACAAATCCACCATGTGAGGATAGCTTCAACATGCTAGTGATAGGTTAACCCTATAATAAGCATGGAAGACTCATTGTCCATCACTAAGGATATAGGTGAGTATTAAATCTACCTCAAGGATAACTCAAACCTAATAGCTAAAGGTTATGAAAAAGTTTTGATTAAGGAAATGGCCATTGAAACTACAAAAGTATTTGAATGAGTTATATTTACCAATGAAAAGTATGTACAAAATATGGTCAAAGTTGACTTAGAAGTTCAATTCAAAATAAGTGTTATGAAAAGAAAGTTTGAAAATCAAAAGCATAATGCTTAGGTTTCTAATGTTTGAAAAGAAGTGTTAAATGTTTGCACAAAAGTTTTGGCTTGGGTTAGAGTGGAGGGAAGAAGAATAATGGCTAAAGTCCTAATCATACAAGAGATAAGGGATAAGAAACAAGACCACAAATGGAGTTCCTCTCTTGAGATCATATTGATGATCCAAGTAGCTCCCATCCTTTGGAATATGCAAGCAAAATAAGTAATAGCTCAAGCAATACACACAATCACACAAGCTTCTTAGAAGATCCTCAATGTATCTTGTATCTTTCCCTTTGGATGAACATGGCAACGGTTCTTCAATTTTAATTCTCATGGGATCCCCTAGCACAAAAGCACACACATCAAAGAGTTTTATGAGGCAAATCAAGAATGGACAAGAGTGAGTTTAGAGGTTTGGTCCTTCTAATCCATCTTCAATATTAAGGTCCTTTTACTCCAATTTTCCATAGGGAATGTCCTAGAAACTAAGTCCAATTGTCCATTTCTTTGCATTTGGTCCACAACAATCAAAACAAAACACAAGCACAAAAATATATACACAATTATGTGCTCAAGTGAGCAAAAGGCAAATTGCATTAACATAAACATGTGCTCAAGTGAGCAAAGGGGGAAAAGCAAATGAATAATATGTACAAGAATAGTGAATTGCATAAATGTAAAGAGCAAAAAGTAAATGTTAATAGTTAATGATTAGTGTTAGTAGTTAGTGTGCCATAAGGCAAATTTAGCGCTATGTTAAGCAATCGTAATTGGACTTATCTAGAAGTCACAACTATCTGAGGCCGGTCAATAATAATGTAGGCAACAACACAAGTTAGAGGTCTTGATTAGTGAATCAAACTCCAACAACTTGCCATGCCAAAAAGAAGATGAGAAATGATCTTGTATTGATTTAGGTCCTTTGCATGATTTAGAAAGCAATCTATCCTTAATGCAAAGCCATTCACTTGATCCATGATCAAGATGAATTAGATTTGAATCAAGGAAGATTAAACCTCCCTAACCAATGCTAACCACCAATCTTTAACTCATTGATCAAAAAGAAGAAAGAAGAAGAAGAAGAAGAAGAATATTAAAGTGCATTAAATGAAATAGAATGAGATAATCAACAAGCTATGACCAAAGACAGAGAAGATCAAGGTCAAACCATATAAAACAGAAGTAAAATGAATATTAGAAGTCAAAAAATAAACAAAATATTTTTGGCATTTTTAATATTTAAAATAATACTTGAATTAAAATAATAAAGAAATGTCAAACTTCAAATTCACTTCAAATCAACTTTGAAAAGTCCAAGTGAATTATCCCAAGTTCAACAAGGTCAAACAAAGTTTGACAATTTTTTTTAGCATTTTTAAAAGTCAGAAACTATTTTAAATCAATAAAAAATGCATAAAAATAACCTAATTGAACTAAAATCTCAAATAAATCTCAAATCAATTAATAAATTGATAAGAATATTTTTCATATATCTATCATCATTCAAAGAGGTTGAGAAAATATTTTTGTATTTTTTGAATATCAAAAACTATTTAAAATGAATTAAAAATAACCAGAAAAGAGAAAATTACTAAAAAAATAGCAAATGATGAAATAAAAAATATTAAAAATCATTTTTAGAAAGTAGAAATTAAAAGAGAAATAATGCAATTGGTCCCATAATTTTTGGACCAATAATGAAAGAGATATGGATTTTAGAAATAAAATGGAAATTAAAAAATAAAATGGATTAATTCAGAAATAACAAAAATCCACACGTGTTGGATTGAACCTCATTAAATGACGTGGAGGATCCAATGGCAATGGCATGCGCGTGCACCATGAACCTCAGTAAATGAGAAACACAAATATTTAAAAAAGGTCATAACATTTGACAACCTAGATCTAATCTGGAAATAAACATGGACGACCACGATTGGATCTGGAGACCAGACGGTGGCCAGCGCCACCGTCTTCTCCGGCTAGCTCCGGTGAGAGCTCAAATTTGCAGAAGAGGAAGTGTGCACCAAAATGCACGATCCAGGTACCAAATGAAAGGTGGAGTGATGTACATCACTCCTATGCCACTCAATTCCACTCTAGATCCCTATTGAGAGAGAAATCAGAGATGGAACTTTGGTGGTGTTCAACTGAACTTGCTTGATTTCGAAAATTAAGAACACAATAGTGATGCCTCTATGCATAGGACTTCAGACAACACAAAATCAAGGCAAATGGAACAATAGGTTGTTTCGAAGCAAACTGCAGTTGAGTAAAACCTTTGAATTGTGAAGAATTGAGTCACGATCTTTGATTCCTTTTGCAAACAGAAACTTCTATGGATCAAAGTGAAGAGATCTAGGAACTTTTTCTGAAATTTCAATCGTGGAAATCAAAATTCAGATCTGAAATTTTTAGAGAAAAATGAGATTTGTTCCTTTGGTAGGGGTGTGGATTCAATTCAGTAGAGGTTTAGGCGCCATTAGGTTGAAGAATGAGAGCTCACATGCCATGTATTTATAGCCAAAGCCATCTGAAAGTGCATGAACAAAGTGTGCATGGGAGAAGAGGGCCTCCATGGATGGGCCTGTACAGGCGCATGGAGGGCCTAGTTCTGATTGGAATTGATTGCTATGCATCACCAAATATGAATTGTACATGCAGAAATGATATCACAAGCTCATGCATGGCAATTGGAATGATTTTCATAAAATGCACTATTTCATTGAAGCTTTCAAAAATGCCATGTCCAAAATCCAAATGCAATCTTATGAGTAATGGTTGGAAATCTTATTGCATAAGGAAAAAATGTCATGTTGATAAAAACTTCATTTGGGCCTTGGAAATTAATGAAATTTGAGCTTGAAGTGTAGGGTGCAAAACATGCATATGTGAAATTTCCAAATTTGGCCAATGTTCAAGCCCCTCTGTCTCAATGATGTAAGCTCCAAATGATAAAATATTCAACATGAAAGTTGTAGACCGTTTCAAGACAATCAATTTGGACTAAAATGTTGCATCATTTGGATTTTTTATGAAGAAGTTATGGGCACTTGAAGTTGGAGTTTTTCATATTTCAATGCATTTGGTCCAAAGTGACCTATAATGTTTTGCATTATCACATGTATTTCTTTTGAGATTTTGCAATTTTTATCAACATTACATTTGAAGTAGACACATTAATATTTCCAATTAATTAATTATCACGTCAAAATCATGAAAAATGAATGAGTTATATTCTTGGAAAATTGACCCAAAGTTAGGGTTTCAGTCAAAATGACCTATAATGTCTTGGAATGGATGATGAACTTCCAAGCTTCAAATAAATTTTTTATGAACATGAAAGTTGTTCATATTGTTCTTAAAAACATTTTTTCTCTTGGGATCATCTCCATTTGACCAACACATAAAAAGTTAGGTCTCAGTGTAATTCAAAATAGTTAGATGAATTGACTGATCAACTTCTCAAGTCCAAATCTCATATCTTGATGAATTGATGATTGAGGACACACAAATATGTTCAAATATGCATGAAATAATGAATTAAAGAACTTACCTTGATTGTATTTGACCATGGGCTGAGGTTGCTTTATGAGCAAGGCAAAGTTGATGAACAGGTGAATTAGGGTTTCCTTGGGAAAGAAACCTTAAACCCCTTGACTTGCTTTGATCAAAATGATGAATTGAGACACTTGGGAGGCATGTTTTATGGATGAGAGATTTTGGAACCATTACCATGCATGCTTTCATCTTCTCTTGACCATATCAATGCATATAGGATCACCTAGAAGCTTTGGATCTTGTGACTACTCAAGCTACAAAAAAAAGATGTTAGTGACATATTTTTGTGCTTTTTGGTTAGTAAATAAAAATGAGAAAATCAATAATATACAATTCAAGTATGCTTGGTGATCTCAAATCACTCACAAGAGATCCCTACCAAAGGCAAAGGGAACCAAGATGCTTATGATCCTTGAGGCTATGCAAATGAAATGTTATGATGCCATGAGGGATCTTAGGGTCAAAATTGGGGTCTTACGCTTGTAAGACCCTAATTTTTATCCTAATATCCCTCATGCAATCTCATCATATGCATTAGCATTGGGATCATACCTTGGCATCCTCGTTACCCCCCTGTTATTGGGTTTGTTTTGTGAAAGATCACCAAGCACCATGTGATCCTTATCCTTCTCCAAATTTTGAATTCCCTGTGTTTCAGGCTGAGGAGGAAAGTGATGAAGAAGTGAGTGATGAATTGTCTCGTCTTTTTGAGCATGAAGGAAAAGCCATTCAGCCATTCGAAGAGTAGATTGAGCTAGTCAACTTGGGTTCCGAAGATGACGTGAAGGAGATTGAGATTGGGTCTCGATTGTGTCCTGAAGTGAAGAAGGGGTTGATTGATCTTCTCCGAGAATATTCAGATGTGTTTACTTGGTCCTATAAAGACATGTCTGGTTTAGATTCTGAGATTGTGGAGCATGGATTGTCGTTGAAGCCAGAATGCCCGCCAGTCAAGCAGAAGTTAAGAAGAACTCATCCTGATATGGCAGTAAAGATTAAAGAAGAAGTGCAGAAGTAGATTGATGTTGGTTTTCTTGTGACTGATGAGTATCCGCAATGGGTGGCCAATATTGTGCTTGTTCTGAAGAAGGATGGAAAAGTTTGTTTGTGTGTTGATTACCGAGATTTGAATAAAGCCAGTCTAAAATATGATTTCCCTCTGCCACACATTGATATGTTGGTAGACAATACATCTAAATTAAAAGTCTTTTCATTTATGGACGGATTTTCCGGATATAATCAGATCAAGATGGCACCCAAAGATATGGAGAAGACCACATTCATTATACCTTGGGGAACATTCTGTTATAGAGTGATGCCTTTCGGTTTAAAGAATGCTGATGCAACTTACCAAAGAGCAATGACTACTCTTTTTCATGATATGATGCATAAAGAGATCGAAGTTTATGTCGATGATATGATTTCTAAATCCATTGATGAAGAGGAACATGTTGAGCATTTGATGAAACTATCCCAGCGTTTGAGGAAGTATAAACTCCGCTTGAATCGCAATAAATATACTTTTCATGTTCGTTCTGGTAAGTTGTTGGGCTTTATTATCAGCGAGAAGGGTATTGAAGTTGATCCTGCCAAGGTCAAAGAAATACAAGAGATGCCTACGCCCAAAACTGAGAAGCAAGTCAGAGGTTTTCTCGGTCGCTTGAATAATATCTCAAGATTCATTTCACACATGACTGCCACATGTGCGCTTATATTCAAGCTTCTTCGGAAAGATCAGTCTTATGATTATACCGAAGACTGCCAGAAAGCTTTTGATAGTATCAAAAAATACCTGCTTCAGCCTCCGATTTAGTCTCCACTTGTTGAAGGAAGACCATTGGTCATGTATTTGATTGTGCTTGAAGAGAGTATGGGTTGTCTTCTTGGTCAGCAAGACAAAACTAGAAATAAAATTATGTTATTTACTTCCTCAGAAAGAAGTTCACCGACTGTGAGACTCGGTATTCTATGCTTGAGAAGACTTGTTGCGCATTGGCTTGGGCAGCTAAGCGCCTGCGTCAATATATGTTGAACCATACCACTTGGTTGATATCCAAAATAGATCAAATCAAGTATATTTTTGAGACGCCTGCTTTAAATGGGAGGATTGCCCGTTGGCAGATGTTGTTATCAGAATATGATATTGAATACCGATCTTAAAAACCGATCAAAGGTAGTGTCTTGGCTGACCATTTGGATCACCAACCGATTGAAGATCACTAGTCAGTACAGTATGATTTTCCCGATGAAGAGATCTTGTACTTGAAAATGAAGGATTTTGATGAACCATTGCTTGAAGAATGGCCAGAACCTGGTTCCCATTGGGGCATGGTATTTTATGGAGCTGTTAATCAATACGGTAATGGAATTGGGGTGGTGATTAATAATCCTCAAGGCAAGCATTTTCCATTTACGGCTAGATTGACCTTCAAGTGTACAAATAATATGGCAGAATATGAAGCTTGCATTATGGGGCTTGAAGAGGCCATTGATATCAGAATTAAATATTTGGATGTCTATGGAGATTCGACTTTGGTTGTAAATCAAATCAAAGGTTAATGGGAGACGAATCAACCCAGTTTGATACCATATAGAGATTATGCGAGGAGGATTTCAACTTTCTTTATGAAGGTTGAGTTTCATCATATCCCTCGAGATGAAAATCGGATGGAAGATGCTCTTGCAACATTGGCTTCAATGATTATAGTGAAATATTGGAATGAGGTTCCCAATTTGACGGTGATGCGTCTTATAGGCCAGCTCATATGTTTGCTGTTGAAGAGATCAAAGACTAAAAACCGTGGTATTATGATATCAAGTGTTTCCTCCAAAGTCATATTTATCCGTCTGGGGCATCGTTGAAAGATAAGAAGACTTTGAGAAGATTAGCCGGCAATTTCTACCTGAATGATGATGTGCTTTACAAGAGAAATTTCGATATGGTTCTCTTCAGATGCGTGGATAAACACGAAGCAGACTTATTGATGACTGAAGTTCATGAAGGTTCCTATGGTACTCATTCCAATGGACATGCAATGGCGAAGAAGATGTTGCGGGCAGTTTACTATTGGCTGACAATGGAATCTGACTGTTTCTAGTTTGTGAAGAAATGCCACAAGTGTCTAGTTTATGCAGATAAGATTCATGTTCCTCCGACACTATTCAACGTCATTTCGTCCCCATGGCCCTTCTTCATGTAGGGAATCGATATGATTGGCATGATTGAGCCCAAAGCATCGAATGGACATCGTTTCATTTTGGCGGCTATTGACTATTTCACAAAATGGTCTGAAGCGGCATCGTATGCGAATGTAACCAAGCAAGTTGTTGTGAGGTTTATTAAGAATCAGATCATATGCCGTTATGGTGTGCCAAGTAATATCATTACTGATAATGGATCAAACTTGAATAGTAATATGGTGGAAGCTATTTGCAAAGACTTCAAGATTACACATCATAATTCTTCTCCCTACAGACCCAAGATGAATGGGGCTGTTGAAGCTGCAAACACGATCATCAAGAAGATTATTTAGAATATGGTTGTAACGCATAAGGATTG
Source organism: Lathyrus oleraceus (assembly GCF_024323335.1). Taxonomy (NCBI): domain Eukaryota; kingdom Viridiplantae; phylum Streptophyta; class Magnoliopsida; order Fabales; family Fabaceae; genus Lathyrus; species Lathyrus oleraceus. Next base: position 243,533,687 of record NC_066579.1, on the reverse strand, counting down.
GCATGAGATGATCTCATTTACTTTGCACGGGTATCATACATCCATCCGCACTTCAACAGGGGAAACCCCTTTCTCTCTTGTATATGGTATGAAAGTTGTGTTCCTAGTAGAGGTTGAGATCCCATCACTGTGTGTCTTGATGGAAGCCAAGTTGACTGAGGCTGAATTGTGTCAGACCAGATATGACCAGCTGAATTTGATTGAAGAGAAGAGATTGACTGCCATGTGTCATGGTCATTTATATCAGCAGAGGATGAAGAAAGCTTTTGACAAGAAGGTTAGAGCTCGTGTGTTCAGAGAAGGCGACCTTGTGCTCAAGAAGATCCTATCTTCCAAACCAGATTCTAGGGGCAAATGGACTTCCAATTATGAAGGCCCATATGTTGTTAAAAGAGCCTTTTCAGGCGACACTTTGATTATTATAACTATGTATGGTGAAGAGTTCACTCGTCCTGTGAACGCAGATGCAGTCAAGAAATACTTCGCCTAAAAATAAAAGAACATCTCGCTAAGCTGAAAACCCGAAAGGGCAACTTAGGCAAAAATGAGCGTCTCCGTGGATTGAAAACCTGAAAGGGCAATCCAGGAAAAAATTAGAGACATAAAATAGAAAGAATTATCCCGATAAATTGAGTACCCCGCTTTGGGGAAAGTTATGCAAAAATTAGGGATTCAGGCAAGTAACTGCATCCTACTGATCTTCAGTTTTAAAGCTGTTATTGAGTATAACGGTTGGATTATAATCCCCAGTAGCAGCCAAGAGCACAGTGGATATCAAGAGTTGATAGAAGGATTAGTGATCATTGTATTCGATGTAACCCTTTTCCATGTAAATTACCATTTTCAACTTTGTAAAGATCTATGGAGTCTTGTCATTTACAGACTACCATTCTATTAAATAAAGTTGAACTCTTATCCAATTATTTCTACTCTTGTTTAATTCAGCCGAATAGATTTAAATTGTATTATGATCACTTTTGAAATTAAAATTTTCTGTCCAAGCACAAAAGCACCAGACCCTGCCCTGCTCAACACAACATCTCCTCACCATTTTCTGACCCCAAACTAGCAGCAAGGACACACTGCACATAGAATGGTTCACTCACTCTAAAAACATTACTTTGCTGTTGCATTTCTAAGAGGGCTGTCAAAGAACTTCTAACAGCATCCAATTTGCCATGCTTGGTACTGCACATAGCAGTTCTGTTTATCATTTTCCTGTCAAAAACCAACCCTAAGCTAGCAGCCACCAAACACATCACAGCAGATACTCATCCTAAAAACTTCATTGACCTTGCTTTGCATCTTTTCAAGAAAACCTGTAAAACTTCCAAAAAAGACAAAGCTTGCCTTGGCCAAGAGCAACATCCAACAGCAGTCCAAGGTTGAAGCCAAGCTAAGCATCCACAAGTCAAAGGGCCTTCACTAATCATCACTTGGAAGATTGTGCTTCAACTGTTTCATTCCAGCAACATCAAAAAGCATCTGCACCACTACTGTTCTCCCAATTTGGTAAATTTTCAACCTCCCTATTTTGTGAAATTAGTGCGTGCTTAATGTAGGTTTTTTAATGCTGATTTCATGGATGGTCTTAGTTTTACAAATGGTCAAGTGATGTTTGAGTTATTTTGAAATGAACATTGATGATCCAAACTTACTTTGCATATAACTTGATGGATAGCTCAAATTAATGAAAACCAATGTTAGGATGTTGTTGTATGTTGTTTGATGATCACAATGGTATAGCCAATTGCAATTTCTGGGCAAGTTTGTGAAATCACGATTTGGGATGCCACTGTTCATGAAACCCTAGCCTTTGAATTTCCCAGATTTTTCCCCATTTTCGTGCTGCATGGCTTAAACTCATCAACCAATAGAAACATTTCATTTTATGCCCAAAACGACTGTGTTTTGATTAGTGGATTCAAATATTACAAAAATGCCATTCTTGCTTCATTTATTCCATTCTAAATTCACATTTGATATCCCATCTTGCAAAAATCATAACTTGCTCATTTTTAATCCAATTTGAATGGGATTTTTTGTGTTGTGTTCATCATGATCTCTACTTTTTTATCATTATTTTTCCAGAATTTTTGGATGAATGGTTTTTAAATGTTGCTAGGGTTTGTGACATGTGACCAAATTTTGTACACTTTGCCAAATCAATTGTGAAATGATGAGAATGTATCCAATGGCTCCCAAATTTTTTGTGCTTAAACTAGACACACTCATGGTGATTTTGGTGTAGAGTTTGTGAATTTATAATTGCTGGTTTGTGAGATATGATTTTTTGAATTAGGGTGTGACAATTTGTGTCACACCATTGATGTCCAACTTCATGATTTTCATAGCCATGCTTCTTGACCTCCAATTGGATTGAATTTTTGCATGAACCTACTCTTGTATGTCTAGTTTATATGTGAATTTTCTTGGAATTATTTGTGGCATTTCCTAATTGTTTGAGATTTTCTCCCTGCCTAGCCAAAATGTTGACCTTGTGTGACACATGTTCCCATTTCATTTGTGAAATTCTCATACTTTATTAGATGGACATGAAATTTGACATGAGATAACTAGACATCCTCATCATTGCCATGGATTTAGTCCCATTCATTTATCATACACCATTCTTGACTTATGATTTTTTCTAAGTTGATGCATGTTTGGTTGACTTCTTTGAGCATGTTCAAAATGGCTTTGACTTTCTGATTTTCATTGACTGCCTTCCACTTGTCCAAATGGGATGAAATTTGACATGCTTACCATGATATGTGTTAGGATTGATCATGATTTATTTGGTGATTTTTGGAAATGTTTGAGATTGTTTTTGAGTTGAGTCTTGCTGTTGACTTCTATGAGCTTCTGTTTGCCATACTTTGACCTAAATGGTTCATGAAATGATGATGATGATTGATATGAATGTGAGCCCAATTGGTTTTGTTTCCTAATTGTTTGAACATGATTTTGGATACTTACCCCTTGCTGTTTGGACTTTCTCATTCACTTTTGACCCTAGGCTTGCCCTAGTGGTCCTGTTACTCACTTTTGAGCTTGTGTTTTCAGGTTAACCAACAAATGGCCATTGAGACCAATTCTTTTGATTGAGCTTGCCTAAATATCATTGTCTAACATGTTTTGTTTTGTAGGTGGCTTGGCTCACATGCCTTAAGCCTTGTGCCTTGCACATTCACTTGCTTGTGTTGACTGGTTGATGTCTATTTCTTTTTACTTTGTTTGAAGTTGCATACTAACATCTGCTTGACTGTTTCAGGTGCTTTAGTTGCTTAGTTCCTTGTGAACTTTTTGCTTTGCTTTGCTTGTATAAGCAATTTGCATTGAGGTATGTCTCTTCTTCTTCATGTAGTCTGGAAGACCTGGCCTGTTACTTGGCCAGGCAACTGTCTGAAGTCCTCCTTAAGAGGCAATGTTTGTGACTGTTTACTTTTGTCCTTGTATAGAGTCAAAGTCCTCCTAAGTGAAGAGGCAATTGGCAGACACAAGGGATATGCAATCTATCCCCTGCTATTCTGTGTGTCATCTGCTTTGCTCACACCACTGTGTTGATGCATTGCAGATACAAACCCAAGATCTTGTACAACTGTACAGTTGAGTCAGTTTTAAATGTGTAGAAGGGTTCCCACTTTCTGAACCCACACATTCTTGTCTTGAGCTCTCCCAGGCCAGGGATAAGAGCTGTGAAGTCTTATCTTCACTCACCTTTCATCTGCTTCACCTTAGTCTCTCAATGGCAAGGTTAAGAGCAACATCTACCCAGTTCCAGAGGTTTGTTTGTTGAGGTTGATATGACCCCTCGACTAGAACCTAACCCTTGTTTGAGCCCCTTGCTTGTGTATAGTGTGTGCTATCTGTGCTTGTATGTTTGTTTGACTTGCTTCCTGTGCAAGTTAGGTTTTGTTTGACTTGCTTCCTGTGCAAGTTAGGATTGTTTGGCTTGCTTCCTGCGCAAGTTAGGTGTGTGTGTGGCTTGCTTCCTGTGCAAGTCATGTTTAGGATAGGCTTGCTTCCTGTGCAAGTTAGCTAGAAACCTTAACTTAGGGATGAATTCGCATGATAACATCTAGGCTCGAGTCGTAGTCTCCCTAGTGTTGTGTCTCCCTCTGTTATCTGGTTAGGCTAGTCCTTTATCCCTCTGTAGGGGAACTACATCGCCCTGATCTTCATACCAGATGAAGTATGTAGGCAGGAGATTGAGCTGATCTCTCCGGGCGCCCTTTTTTCTTTTTTTGTGTGTGTTGTTTGACAATTGCTAGGCTCGAGTGCCTAACTCCTTAGCAATTTGTTGTCTGTTTTTTTGTGTGTGCTTGACAGTTGTAGGCTCGAGTCCCCGACTCCCTATTAACTTGTTGTGTCGTTGTGTGCTTGGAAGCTGATGTAAGTCCATCGAGTGGCAGTTAGGTTCCAGTGTGCGTGTGTTTGGTTCGGATGCTGATGTAAGCCCAGTGATTGGCATTCAGGCTCCATGTTTGCCTTCTTGTGTGTTTTGGTTCGGATGCTGATGTAAGCCCATTGATTGGCATTCAGGCTCCACGTTTGCCTTTGCCTTTGTCTTGTTTGTGTGCGTGTCAGCCGAGCTACGAATGCTCTGATTCTTCTCTCGTCCGAGAAGATACGTATGCATAGGATGCGACATCCTAGCGAGCATGTGTCGTTTCCCAGTCCGAACTACTTCGACTCTGATGTCTATGCCTGATAGACTAAGTAGGCCCAGGATGCGACATCCTGCCGAGTCAGTTTCAGTCAGTTTCTTGCGTTTCTTTCAGCCAGTGTGTGTGAGTATTTGAGCAGTGTTTAGCAACCAATTTTCCTTTCTTTTGTGCGTGGATCCCGTAGAGTACTACGGATGCGTAGGGGTGCTAATACCTTCCCTTCGCATAACCGACTCCCGAACCCATTCTCTTTGGTCGCGAGACCATGTCTTTTCCCAGGTTTACTCTGAGCGTTTCCTTTCCCTCTTTTGGGATAAATAACGCACGGTGGTGGCTCTATTGTTCTTCTTTTCCCGCCGGTTTTTCGCGTGATGCGACAGCAGCTACAACAACCCCATTCATCTTGGGTCTATAAGGAGAAGAATTATGATGCGCAATCTTGAACTCACTACACAGCTCTTTCATCATCTTGTTGTTCAAGTTAGATCCATTATCAGTAATGATCTTGTCTGGCACACCATAACGGCATATGAGTTGATTCTTGATAAACTTTACGACCACCTTCCTGGTCACATTTGCATATGATGCCGCTTCAACCCACTTGGTGAAGTAATCAATTGCTACGAGAATAAATTTGTGTCCATTAGATGCTTTCGACTCTATCATGCCAATCATGTCAATTCCCCACATGGAGAAAGGCCATGGTGATGAAATCACATTCAGAAGTGTCGGGGGAATATGAATCTTATCCGTATAAATCTGACACTTATGGCATTTCTTCACATATTTGTAGCAGTCAGACTCCATTGTCAGCCAATAGTAGCATGCTCTCAACATCTTTCTAGCCATGGCATGTCCATTGGAATGAGTACCAAATGAACCCTCATGGACCTCAGTCATCAATAGGTCTGCTTCGTGTCTATCCACGCATCTGAGCAAAACCATGTCAAAATTCCTCTTATAAAGCACATCGCCATTGAGGTAGAAACTTCCTGATAATCTCCTCAAAGTCTTCCTATCTTTCACAGATGCCTCAGGCGGGTAAACCTGGTTCTGAAGGAAGCACTTGATGTCATAATACCATGGCTTATCATCTTTCACTTCTTCAACTGCAAATACATGAGCTGGTCTATCCAAGCGCATCACTGTGATATTAGGGACTTCATTCCGAAGTTTAACCACAATCATCGAAGCAAGTGTAGCAAGAGCATCTGCCATCCGATTCTCATCTCGAGGAATATGATGGAAGTCAACCTCAGTAAAGAATGTTGAAATCCTCCTCGCATAATCCCTATATGGAATGAGGCCAGGCTGATTCGTTTCCCATTCACCCTTAATCTTATTAACAACGAGGGCCGAATCACCATAAACATCAAGATGCTTGATCCTAAGATCAATGCATTCCTCCAATCCCATAATACAGGCCTCATACTCTGCCATATTATTCGTGCATTTGAAAGTTAGCCTTGCTGTAAAAGGAATATGTGTTCCCTGAGGAGTAATAATCACTGCCCCAATACCATTTCCATACTGATTTACAGCGCCATCAAACACCATACTCCATCTGGAACCAGGCTCTGGCCCTTCATCGAGCGTGGGCTCATCACAATCTTTCATTTTCAAATACAGAATCTCCTCGTCCGGGAAGTCATACTGAACTAACGGATAATCCTCGATCGGATGATGTGCCAAGTGGTCAGCTAAGATACTACCTTTAATAGCCTTCTGAGCTCGATACTCAATATCATACTCAGATAACAACATCTGCCATCGGGCAATCCTCCCAGTTAAAGCCGGCTTCTCGAAGAGATACTTGATTGGATCCATTCTGGATATCAACCAAGTCGTATGATTTATCATATACTGGCGTAAGCGCTTAGCAGCCCAAGCCAAAGCACAACATGTCTTCTCAAGTATTAAGTATCGAGATTCACAATCAGTGAACTTCTTGCTCAAATAGTAAATGACATACTCTTTCTTTACTGATTCGTCTTGCTGACCAAGGACACAACCCATTGAGTCTTCAAGAACAGTTAGATACATGATCAATGGTTTTCCTTCTACAGGCGGAGACAGGATCGGAGGTTCAGACAGATACTCTTTAATACTGTTAAAAGCTTTCTGGCAATCCTCAGTCCAATCATGAAACTGATCTTTCCGGAGTAGCTTGAATATCGGCGCACATGTGGCAATCATGTGGAATATGAATCTAGAAATATGATTTAAGCGGCCAAGAAACCCTCGGACTTGCTTCTCAGTTTTGGGCGCAGGCATCTCTTGTATTGCTTTGATCTTTGCAGGATCAACCTCAATACCTCTTTCACTGACAATAAAGCCCAATAACTTGCCGGAACGGACTCCAAATGTACACTTGTTGGGATTCAGACGAAGCTTGTACTTCCTCAAACGCTGAAAAAGCTTCAAGAAGTGCTCTACATGTTCAACTTCCGTTCTTGACTTGGCGATCATATCATCAACATATACCTCGATCTCCTTGTGTATCATATCATGAAACGAGGTGGTCATAGCATGTTGATACGTGGCTCCGGCGTTCTTCAAACCGAAGGGCATCACTCGATAACAGAATGTTCCCCAAGGTGTGATGAATGTTGTCTTCTCCATATCCTCGGGTGCCATCTTAATCTAATTATATCCGAAAAATCCGTCCATAAATGAGAAGACATTGAATTTAGTTGTATTATCTACCAACATGTCAATATGTGGTAGAGGGAAATCATCTTTCGGACTAGCTTTATTCAAGTCTCTATAGTCCACGCACATTCGGACTTTTCCGTCTTTCTTAGGCACGGGCACAATATTGGCCACCCATTAAGGATATGTAGAAGTCACCAGAAACCCTGCATCAATTTGCTTCTGAACTTCCTCTTTGATCTTCACTGCCATATCAGGATGAGTTCTTCTGAGCTTCTGCTTCACAGGCACGCACTTAGGCTTCAAAGGTAAGAAATGTTGCACAATATCGGTATCTAGACCTGGCATGTCCTCATATGACCATGCAAAGACGTCAACATATTCTCGTAGCAACTCAATCAACCCCTTCTTAACAGATTCTTCAAGGAGTGCCCCAATCTTCACTTCTCGCACACAATCCTCAGACCCCAAGTTGACTGTTTCCAAATTCTCGAGATGCACTGAATGATCTTCTCTTCATGCTTAAGTAGACGGGTAATCTCGTTAGGAATCTCTTCAACATCATCTTCTTCCGCCTCAAATACAGGGAACTCAAAATTGGGAGATGGTGTTGGATCATTATGTTCAATGGGTTTGATTAACCTGCATAATAATTTTGGATTTGAAAAGCTTTACAATTCAAACAAGGCAATCATTATGCAAATGAAAAGATTGATTTTATTTTATTTTTAGGTTTTATGTGATCACCAATTTCATGCAAAAAGCAAAAAGGGAAAATAATTGGAAAAACAAACATTTAACATGAATTTATTGAATGAAAATATCATTGTATTTATGCGCCAACAATGTCATCACTCCTCCTTTTGGCATGGGAGGAGGGTTTTTAAACACAATGAACATTACTTTGACTTATGGATAACTGTTGCAATATCCACAGCGACCTAATTATTGCAGATTCCCCCAGGGATGACAAAGTTGCCAGAAACCTCTTCATTTTCTTCTAAGATGGCAGCAACCTCCTCGCCTTGACCAGTGTGGATGAAACCTCCACTCTTGAACAGCCCTTGCGTGTTGAAAACCCCAGATGAATAACCTATGCCAGCCCGGGACTTATTGTCTTCTAGCTCAATCATTTTCCCTAAACCAGCAGTTGCACCACACTCAACGGCCAACTTTGCATCTTTATAGGAAGCAAATGAAGGAGTTTTCTTCTCAATAGGCTCAATAATAGATAAAGCTTGGAAAGGAGTTCCAACTTCATCCTTAGCATCTACATATGAAAAGGAAGACAAATGGCTAACCAGGAGAGCCTTTTCTCCCCCTACCACCACCAGTTTCTTATTCTTCACAAATTTCAGTTTCTAGTGTAGGGTGGATGTCACGGCGCCTGCCTCGTGAATCCATGGTCTGCCTAAAAGACAGCTATACGATGGGTGAATATCCATAACCTGGAAGGTGATCTGGAAATCACTCGGTCCGATCTTGACTGGGAGGTCAACTTCCCCGATCACCATTTTGCGAGACCCATCGAAAGCCTTCACAACTACTCTACTCTGCCTCATGGGAGGCCCTTGATATGACAGTTTCGAGAGAGTGGTTTTTGGCAATATGTTCAATGATGACCTAGTGTCCACCAGCACATTGGACATGGCCTCGTCTTTGCAACTCATAGATATATGTAATGCCAAGTTGTGGTCTCTTCCCTCCTCGGGGAGATCGGAGTCACATAAACTCAAGTTGTTACAAGCAGTAATGTTTGCAACAATTCTATCGAATTGTTCTATTGTGACATCATGATCTACATATGCCACATCCAAAACTTTCTGCAGAGCCTCTCGGTGTGGTTCTGAATTTAAAAGCAATGATATTACTGATATTTTGGATGGCGTTTGTAGAAGCTGGTCTACAACATTGTACTCGCTTCTCTTGATGAGCCTCAGCATCTCATCACAGTCTTCTTTCGCATTGCCACTTGGGCCAGCAGAAGCAGGAGTTTTCAATGTAGAGGAGGGCTTAACAACAAGTGTCGGATTCGGAGCGCTCACAGCATCCCCAATCGGGCGTTCAACAAAATCAGCATTAGCCTGGGGCTTGGGAGGTGCTGAAAACACACGACCGCTGCGGGTCAAACCACTAACATCCGCAATGTTAACAACAGAGGAAGATGGTAAGGATACTTCTTTCCCATTTTCTACAGCGACAGCGTTGTAGCGAAAGGGAATTTCTTTTTCGGAAGAGTATGGTACTGGTCCGACTGTCTTGATGGTCAAGGCAGGAGAAACCTTTTGCTTGCTACTATCATACTTGATAATAACGGGCTCGGGGATCCGAAACACTGGAGAAATTACGTTGACCTCGTTAGCATCTTCGTCAACATTTCTGTTTTGAAGGATCTCAATAACTCCCTCACCAAGCATTTCCTAAACATTTTTGCGCACCTGGCGACAACCTCTTTGATTGACAGAACAAACTCGGCATCTAACGTGGTCATGCTCATAATGACTATAATGACATAGCAAACGATGCATCTCAACCAACGATTGTCGAATATGATTGACATATTTGACTTTGTATTTGCCAGGACAACCCTGGACCATGTTGACAGATTTCCCATGCTCGGGCAATGGGTTCTTCTTCACATTAGGACCTACGTCCTCGAAACACAGAATGCCACACCTCACAAGATCTTGAACCTTGGTCTTCAAAGGGTAACAATTCTCCACGTCGTGGCCGGGAGCACCGGAATGGTAAACAAAGTGTAATTCAGGCTTATACCACCACTGGGGGTTAGCAGGTATAGTCGGTGGGTCTCTCGGAGTAACCAACTTCCTCTCTATCAAAGAGGGATATAATTTTGGATACGACATTGGAATAGGATCGAAGGTGACCCTTTTCCTTTCGTAACTCGTGCTGGTTTGATTACTGTTCCGAGGTTGGTAGGCCTGCTGCTGCGGTCGGTGCTGCTGATGTTGATATTGCGGATGTGGTTGCTGATTGTTGTTATGTTGCTGGTACTGCTGATTGTCTCTGAAAACAAGGCGGCTATGTGAGCCACCTGGTGTTGGTTACCGGCGGAACGCACGGCCTTCCTCCTCATAGAGGGTCTTCTTGGTTTTACATGGGAGGTCACAACATGTGCCTCTCCATCTTTCTTCTTCGTAAACGACCCATAGCGTTTGGCAGAAGAGCCTTCTTCTCTGGTCAAACGTCCTTCTCTAATCCCTTCTTCTAGACGCATCCCCATATTCACCATCTTGGTGAAGTCAGAAGGAGCGCTAGCAATCATCCGCTCATAATAAAAAGAACTTAAGGTCTTCAGAAAGATCTTAGTCATCTCTTTCTCTTCTAGCGGAGGCACGATCTGTGCTGCTAACTCTCGTCACCTCTGGGCGTACTCTTTGAATGTTTCCTTGTCCTTCTGGGACATGGCCCTCAGTTGATCCCTATCGGGAGCCATATCCACATTATACTTGTACTGCTTGACGAAGGCCTCGCCAAGATCGTTGAAGGCTCGGATGTTTGCACTGTCTAAACCCATGTACCAACGCAGAGCGGCACCGGACAGACTGTCCTGAAAGTAGTGGATGAGCAATTGGTCATTGTCGGTCTGAGTCGACATCTTCCTAGCATATATGACCAGGTGGCTGAGAGGGCAGGTATTTCCCTTGTATTTTTCAAAGTCAGGGACCTTGAATTTTACAGGGATCTTCACATTGGGAACCAAGCAGAGTTCGGCAGCAGACTTGCCGAAAAGATCCTTTCCTCTGAGAGTTTTCAATTCCGTGCGAAGCTCAAGAAATTGATCATTCATAGCATCCATCTTCTCATAGACATCTGGGCCCTCAGATGGCTCAGAATGATAGATGGTTTCGTCTACCCTGGGCAAATTATGCACGACAGGAGGAGGAACAACAAGGGTCGGGCTAGATGTCGGCATAGAAGACAAGGTGGAAGCAGGACCCTCGGGCACGAAATTGGGAGGCATCCCCCACGGGAATCCGGCTGGCATGGCCGTTGGAGCAAAGTATGCACTGGCTGCAGGCACAGTCGAGGAGACAATCTCAGAGATGATTGTCCTCTGGGGAGGAGTTGAAGGTGTCGGAGAAGACTGGCTCTGAGCAGCCATGAATGACTCCATAAAGGCACTTAATCTGGCCACTTCCTCTTTCAGCTCGCGGTTCTCTTGTTCCAGATGATCCATCAGTCTTGAAATGTTGGCTCTGGTGTAGTACCGATGAGTCAGCTTGTCTTCAAAATAAATGAAGAACACAGAGTTAGACCACAGGACAAGAAGCCGGGAACAAAACCTGCTTATGCACATGATGCATGCAATGCTCGTGCATATGATTTGTTTTTTATTTCAAAGGAACTCTAGAGTTTTATTTGCAAATATTAAATATTTATCACATATAGAAATATCTCATCAAATAATATCGGGGAAAAGAAGTACAACATTGTTAACCATATACAAGTGAAAAGGAAAATAGTCATCCTATGGATCCCTAGAAACAATCATCCAAAGCTCGGGACACAGGAAGATAGGATGCACGAAGCCTCTTCACCTCTCTTTCGCAGGCTGCCTCCATATCTGCTTTCTCTTTGGCGAGTCGATCATACTTCCTCTTCCAAAACCTGGAAGACTGAGGAAGTAGAGAAGTCCATGTATCATCAGGATCATCAATAACCTGATGTTCGAGGAACTCTATCAAACCGTCCTTCTCCTTGATATGCTGAAGCAACTCCTCCCTTTCACGGATCCAAGCACGTGATCGGTCTTCGTCTCTCAACTCCTCTACTCCTTGGTTAGGGAGGGTTAAAGGCCCAACCATAACCAAAGGTGTAGGTCTTGGATACTCGTAAGGCATGAGATACTCGGACGCTCTCTTCCTAACCCAAGCAGTGTATGGCTCCATAGCAACACAATTTTTAGGTCCCAGCTCTTTCCTTCCTTTCCTATGAATCTTGTGCCAAGCACGGACCATTCTGCCCTTCAAGCCTTGGGGATCTTTACCCTCCTGGAAGAACACACCTTCTAACATAATGTTATTAGGTTTATCCTTTAGGGGGAACCTAAGTTGACGATGCGCCAAAACAGGGTTGTAGTTAATCCCACCACATGTACCAAGAAGAGGTACATTGGAGAATTCGCCACAAGAGTCGATAATCTGCACACCATCATACACACGGTTGTACGAAGAGATACCATCATTAGTGAGAGACATGAGTCTCGTGGACCACCGTAGACATCCCTTGTCCTCCTTGAAGGCGACCGTCTGCGGTAAGTGAGAAATAAACCACTTATACAACAGAGGCAAACAGCACACAATGGCACCACCACCCTTTGTATTCCTCATATGCAAAGAGAAATAGGTATCACCCAACAGAGTCGGAACGGGATTAAGAGTAGAGAAAATCCTAATAGCGTTCACATCCACAAACTTGTCGATGTTGGGGAATAACACTAACCCATAGATGAGAAGTACAAATATGGCCTCAAAGGCGTCCTCACTCATGGCCTTCCCATACATAGTAGCTTGAGCAATGAGGAACTCAGAAGGGAGACCTTGAATTCCACCTTTGGTAGTCATATGAGCACCAACCAGAGATTCATCTATGTGCAACATGTCAGCTATCTCTTGAGAAGTAGAGATACTCTCTAAGCCACTGAATGGCAACTGGTCTAGAATAGGTATACCCACAAGGTAGGCATATTCCTCAAGTATAGGCAAAAGCTGGAAGTCCGGAAACGTGAAGCAACGGTACAAGGGACCATAAAACTGTACCAGTACACTCATCAACCCTTCATCCACTTGAGTAGTCAGAAGAGGAAGAAGCTTCCCAAAACGAGCTTTGAAACCCAAAGGATCTAATACATAGGATGTCAGATTCCTTAACTCTTTCAAGTCTGGTTGTCTGAAACTGTACTTCTTCGTATTCCTTCTTTGTCTTTCCATGTCTGAAAATTTGCAAATAAACCCCCTTAAGTTCCCTGAAAAATTTCTTTATTATTGATGATATGGATGCAAATGAGTGCATGAATGCATGAATGCAACAATCACACTCAAGGATCAAGCAAAGCACACCAAACAAAGGTCATGGGATGGATCATGTCATCCTTAATATCAATCATCCATTTTGGTGGATTATGGTTTTCACCTTGTCAACACCCAAGCTCCATTGATATTAAGGATACATGAACGAATCAACCATGAATCAAGGGTTTGTTGCGAGTCACGAGCATGGGGTCTCGGTTAAGAACCACCCAAAGGGAATGCACTAGGGTTTAAACCTGCCAAACATGTTCTACAAGAGGTTCCCATAGTCATCATCCCATCTTTCGGATATTATCGGAGAAACGACTACTCGTATTCCAAAAATATTCTCAAGAGAGACTCTCATGAGTGTAGTATCGCGTAACAATCGTATCAAATCTTACATTTGAACGACTTTCGCACTACATCCTAAGACATAGGCCAAGATGGGGTTGGTAAACTAAGGTCCTTGGCTTCTAAGGTCTATATTGGAAAGAGTAATGTCTAACCACGACTTACTTGTGTGACATTATTGATCCCAACATGACCTCCACCAAGTGAATGGACTTGCAAGTCAACTTGCTAAGGAATAACTCCACACAAGTCAACAAGACTATGCCATTCTCCTATCCTAAGTGTACTCGAGTTCGGGTATAGAACTCAACTCACAAAGATCACCAAGCATACAAGGAATTATTATCAAACAATTCAATCATTACATACAATACAGTAATCCCAAATTGCACAAAAATATGTCACAAGACAATATACACAACAAGCATGAAAAGTTGGCAAAACCCACTAGGCAAATGATTTCCCCATTATAGATATTGACTAAATCCAAGGTAAATCATACAAGTCGAGTCGCCACCGCACTTCTATTTATCCAAAGGAATGGTTAGAAAGCGAACAAAAACCTAATAGTTTTAACAAAAACTAGTAAAAGAGAACAGAGATCTGGGTAAGGGGGTTGGTTATGTAATGGGAAGGTGTTAGGCACCCAAAACATCCTAGGTACTCCTAGGCAGCCCTTTTCACACTTGTTGTAAAGGTTGTTGATTTTGTGAAATTTTTGTTTGTGCAAACATGATTGAAGAGATGAGAAGAGAATGTATAATTTATTTACATTTTGTGTTTGGATGGATAAACCCATTGCCTACGTACCATCTTAAAAAGATTAGGATCAAAACCTCGTAGTTCGGGGTAAAAATCTAAAAAAAAACAAGTTGGTGAATTGATTGGTCCAAAAGTGTTAAGGTCTTTTGTTATCAAAGGGAGAAAACTCAACCAAACCACAAATCCACCATGTGAGGATAGCTTCAACATGCTAGTGAGTGGTTAACCCCATAATAAGCATGGAAGACTCATTGTCCATCACTTAGGATATAGGTGAGTATTACATCTACCACAAGGATAACTCAAACCTAATAGCTAAAGGTTATGAAAAATTTGATTAAGGAAGTGGCCATTGGAACCACAAAAGACATTTGAATGGGTTATATTTACCAATTAGAAGTATATACAAAAATGGTCAAAGTTGACTTAGAAGTTCAATTCAAGAATAAGTATTATGAAAAGAAGGTTTGAAAATCAAAAGCATAAGGCTTAGGTTTCTAATGTTTGAAAAACAATGGTTAAACGTTTGCACAAAAGTCTCCTTGCATAACTGACTTCCTTACCCTTTTTCTCCTCCCTTTGGGTTTTATTGATATTTTTCCTTTCTCTTAGAATAAAGAAAATAAAATGGCAACTCTATTGTATTTCGAGTGTGCAATGCGCTCGGGTATTTATCACGACGCGATAATGGCCTAGACCATGTATGTGCTAAGGTCGGCGCACTTGCACAAAAAATTGACAATCTAACCATTACACCCACAACTATCATAGTTATTGTGACTCCAAACTATGAAATTTGTGGAGTCTAAGGGCATGCCGCTACCGACTGTCAGCTATTGGCAGGAACTTCCCCTAACCAAGTAAATTATGCACAAGGAAATCCTACAAGAACAACAATGTACTATTCTCTCATAGACCACCGCTAACCACACCTCCAAGTTTCCAAAAAGGAGCCCTTGATTCTCCTCCTACATCTAAAAATTACAACCAGGAGTTGATGATGGAAAATTTTATCCTATCTCAAACCCAACAAAATAAGGAATTTATGAACCAAAACATTTACACAAATGAACTGATCAAACAATTAGTGAATAAGGTTGACACCATGGCTACCCATAACAAGATACTTGAGACCTAGATCTCTCAAGTAGCTCAATAACAAGTTGTTACCTCTGTCCATGCAGATATATTTCTAAGCCAACCATAACCCAATCCAAAGGCCCATGATAACGCCATCACATTGTGAAGTG